>NC_082712.1:181779230-182400897 GCF_030144855.1 Hypanus sabinus
CTGAAGTCTGTGGAAAACACATCCATCCATCAGCTTAACAACATAGGAGATTGGACCACTCTGCTTAAGAATAACCCCGGGTAGCCATTGCTGATTGTTGTTACTGCTGAAGTTTCTCACAAAGACACTGTCATCCGGTTTTAACTGTCTCTCTGGCGCATGTTGATCATGTTCCTCCTTCTGCTTTTTCTGCTTTCTCTCCACTTTTGCCTTCATGTCTGGGCGCAGCAGGTCCAATCTTGAATTGGGACTACACCCCATCAGCAGCTCTGCTGGAGTGCGTGCAGTTGCAGTCTGTGGTGTCAGGTGGTATTTAACCATATAACCATACAACAATTACAGCATGGAAACAGGCCATCTTGGCCCTTCTAATCCATGCCGAACGCTTACTCTCACCTAGTCCCACCTACCTGCACACAGCCCATAGCCCTCCATTCCTTTCCTGTCCAGATACCTATCCAATTTTTTTTTTAAAAAGACAAAATTGAACCTGCTACTACCACTTCTACTGACAGCTCATTCCACACAGCTACCACTCTCTGAGTAAAGAAGTTCCCCCTCGTGTTACCCTTAAACTTTTGCCCCTTAACTCTCAACTCATGTCCTCTTGTTTGAATCTCCCTACTCTCAATGGAAAAAGCCTATCCACGTCAACTCTATCTATCCCCCTCATAATTTTAAATACCTCTATCAAGTCCCCCCTCAACCTTCTACGCTCCAAAGAATAAAAACCTAACTTGTTCAACCTCTCTCTGTAACTTAAATGCTGAAACCCAGGTAACATTCTCGTAAATCTTCTCTGTACTCTCTCTATTTTGTTGACATCTTTCCTATAATTCGGTGACCAGAACTGTACACAATACTCCAAATTTGGCCTCACCAATGCCTTGTACAATTTTAACATTACATCCCAACTTCTGTACTCAATGCTCTGATTTATAAAGGCCAGCATACCAAAAGCTTTCTTCACCACCCTATCCACATGAGATTCCACCTTCAGGAAACTATGCATCATTATTCCTAGATCACTCTGTTCTACTGCATTCCTCAATGCCCTACCATTTACCATGTATGTCCTATTTGGATTATCCCTACCAAAATGTAGCACCTCACACTTATCAACATTAAACTCCATCTGCCATCTTTCAGCCCAATCTTCTAACTGGCCTAAATCTCTCTGCAAACTTTGAAAACCTACTTCATTATCCACAATGCCACCTACCTTAGTATCATCTGCATACTTCCTAATGCAATTTACCACCCCATCATCCAGATCATTAATGTATATGACAAACGACATTGGCCCCAGTACAGATCCCTGAGACACACCACTAGTCACCAGCCTCCAACCTGACAAACAGTTATCCACCACTACTCTCTGGCATCTCCCATCCAGCCACTGTTGAATCCATTTTACTACTTCAATATTAATACCTAATGGTTGAACCTTCCTAACTAACCTTCCATGTGGAACCTTGTCAAAGGCCTTACTGAAGTCCCTATTAGACAACATCCACTGCTTTACCCTCATCAACTTTCCTAGTAACCTGTTCAAAAAATTCAGTAAGATTTGTCAAACATGACCTTCCATGCACAAATCCATGTTGACTGTTCCTAATCAGACCCTGTCTATCCAGATAATTATATATACCATCTCCAAGAGTAAATTCAATTAATTTACCCATCACTGATGTCAAACTTACAGGCCGATAATTGCTAGGTTTACTCTTAGAACCCTTTTTAAACAATGGAACCACATGAGCAAAACGCCAATCCTCTGGCACCATCCCTGTCACTAAAGACATTTGAAATATTTCTGTCAGAGACCCTGCTATTTCTATACTAACCTCCCTTAAGGTCCTAGGGAACATCCTGTCAGGATCCGGAGACTTATCCATTTTTATATTGTTTAAAACACCAGTACTTCCTCTTCTTCAATCATCATAGTTTCCATAACTACCCTACTTGTTTCCCTTACCTTACACAATTCAATATCCTTCTCTTTAGTGAATACCGAAGAAATTGTTCAAAATCTCACCCATCTCTTTTGGCTCCACACATAGCTGTCCACTCTGATTTTCTAAGGGACCAATTTTATCCCTCACTATCCTTTTGCTATTAATATAACTGTAGAAACCCTTTGGATTTATTTTCACTTTACTTTCCAAAGCAACCTCATATCTTCTATTAGCCTTTCTAATTTCTTTCTTAAGATTCTTTAAGATTTAAGAGTATGATCTTCATGTTGTTACCTAACACATCTCTGGCATTCCTCCTTCGTAACTCCCTCCGTCTTCAATGGAACCTTAGGAAGATACAATTCCCTACACGGCCTCAAGCCCCTTCTGCGGTTTCTGCAGGTATCATGGTACTCCCTTGTCCATTATCCCTCCCAACTAATCTCCTTCCTGGCACTTATCGCTGCAAGTGTTACAGCTGCCCTACCTGCATCTACACGTCTTCCCCCGATCCACATTTGTGAGACCCAATATAGATTCCGGTACTGCATTGTGGAACACTATCGCTTCGCATTCACCCTCTAAAATCCATGCTTTTTGACGTCGGCAAATAAACATGTAAACATTCCACAGAGCTCCTATCCAGATGGATCTATGGCCAGTCTATAAGAATGATCAGTGGATCCCAGTAGACTGGTAAAATGAGTTTCAAACTGCCTTGCAACAGGATGCATAGATACACATTGGAGACTTGCTCTGTGACTCGCCTCCTAAAATACCCTACTTTTTGTCCACAGATGACACAGAACAAGAGTATGATGGAATATTCCATACTTAAATCTTCAGCAAGTCAATAGGACTGTTGGTGCCATCCAGCAAAGGACCACGCTTCATGTAATTTCATTCTGCACTGTGTACAATGTTTGGTGCTCATCCAAGCAGCACCACCAGCATCTGAGCATCGACCACAGGGGATCTGCTATCTCAGAGTCCCCGTGTGAATCAGAAACATGCTTTGCTGAGAACTATATCCCCGCACGTCACTGTTATTCTCTAACGCTTCCCATTCGCCACTGGAAAGGTATGAAATCCTATAAAAGAGAAGTTAATCATTGCCATCGGAAGAGCAATTGGAGACAGACAATAAATGATGTCTTGGTAACAACACAAATATCACCAAAATCAACAAAACTAGTGCTAGTGTTGATGTATTGATCAATGAACAGGGTGTATTGATTAATGGTGCAGTGGAGTAATGGTGGACTGGAGATGAAAAGATTTGATCAATACATCAACACTGGTACTAGTTTTGTTGATTTCGGCAACATTTGTGTTGTTACCAAGGCATCATTTATTGTCTGTCTCCAATTGCTCTTCCGATGAAGCGTGGTCCTTTGCTTCGCAAAAACAACACAAAAACTACACTAGACTATAGACCTACACAGGACTGCATAAAGCACACAGAACAGTGCAGGCAGTACAATAAAGACAATAGGCACAGTAGAGGGCAGTATGTTGGTGTCAGTCTAGGCTCTAATTTCTTTCTAAAGATTCTTTTTACATTCTTTATATTCCTCGAGCACCTCATTTACTCCATGCTGCCTATATTTATTGTGGATCTCACTCTTTTACCGAAACAAGTTTCCAATATCCCTTGAAAACCATGGCTCTCTCAAACTTGTAAACTTTTCTTTCATAAAGGAAACAAAGGAATTCTGTACCCTCAAAATTTCACCTTTAAAATACCTCAATTTCTCTATTACATCCTTCCATAAAACAAGTTGTCCCAATCCACTCCTTCTAAATCCTTTTGCATCTCCCCAAAGGCAGCCTTTCTTCAATCAAAAATCTCTACCCTGGGTCCAGTCCTATCCTTCTCCATAATTATATTGAAACTAATGCCATTATGATCACTGGACCTGAAGTACTCCCGAACACATACCTCTGTCACCTGACCTATCTCACTCCCTAACAGGAGATCCAACACTGCCCCTTCTCTAGTTTGTACCTGTATATATTGTTGCAAAAAATTATCCTGCACACATTTTACAAATTCCAAACCATCCATCCCTTTTACAGTATGGGGTTCCCAGTCTTTGTGTGGAAAATTAAAATCTCCCACAATCACAACCTTGTGCTTGCTACAAATATCTGCTATCTCCTTACAAATTTGCTCCTCCAATTCTCGCTCCCCATTATGTGGTCTATAATACACCCCTATAAGTGTTACTACACCTTTCCCATTCCTCAATTACACCTAAATAACCTCCCTAGATGACCCCTCTAATCTATCCTGCCAGAGCACTGCTGTAATATTTTCTCTGACAAGCAAAGCAACACCTCCACCTCTTGTCCCTCTGATTCTATCACACCTGCAGCAATGAAATCCAGGAATATTTAGTTGTCAATCACACCCCTCCTGCAACCATGTTTCACTAATAGCTACAACATTATATTTCCAGGTATTAATCCATGCTCTAAGCTCATCCACCTTTTTTACAATGCTCCTAGCATTAAAATAAATGCATTTAAGGAATTCTCCACCTCTTCCTCTCTGTTTATCTTTAACAGTACAAAGAACTTTACTGTCTTTTTTTCTTCCTTCTCCCATACATTTGTTCCTACACTCTGGTTCCTCTCCCCCCTCATATCTAGTTTAAATCCACTGGAGCCTCTCCAGCAAATCTACTTGCAAGAATATTTGTCCCCCTCCAGTTCAGATGCAAACCGTCCCACCGGAATAGGTCCCACCTTCCCTGGAAACCTGCCAAATTAACTATAAATCTGAAGCATCTCTGGCACAGAGACTGGAACCTCAGCTCAGAAGGGAAGGAGGGAAAAGAGAAGAGCAGTAGGGATTCGATAGTTAGGGGGACAGATAGGAGGTTCCATGGAAGAGATTGAGAATCCAGGATGGTCTGTTGCCTCCCTGGTGCCAGGGTCCGCGATATCTCGGATCGAGTTCTCAGTATTCTCAAGGAGGGTGAACAGCTGAATGTCGTGGTCCATGTAGGGACCAATGATGTGGGTAGGAAGAGTGAGGAGGTCCTGAAAGGTGAGTTGAGGGAGCTAGGTGCCAAGTTAAAGGACAGGACCTCCAGGATAGCAAACCCAGGATTGCTACCAGTGCCACGTGCAGGTGGGTTTAGACATAGTAAGATAGTGCAGATCAACACGTGGCTAAAGATATGATGCAAGAGGGAGGGCTTCAGATTTATAGATAATTGGACAATTTTCCAGGGAACGTGGGACCTGTTCCGGCTGGACAATTTACATCTGAACTGGAGGGGGACAATTATTCTTGCAGGTAGGTTTGCTAGAGAGGCTCCAGTGGATTTAAACTAGATATGAGGGGGGAGGGGAACCAGAGTGTAGGAACAGATGTATGGGAGAAGGAAGAAAAAGAAGACAGTAAAGTTCTTTGTACTGTTAGAGATAAACAGAGAGAAAGAGGTGGAGAATTTCTTAAGTGCATTTATTTTAATGCTAGGAGCATTGTAAGAAAGGTGGATGAGCTTAGACCATGGATTGATACCTGGAAATATGATGTTGTAGCTATTAGTGAAATATGGTTGCAGGAGGGGTGTGATTGGTAACTAAATATTCCTGGATTTCGTTGCTTCAGGTGTGATAGAATTGGAGGGACAAGAGGGGGAGGTGTTGCGTTGCTTGTCAGAAAAAATATTACGGCAGGATAGATAAGAGGGCTTGTCTAGGGAGACTATTTGGGTGGAATTGAGGAATGGCAAAGGTGTAGTAACACTTACAGGGGTGTATTATAGACCACCTAATGAGGAGCAAGAATTGGAGGAGCAAATTTGCAAGGAGATAACAGATATTTGTAGTACGCACAGGGTTGTGATTGTGAGAGATTTTAATTTTCCACACAAAGACTGGGAACCCCATACTGTAAAAGGGATGGATGGTTTGGAGTTTGTAAAATGTGTGCAGGATAGTTTTTTGCAGCAATACATAGAGGAACCAACTAGAGAAGAGGCAGTGTTGGATCTTCTGTTAGGGAATGAAATAGGTCAGGTGACAGAGGTATGTGTTGGGGAGCACTTCGGGTCCAGTGATCACAATGCCATTAGTTTTTATATAATTATTGAAAAGGATAGGACTGGAGCCAGGGTTGAGATTTTTGATTGGAGAAAGGTTAACTTTAAGGAGATGCGAAAGGATTTAGAAGGAGTGGATTGGAACAATTTGTTTCATGGGAAGGATGTAATAGAGAAATGGCAGTCACTTAAATGAGAAATTTTGAGGGTACAGAAACTTTATGTTCCTGTTAGGTTGAAAGGAAAGGTTAAAAGTTTGAGAGAGCCATGGTTTTCAAGGGATATTGGAAACTTGGTTAGGAAAAAGAGAGATATCTACAATAAATATAGACAGCATGGAGTAAATGAGGTGCTCGAGGAATACAAAGAATGTAAGAAGAATCTTAAGAAAGAAATTAGAAAAGCTAAAAGAAGATACGAGGTTCCTTTGGCAAGTAAGGTGAAAATAAATCCGAAGGGTTTCTACATTTATATTAATAGCAAAAGGATACTGAGGGATAAAATTGGTCCCTTAGAGAATGAGAGTGGACAGCTATGTGTGGAGGCGGAAGATATGGGGGAGATTTTGAACAATTTCTTTTCTTCAGTACTCACTAAGGAGAAGGATATTGAATTGACTAAGGTAATAGAAATAAGTAGGGAAGTTATGGAAACTATGACGATTAAAGTGGAGGAAGTACTTGTACTTTTAAGGAATATAAAAGTGGATAAATCTCTGGATCCTGACAGGTTGTTCCCTAGGAACTTGAGGGAGGTTAGTGTAGAAATAGCAGGGGCTCTGACAGAAATATTTCAAATGTCATTAGAAATGGGAATGGTGCTGGAGGATTGGCGTATTGCTCATGTGGTTCCATTATTTAAAAAGGGTTCTAAGAGTAAACCTAGCAATTATAGGCCTGTCAGTTTGATGTCAGTGGTGGGTAAATTAATGGAAAGTATTCATAGAGATGGTATATATAATTATCTGGATAGACAGGGTCTGATTAGGAACAGTCAACATGGATTTGTGCGTGGAAGGTCATGTTTGACAAATCTTATTGAATTTTTTGAAGGGGTTACGAGGAAAGTTGACGAGGGTAAAGCAGTGGATGTTGTCTATATGGACTTCAGTAAGGCCTTTGACAAGATTCTGCACGGAAGGTTAGTTAGAAAGGATCGATCGTTAGGTATTAATATTGAAGTAGTAAAATGGATTCAACAGTGGCTGGAAGGGAGATGCCAGAGAGTAGTGGTGGATAACTGTTTGTCAGGTTGGAGGCCGGTGACCAGTGGTGTGCCTCTACATCTGTACTGGGTTGAATGTTGTTTGTCATATACATTAATGATCTGGATGATGGGGTGGTAAATTGCATTAGTAAGTATGCAGATGATACAAAGATAGTTGGCGTTGTGGATAATGAAGTAGGTTTTCAAAGTTTGCAGACAGATTTAGGCTAGTTAGTAGAGTGGGCTGAACAATGGCAGATGGAGTTTAATGCTGATAAGTGTGAGGTGTTAAATGTTGGTAGGAATAATCCAAATAGGACATACATGATAAATGGTAGGGCTTTGAAGAATGCAGTAGAACAGAGTGATCTAGGAATAATGGTGCATAGTTCCCTGAAGGTGGAATCTCATGTGGATAGGGTGGTGAAGAAAGTTTTTGGTATGTTGGCCCTTATAAATCAGAGCATTGAGTATAGGAGTTGGGATGTGGTGTTAAAATTGTACAAGGCATTGGTAAGGCTGAAATGGAGTATTGTGTACAGATCTGGTCACCGAATTATAGGAAAGATATCAACAAAATAGAGACAGTACAGAGAAGATTTACTAAAATGTTACCTGGGTTTCAGCATTTAAGTTACGGGGAAAGATTGAACAAGTTAGGTCTTTATTCTTTGGAGCGTAGAAGGTTGAGGGGGGACTTGATAGAGGTATTTAAAATTATGATGGGGATAGATAGAGTTGACATGGATAGGCTTTTTCCATTGAGAGTAGGGGAGATTCAAACAAGAGGACATGAGTTGAGAGTTAGGGGGAAAAAGTTTAAGGGTAACACGAGGGGGAACTTCTTTACTCAGAGTGGTAGGTGTGTGGAACGAGCTTCCAGTAGAAGTGGTAGAGGCAGGTTTTGTATTGTCATTTAAAGTAAAATTGGATAGGTATATGGACAGGAAAGGAATGGAAGGTTATGGGCTGAGTGCGGGTCAGTGGGACTAGGTGAGAGTAAGTGTTCGGCACGGACTAGATGGGCCGAGATAGCCTTTTTCCATCCTGTAATTGTTATATGGTTATATATGGTGATATGTCACTGGTACCAATATGTACCACGACCTCTGGCTTCTCACACTCCCACTTCAGGATATAGAACATAGAATAGTACAGCATATTACAGGCCCTTCAGCCCACAATGTTGTGCCAACCCTCAAACCCTGCCTCCCATGTAACCCCCCACCTTAAATTCCTCCATATACCTGTCTAGTAGTCTCTTAAACTTCACTAGTGTATCTGCCTCCACCACTCACTCAGGCAGTGCATTCCACGCACCAACCACTCTCTGAGTGAAAAACCTTCCTCTAATATCCCCCTTGAACTTCCCTCCCTTTACCTTAAAGCCATGTCTTCTTGTACTGAGCAGTGGTGCCCTGGGGAAGAGGCGCTGGCTGTCCACTCTGTCTATTCCTCTTACTATCTTGTACACCTCTATCATATCTCCTCTCATCCTCCTGCTCTCCAAAGAGTAAAGCCCTAGCTCCCTTAATCTCTGATCATAATCCATACTCTCTAAACCAGGCAGCATCCTGGTAAATCTCCTCTATACCCTTTCCAATGCTTCCACATCCTTCCTATAGTGAGGCGACCAGAACTGGACACAGTACTCCAAGTGTGGCCTAACTAAAGTTTTATAGAGCTGCATCATTACATCGCATCCCTTAAACTCTATCCCTCGACTTATGAAAGCTAACATCCCATAAACTTTCTTAACTACCCTATCTACCTGTGAGGCAACTTTCAGGGATCTGTGGACATGTACCCCCAGATCCCTCTGCTCCTCCACACTACTAAGTGTCCTGCAATTTACTTCGTACTCTGCCTTGGAATTTGCCCTCCCGAAGTGTACCACCTCACACTTCTCTGGGTTGAACTCCATCTGCCACTTCTCAGCCCTCTTCTGCATCCTATCAATGTCACTCTGCAATCTTTGACAATCCTCTACACTATCTACAACACCTCCAACCTTTGTATCATCTGCAAACTAGCCAACCCACCCTTCTACCCCCACATCCAGGTCGTTAATAAAATTCACAAAAAGTAGAGGTCCCAGAACAGATCCTTGTGGGACACCACTAGTCACAACCCTCCAGTCTGAATGTACTCCCTCCACCACGACCCTCTGCCTTCTGCAGGCAAGCCAATTTTGAATCCACCGGGCCAAATGTCCTTGGATCCCATGCCTTCTGACTTTCTGAATAAGCCTCCCGTGTGGAACCTTGTCAAATGCCTTACTAAAATCCATGTAGATCACATCCACTGCGCTACCCTCATCTATATGCCTGGTCACCTCCTCAAAGAACTCTATCAGGCTTGTTAGGCACGATCTGCCCTTCACAAAGCCATGCTGACTGTCCCTGATCAGACCTTGATTCTCCAAATGCCCATCGATCCTATCTCTAAGAATCTTTTCCAACAGCTTTCCCACCACAGATGTAAGGCTCACTGGTCTATAATTACCCAGACTATCCCTACTACCTTTTTTGAACAAGGGGACAACATTCGCCACCCTCCAATCCTCCGGTACCGTTCCCGTGGACAACGAGGACATAAAGATCCTAGCCAGAGGCTCAGCAATCTCTTCCCTCGCCTCGTGGAGCAGGCTGGGGAATATTCCGTCAGGCCCTGGGGACTTATCCGTCCTCATGTATTTTAACAACTCCAACACCTCCTCACCCTTAATATCAACATGCTCCAGAACATCAGCATCACTCATATTGTCCTCACCATCATCAAGTTCCCTCTCATTGGTGAATGCTGAAAAGAAGTATTCATTTAGGACCTCGCTCACTTCCACAGCCTCCAGGCACATCTTCCCACTTTTATCTCTAATCTGTCCTACCTTCACTCCTGTCATCCTTTTGTTCTTCACATAATTGAAGAATGCCTTGGGGTTCTCCTTTACCCTACTCGCTAAGGCCTTCTCATGCCCCCTTCTTGCTCTTCTCAGCCCCTTCTTAAGCTTCTTTCTTGCTACCCTATGTTCCTCAATAGACCCATCTGATCCTTGCTTCCTAAACCTCATGTATGCTGCCTTCTTCCACCTGACTAGATTTTCCACCTCACTTGTCACCTATGGTTCCTTCACCCTACCATTCTTTATCTTCCTCACCGGGACAAATTTATCCCTAACGTCCTGCAAGAGATCCTTAAACATCGACCACATGTCCATAGTACATTTCCCTGCAAAAACATCATTCCAATTCACACCCACAAGTTCTAGCCTTATAGCCTCATAATTTGCCCTTCCCTAATTAAAAATTTTCCTGTCCTTTCTGGTTCTTTCATTTTCCATGATAATGCTGAAGGTTAGGGAATGGTGATCACTGTCCCCCAGATGTTCACCTACTGACAGATCTGTGACTTGACCCGGTTCGTTACCTAATACTCATCTAGTATGGCATTCGCCCTAGTCTAGTATGGCATTCGCCCTAGTCAACATACTGTGACAGGAATCCATCCTGGACACACTTAACAAACTTTGCCCCATCTAAACTCTTGGAACTAATCATGTGCCAATTAATATTAGTGAAGTTAAAATCACCCATAACAACAACGCTGTTATTTTTGCACCTTTCCAAAATCTGCCTCCCAATCTTCTCATCGGTATTTCTGCTGCTACCAGGGGTGGCAGCCCCTAGGCTGTATCTTGGACATGCTCAGAAACATCCTGGACCCTGGCACTAGCAAGGGAAACTACCATCCGGGTCTCCTGACTGCGTCCACAGAATCACCTATGTGATGCTCTAACTATCAAGTCCCCTATTATTACTGTCTTGCTCTTCCTTTCCCTACCCTTCTGAGCTACAGGGCCAGACTCTGTGCTGGAGACACGGCTACTGTTGCTTCCCCCAGGTAGTCCGTCCCCCCACAACAGTACTCAAACAGGCGTACTTATTTTCAAGGGGTACAGTCACTGGAGTACTCTCTAGTACCTGACTCTTCCCCTTCCTAACCGTGACCCACCTGTCTGCCTCCCGTGGCTCTGGTCTGACCACCTGCCCGTAAGTCCTTTCTATCAACTCCTCACTCTCCCTGACCAGACGGAAGTCATTGAGCTGCAGCTCCAGTTCCCTAACACAGACCCTCAGGAGCTGCAGCTCGGCGCACCTGGCGCAGATATGGACGTTCGGGAGGCTAGGAGACTCCAGGACCTCCCACATCTGATACCAAGAACAACAAGCTGCCCTCACTCATACTTCCCCCTTTCCTCAAATAATAGATAAAATTGAAAACTGAACCTACGTTGCCTTGCCCGCTTCCGCCTAAGCCCGTTGAGCCCAAGCCCTTAAGCCTTCACTCTACTCCCGGCTCACTCCACTGCCCGCAAAATGATGCTGCCCGCTGAAGAAGGCTGTGTCCCTTTTAAATCTTCTGCGCTTCACTGCCCGATGTCACACGCCTGCGCAGTCCTGCCTCTCTTAACTCCAATGAGAAGAATAAAAATCAAAATGTCTCCCGCTGCACTCCCGCTCTGATTCTCAGTCTTTCTTCTTCAGATTAAACCTGAATCAGGTTTTCTGACCTTTTAAAGCTTCCGTGCTTCACTGCCCGACGTCAGGAAATGTGAAAGTCGAATGCTAAGAGAGTCCCCTGTCATCTACTTCCCTGAACATTTGCCACTTTTCTGCCATGCATTTCTGAGTGCTCACTATTATCTGATGTTCTCCGTTCCCTCTCCTGATAGTCACTTATTTATCTGTCTCCTGTAGACTTTCGGTAACTACCTCCCTATAGCTCCTCTCTGTTACCTCCTCGCTTACCCTAACAAGCTAAAGGTCATCGAGCTGCAGCTCCAGTTCCCTAACATGGTCTTGAAGAAACTGCATCTCAATGCAGCTGATGCAGATATGACCATCGGGGAGGCTGGAAGTCTCCTGCGAATCCCACATCTGACACCCAAACTAGAACACTGGCCCTGCAGACATACCCCTTATTCTTTCAAGTGTTAAATAAGAAAAAGAAATAAGAAATAATCTTACCTACCTACCTCGTCTTTGCCTGTTCTCAACAAAGCCTGGTGAGCCAAAACCTTACCACTCTGACTCAGACTACTGACTCTGCTAGATGGTTCCTCTCTTTTATGGAGACTGGGCTTTTCAAGCCCCACGCTGGACTTGCACGGGAACACATCTACTGGCTCTGTGCCATTGTCCAATCAATAACTCCTTCTAAGCTTTAGAGGAACAAGTTTGTAGAGAGATTGCAGTATGCTGCAAGAAAATGTATTGATTTTTAAAAATCAATTTCTAGAGGTACTGACTAGAGAGGATGCAATATTAGATCTCCTATTAGGAAACGAGTTAGGACTGGTGATGGAAGCGTGTGTAAGGGAATACTTTTGTTTCAGTGATCATAAGTTTCAACTTGGTCATGGATAAAGATGGATCTGGTCCTTGGGTTGAGGTTCTAAACTGGAAAAAGGCCAAATTTGAAGAAATGAGAAAGGATCTAAAAAGCGTGGATTGGGACAGGTTGTTCTCTGGCAAGGATGTGATTGGTAAGTGGGAGGCTTCCAAAGGAGAAACTTCGGAGAGTGCAGAGTTTGTATGTTCCCGTCCAAATTAAAGGCAAAGTGAATGAGAATAAGGAAGCTTGGTTCTCAAGGGATATTGGAACTCTGATAAAGAAGAAGAGAGAGATGTATAACATGTATAGACAACAGGGAGCAAATAAGGTGCTTGAGGAGTATAAATAGTGCAAGAAAATACTTAAGAAAGAAATCAGGAGGGCGAAAAGAAGACATGAGGTTGCTTTGGCAGACAAGGTGAAAGATAATCCTAAGAACTTCTACAGATATATTAAGAGCAAAAGGATAGTAAGGAATAAAATTGGTCCTCTTGAAGATCAGAGTGGTCGATTATGTATGGGACCAAAAGAAATGGGAGAGATCTTAAATGGTTTTTTTGCACCTGTATTTACTAAGGAAACTGGCATGGAGTCTATGGAAGTAAGGTAAACAAGTAGTGAGGTCATGGAACCTAAACAGATTGAAGAGGAATAGGTGCTTGCTGTCTTGAGGCAAATCAGAGTAGATAAATCCCCAGGAGCTGACAGGGTATTCCCTCAGACCTTGAAGGAGGCTAGTGTTGAAATTGCAGGTGTCCTAGCAGGTATATTTAAAATGTCAGTATCTACGGGTGAGGTGCTTGAGGATTTGAGGGTAGCTCATGTTGTTCCGTTGTTTAAAAAAGGCTCTAAAAGTAATCCGGGAAATTATAGACCAGTAAGTTTGACGTTAGTAGTATGTAAGTTATTGGAAGGAGTACTAAGGGATAGGATCTACAAGTATTAGGATAGACAGGGGCTTATTAGGGAGAGTCAACATGGCTTTGTGCATGGTAGGTCATGTTTAACCAATCTATTAGAATTTTTCGAGCAGGTTACCAGGAAAGTGGATGAAGGGAAGGCAGTGGATGCTGTCTACATGGACTTCAGTAAGGCTTTTGACAAGGTCCCGCATGGGTGGTTAGTTAGGAAGATTCAGTCACTAGGTACACATGGTGAGATAGTAAATTGGACTAGACATTGGCTCAATGGGAGAAGTCAGAGAGTGGTAGTGGAGGATTGCTTCTCCGAGTGGAGGCCTGTGACTAGTGGTGTGCCACAGGGATCAGTGCTGGGTCCATTGTTATTTGTCATCTATATCAATGATCTGGATGATAATGTGGCAAATTGGATCAGCAAATTTGCTGATGATACAAAGATTGGAGGTGTAGTGGACAGTGAGGAAGGTTTTCAAAGCTTGCAGAGGGATTTGGAACAGCTGAAAAAATGGGCTGAAAAATGGCAGATGGAGTTTAATGCAGACAAGAGTGAGGGATGAACTGGAAATATAAGGATGGAGTTAAAGGGAAAGTGAAAATAAGAAAAGTTAAAAAGGACAACAGAATCAATGGAGTAGAAAGCTCAAGAAGAGATCATACAATATGGCCAAGTGAAATAGGAATTGATATGAAAGGAGAGGGGAGTACCAAATTAAAAGTATTATATATTAATGCACCAAGTAAAAGGAATAAAGTAGATGAGCTTGAGGCTCAGTTGGAAATTGGCAAGTACGATGTTGTGGGAATAACTGAGACATGGCTTCAAGCGGACAGGGCCTGGGAAATGAATATTCAAGGATATACATCTTATTGAAAGGACAGACTGACTGGCAGAGGGGGTGTGGTGGCTCTGTTGGTGAGGAATGATATTCAGTCCCTTGCAAGGGGGGACATAGAATCTGTAGAGTCAGTAAGGATAGAACTGTGAAATTCTAAGGGTAGAAAGACCCTAATGGGAGTTATCTACAGGCCCCCAAACAGCAGTCTGGATGTAGGGTGTAAGTTGAATGAAGAGTTAAAATTGGCATGTCGCAAAGGTAATGATACAGTTGTCATGGGGGATTTCAACATGCAGGTAGACTGGAAGAATCAGAATGGTACTGGATCCCAAGAAAGGGAGTTTGTGGAGTGCCTCCGAGATGGATTCTTAGAACAGCTTGTACTGGAGCCTACCAGGGAGAAGGCAATTCTAGATTTAGTGTTGTGCAATGAACCGGATTTGATCAGGGACCTCAAGGTAAAGGAACCAGTAGGAGGTAGTGACCATAATATGATATGTTTTAACCCAAAATTTGAGAAGGAGAAGGAAAAATCGGATGTGTCAGTATTACAGTTGAACAAAGGGAACTATGGAGCTATGAGGGAGGAGCTGGCCAAAGTTCCATGGAACAATACCCTAGCAGGGAAGACAGTGGAACAAAAATGGCAGGTATTTCTGGGAATAATGCAGAAGGTGCAGGATCGGTTCATTCCAAAGAGGAAGAAAGATCCTAAGGGGAGTAAGGGGTGCTGTGGCTGATGAGGGAAGTAAAGGGCAGTGTAAAAATAAAAGAGAAGAAGTATAACATAGCAAAGATGAGCGGGAAACTGGAGGACTCGGAAGCTTTTAAAGAGCAACAGAAGATAACAAAAAAGGCAACATGCCAAGAAAAAATGAGGTACGAAGGTAAACTATTCAAGAATATAAAGGAGAATAGTAAAAGCTTCTTTAGGTATGTGAATAGCAAAAAAATAGTTAAGACCAAAATTGGGCCATTGAAGACAGAAACGGGTGAATTTATTATGGGGAACAAGGAAATGGCAGATGAGTTGAACAGGTACTTTGGATCTGTCTTCACTAGGGAAGACGCAAACAATCTCCCAGATGTAATACTGGCCAAAAGAACTGAGGTAAAGGATGAACTGAAGGAAATTTATATTGGGCAAGAAACGGTGTTGGATAGACTGTTGAGTCTGAAGGCTGATAAGTCCCCGGGACCTAATGGTCTGCATCCCAGGGTACTTAAAGAGGTGGCTCTAGAAATCGTGGAGCATTGGTAATCATTTACAATGTTCTATAAATTCAGGAACAGTTCCTGCTGATTGGAAGGTGGCTAATGTTGTCTCACTTTTCAAGAAAGGAGGGAGAGAGAAAACAGGAAATTATAGACCAGTTAGCCTGACGTCGGTGGTGGGAAAGATGCTGGAGTCAATTATAAAAGAGGAAATTATGACACATTTGGATAGCGGTAGAAGGATCAGTCCGAGTCAGCATGGATTTATGAAGGGAAAATCATGTTTGACTAATCTTCTGGAGTTTTTTGAGGATGTAACTATGAAAATGGACAAGGGAGAGCCAGTGGATGTAGTGTACCTGGACTTCCAGAAAGCTTTTGATAAAGTCCCACATAGGGGATTAGTGGGCAAAATTAGGGCACATAGTATTGGGGGCAGAGTACTGACATGGATTGAAAATTGTCTAGCTGACAGGAAACAAAGAGTGGTGATTAATGGGTCCCTTTCAGAATGGCAGGCAGTGACCAGTGGGGTACTGCAAAGTTTGGTGCTGGGACTGCAGCTGTTTACAATATACATTAATGATTTAGATGAAGGGATTAAAAGTAACATTAGCAAATTTGCTGATGACACAAAGCTGGGTGGCAGTGTGAAATGTCAGGAGGATGTTATGAAAATGCAGGGTGACTTGGACAGGTTGGGTGAGTGGGCAAGTGCATGGCAGATGCAGTTTAATGTGGATAAATGTGAGGTTATCCACTTTGGTGGCAAGAATAGGAAGGCAGATTACTATCTAAATGGAGTCCAGTTAGGAAAAGGGGAAGTACAATGAGATCTAGGTGTTCTTGTACATCAGTCAATGAAAGCAGCATGCAGGTACAGCAGGCAGTGAAGAAAGCTAATGGCATGCTGGCTTTTATAACAAGAGGAATTGAGTATAGGAGTAAAGAGGTCCTTCTGCAGCTGTACAGGGCCCTGGTGAGACCCCACCTGGAG
Source organism: Hypanus sabinus (assembly GCF_030144855.1). Classification (NCBI taxonomy): domain Eukaryota; kingdom Metazoa; phylum Chordata; class Chondrichthyes; order Myliobatiformes; family Dasyatidae; genus Hypanus; species Hypanus sabinus. Next base: position 181,795,815 of record NC_082712.1, read on the forward strand.
TATTGTGTGCAGTTTTGGTCTCCAAATTTGAGGAAGGACATTCTTGCTATTGAGGGAGTGCAGCGTAGTTTCACAAGGTTAATTCCCAGAATGGCGGGACTGTCATATGTTGAAAGATTGGAGCGACTGGGCTTGTATAGACTGGAATTTAGAAGGATGAGAGGGGATCTGATTGAAACATATAAGATTATTAAGGGATTGGACATGCTGGAGGCAGGAAGCATGTTCCCGCTGATGGGTGAGTCCAGAACTAGAGGCCACAGTTGAAGAATAAGGGGTAGGCCATCTAGAACAGAGATGCGGAAAAACTTCTTCATCCAGAGAGTGGAGGATATGTGGAATGCTCTGCCCCAGAAGGCAGTGGAGGCCAAGTCTCTCGATGCATTCAAGAGAGAGTTAGATAGAGCTCTTATAGATAGCAGGGTCAAGGGATATGGGGAGAGAGCAGGAACAGGGTACTGATTGTGTATGATCAGCCATGATCACAGTGAATGGCGGTGCTGGCTAGAAGGGCTGAATGGCCTACTCCTGCACCTACTGTCTATTGTCTATTGTATTGCACTTTGGAAGGACAAACCAAGGTAGAACATGGAGGTAAATGGTAGGATACTGAGGAGTGCAGTAGAACAGAGAGATCTGTGAATACAGATTCATAATTCCCTAAAAGTGGTGTCACAAGTAGATAGGGTCGTAAAGAGAGCTTTTGGTACAAAGGTATTTATATCTTTCCTGTAATTCATGTAATTATATACCTTTGTAAATCAAAGTATTGAGTATAAGAGTTGGAATGTTATGGTGAAGTTGTAGAAGACATTGGTGAGGCCGAATTTGGAGTATTGTGTGCAATTTTGGTCACTGAATTACAGGAAGGATATTAATAAGGTTGAAAGAGTGCAGAGAAGGTTTACAAGGATGTTGCTGGGACTTGAGAAACTGAGTTACAGAGAAAAGTTGAATAGGTTAGGACTTTATTCCCTGGAGCGTAGAAGAATGATGGGAGATTTGATAGAGGTGTATAAAATTACAATGGGTATAGATAGAGTGAATGCAAGCAGGCTTTTTCCACTGAGGCTAGGGGAGGAAAAAAAACCAGCGGACATGGGTTAAAGGTGAAGGGGGAAAAGTTTAAAGGGAACATGGGGGGGGGCTTCTTCACACAGAGAGTGGTGGGAGTGTGGAATGAGGTGCCAGATGAAGTGGTAAATGCGGGCTCACTTTTAACTTTTAAGAAAAACTTGAACAGGTACATGGATGAGAGGGCTATGGAAGGATATGGTCCAGGTGCAGGTCAGTGGGACTAGGCAGAAAAATGGTTCGGCACAGCCAAGAAGGGCTGTTTCTGTCCTGTAACGTTCTATGGTTCTATAGTTCTAAACATAAGGTTTCAGAGTGTAGTAAATCTATGGAATTTGTTGCCACTAATGGCTGTGGAGGCCATGTCATTGGATGTTTTTAAGGCAGAGATAGATAGGTTCTTGATTAGCCAGGGCATCAAAGGGTATGGGGAGAAGGGAAGGGAGTTGGGATGACTGCAAAAATTGGATCTGCCCATGACTGAATGGCGAAGCAGACTTGATAGGCCGAATGGCCTACATATATAGCTCCTATATCTTATGGTTGTTATAGTTGGTGATTTTAACTTTCTCCATATTGACCGTAACTCCCATACTGTAAAAGGACCAGGTCAGGTAGAGCTTATCAAATGTGTTCAGGGAAGTTTCTTTAATCAGTGCCATGCGTAGAAGTCCAAAAGAGAGACTGTGTGATACTTGTTCTGCTATTAGGGAATGAGGCAGACTAGGTGACCAAAGTTTTGTGTATGGGGAATACTTTGCATCTAGTAAGCATAATTCTATTAGTTTCAAAGTAAATATGCCAAAACATAGGTCTGGTCCACAGGTTGAGGTTCTAAATAGGAGAAAGGCCAATTTTGATGGTATTTGAAATGATCTGGCAAATGATCTGTTCGAGTTCTTTGAGGAAGTAACAAGCAGGCTGGACAAAGGAGAGGCAGTGGATGTCTTTTACTTGAATTTTCGGAAAACATTTGATAAGGTGTCACATGTGGCACGTGGGGTGCTGCCGTGCGCAATCATAATCGATTGAAAATGGATGTGGAAGCACGGAGAAACATCCGGAAATTCCAGGAAAACCTTCTTCGTTGCTGCTGCTGCTGTGAGGTCCGGGACTCTGCTGGGAAGAACAGGCCTCCAGTCCTCGGGGTCGCGTTGCCGTTGTCCAGTGGCGGGGTCGTCTTAATACGCTCGGCAGAGGATGGTGCTCGGAGAAGCTTTGCCAGAGGGGATGGTCGTTGGCTCGGAGGTTTGACGGACTCAGAGTCCTTTCAATGGACTCAGGTCGCGTTCAGTGTATGCTGTGTCTGCGAGGCTGAGTCGGGCGGCACCATGGAAGCCATGGAAGCGGTGGTATTCCCTTCTGCCGCCGGTGTGGGATGGCGAGTCTGTCGGGACCCTGGGGACTTGTGGAAACTGTGGTGATTTCTTTCGAACTTACAGTCCTTTAACATCTTGGACTGTTTTTACTGTGCCCATAGTCTGTTTTTTTTTTAACCAATTATGCTATTGTTTGCACTGTTGTAACTATATGTTGTAATTATGTGGTTTTGTGCAGGTCTTGTAGCTTTAGTTTTTGGTCTTGTTTTTGTCTGGTGGATTTGGAGCTCCTTTCCTAGGAATGCGCTAGACAGTAGCGCGATATTAATACGCAGCAGCCTCTCTGGACTCCGGATTGGGGATTGCCAAACGTTATGTGGATTTTCTGGTGTAGTCTGTTTTGTCATATGCTTTTGTGATATCATTCTGGGGGAACGCTGTCTCATTTTTTAACTGCATTGCATTTGTGGTTTCTAAATGACAATAAACCGAATCTGAATCTGAATCTGAAGCTGCTAACAAGATAAAATCCCACAGCATTGCATGGATACTGACATGGATAGAGGAGTTGCTGGCAGGCGGGAAGCAGCAAGTGAGAATAAAAGGAGCCTTTTCTGGTTGGCTGCCAGAGAATAGTGGTGTTCCTCAGGGGTCAATTTTGGGATTGCTACTTTTCACATTGCTTGTCAATGATTTAGATAATGGAATTGATGGCTTTGTGGCAGTTTGCTATTGATACAAAGATCGATGGCAGGGTAGATAGTGCTGAGGAAGCAGTGCGATTGCAGAAGGACTTCAATAGATTGGCAAAGTAGGCAATAAAGTAGCAGACGGAATACAGTTTTGGGTAATGTATGATCATGCCTTTTGATAAAAGGAACAAAAGCGCAGACTATTCTAATTGGGGAGAAAATTCAAACATCAGAGGTGCAAAGGGACTTAAGAGTCCTTGTATAAGACTTCGAAAAGATTAATTTCCAGTTTGAGTCTGTGATTTTAAAAAAAGGCAAATACAATGTTGGCATTCATTTCAAGGGAATAGAATATAAAACCAAGGAAATAATGCTGAGGCTTTATAAGTCTCTAGTCAGGCTGCACTTGATGTATTGTCAACAGTTTTGGGCCCCATATCTCAGAAAGGATGTGTTGTCATTAGAGAGAGTCTAGAAGAGGTTCACAAGGATGTTTCTGGGAACAGAGGTAAGGAGGAATTTTTATAGCCAGAGAGCAGTGAATCTGTGGAACTCTCTGCCACAGTCTGCCTTGGAGGCCAAGACCATGTGAATATTTAAAGCAAAATTTGATAGTTTCCTGATAGGTTAGGGCATCAAAGGGTATGGTGAGATGGCAGGTGTGTGGGGTTGAGTGGATCCTGAATCAGCTTTGATGGAATGGTGGAGCAGACTCGATGGGCTGAATGTCTTAATTCTGCTCCTATGTTTTATAGTCTTGTATCCCTAGGATTGTTGGGTGGTCTGTAATATAGCCCCATTGACGTGAATATACCTTTCTTACTTCTCAGTTCCACCCATAATGCCTCACTAGATGAGTTCTCCAGTCTGTCCTGAGCACTGCTGTGACATTTTCTCTGACTAGTAACGCCACCCGTTCTCCTTTAATCTCTCCCAGTCTGTCGTGTCTGAACAACTGAACACTGGAATACTGAACTGTCAGTCCTGCCCCTCCTGCAAGTCTCACTAATGACCACAATATAACTCCAGGTGTCGATCCATGCCCTGAGCTCATTCAGCTTTCCTACTATAATTCTTGCATTGAAATATACGCAGCTCAACCTTTTGATTTCTGACTTTGCCTGAGGTTTTACCAACATCTGTCTCTGCAACCTCTCCACTAACTGTTCTGGTACTCTGGTTCCCACTCCCCTGCAGCTCTAGTTTAAATCCTACTGTACACCACCCGCTGTGTCATTAGTTCAGGTGTAAACCGACTCTTCAGTACAGGTCCCACCTTCCCTGCAAGAGAGCCCAATGATCCAAAAATATTACACCAACTCCTTAGCCGCGTATTAAACCTTATAATCTTTCCATTTTTGGCCTTACAAGCACGTAGCAAGGGAATCAATCCTGAGATCACAACCCTGGAAGCCTGCACTGTAACGTAGTATCTAACTCCTCGAACTCCCTTTGCAGAACCTCTTCTGCCTCTCTCCCTTCTTGAAGAGCGGAGAGAGATTTACAATTTTCCAGTTCTCTGGAACCATGCCAGAATCCTTTGTTTCTTGACTCACACCTGCACCGCCTTTGCCCCGCCCACCCCGTTCCTGGATAAAGTGCGGGTTGCGACGCGATGCTGAGGACTGTCTTTTTCAAGTGTGGAGTTCGGTCATGAGTTACCCAGCACAGCCGACCTCTGGGAAGCCGCCTGAATACACGCAGGATGCGAAAACCAACCTGCCCACTCAGGTGTCCCTGGCTCCCGGGATACCCATGGCTCCAGCTCCCGGGATACCCATGGCTCCAGCTCCCGGGATACCCATGGCTCCAGCTCCCGGGATACCCATGGCTCCAGCTCCCGGGATACCCATGGCTCCCGCTCCCGGGATGAACACGACTCCGGCCCTCAATATTTGTGTGCAGCGGACACAGAGCCGTGACTTTTTGGTCTGGTCCATCTTCAACATGTTTTATATGAACATACTCTGTTTGGGCGTCATCGCGGTGGCATTCTCTGTGAAGGTAAACCCTAAGCAGCCTCTCTCTGTTCGGGGTGGGCGGGCAGAAGAGAGCACATGGAAGGGAGGTTGGGGAGTGAATGAGGTGGTAGTTTGAGAGCCCCTCACCTGCTCTCTCCACTTCCCAGGGTGTAGCTAACGATTGTGAAGCCAGGGTTGGTACTTTACCTATTGCTCTTGAGGAGATGGCTTGAACTTCAGGAGTGTTTTAGACTGGCTGACAGGAGATAGCTTCTCCAGAGGAGTTTCACCAGAATGATTCCAGGAATGACAGATTAACTATGTTGAGCTGATGGCTCTGGGCTGTACTCACTGGAGTTTAGAAGAATAGGGGAGGGGTGAATCTCAGTGAAACCTATTGAATATTGAAAGACCAAGACAGAGTGGACATGGAGAGGATGTTTCTTATAGTTGGGGAGTCTAGGACCAGAGGGCACACTCTCAGAATAGAGGAAAATTGATATAGACCAGGGATGTGGAGGAATTTCTTTAACCCGAGGGTAGTGAACCTGGAGGCATTGAGTACATTTAAAGCAGAGGTTGATAGGTTCTTGATTAGTCAGAACATCAAAGGTTATGGGGCGAAGGTGGGAGAATGGGGTTGAAAGGGATAATACATCAGCTGTGGAATGGTGGAGCAGACTCGCCGGGCTGAATGGCCCATCTGCTCCTATATCTTATGATTCAACTATAGAAATAAGTGATAGCCCATCTGGGATGGCCCTGTATATTATTGTCCACCTGCACTGCACTTTCCCTGTAACTGTAACATCACAATACACTTGTCTTTTGATTGCCTGGAAGCATGATCTGTCCAGATAACATACAGAACAAAAACTTTTCACTCTGTTTCAGTACATGATCCAATCCAGCCAACATTCTTCCTCATGAGGTAGGAGCAAAGCCTTTGAATATGTTTAGAAGTACATGAGGCTGAAACGTGACCATGGGTAGATGGGAATACAGTTACCCTGAGATTCATCTCAGTGAAGAGCAGGCTTCAGGTATGGACTAGTCGATTATGTGTTTCCTCATTCTCTCTGGTGCCAGTCAGTTAGGAGACTGTTAATGTTGAAGTCAAGGTCGAAAGGGGGAAGGACAGACTGAAAACACAGCTCAGGCCACTGATGGGCAAGTCCTGGAAAAATATGTGAGAGGTACAGCAGCAGGGATACGTGTAGAAAGTCAGGTCTGACTAACTTAACCTCACCTCTTGGAGGTAGTTAATGTATCTGGAGAGTTGAGTTAGTTTGCATGGAGACCACAGATGACACTGAAATGCTTCATCTGCATCAACTAAATCAGTGAGAATTGTGCCCGCAAATGACCATACTTCTGGCCCACAATTTAACTCGCACATTTTTGGAATATGAGAGGAAACCAGAGCATCCAGAAGAAAAGCAGTCTGCCACAGGGAGAACGGACAAACTTCTTACCATAAGGCATAGGAGCAGAATTAAGCCACTTGGCCCATCAAATTTACCCATGGCTGATTTATTATTCCTCTCAATCCCATTCTTTTACCTTCTGTTCATAATCTTTGACACCCTTATGAATCAAAAACCCATCAACCTCCATTTTAAATATACTCAATGACTTGGTTGCCACAGCCGTCCATGGCAAAGAATTTCACAGATTCAACACCCCCTGACTAAAGAAATTCCTCCTCATTTCTGTTCTAAAGAGACATCTCTCTAATCTGAGGCTTTGCCCTCTAGTCCGAGACTCACCAATACAGGAAACATCTCACCTGTATCACAACATCTGCTCTATCCAGGCCTTTCAATATTTGATAGGTTTCAATGAGATCGTCCCTCATTCTTCTAGACTCCAGCAAGTACAGACCCAGAGCCTGTAAAATGTTCCTCATATATTAACTCTTTCAACACATCTTTTCTCAGATAAGGGACTGCTGACAATACCCTAGGTGCAGTCTGACCAATGCCTTATAAACACAGCATCAGCATTTTATCCTTGCTTTTTTTTATTCTAGTCCTCTCAAAATTAATGTTAACACTGCATTTTCCTTACTTACCACTGGCTCAATTTGAAAATTAACCTTTGGGGAATCCTGTACAAGGACTCCCAAGTCCCTTTGCACCTCTGATTTTCAAATTTCTGTCCATTTAGTAAATAGTTTATACACTTATTCCTTCTACTAAAGTGCATGACCATATACATCCCTGCACTGTATTCTATCTGCCACTACTTTGCTCAATTTCCTAATCTGTCTAAGTCTTCAAAAGAATCTATGCTTCCTCAACACTACCTGCCTTTGCACCTATCTTTGTATTGTCAGCAAACTTGGTCACAAAGCCATCAATTGTGTCGCCCAAATCATTGACATATAACATGAAAAGAATCAGAAAACCACTAGTCACTGGCACCAGCAGCCAAACAGAAAAAGCCCTGTTTATTCCTACTCTTCACCTCCTGCCAGCCAGCCAATCTTCTGTCTATGCTAGTATCTTTCTAATACTATGGGTTCTTACAGGGAGCATCAGGAGGCTTAAGTGGTGTAGAAAATGGGAAATATTCCCACCAGCTGATTGTTTGAGGTAAGCAGTATGATGTTTTGGGATTTAGGGATGAGATTTTCCACCCAGAGAGGGGTGGGAATTGAAATCATCTGCCTGAGAAGGTTGTGCAATTTTAACAAGTAACTGGACAAGGTCTCGAATTACCAAGGGATAGAAGGTTACAGATCAAGTGCTAGAAAATGGGATGAGTAGAGATGGCTAATAGTAGAGGACATAATTTTAAGGTGATTAAAGGAAAGCATGGAAGGGGGTAGGGTGGATTCAGAGGTAGTTTTTTCACACAGTGGAATGTGCTGCCAGCACTGGTGGGAGAGACATGTAAGCAACTCTTAGAGAGGCACATGCATGGTTCAATAAATCTACACCTGCTTCAGCTCTGGAAAACAAGGTAAATCATATTTGCCTATCAGTGTTGACTTACTGATTATTATTTGATTCTATCTGCAAGTTACTGTGGTAAACAATTGATGTGCCTTCTACCTAAAATAACACATTGAAAACAAATAGAACATGACCCACGGGACCAGGACATTACAGAAACATGATTATGGGATGGGCCAGACTGGAAGCTCAATGTTCCAGGGTACAGATGCTACATGCAAGATAGAGGCGGTGAAAGAGAGAAGGGGGAGTTAAATTTTTGATCAGGGATGTACCAGAGAACCATAGAACATTACAGCACAGAAACAAGCCCTTCAGCCCTTCTTGGCTGTGCCAAACCATTTTTCTGCCTAGTCCCACTGACCTGCACCTAGACCATATCCCTCCATACCCCTCTCATCCACGTATATGTCCAAATTTTTTTTAAATGTTAAAAGTGAGCCTGCATTCACCACTTCATCTGGCAGCTCATTCAACACTCCAACTACTCTCTGTATGAAGAAGCTCCCCCTAATGTTTCCTTTAAACTTTTCCTTTTTCATCCTTAACCCATGTCCTCTGTTTTTTTTTCTCCCCTAGCCTCAGTGGAAAAAGCCTGCTTACTTTCATTCTATCTATATCCATCATAATTTTATATACCTCTATCAAATCTCCCCTCATTCTTCTATGCTCCAAGGAATAAAGTTCTAACCTATTCAACCCTTCCCTGTAACTCAGTTTCTCAAGTCCCGGTAACATCCTTGTAAACCTTCTCTGCACTCTTTCAACCTTATTAATATCCTTCCTGTAATTTGGTGACCAAAACTGCACACAATACTCAAAATTCAGTCTCACTAATGTCTTGTACAACCTCACCATAACATTCCAACTCCTATACTCAGTACTTTGATTTATAAAGGCCAATGTGCCAAGAGCTCTCTTTACAACCCTGCCTACCTGTGGTGCCACTTTTAGGGAATTATGTATCTGTATTCCCAGATCCCTCTGTTCTACTGCACTCCTCAGTGTCCTACCATTTACCTTGTATGTTCTACCTTGGTTTGTCCTTCCAAAGTGCAATACCTCACACTTGTCTGCATTAAACTCCATCTGCCATTTTTCAGCCCATTTTTCCAGCTGTTCCAAATCCCTCTGCAAGCTTTGAAAACCTTCCTCACTGTCCACTACACCTCCAATCTTTGTATCATCAGCAATTTGCTGATCAAATTTACCACATTATCATCTAGATCATTGATACAGATGACAAATAACAATGGACCCAGCACTGATCCCTGTGGCACACCACTAGTCACAGGCCTCCACTCTGAGAAGCAATCCTCCACTACCACTCTCTGACTTCTCCCATTGAGCCAATGTCTAATCCAATTTACTACCTCACCATGTATACCTAGTGACTGAATCTTCCTAACTAACCTCCCTTGCAGGACCTTGTCAAAGGCCTTACTAAAGTCCATGTAGACAACATCCACTGCCTTCCCTTCATCCACTTTCCTGGTAAGCTCCTCGAAAAACTCAAATAGATTGGTTAAACATGACCTACCTCGCACAAAGCAATGTTGACTGTCCCTAATAAGTCCCTGTCTATCTAAATACTTGTAGTTCCTATCTCTTAGCACTCCTTCCAATAATTTACCTACAACCGATGTCAAACTTACCGGCCTATAATTTCCTGGATTACTTTTAGAGCCTTTTTGAAACAACAGAACAACATGTGCTATCCTCCAATCCTCCAGCTCCTCACCCGTAGATACCGACATTTTAAATATATCTACCAGGGCCCCTGCAATTTCAATACTAGTCTCCTTCAAGGTCCGAGGGAATGCACTGTCAGGTCCTGGGGATTTATCAACTCTGATTTGCCTCAAGACAGCAAGCACCTCCTCCTCTTCAATCTGTATAGGTTCCATGACCTCACTACTTGATTGCCTTATTTCCATAGACTCCATGCCAGTTTCCTTAGTAATTGCAGATGCAAAAAACCCATTTAAGATCCCCCCATTTCTTTTGGTTCCATACATAGCCGACCACTCTGATCTTCAAGAGGACCAATTTTATCCCTTACTATCCTTTTGCTCTTAATATACCTGTAGAAGTTCTTAGGATTATCCTTCACCCTGACTGCCTAAGCAACCTCATGTCTTCTTTTAGCCCTCCTGACTTCTTTCTTAAGTATTTTCTTGCACTTTTTTGTACTCCTCAAGCACCTTATCTGCTCCTTGTTGCCTATACCTGTCATACATCTCTCTCTTCTTCTTTATCAGATTTCCAATATCCCTCGAAAACCAAGGTTCCTTATTTATATTCACTTTGCCTTTAATCCTGACAGGAACGTACAAACTCTGCACTCTCAAAATTTCTCCTTTGAAGGCCTCCTACTTACCAATCACATCCTTGCCAGAGAACAACCTGTCCCAATCCATGCTTTTTAGATCCTTTCTCATTTCTTCAAATTTGACCTTTTTCCAGCTTAGAACTTCAACCCGAGGACCAGATCCATCTTTATCCATGAACAAGTTGAAACTAATGGCGTTATGATCTCTAGACCCAAAGTGTTCCCCTACACACACTTCTGTTACTTGTCCTAACTCGTTTCCTAATAAGAGATCTAATATTGCATCCTCTCTACTTGGTACCTCTATATATTGATTTAGAAAACTTTCCTGAACACATTTTACAAACTCTAACCTGACTAGACCTTTAACAGTATGGGAGTCCCAATCAATATGTGGAAAATTAAAATCCCCTACTATCACAGCTTTATTTTTCCTGCAGTTGTCTGCTATCTCTCTGCAGATTTGCTCCTCCAATTCTCGCTGACTATTGGGTGGTCTATAATACAACCCGATTAATGTGGTCATACCTTTCCTGTTTCTCAGCTCCACCCATATGGCCTCGGTAGACAAGTTCTCTAATCTCTCCTGCCTGAGCACTGCTGTAACATTTTCCCTGACTATCAATACCACCCCCCACCCTTCATCCCTCTGGCTCTATCACGAGAGAGGATATTTCTGGGGGATGGTCAGTGAGGGTTGAAGGGGCTGATTAAATTAATGAGATTGTCCTAAAGACCCTCCAACACTCGGGGAATTTGAGGAGTGAATATGTAGAGATTCATAGATTGCTGTAAGAATAATAGGGTGATAATTGTCAGTGATTTCAATTTAGGAGTAGAATAGCTGATTTATTATCCCACTCAACCCCATTCTGAAAATCAAAGTAAACAACATCCATTGATTCTCCCTTGTCTATCCTGCCTGTTATTTCCTCAAAGAATTTCAACTGATTTGTCAGGCAAGATTTTCCCTTAAGGAAACTGTGCTGACTATATCCTATTTTATCATGTGCCTCCAAGTACCAAAAAGCACATCCTTAATAATTGATTCCAACATCTTCCCAACCACTGAGGTCAGACTAACTGGCCTATAATTTCCTTTCTTCTGCCTTCCTCCCTTCTTAAAGAGTGGAGTCACATTTGTAATTTTCCAGTCTTCCAGATCCATTCCAAAATCTAGTGATTCTTGGAAGATCATTACTAATGCCTCCATAATCTTTTTAGCCACCTTGGGATATAATCCATCTGGTGGTCCAGGTGACTTTGAGGCTTCTGGTCAGGAAAAGGAAGGAAATGTACATTGCTTTTAGGCAGTTGGGTATGAATGAATCCTTCTGATCAGGGAGAAAATTGAAATAATTGTTTTTGGTGCCAAAAAGAACAATCAAAAGTCAATGCTCACTTAGAATCCCTGTCATTACAGATCACAAACCAAGCCAGAAAACTTGGTGTTGTGATGAACTCTGACTTAAAATTTAACTGCCACGTTAAGACAATTACAAAATCAGCCTACAACCATCTTAAAAATATAGTGCGAGTTAAAGAGCTTATATCTTAGCAAGATCTAGAAAAACTCATCCGTGCATTTATTTTAGTAGGCTTGGCTACTGAAATGGCGTTTCCACAGGTCCCTTTCAAAGATCCCTCAGGCAGCTGCAACTCTTTCAGAACGTTACTGCTAGAGTCTTCACCTAGACCAAAAAGTAGACCAGTAGACCAGTTCTCAGAGCATTACACTGGCTTCCTGTCCATCAGAGGATTGACTTTAAAATATCTCTACTGGTTTATAAAGCACTGAATGGTCTAGGGCCAAAATACATCTCCGATCTCTTGCTGCATTATGAACCTTCCCAAGCTCTTAGGTCTGTTTACCATCTCCAGGGGCAAAACTAAACATGGTGAAGCAGTTTTTAGTTACCATGCTCCACATATCTGGAATAACCTTCTGGAATCTGCCCCAACTTTAAGCTTTTTAAATCGAGGCTTAAAACTTTTTGCTGTAGTTTTTAATTAGAATCTCCTGCACTGTAACTTCTATTTATCATATTTTTTTGTGATTTTATTCTCTTATTTATTATCTGAAATTTGATTTTTATATCTTGTTCTATGTAGAACACTTTGAATTGCCTTGTGTTTTAATAGTGCTATACAAATAAACTTGCTTGCTCAATGAATATAAAAAGTTTAAGAGCAGGCTTAAGAGGGAAATCAGGAGAACTAAAAGAGAGTATGAGATGGATTGGGAGTCAGAGGTAAAGATAATCTCAACAGATTCTTCAATTTTATTTACAGTAAAAGGGTGACTAGGGAGAAATTAGATCCTCTTAAAGATAATGAGGATTGCCTATCTGTAGAGCCACAGGAAATGGCTGAGATTTTTTAATGTCTAATTCTTCTTCGCGTCTACTAAGGGAAATTTAATTGATGTGAAAGATCCTTTTCACATCCAAAAAGTAACAAAGTTTTGGATTATATGAGGTATTTTCAGCCTTAAAACACTTAAATGTTGGCACATCCCCAGGCCTGACCACCTGAACAAGTGCACTACCAGGCCAGGAAAGGAATCAGGTGAATTGTAGAAATATTTGCTTCATTGTTAGCCACAGAATTTAGATGTGAATATATTGTACGTGGCTTGATTAGCAAGTTTAGAATCAGTAGACTGGAACATATTCGGGGATTCATCTTAAGATCTGAATGAATATGCCACCGTTGTCACGAACTTCATCAAGACCTGTGTGGATGTATGTGTGCCCTTGAGAACATTCTGAGTCTTAAGAAAGCAGAAGCCCTGGATGAACCAGAAAATTTTCAGTCTGCCGAGGGCTAGGTCTGTAATGTTCATGACTGGCGATCCAGAACAATACATATCCAGGTATGACTTATGGAAGGTCGTTACTTACTGCCTATAACACAACTGCCATTTAGGGCAGCAATGAAGGCCTCCATCTCTGGTGGTGTTCAGGGCTTCCTTCATCATGTCAGTAGTTTCCTCTCGGTTTTAGCTACAGTCAATCATGCAAGCCTTGGGTGGAGACTCAGGAATACTGTCACAGTCAGATGCAGAAGGATTCTTCATTGCTGTTTCCATTACAAGGAATACTGCCCCACACATATGTAGAAGGGTTCTTCTTTGCTATTTCCATAACAATTTTGTTTTACCAGTCAGGGTTGTTAGCCATGAGCCTAACCTGAAGGATCATGGAAGACCATTGTGAGAGTGAAAGGCAATTCTGTGTGAAGTCAGAGACACAATTGGATGCACAACAGTTATAGCAGGGTTTGCATGACATTACTTTCTATCAAACAAAACCTAACAGCATAAATGGAAGTGGTGCATCACTCCCTGATGAGCTCAATGCTTTTTATGCTGGCTTTGAAAGGGAAAATAAAAGTATACAGTGTGAATCCTCACAGTACAGTATCTGGTGACTCTGATCACTGTCTTGGAGATCAGAATATCCTTCAAGAGGGTAAACTCTTGCAAGATATCAGACCCTGAAGGTGCATGCAGGACACTGAATAGCAATGCCAACAAACTGGCAGGAGAGATCAAGGACATCTTCAATCTCTCATTACTGCAGTGTCAGGGTGAGCTACCTCAATAACTATCATGTAGGGGCACTCATATCTACTGTGATGAAGTGCTTTGAGTAACTGGTCATGGCCAGAATCAGTTTCTGCCTAATCAAGGACCTGGGCCCACTGCAACTTGCCTGTATCTACTACAGGTGTACAGCAGACACAATCACACTGGCTCTTAAAGATTAAACATGAGGAAATCTGCAGATGCTGGAAATTCAAACAACACACACAAAATGCTGGTGGAACACAGCAGGCCAGGCAGCAGCTATAGGGACTGGGTCAGGACTGGGTCTCGGCCCGAAACGTCGACAGTGCTTCTCCCTATAGATGTTGCCTGGCCTGCTGTGTTCCACCAGCATTTTGTGTGTGTGGTTCTTAAAGATTAATTTAATGATTACAGCTCAGTGTTCAACAGCATCAAACCCTCAATACTAAACAATAAGCTTCAAATCTTGGGCCCAAGTACCTCCCTCTCCAATTGGATCTTTGATTTCCTCATCAGGAGCCCATAGTCCGTATGGATCAATAGTAACATCTCCTCCTCACTGACAAATTTCTTGGGGTGTACTGTGATTCAATTTTTTTGACATTGTAAATTGGATTTGATATTGGCTTAATGGGAGAAGTCAGAGAGTGGCAGATGACTGGAAGTTGTGACTAGTGGAGTGCTACAGGGATCTGTGCTGGGTCGTTTGTTGTTTGTCATCTATATCAATGATCTAGATGATAACGTAGTAAACCAGATCAACAAATTTGCAGAGAATCATGATAGGGTCAATGCAAACAGGCTTTTTCCATTAAGGTGGTGGGTGAGACTAGAACCAGAGGTCATAGTGTGTGTACATGTGTAGGCTGGCTGGTGGCATCATTGCCGAACTTTGGAGCAAAGTCTCTCGAGTTCGAATCCAGCCGGCTCCAAAAAACCTGGAGAAGGATGGGCTCCACCAGGTTTCAGATGCCCAGGACACGCTGTATGATGAGCAATCACCAAAAAGATCGGTGCAAAAAGCTTGTCATGATGGCACCCCAGCAACTCCACCAGGAGTTAAGGGCACACACACACAATATGAGGGGGAGCTCCTTCACTCAGAGGGTGATGACAGTGGTGGATGTGGGTTTGATTTCTGCATTTAAGAGAAATTTGGGTAAGTACATAGATGGGAGGGGTAGGGAGGCTATGGTCTAGGTGCAGGTTGATGAGACTAGGCAGAATAATGGTAAGTGTAAACTAAATGGGTCAAAGGGCCGGTTTCTGTGCTGTACTGTTCTGTGACATTTTAAGTCTATACCAAAGGTGCAGCAATTTCTTTCCGTAGTAACTACTGGGATACTTAATAAATATTTGGATAAGATCACTGAGGTCATTAACCTCTCACTTCAGCAGTATGTGGTACCCACCTGCTTCAAGCAGGCTTCAATTATATTGATACCCAAGATGAGTGTGATGACCTGCCTCAATGATTATCGCCCAATAGCACTTATATCCAGTGATGAAGTGTTTTGAGATGTTGGTGATGAAACATAACAACCCCTGCCTGAGAAGCAACATAGATACACTGCGATTTGCCTACTGGAGCAAAAAGTCCAGAGCATGTGCTATTTCATTGGCTCCTCACTCTGGACAGCAAAGATGCATATGCAGGTTTTCGTGAATAAGATGACAGAGGTGTTTTAAACCTTAGCAATTCTTTCATTGTCCTCCAAGCACAAAACATGAAGTGTGGATTTAAAAAAAACCTCATGTAATTACGTCATCAGACCAGCCCTTCAAGTGAACCCCAGCTCAATGTCAGTGGTTGTGAATTATGCTTGTTTCCACCCATTACATTAGTCTACACAGTCACCCCCGGAATTCACTAAAATCAGCATTGTGAGCTTGTCTGGATCCCATTTTCAATGGGTGGAGTAATAGCAAGTGGTGAAATAAAGCAGTGATAGAAATTCACCAAACCTAAAACTCTTGTTATTTTCTGTAGCACAGATGGTGGGATATCCATAATGGTAGTTACTATTGATGGGAAGTATTTTTGCACCTTATGCACAGATGCAATTGCCGAGAAAGTCAATGGCTGACAACCTAAACTGGCATTTAGCAGGGTTAATAATCAACCTGTGTTGCCTTAAGTGCTCAAAGTGTGCGAAAATGAGCTACATGTTCATTTTTGGATGCACTGCTGACAAGTATGTCATCCAGGTGACCACAAAGAAAATCTTTACGTCTTTTACTACAGAGACCGTCAGCTGTTGGAAAGTCTGTGCTGCATTTTTCAGCCCAATTGGCATGTGCAGAAACTCAGAGGCCAAATGGGGTTATCAGAGCCGTTTTAGGAATGTTGTCCGAGTACACAGGCACCTAACTAAGTCAGCTTTAGAAAAAAATGTGCTGAAAAGCCTTGGATGTGTGGGACTGGGTAATGATCAGGGATGGTGGCCTCATTAAGGTGTCAGTAATTGCCACATGTGCGGCAACATGACTTGGGGAAGAAATGGGAAGGAGAAGTCAAGGGGCCATTTGATTTGCATACAATGCCAAGCATTTCCATGTTGGCAAACTCAGCCTTTGCGGCTGCCAGCTTTTCTAGGTTCAGTCTATGTGCACAGGCATGGATCGGCAGGCCAGTTGTAGTAATGTGATGCTTGGCCCCATGTTTTGTGACTGTAGTGGAGAATGTGGGTTTGGTGATTTTGGGGAATTTGCCCAGCAATTGAGTGAATTCAGATGCAGTGGTGCATGTGCTTGACAGAGTTGTTGTGGGGAATTTACTGGAGGACCAGGGTAACTCAAAGTCCTTGACATTCACAAGCCATCAGTTCTTAAAATCAACCAACAGTCCTTTGGGCACACAAGAAATCTGCACTGAGCAGAGGTCTAGGCACTTTAGCCAGGATGAAATCCCGTGCATAATGACACCTACTGAAGCAGAGCATCATCTGTCTTGTCCCACAAGTATGGATCCTTGTAGGTGGCCTATAGCAAGGTTTCATTGCTCTTTGCCTTCTGATCAATAAGCAATGCGGGCAGCACACTTACTTGAGCACTCATGTCACACAAGAAGCGTCGCCCTGTCAGGAAGTCTGTATTGAACAGTAGGGACCCTGGTAGCTGGGACCCATGATGTTCACGGACCTCCAACATCCTAATGTGTTGGCACTGTCCGAGCTGCGAGGTGGTCAGCACTTCCTGATGTTTGTACCGAAGTGAATGTGGTAAAACTACAGACCTAGTGTTGTCTGTTTTGCAGCTGCGGGCATACGTCTGCTGGAGGCCTTGCTTACTGGGCTGATTGAGGCAGGGAAAGGAGGAGGAATTATGCACCTCTGATTGGCTGAGTGTAAAATATCAGCCATTTTAGTAAGCTCACTATAGTCCATCATGGGTGTAATAGTAAGGGCTAAGCAAACAGAATCAGGCATTTGCTGTATGAAGAGTTGTTTAAAAATAAAACAAGGGTGGTGATTTCCCAGGAGAGACAGTATGTCGTCCTTCAACTCCATAGGCCTCACATCCCCTAGGCTGGGCAAAACAGTAACATTCTGATGTGCTCAGACTCAGAAAATCCAAAAGTCTGCAAAAGGTGAGTATTCAGCAATAAATATTTATCGTGTTCAGGTGGGTGGTCAACCAAACTCACACTCTCGCTGCTGTCAAACTACTAAGCCACATCACTATATAGTAATATCTGGTGCTAACTACGGAGATTTCTCACAGTGCAAATTGGGCCTCGGCTTGTACAAACTAAGTGAAAGCATTTTGCTCCCAAAACTCCAGCAGTTCAAAAGCAACTCAGTTGGCCAGCATTTTGAATAACCCTGGAATTGTCCCAGAACATTGGGATCACCAATATAGGTTTTTGTAAATAAAACGGTGGAGATGTTTTAAGTTTAGGGGAAAACTGTAACAACCACCTTGTTCTCTGTTTGGGGAACATAAAGCACAATTTTTTAAAAAAATTCACATAATAATGTTATCACATCAGACCAGCAACTTAAAGTGAACCTTGAATCAATGTCGGTGATTGTGAATTATGCACCGATTTCCTCCCATTACATTATCCTACACATACATCAGGATACTCTATCAACCACAGCTTGGCATTTAATATGATCATCCCCTCAAAACTAATCAATAATCTTAAGGACATTGGCCTCAATACTTCCTTATGCAAATAGATCCTGGATTTCCTACATGCAGACCCCAGTCAGTATGGATTGGCAAGAACATCTTCTCCATCGCCATCAGCACAGGTGCACCACAAAGCTGTGTGCTTATCCCCTGCTCTACTTGTTTTACATTTATGACTCTGTGGCTAAGCACAGCTCCAATTCCACATTCAATATTGCTAGTGACACCACTGTCGTAGGCCGAATCAAAGGTAGTGATGAGTTAGCATATTTGGGGGAGATTGAAAATCTGGCTGAGGGATGAGCTTGAAAGCAGGGAGGTCATGCTGCAACTGTACAGGGTACTGGTGAGGCCGCATCTGGAGTCCTGTGTCTAGTTTTGGTCTTCTTACTTGAGGAAGGGTATACTGGCTTTGGAGGTAGGGCAGAGGAGGTTCACTAGGTTGATTCCAGAGGTAAGGGGTTAGACTATGAGGAGAGATTGAGTTGCCTGGGACTATACTCACTGGAATTCAGAAGAATTGAGATCTTATAGAAACATATAAAATTATGAAAGGGATAGATAAGATTGAGACAGGAAAGTTGCTTCCACTGGTAGGTGAGACTAGCATAAGGGGACATAGCTTCAAGATTCGGGAGAGTAGATTTAAGATGGAAATGGGGAGGAAATGCTTTTCCCAGAGAGTGGTGAATCTGTGGAATTCTCTGCCCAATGAAGCAGTGGAGACTACCTCAGTACTCAGTAAATATATTTAAAGCAAGGTTGGATAGATTTTTGCATAGTAGAGGAATTAAGGGTTATGGGGAAAAGGCAGGTAAGTGGAGATGAGTCCATGGCCAGATCAGCCATGATCTTATTGAATTATGGAGCAGGCTCAACAGGTTGCATGGCCTCCTCCTGCTCCTGTTTCTGATGTTCTTATGTTAGTGTTGTTACAACTTATTCAATGTCAGCAAGATCAAGAAGCTGATCATGGACTTCAGGAGAAGGACACCAGAGGTCTATGAACCAGTCCTCAGATGATTTGAGGTGAAGAGGGTCAGCAACTTTAAATTCCTCGCTGTTATTGTTTTGGAGGATCTGTCCTGGGTCTAGCACGCAAGGGCAATTATGAAGAAAGCACAGCAGCACCTCCACTTCCCTAGGAGTTTGTGGAAATTCAGCATGACATTTAAAATTTTGACAGACTTCTATAGATGTGTAGTAAAAGTATACTGACTTGCTACATCACTGCCTGGTATGGAAGCACCAATGCTCTTGAACGAAAAACCTTACAAAAAGTGGTGGATATGGCCCACTCCATCACAGGTAAAGCCTTTCCTACCATTGCACACATCTACACAGAACATTGTTGCAGGAAATTAGCATCCATCATCAGGGACCCCCCATCACCCAGGACATGTTCTCTTCTTGCTGCTGCCATCAGGAAGGTGATACAAGAGCCCCAGGACTCTTATCACCAGGTTCAGGAACAGTTACTTGGACTAAAGGGGATAAATACACTCAACTTCACTTGTCCTGTTATTGAAATAGTCCCACAACCAATGGACTCACTTTCAAGAGCTCTTCATCTCATGTTCTTGATATTTATTTATTATTGTTTGAAATAGTGTAATATTGGTAGCTTTGGTTGGCTATTTGGAAGTTTAGTTGATTGCTGAACTTGGCAAAATATTTGCAGATGTTTTGCCTCCAATTGAGAAGCCATCTTCAGTGCGCAGTTGAGGGTGTTGTCTCCTCAGGATGATAGCTTATATATCCCTTCCGGGTCTGAATAGATGTGGATTAGGTGTCATGATCTAGTTGGATGGTTCAAAACACTGAAGAGTTTAGCAGTAGAAGATTCTGATTAGCTAGCTTCAGGAGAGGTACGTTGGAAATGTTTGCTTCACTGTCCAGATCCCGAGATTACTGGTGATTCATTGATTGTTGACGTTGTTGTTTCTTTTTTCCAGAAGGGTTCAGATACCAGATCTACGTCAATGTGTTTGTTGGAAGATTCTTTTGTAGAGAACCACACTTTGAGAAATTCTTGTTCTTTTCTTGTTCTTGCTTGAGTCGAGACTCTGACTGGCATCCAGTTGAATGGTGTCCTTCTTCGTCTTCATGAGCTGATACTAGTGAGAGTGGGTCATGCTTTCAGCTCACTAGCCTGGTCTTTTACACTTTATGTACGTATTTGAAAAAACTTTTGTTATCCTCCAATCTTATTGGGTAGCTCACTTTCATATTCCATCTTTACTTTCTTCATGACTTTTTGGTTGGCTTTTGTTGATTTTTGAAAACTTCTGAATCCTCTAAATTTCCACAAATTTTTGCTCTATTATATGCTCTCCCTGTCTTTTCCCATAACACTTTTGCCACCGTGGATGCCATCTGATCCTTGGCAGGGAAAGCTTGTGCATATCTGGTGTAGTGAACCATGAAGATTAAGACATTCACCCTGGTGCTGGCATCTGGATCTATTGAGAGGAAATCTATACACACCAGGTCCAGGGGCCCTGCACTCTGCAAGTGGAACAACTGAGCGGCCCTTGTAGGCAGCGTCCTCCTACGTGTACATCAAATGCACGACTTGCAGTATTCTTCTACCTCTGGCTTCATTCAGGGCAAGTAAAACCAATCTCTGAGCAATCCATAAGTCTTTTCAACCCCTATATGTCCAGAATCATCATGAAGTGACTTCCAACACAATCCTCCGATACTTCTCAGGCAGAACCAGCTGGGAACGCTGAGGTCGGTCCAGAGATGACATGACCCGGTGTAGGATCTGGTTCCTCAACTCCAATCTGGGCTATTCTCTCAGCAGCGTATTTTGTCTTCTCTGCCTGAGCCATGTCTCCCTTTTTGACTGCTGACCAAATGGTACTGATGCTCTGGTCATCTCGCTGAGTAGCTGACATTTCCCCAGGACTCAATTTGGTAACTGGTTTGTCTTCAGAGCAGTCAGTTTACAGTAAACTTGTGGAATGGCATCATCAGAACCTCCCAATTGATCCACCACTCGATCCTGCCCTTGCCTTCCATCTGTCTTCACCATGTTGGTAAACTGGAACATGGCTTTCGCCCCCGGGTCAGAAGCAGTCTCCCACTCTTCGTCCCTGCCCAGCCCTTCATGCACATGTTGGGACAAAGCATCAGCATCAATGTTCTTACTTCTCGGCTGGTACTTAAGGCTGAAATCATAGGCAGACAACACTGCCAACCACCGACGGCCTGTGGTATCCAGTTTTGCCGAGGTCAGGATATAACTTAGGGGATTGTTGTCCATCCTCACCTCAAACTTGGCACTGTAGAGGTAGTCACTCAGCTTTTCCACCACAGCCCATTGCAACGCATAGTTTTTCTCAGAGAGCAACAGACTCCAGCTGACAAACACAACAGGTCTCAACCTGGTGCCCTGATCCTGATACAGGACACCCCTTAAGCCCTCTTTGTTGGCATCTGTATGCAGTACATACGGCAATCAGGGGTCTGCGAAAGCCAGCACAGGCACCTGGATCAGCATCTCCTTCAGCGACTGAAAGGCCTCTTCACATTTCGCATCCCACATCGGTCCAAAAGGATCCAAAGGGCTCAGAAACTCTTTATCCTCCTCTCCTTTTGTCCTCCTCCCTTTCTTCCCCAGTGGATGGTAACCACACAGAAGCTGATTTACAGGGTGACTCACTTTCACATAGTCCTTCACGAACTTCCAATAGTAACCACAGAACCCGAGGAATGAACACAGAGCGCTCACAGTCCAGGGCCTTGGCCATGTGCTCATCTATCTTAGATGGATGATAGGTACTCCAACCCATGAGACTATGTACCCAACATAGCTGATAGACATCTTTCAGAACTGGCAATTGTCCAGGGAAGGTTTTAACCCTTCAGCTTTCAGGCAGCCCAGCACCTTCATCAGCCTTGCTTCATGTTCCTCCAAGGTGGACCCAAGCACTATGAGGTCATCCAGATTTACCAATACCTTAAGCAAGTTCATATTCCCCACCAGTTTCTCCATGACCTGCTGGAAGGTTGCAGGGGCTCCTGATATGCCCTGGGGCATCCTTTTAGACAATAGACAATAGGTGCAGAAGTAGACCATTCGGCCCCTCGAGTCTGCACCGCCATTCTGAGATCATGGCTGATCATTCACTATCAATAACCAGTCCCTGCCTTGTCCCCATATCCCTTGATTCCCCTATCCATCAGATATCTATCCAGCTCCTTCTTGAAAGCATCCAGAGAATTGGCCTCCACCGTCTTCCGAGGCAGTGCATTCCACACCTCCACAACTCTCTGGGAGAAGAAGCTCTTCCTCAACTCTGTTTTAAATAACTGACCTCTTATTCTCAATCCATGCCCTCTGGTACTGGACTATCCCAACATCTGGAACATATTTCCTGCCTCAATCCTATCAAATCCTTTAATTATCTTAAACGTTTCAATCAGATCCCCTCTCAGTCTCCTCAATTCCAGCGTGTACAAGCCCAATCTCTCCAATCTCTCTGCGTAAGACAGCCCTGCCATCCCAGGAATCAACCTAGTGAATCTATGCTGCACTTCCTCAATTGCCAGAATGTCCTTCCTTAAACCTGGGGACCAAAACTGTACACAATATTCCAGGTGTGGTCTCACCAGGGCCCTGTACAAATGCAAAAGGACATCCTTGCTCTTGTATTCAATTCCCCTTGTAACAAAGGCCAACATTCCATTTGCCCTCTTTACTGCCTGTTGCACTTGCTCATTCACCTTCATTGACTGGTGAACTAGGACTCCTAGGTCTCTTTGCATTTCTCCCTTACCCAACTCGACACCGTTCAGACAATACTCTGCCCTCTTGTTCTTGCTTCCAAAGTGGATAACTTCACATTTATTCACATTTTGGACCAGAAGAATCCCAATGGACATATAAATACTGTCTTCTCTTTATCAGCCTCACTGAGGGGGATCTGGTAATATCCACTCCTCACGTCCAGCACACTAAACCACTTCACACCGCTGAGACAGGCCAGCGCACCTTCGCTCCTTGGGACCGTGTACTCTAGTCCACACACATCCGTACTTTCCTACTTTTCTTCCGGGCCGCTACTACTGGGGACGCATAGGGGCTTCTGGACAGTGATGATCCCAGCTTCCTTCAACTTACACAAATACTGCCGAAGGTCTTCCACCTCTTCAGTAGCCAGTCGCTACGACCTCTCTCTGAACAAGGTGTCCTAGGTCACCTGGATAGTGTGACGAGTGCTCTTGGAACAACCCACATCAAACTCATCAGTGGAAAAGATACCTTCCAGCTTCAAAATCTTCTCTATCAACCTCCTCTTCCAACCCACTGGTACCAAAGAGTCCCTGAAGTTGAGTGACTCAGCAGTAAACTTTCCCCCTTTGCAGAGGTTTTCTCCCCAGCTTGTCTCACCGGGTCGCCAGACATTACCATCACTGGGAAAAGATGCACCAGGGTCATCCCCCGCTTGAAGCTGACCTCTCTCTTCACAGTATTCCTGGCAATCCCTGCCATCCTGTTCGCCTATACAACTGAAGGCTTCTGCAGTTTGGGCCTCACCAGTTCCCCAGCAGGTAATGCCGACTCCTTCTTGTGGTCTTCTGGAGCGTCCACTAAGAAGGCCTCGGCCTCAGGTTTTTCAGGAAATTTGGGGGTCCCCATTACTCTCACTACTTCCACGGGCTGTAACACGATTGGCTTTTACTGGGCGAACCACACAGTCCCTCATCTAAACTCAGTATCTGGCCCAATGCAGCCATGCACTTCCTCAAAAACAGCTCAGAACACCGGGTGAACAGACAATGTTCTCAGAAAGCTCTCGCTAGTCTTCTCCTTGTATGCTCCCATTAGCCTCCTCACAACAGGAGTGTTGGTCTCCACCAGAATTAAAACACTGCCCTTCTCAAGGGGGTCCAGACAAATCAGCACTGATGTATCCAGGGCCTCAGCCACTCCCACGTCGGCCTCCGAAAACTCCAGCTTCAGTGACAAATAACCAACATATAGATAATCACCAGCACTAAGACCCTATGGCTTTAGCATAAGTACTCTATCCGTAGCGATACACTGGAGCTTGGCCCCACTGAGCCTTCAGGAATAGGGTCTTTCACTTTCGAGGGTTCCCTGGTTTATTGCTGGGAATATGTTTCCCCATGGACATCAGGCTATTCCCTCACTGGGTCTCCTTTAAGTTTCCTGATGTCTCTCTCTGCATAGATGCATAGGGCTCACTCTCAAAGGGGTTTCCTGTCATCCACACTCCCACCTGAAGTGTCCCTCTTCACCACAGTTATAACAGACAATACCAGTCGCTCCCCTTCTCATGGAACCCAGCCACCAGCAGCCCTCTGCATAGCAAGTCCCCTTAGGGGGTCTGCCTCTCTATCAGTTCCATTGTATGGCAGGGGAGGGCACACCCACTGATAACAACTGGGACATCAGTTCTCAGCTCTGCCATGATCTCCTTTACCACTCCCCGAGTTGGGCTATCTGTGGTCACTTCAATATAAGGGGCCAATATTGAGAACTGTACCCTGCTGACAGATCCCTCCTGCATCTCCGATGCATTCTCCTCCTCCTGTACTTCTCTGATCAGCTCAACAAACAAGGGAGGAGGGCACGTCTTACGAGACAGTCAGAAACACCAAAGGATCAGGTGCTGGGACTGGGTGCCCTTTGCTGTCTGGTCCATTCTTAACTGATCCACCTCAGCCACCTGAATGGCCCCTCTGCACCACAAGCAATTTAGTTGCTTCTCTAGCCGAAAGATGTAGGCAGAAAGCTTCTCCTCCCTCTCCTAACGCATGTTCTGAAACCCTGACGTGCTCCATTAGGCTTCCTGTTGTGCCAAATGCATTTTCCAGTGCCCGCATGTTAGCCGCAGCAGAGGCAAGGGGGTACTGGGACTTTACAGTTCTCACAACGTCAGCATACCTGCCCTCCCAAACTTTCAGCCAATCTCTGTATCTTTATATCAACAGAGCACAACCACTCATCTAACAACTCAGAGGTCTGCTCCACCCAAGTCTCATACTCCTCTACCGCCTTGTGGGTGGGCGTTATTCCAGAGAATATTCTTAGCTTCCAATAATTAGGACCCTCTGCCTGTGCACTGGGCCACTTATTCACCAGAGAGGTAAGGGCTGATACCAACTCAGAACTCTCACTCTTCACTGGGTGACAGAGACTAATTAGATATTTCAAATCTAACCGGTCCTTCCCCACACTCCTCAGAAATGAGAGAACACTGTCTTTGAAGTCCCCGCTTCCACCTATAGGAGACTCTACTTGCAATTCGGCCCGCTCTGCCAGAACTCTCCTCCTCCCGGAAAGTATAGACAGCCCACTCCCCCATCACCCTTACGCCAGCAATAGTCTGAACTAAAACAAAGTCTGTGCCTGCCATTTTATCAAATCTCCGCCCCACAATCGTAACTTTGCCGAAAGCTTTAACAGTACTTAAAAGTTGAATTAACAATTCATCCAGTGTACGAATATCTACCCCACTCAACATGCACACGTTAGTTACCGATAACCCTGTAGATGCGCACCACTGCTCCACCCTGGCAGCATCCATACCAACACAGACTTAAACACACAACCCACTGGTTCAATACTCGGGGCGATCACACAACATCCAACAAAATCAATCCCAGAACGATACACCCACAGTTGTAACAGTCCGGTTTGGCCGGTGGTGTTATTCTAGGGAAGACTGTCTCTGGCCCATCAAACATGTGGAATCTGAGGTGCAAAACCTCTTGTTTGTGTGGATGCTGTGCGATCTGTTCTCCCACTACAAATCAGTAGTACAAAATAACAGACAGTACACCATATGCAGTTAAGTGATTTAGCTTTATAATTCTTAATTTGACTAAAGGGTTAGTAAAGAAAAATAAAAAGAAAAGGGCCCATTTTAATGAAACAGTCTAATGTGTGCATTGGAGCTCACAGTTTCCCTTTCGTTGGTCCAACATCGATTTCACCTGGGCTTCATCGACTCCTGGCCCACTCCAAGTCAGCTCCGTTTGCTGTCTATGACCTCCCCTTTCTTGTGACTTCTTTCTTCATCTCTCGCCAAACCAAGAGACCAATCACCTCACTCTTAGGTGAACACTCCCTTCACTGGACGATGCACATTCCAAAGCCCCTGTTATTTCTAGTCATAACCCAAACACTGATGCTGCAGAAAAACCATTACATTAGGGCTTTACACATAAAAATCTTCAGTCAGAAGTGCTGAGTAGATGATCCAGCTACACCTCCTCCAGAAGTCCCCAGCATCCCAGATGTCAGTATGCAGCCAATCTGATTCACTCCAGGTAATATCAAGAAGTGGCTGAAAGCATCGGATACTGCAAAGGCTGTGGGCCCAGACAAAATCCTGGCAATAGTCCTGAAGACTTGTGCTCCAGAACTTGCCGTGCCACTAGCCAAGCTGTTCCAGTACAGCTACTAGACCAGGTCAAAGGCTAGGAGTCCTGTGGCGTGTAACTCACCTCCTGACTCCCCATAGCCTTTCCACTGTCCACAGGGCTCCATCACCACACAAGAAGCCTGACACCATCCCGTACAAGGCAGCCACTTGATTGGTACCCCTTCCACAAGCATCCAATTCCTCCACCATCAACGAACAGTTTCAGCAGGGTGTACTATCTACAACATGCTCTACAACAACACAAGAAGTTCCTAAGGCAGTACCTTCCAGACCCAAGACCACTACCATCTAGGACAAGAGCAGCAGATACCTGGGAACACCAGCACTTGGAATTCCCCCTCCAAGTCACTCACCATCCTGACTTGGAAACATATTGCCATTCCTCCATTGTCGCTCCCTCCCTAACAGCACTGTGGGCATACCTACACCTCAGGGACTGCAGCAGTTCAAGAAGGCAGCTCGTCACCACCTCCTCAAGGGCAACTAAGGATAGGCAATAAATGCTGGCTTAGCTGGTGCAGTTGCCATTACTAGGGAGAAAGTGCTTGGGAAACTTTGTAGACAAGTCATCTGGACCAAATGGACTACACCCCAGGTTCTGAAAGATGTACCTGAAGAGATTATGGAGGCATTAGTAATGATCTTTCCAGACTAACTATATTCTGGCATGGTTCCAGAGGGCTGAAAAATTGCATATATCATTCCAGATTCAAGAAGGAAGGGAGGCAGAAGAAAGGAAATGATAGGTCAGTTAGCCTGACTGTAATGGTTGGGAGGATGTTGGAGTCGATTGTTAAGGATGAGGTTTCAGAGTATTGGAAGCAGATGGTAAAATAAGCCAAAGTTAGTATGGTTTTCCTAAGGGGAAATCTTGCCTGACAAATCTGTTAGAATGCTTTGAAGATCTGCTTGGCTGTTGTGTTTTATTATTTATTGTTGCGTTTGTTATGTTATGATTGCACTTGCCCCTGGGAAACACTGTCTCATTCTGCCTTGCAGAGCTGATGTATGGTTGGAATGACAATAAAGTTTTTTGAATCTTGAATCCTGAAATAACAAGCTGGGTAAACCTTGTAAAATACCTTTCCAAAGTCGAGACAGACAATCTTCATTGCCTTATCTTCACCAATTTTCCTTGTAACTTCCTCAAAGAAAAGTATAAGATTGGTTAGACATGCTGACAATTCTTAATCAGTCCATAGCTATCCAAATACTTGTATATCTAGTCCCTCAATATACCTTCTAATAACTTTCCCACTACTGATGCCAAGCTCACTGAGCTACAATTTCTTTTTTAAAAAAGGAGCCTTTTTATAATTAGCTATTCTCCAATCCTCCAGTACCTCACCTGCTGCTAAATATCTCTGCTAGCACCACTGCAAATTCCACATTTGCCTCTCATAGGGTCTGAGGAAACACCTTGTCAGGCCCTGGGAATTTATCCACAGCTATTTACCTCAAGATGCCAAACACATCCTCCCCTGCAATCTATATAGGGTCCATGACCTCACTGCTGCTTTGTCTCTCTTCTAAGAATTCTATCTGTCTCCCAAGTAAATGCAGCACAAAAAAAACATTTAAGCTATCCCCCATCTCTCTTGGCTCCATGCAAAGACCATAAAACATAGGAACAGGATTTGGACATTTGATCCATCAAGTCTGCTCTGCCATTCAATCATGGCCAATCTTTTTTTCCCCTCCTCAGCCCGCTCCCCAACCTTCTCCCAGTAGCCTTTGATGCCATGTCCAATCAAGAACCTATCAAGATCTGCCTTAAATACATTCAATAACCTGGCCTTTACAGCTGTCTGTGGTAATAAATTCCACAAAGTCACCACCCTCTGGCTAAAGAAATTTCTCTGCATCTCTGTTTTAACTGGGTGCCCCTCCATCCTGAGGCTGTGCCCTTTTGTCCTAGACTCCCCCATCATGGCAAACATTCTTTCCAAATCTACTGTCTAGGCCTTTCAACATTTGAAAGGTTTCAATGAGATTCCCCCCCCCCACCCCACCCACCACATCCTTCTAAATTCCAGCATGTACACACCCAAAACTATCAAACGTTCCTTGTATGATATTTCATTCCCGGAATCATCCTTGTGAACCTCCTCTAAACCCTCTCCATTGCTAGCACATCTCTTTCAAAATGAGGAGTCTAAAACTATTCACTCAAGGTGAGGCCTCACCAGTGCCTTATAAAGCCTCAGCATCACATCCCTGCTTTTGTATTCTAGACCTCTTGAAATGAACTTTAACATGGCATTTGCCTTCCTCACCACTGACTCATCCTGCAAGTTGACCTTTAGGGTGTTCTGCACAAAGACTCCTAAGTCACCCTGCCTCTCAGATTTTTGGATTTTCTCCATGCATTTTCCAACATTGTATTTCATTTGCTACTTGCACATTCTCCTAATCTGTCTAAGTCCTTCTGCAGTCTATCTATTCTTCAACACTACTTGCCCCTGTACTAATCTTAGTATCATCTGCAACCTTGGGAATAAAGCCATGCATTCCATCATCTAAGTCATTGATATACAACATAAAAAGAAGCAGTTCCAATACCAACCCTTGCGGAACATGATTCGTCACTGGCAAACAACCAGAAAAGGATTCTTTTACTCTCACATGCTGCCTTCTACCAATTAGTCAATACTGTAACCATGCCAGTAACTTTCCAGTAATACCATGGACTCTTGACTTGGTAAGCAGCCTCATGTGTGGCACTTTGTTAAAGGCCATCTGAAAGTCCAAATATACAACATCCACTACATCCCCTTTATCTATCCTACATGTAATCTCCTCAATGAATTCCAACAGTTTCATCAGGCAAGATTTTCCCTTAAGGAAACCATGCTGACTTTGTCCTATTTTGTCCTATATCACCAAAGATCACCATTCTGATCATTCAGCGGACTAATTCCTTGCAATCCTTTTGCTTTTGATATTTCTGAAGAAGCCATTAGGATTAATCTTTACCTTGTCTGCTAGGGCAACCTCATGCCACCTTTTAGCCCTTCTAAAGGTCATGCACCTTTGGAGAAGGAATAAAAGCGTGGACTATTTATCTTTAAGTGGGTAGAAAATTCAAAAATCCAAAGTAGAAAAGGACTTGAAGTCCTCGTGCAAGATTCCCTCAAAGTTAACTTGCAGGAAGGCAAATGTAATGTAAACATTCATTTCAAGAGAACTAGAATATAAAAGCAAGGATGTAGTGTTGAGGTTTTGAGATTTTATATGGCACTGGTGAGTCCCTACTTTGTGTATTATGAGCTGTCTTGAGCCCCTTATTGAAGAAAGGATGTGCTGACATTTGAGAGGGTTCAGAGAAGGTTCACAAAATTAATTCCAGCATTGAATGGCTTGTCATATGAATAGGGTTTGATGGCTCTGGGCCTGTATTCACTAGAGTTCAGTAGAATGAGAGGTGACCTCATTGAAACCTATCAAATGGTGAAAGGCTTTGATTGAGTGGATGTTTGCTATGGTGGGGGAGGCTAAGACCAGAGAACTCAGCCTTAGAATCGAGCAGTATTCTTTTAGAATGGAGATGAGGGGGAATTTCTTTAGCCAGAAAGTGGTGAATCACTGGAATTTGTTGCCACAGGCTGCTGTGGAAGCCAAGCAAGGGATATGGGGGGGGGGGGCACACAGGAGGTTGGGGCTGAGAGGAAAAATGATCAGCCATGATGAAATGGCAGACCAGACTTGATGGGCCTAATGGCTAAACTCTGTTCCTATATCTTATGGTCTTATTTTCTTGTGTTTATGTGTCTTCCACAGTGAAGACTGACAAAATGCTTATTCAGTTTATCCGCCATTTCTGACCACCATTACTTACTCAACAGCACCATTTTCTGGTAGTCCAATATCTACTCTCATCTCTATTTTAGTCATTATACATCTGAAAAAAAAAACTTTTGGTATTCTCTTTTATATTATTGGCTAGTTATCTTTGTAATTCATCTTTTTGCTCCTTATGGCTTTGTTTATTGCCTTCTGTTTTTTTTAAAGCTTTCCAATATAACAATTTCCCATTAATTTTTGTTGTATTATATGCCCTCTCTTTTGCTTTAATGTTTTTTTTTACTTCTCCCCCACGGTAATGTCATCCTGCCTTTAGAATTGTGGTGAACTATGTGCCTGTCTGGACACGCCCCCTGCTGAATGCTCCTGTGGCTCCTCCCACAGGCCCCTGTATAAAGGCGATCTGAGGCTTGACGCTCGGCCTCAGTCTCCAGGACATAGTATGATGAACACTCACTCCTGGTTCCTTCTTCCAGTCAATAAAATTGACCCGTTTTGCGTCCGGACCGGTTGGATTTGGACCCTCAAGACCCTGACGCAGCTCTCGCTTTTGAACACTGGCTTGCATGCTTCCAATCGTACTTGGAGGAGGTTTGTGCAACTGAACCCGCCGTTATGCACAGAATCCTACTCTCGAGGGTCACCCCCAAAGTTTACTCCATTATCCGGGACCTGCCAACCTACGAAGGGGCACTGGACGCCCTCAAAAGACAGTACCTGCGGCCGGTGAACACCATCTACGCAAGACATCATTTAGCTACCCGGCAACAGCGGCCTGGCGAATCGTGCGCTGAGTTTCTCCGAGCACTACAGACGCTCGTCCGAGCTTGTGACTGCAAGATGCTCACGGCAGAACAGCATGCGGAGCTGCTAGTGCGAGACGCCTTTGTGACGGGACTGAGGTCAGCGTACATGCGCCAGCGGCTGCTGGAAAACGCTGATCTGACCTTAAGCTCGGCAATGGAGACGGCCAACGCTCTGGAAGCTGCGCTGCACTACGCCGACGCTGTCCGGTCACGCGATTCCCCACCGGTTCCGTGGACGCCTCAGACCCCGCCACCGCTGGCTCCCGCGAGCGAAATCACCGCTGCCAGTCGCGATTCCACGAGCTCCCCGAACCCAACCACAGCGGCAGCCCGTCAGATGCCTGTGCTTTGTTCTTTCTGTGGCCATAAAAAACACCCTCGACAACGCTGTCCAGCGCGAGAAGCGACCTGCTCCATCTGCTGCACCTGCGGGTTCTTCACCCCCCCCCCTTTGTTTGAAAGAGTCCCCATGTGGCGAAGTTTCTTACAAGTCAAGTCTATCAGGTGGTCGAATCTGTCACTGCAATCTACGTAGCACGGGCTGTGATCGCATGGATGCCGATGACATTGGTGATTGCACAGGGGACGGAGGTTGCGCTTGTTCCTGCCCACTAGGCGCCGGTGATCCCTCACGCATGTGCGAGGCGCCTGGTATAAATGCGTACGAAACGCCCGGTATATGTGTCGTGAGGAGTCTGTGTAGGGCCTGGTGAGCACGGTGTCACCTCTGGTGCAGGGTTCATAGCTACCGGAGAGTCTTCAGGGTAGTGGTCTGCTGCACCTGCGGGCGTCAGGTCGCGGATGGAGACCGTGTCCTCCCGCCCATCAGGTAAGACCACGTAAGCATACTGGGGGTTCGCATGTAGGAGGTGAACCCTCTCTACCAGCGGGGAGTATTTATTGCTCCTCACATGTTTCCGGAGCAGCACTGGCCCCGGGGACGTCAGCCAAACTGGTAGGGTGGTCCCAGTGACAGACTTCCTGGGAAAAGAGAATAGGCGTTCGTGAGGGGTGGCATTGGTGGACGTACATAACAGAGAGCGGATAGAGTGCAGTGCCTCAGGGAGGACCTCCTGCCATCGAGAGACCAGCAACCCTTTTGACTTAAGGGCTAAAAGTGTGGCCTTCCACACTGTGGCATTCTCCCGCTCCACCTGGCCATTACCCCGGGGATTATAACTCGTGGTCCAACTGGTAGCAATGCCCCTAGCTAGCAAGTACTGGCGCAGCTCCTCACTCATAAAGGAGGACCCTCTATCGCTGTGGATATAGCAAGAATACTATTTCTTTGAGATTTATAAATCTTGTGCCTTCTGAATTGTTCCCAGAAACTCCAGCCGTTGCTGTTCTGCAATCATCCCTACTAAGGTTCTGTTCCAATCAAGTTTGGCCAGCTCTTCTCTCATGGCTCTATAATTCCTTTTATTCCACTGTAAGCGTGATACATCTGACTTCAGCTTTTCTTTCTCAAATTGCCAAGTGAATTCTATTCTATTCTGATCACTGGCTCCTGAGTGTCCCCTTACTCTAAACTCCCTAATCAAATCTGGTTTACTGCACAGCACCCAATACAGAATAGCTTTTCCCCCATTGGGCTCAACTACAATCTGCTCTAGAAAACCATCTCTTAAGCGTTCTTCAAATTCTCTTGAGGATCCAACACCAACCTGGTTATCCCAATCTACCTGCATATTGAAATCCCCCACTACTGTGTTATCATTGCCCTTTTGGCATGTGTTTTCCATTTCCCACTGTAATTTGCACCTCACATCCTGGCTACTGTTCAGAGGCCTGCATACAACTTCCATCAGGATCTTTTTACCCTTGCAGTTTCTTAGCTCTTTCTGCAAGGATCTTACATCTTCTGATCTTATGTCATCTCTTTCCAAGGATTTGACTTCATATTTTGCCAACAGAGCCACCCCGCCCCCTCTGCCTGTCCTTTTAATATAATGTGTATCCTTGGATATTAAGCTCCCAACTATGATCTTCATTCAGCCATGACTCAGTGATGTACACAAAGTCATACCTACCAATCTGTAGCTCGACAGGATCATTTACCTTATTCCATATACTGCTTGCATTTGAATACAGAATGGCATCTTCAGTCCTGTATTCATTACACTGCAACTCACCCTAGTGACTGCAATTTTACCCTATCATCTGCTTGTCCTTCCTGACAGATTTCACTTGTTTCCCAACTGTCCCATCCTGAACCCTATCACTCTGATTCCCATGCCCCTACCAAATTAGTTTAAACCATCGTCAACAGCTCCACTAAACATGTCTGCAAGGATATTGGTCCCCCTCGGGTTCAGGTGTAATCTGTCCTTTCTGTACTGGTCATTGCTTCTCCAGAAGAGATCCCAATGATCCAGAAATCTGAAGCCTTGTCTCCTGCACCAGTTCCTCAGCCATACATGGGCAAATGGTTCTAAAAGATGGGAATTTAGCTGAGCATGTACAAATTGGGCTGATGTTCCTGTTTCTATAATTTTTCACTCTGCCATTTCAATAATTCATTTAGTCTAATCCCACTCTCTATTTAATCCTCAACACTGCTGCTTCTCACATACTGACACCTGATCCCCAACCAGCTGGCAGCAGGAAGATGTCCTCTAAACATCTGAAAAAATAGTCAACATCTCAAAGGGACTGCTAGTGCAGGCTTGGACTTTATTGTGTAGGAGTTGAGGGGTGACCTCTTCAAAATGTATAAAATCCTGGAGCATGAGCTACAAGGAGAGGTTGGACAATAATAATAACCACTGGAATGTTGAGGGACAGATATGTGACCAGTTAAGGAAATGTGTAAATATAATAGGGTTGTTGTCATGGGGGATTTCAACTTCCCTAACATAAACTGGG
The DNA here is from genome assembly GCF_030144855.1 of Hypanus sabinus. Classification (NCBI taxonomy): domain Eukaryota; kingdom Metazoa; phylum Chordata; class Chondrichthyes; order Myliobatiformes; family Dasyatidae; genus Hypanus; species Hypanus sabinus. The sequence goes on from NC_082712.1 coordinate 181,829,765, forward strand.
GCTTTCTTAGTGTAAAGGGTTTAGATGGGACTGAATTTGTTAAGTGTATCCAGTAAAGTTTCTAGAATCAATATGTGCATGGTCCAATAGGAGGAGGGGTCGATTAATAAGCCTAGCTAGGAGACTGACCTTTCAGTGGGGAAACAGTTAGGGAAAAGTGACCACAACTCCTTATCTTTCAGCATAGTTATAGATAAGGATAGGGATGGTCCTGTGAGAGTGTTTTAAATTGGAGTAGAGCAAATTACGAGGGCATAAGGCAGTAACTAAGAAACCTTAATTGAGAACACCTTTTCTCTGGCAAGTCCATATGTGGAAGGTGTTTAAAAATCAATTGCACAGAGTACAGAAAATGTATGTTCCAGGTAGAAGGAAGGACAGGGATAGAAAGATGAGAACCTTGGATGTCCAGAGAGGTGATGAATTTAGTCAAGAAAAAACAAAAGTATGTTAAGCTTTGGACGTTAAGATTGAACTAAAGTGCATGAGGAGTATGAAGAAACCAGTAAAGAACTAAAGAAGGGAATTAGGAAATCCAGGAGACACCATGAAAATTCCTTGGCAAATAGGATTAGGGTGAATCCCAAGGCATTCTGTACATCCACCAAGAGTAAAAGGATAACTAGGAAGAGGGTGGGACCACTCAGGGATAAAGGGGGGAACATTTGCTTGGATGCAGAGAGTGAGTAAGTACTTCTATGAGTACTTTGCTTCAGTATTTACCAAGGAAAAGGATATAGAGGACCAGGGAATAGCATTGAGTGTATAAATTCAGTTGTAGTGGTCACGTCTCTGGTACCGAGACTGGACCCTCAGCTCAGAAAGCAAGGAGGGAAAAGAGGAGAGCACTAGTGATAGGGGATTCGATAGTTAGGGGGATAGATAAGAGGTTCTGTGGGAGAGATCGAGAATCCCGGATGTTCTGTTGCCTCCCTGGTGCCAGGGTCCACGATATCTTGGATAGAGTTCTCAGTATTCTCAGGAGGGAAGGTGAGCAGCCAGATGTTGTGGTCCATGTAGGGAGCAATGATGTGGATAGGAAGGAGGAGGAGATCCTACAAAGAGAGTTTAGGGAGTTAAGTGCAAAGTTGAAGGAAGGAATCTCCAGGGCTGCAATCTCAGGATTGCTACCCGTACCACTTGCTAGTGAGGCTAGAAATAGGAAGATAATGTAGCTAAATACGTGACTAAGGAGATGATACAGGAGGACTTCATGTTTCTGGACAATTGGGCTTTGTTCCAGGGAAGGTGGGACCTGTTCCGACAGGACGGTTTGCACCTGAACTGGACGGTTACTAACATCCTTGCGGGTAGATTTGCCTTTAATCCTGGCAGGAACATGCTAACTCTGCACTGTCAAGATTTCACCTTTGAAGGCCTTCCATGAATACATCCTTGTCAGAAAACAACTTATCCCAATCCACTCTTCCTAGATCCTTTCTCATTTTCACAAAATTGGTCCTTCTCCAATTTAGAACCTCAACTCAAAGACCAGACCAAACCTTATCCATAATTAACTTGAAACTAATGACATTATGGTCACTGGACCCAAAATGTTCACCTACATATACTTCTGTTATCTGACCTGTCTGGTTCTCTAATAGGAGATCAAGTATTGCATCCTCTCTCGTAGGTACCTCTATATATTGATATATATATATATAGGATCTTCTGTTTGGCAATGAAATAGATCAGGTAACGGAGGTATGTGTTGGGGAACACTTTGGGTCCAGTGATCACAATGCCATTAGTTTCAATATAATTATGGAGGAGGATAGGACTGGACCCAGGGTTGAGATTTTTGATTGGAGAAAGGCTAACTTTGAGGAGATGTGAAAGGATTTAGAAGGAGTGGATTGGGACAATTTGTTTTATGGGAAGGATGTAATAGAGAAAATGGCAGTTTTTTAAAGGTGAACTTTTGAGGGTACAGAATCTTTATGTTCCTGTTAGGTTGAAAGGAAAGGTTAAAAGTTCGAGAGAGCCATGGTTTTCAAGGGATATTGGAAACTTGGGTTAGGAAAAAGAGAGATATCTACAATAAATATAGGCAGCATGGAGTAATTGAGGTGCTCAAGGAATATAAAGAATGTAAGAAGAATCTTAAGAAAGAAATTAGAAAAGCTAAAAGAAGATACAAGGTTGCTTTGGCAAGTAAGGTGAAAATAAATCTGAAGGGTTTCTGCAGTTATATTAATAGCAAAGGGATAGTGAGGGATAAAATTGGTCCCTTAGAGAATCAGAGTGGACAGCTATGTGTGGAGCCGAAAGAGAGGGGGGAGATTTTGAACAATTTCTTTTCTTCGGTATTCACTAAGGAGAAGGATATTGAATTGTGTAAGGTAAGGGAAACAAGTAGGGAAGTTATGGAAACTATGACAATTAAAGAGGAGGAAGTACTGGCGCTTTTAAGGAATATAAAAGTGGATGAATCTCCAGGTACTGACAGGATATTCCCTAGGACCTTGAGGGAGGTTAGTGTAGAAATAGCAGGGGCTCTGACAGAAATATTTCAAATGTCATTAGAAACGGGGATGGTGCCTGAGGATTTGTGTATCGCTCATGTGGTTCCATTGTTTAAATAGGGTTCTAAGAGTAGACCTAGCAATTATAGGCCTGTCAGTGGTGGGTAAATTAATGGAAAGTATTCTTAGAGATGGTATATATTCTTTGGAGCGTAGAAGGTTGAGGGGGGACGATAGAGGTATTTAAAATTATGAGGGGGATAGATAGAGTTGATGTGGATGTCTTTCCACTGAGAGTAGGGGAGATTCAAACAAGAGGACATGAGTTGAGAGTTAGGGGGCAAAAGTTTAAGGGTAACATGAGGGGGAACTTCTTTACTCAGAGAGTGGTAGCTGTGTGGAATGAGCTTCCAGTAGAAGTGGTAGAGGCAGGTTCGGTATTGTCATTTAAAGTAAAATCCGATAGGTATATGGACAGGAAAGGAATGGAGGTTTATGGATTGAGTGTGGGTCAGTGGGACTAGGTGAGAGTAAGCGTTCCACATGGACTAGAAGGGCTGAGATGTCCTGTTTCCATGCTGTAATTGTTATATGTTTATATGTATGGTCATGCACTTTAGTACGAAGAATAAAAGTGTGGACTATTTTCTAAGCGGGGAGCGAATTCAGAATTCGAAGGGATGGGTAGGGCCACTATGATCCAGTACATAATACTCCAAGTGTAGTCTGACCAATACCTTGTAAAACCTCAACATTACATCCTTGTTTTTATATTCTAGTCCTCTGATAATGAATGCTAACATTGCATTTGCCTTCCTTATGACTGATTCAACTTGCAACCTTTAGGGAATCCTGCACGAGCACTCCCAAGTCTCTTTACTCTAGGATGACACAAAGTTTGGGGATGTTGTGGATATTGTGAAGGGCTGTCAGAGGTTACAGTGGGACATTGATAGGATGCAAAACTGGGATGAGAAGTGGCAAATGGGAGTTCAACCCAGATAAGTGTGAGGTGGTTCATTTTCTTAGGTCAAATATGATGGCAAGTATAGTATTAATGGAAAAGACTCATGGCAGTGTGGAGGATTAGAGGGATCTTGGGGTCTGTCCATAGAACACTCAAAGCTGCTGTGCAGGTTGACTCTGAGGTTAAGAAGGCATACATTGGCCTTCAATTGTGAGATTGAGTTGAGGAGCTGAGAGGTAATGTTTCAGCTATATAGGACCCTGGTCAGACCCCACTTGGAGTATTGTGCTCAGTTCTGGTCACCTCACTACAGGAAGGATGTGAAAACTATAGAAAGGGTGCAGAGGAGATTTACAAGGATGTTACCTGGATTGGGGAGCATGCCTTATAAGAATAGGTTGAGTGAACTTGGCCTTTCCTCCTTGGAGCAATGGAAGATGAGAGGTAACCTGATAGAGGTGTATAAGATTACGAGAGTCAATGATCATGTGGATAGTCAGAGGCTTTTTCCCAGGGCTGATATGGCTAACAAAAGAGGGCACAGTTTTAAGTTGCTTGGAAGTAGGTACAGAGGAGATGACAGGGGTAAGTTTTTCTATGCAATGTGTATGTGGAACGGGCTGCCAGCAATGGTGGTGGAGGCAGATACAATAGTGTCTTTTAAGAGACTCCTGGATAGGTACATGGAGCTTAGAAAAATAGAGGGCTATGGGTAACCCTAGGTAATTTGTAAGGTAAGTACATGTTCGACACAGCTTTGTGGAGCAAAGGGCCTGTATTGTGCTGTATGTTTTCTATGTTTCTTTCTATATTTTCTGGATTTCTAAATTTGCTCTCCATGAATGGCCTAATTCTACTCCCATGTTTTATGGTCTTGTGTCTGTCTCTTCAATGATCTCAGTTCATTTTTCTTTGCCTTCTAGGCCAGAGACCGTAGACTTTTTGGTGATCTGGATGGAGTCAAACACTATGGTAACACAGCTAAATACCTCAACATCGCAGCAACTGTTCTCACCCTCCTTCTGTGTCTTCTTATGATTATATTAGCATTTCTTGGAGCTTTTTCTGTGAGACGTTATTATGGGTAGAAACAGCCTGTGGGGCAGTGTGGGGAGAGGTCATCGTATAACATAGACTGCTTCAGCATTTTAAATCTTGGACTGCTGTTCTGTCTTGTGTTAATGCTAAGCTAGTTCTAAAGAATATTGTAATGCAGGACTAATCATAGAGCACAAAATGTGCAATAAAAATGACAATGAATACATTTTTTGTTTGTTTTGAAACATTGTGGAGCTCTAACAGGCCATTACTTGCCTGCCTGTCTTCAATTGTCATCCAGTTCAAGTTCAAGTTTATAGTTGTCACCGACACATATACACAGAGTATAATGCCATGAACATCAGCAGCAGCACAGGACAAATGCAAGCTAACAAACTTAAATTAAAATAAATTATACTCTTGCTAATCTCGTTAAAAATTACAGAACTAACTGCACCTGTTCTTTCAGAAGACCAGAATTTCGAATCAAATCAACATCATAAAATGTAGGAACAGAATTAGGCCATTTGGCCCATTGAGTCTGCTCTGTCTGTTGCATGCGGCGACTGGAAGTGGACCCAAGTGCAGGACACCAACACGTAGGTAGCATTAACAGAAGTGTGTTTATTAATAGTTGCAAAAAAAGCCGGGGAGCGAGGGTTAGATGCTTACGCAGATGTGACTGTTGGACAATAAACAGGAGGAGCTTGGACACGGAGCCTGGACTTGGACTGGGACACGGGGCCTGGACTTGGACTCAGACACGGGGCCTGGTCTTGGACTTGGACTCAGACACGAAACCTGGTCTTGGACTCGGATGCGGAGCCTGGACTTGGACTTGGACATGGAGCTGGGACTTGGTCTTGAACATGAAGCCTGAATTTCCACTTGGACATGGCATGACAAAACCAACCAACAACAAATAATTCGTATCTTGATTCAGAGGAGCGGAAAACAGCTGGCAATACTCAGCTGGACACGAGACGACAAAACCAAACAAGGACAGGCAATGCGTATCTTGGCTCAGAGTAGCAGCAAACAGCCAGTAATACTCAGCTGGACACCAAAGCACCTCAGAGTCCACCCTTCTCGGTGGCCCAGAACGTACATTACTGTGCTGGCCGAGGTGATGGTCCAGCCCTGAGTAGATGTAAGCCGAATTTTTTATGCTGCCGGATCGGATGAAGATTGGGTGCCTTAATCAAGGAGCCAGGTAAAACATGGGGAAAAGGAAATTAACAGAAATGAGGAGTCAACGGACTGGACCATGACACTTCCATTCATTCATGGCTGATTCTTTCTTCACTTCCTCAGCCACACTCCCCAACCCTCTCCCCATAACTTTTGATGCCATGTCCAATCAAGAACCTATCCAGCTCTGCCTTAAATACACCCAATGGCCTGGCATCCACAGCTGTCTGTGGTAATAAATTCCACAAATTCACCACTCTCTGACTAAGGAAATCTGTTTTAAATATACACTCTTGTCCTAGACTCTCTCACCATGGTAAATATCCTTTTCACATCTACTCTGTCTCGACCTTTCAACACTTGAAAGGTTTCAGTGAGATCCCCCTCCCCCATTCTTCTAAATTCCAGCAGGTACAGACCCAAAGCTGTCAAACATTCCTCGTATTAGAACTGTTTCATTCCAGAAATCAACCTTGTGAACCTCCTCTGAACCCTCTCTAATGCCAGCACATCTTTTCTTAGATGAGGAGCACAAAACCAGTACCTTATAAAGCCTCAGCATCACATATTCTAGACCATGTAAAATGAATGCTAACATTACATTTGCCTTTCTCACTGCCAACTCAATCTCAAAAAGCCATACTGGCTCTCCCTAATTAGGCCATGGGTTTCCAAATGCTCAGATACTCTATCCTTAAGAATATTCTCCAACAATTTCCTACACCTGACATGAGATTCATCGGTCTATAGTTCTCAGCATTTTCCCTTGTTCCCTTCTTAAATGGAGGTACAAAATTAGCCACTCACCAATCCTCTAGGACCCTGGTGGCTAGAGAGGACACAAAGATACTGGTCAAAGTTCCAGCAATCTCATCTCCTGCTTCCATCAATAACCTGGGGTAAATCCTATCAGGACTGTGGACACCCACCTTAATACTCATTAGAAGGCCCAATACTTCCTCCTCCTTGACCTCTAAATGCCCTAACATGTCTATACACTCAGAACTGATTTTGTGGTCCTCCATATCCTTTTCTTTGTTAAATACTGAAGCAAGTACTCATTAAGTACCTCACTCACATTCTTCACATCCAAGCAAATATTTCCCCCTTTATCTTTGAGTGGTCCCACTGTCTCACTGGTTATCCTCTTGCTCTTGATGTATTAATAGAATGTTTTGAGATTCGCTTTAATCCTTCTTGCCAAGGACTCTTCATGGCCCCTCCTATCTTTGCTAATTCCCTTCTTTATTTCTTTTCTGGCTTCTTTATACTTCTCATGTGTTTCACTTGATCCTTTCTGAATCTTTACAAGCATTAATTTCTATGACTTCTGTTAATGCTCCTCTTCCCCTTCTTACCCCATCCCTTATTTATTTATTTATCTACTCATTTATTTATCTATTTATCTATCTATTTATTTATCTATTTATTTATTTATTTATTATTCCTCCCCATTTTTTTCCTCTCTTTTCTCTCTCTGCCCCTCTCACAATCACTCCTTGCCTGTTCTCTATCTCCCTCTGGTGCTCCCCTCCCCCTTTCTTTCTCCCTAGGCCTCCTGTCCCATGATCCTTTCCCTTCTCCAGCTGTGTATCCCTTTTGCCAATCAACTTTCCAGCTCTTAGCTTGATCCCTCCCCTCCTGTCTTCTCCTATCATTTCGGATTTCCCCCTCCCCCTCCCACTTCCAAATCTCTTATTATCTTTTCTTTCAGTTAGTCCTGACGAAGCGTCTCGGCCTGAAACATCGACTGTACTTCTCCCTGTAGATGCTGCCTGGTCTGTTGCATTCCACTAGCATTTTGTGTGTGAAGCTTCACATACTTTTCCTTCTTTTTCTTGACTAAATTCATCACTTCTCTGGACATCCAAGGTTCTCTTATCTATCCATCCCATCCTTCCTTCTAACTTTCCTGTTTTCTGTGCAATTGACTTTTAAACATGGTCCACATACCTGATGTGGACTTGCCCAATAAAAAGTCTTACCGATTAACTCTACTTAGTTCCTGCCTCATGAACTCAGTATTTGCCCTACTCCAATTTAAAGCTCTTTCACAAGGACCATACCTATCTTTATCTAAACTATCCCCAAAGATAAGGAGTTGTGATCACTGTTCCCTATCTGTACATCCACTGAAAGGTCAGTCACCTGGCCAGGCTCTTTACCAAACACCAGGTCCAGTACGACGGCTCCTCTTGTTTGACCACCCACATAGTGACTTTAGAAACCTTCCTGGATACACATACCAAATTCTGCCCCATTTTCAGCCTCCTGAATGATTCTCAGTACATTCAACTCCAGCTCCAGCTCCTTGACCTGGTCAGCCAGGAGCTGAGGTTTGGTGCACTTCCTACAGATGTAGTCATCAGGGAAACCATCAGGTATCCTCAATTCCCACATCTGATAGGAGGAACATTCCATCCTTTAAATAAAGGCTTGCCTCTTCTAAACAGTGCCTCTGCCTGTTCACTCCAAAGTCTGTTAAGCCAAAGCCTTTCCACTCTATCAATGACACTCTCAAAAAATGGCCGCCCCTCTTGAGCCTACTCTCCTTTTATTTGCAGCTGATTTTAGGCATCTGATGCTGACACTTACTGTGCCTGTGCAGCTGAAAAAGACCTATCTCACTCCCAATGTGTTCCTTTTGTACTCACTCCCAACTTCAAGAGGGCTCTGACACCGACACTCACAAACCTGTGTTTTCCCAGTTTACCTGAATATTGAAGTTCCCTATGATCACTGTTACATTGCCTTTTCTATCTCACATTTTGACAACAAATCTGAGACTTGTACCCTATTCCCATCAGGGTCTTTTTACAATGATTATACCGGGACTAGGGGGCTGGAGTATTTGTGGAAACTGAACAGACTGGGATTGTTTTCCTTGGAGCATAGGAGTCTGAAAGGTGACTTTATAAAATCATAAGTGGTATAGGTAAGGCAGATTGTTATAATCCTTTGCACAGGATAGGGGAGTCTAAATCAAGAAGGTGTAAATTGAAGGTGAGGGGAAACATTTAAAAGGGACCTGAGGCACACTGAAGGTGGAGTGTTCATGGAACAAGCTGCTAAAGGAAGTGGAAGAGGTAGGTACAATTACAGGTAAAGACGCTTAGACAAATACATGGATAGGAAAGGTTTTGGCAGATATAGGCAAATGGTATGAGATGGCATTGAAGAGTTGGACAAAAGTGCCTGTATCACTGCTGCATAACACTCTAAATCTCAGTGTCTAATGTGGTGGAGACAGTGATTCTCACATTGATGAAGTCTTGACAATAGCAAGGATGTGAATGCACTGTAGAGGGTGCAGACAAAATTCATCTGAGTAAATACTCAGAGAATTCTTCCAAGGCTAGAAGTCACAATTAGGTGAGAAGGTAGAAGTTTATAGGAGATCAGAGTTGCTGCTTTCCACACAGAGGGTGGTGGCTACCTGAATGAACTGCCCGAAGAAGTGATCAAGGCAAGTCCAGTTACAGAGTCTAAGGCATATATGTCAAACTCAAGGCCCGCGGTGGAATTATCTTTGGCCCGCGAGATAATATCTAATTACTATTAAAGCTGGCCCCAGTAATCGAAGCGCCTATGGCGTATGATATGGCTAATGCTGAGTTTATTCAGGTACCAGGTTTTCAGGGTTTTTAGTGTTTATTCGGTTTCCCTGGTTTATTTCCTGAATATCATTAATGAATAAACTTTTTTTCTATTAGAGCTGGCCAGCCGGTATATTGCATGCACCACTAATACTACAAATCCCACAATGCACTGCCAGTGCATTGCTCGCGCTTGCCTTACTCTCTCATCAGCATCCTTATGGCGCTAGTCACGTGTGGTCAACTTTCAGCTATCCCTCACCCCAAAAATGGCTGAACGAAAGGTGGACTTTGAAAACAGGGGTTTTCAAGGCAGGTAGGAGGCAGAGTATATGTTCGCAGATATAAAGGGCAAACCTGTTTGTCTTGTGTGCGGAGACAGTGTGGCTGTAATTAAAGAATATAATGTAAGACGACACTATGAAACGAAACACCACGACAAATACAAGCATTTGGACAAGAAACAGAAGCCCGCGATGTGCGGTCAAAAGAGTGGATTGGTGGGCAGGATCCGGGAGAAGATGCGGGAGGAAAACGGCGCAGGTGAGCTGACAGCTTATCACTGCATCATACACCAGGAATTGTTGTGTGGCAAAGCCTTGAAAATGGAACATATAATGAGCACCACAACACGAGCAGTTAACTTCATAAGAGCCAAAGGTTTAAATCACCGCGAGTTCAAGTCGTTTCTGGAGGGGTTGGGTTCAGAATATAATGATTTGCCCTATCACACAGAGGTGCGATGGTTAAGCCAAGGAAAAGAGCTGAAAAGATGTTTCGAGTTGCGTGAGGAGATCTGTCAGTTCATGGAAAGCAAAGGGAAAGACACAACAGAGCTCCGGGATAAAAAGTTGCTTTGTGAAATGGCGTTTCTGTGTGACATCACGAGCCATCTCAATGCGCTCAACCTGCAGCTTCAGGGGTGGGGTTCTGTGATCACAGACATGTACGCTGCAGTGAGGGCTTTTAAAACCAAGCTGCGCCTGTGGGAGACGCAGATGCAGCAAGAAAACTTGAGCCATTTTCCGTGTTGCCAAACTATGAAAGAGCAGGTTTCTACCGCAGTGTTCCCACGTGCAAAGTTTGCTGAAAAACTTAGCATACTTGGTGCCGACTTCACACGGCGATTTGCCGACTTTGAAGCCCAAAAAAGCAGGTTTGAACTGCTCAGTAATCCATTTGCAGCTGACGTGGAAAGCGCACCAACCAACATACAAATGGAGCTGTTTGAACTCCAATGTAGTGACACACTCAAGGCAAAGTATGACTCGGTGGGCACTGCACAGTTTCTACGTTTCATTCCCGACACAATGCCCCAGCTGCGTACCCAAGCTACTCAAATGCTCTCTATGTTGGGCAACACATATCTGTGTGAACAACTGTTCTCTTTGATGAAGATAAACAAAACATCACACAGGAGTCGTCTTTCTGATGAACACCTTCACTCAAATCTGAGGATTTCCTCAGCTCAGAGCCTGACTCCAAACATTGATGAACTTGCATCCAAGTATCTGGCTTAGACTAGTGTGAATCACAGAGTGTTGGCCTGTGGAAAAATGTTTTCATTAGAAATTACTCCGGAAAAGCTGCAGATAAAGCCATAAGAAATAAATGCAACTGGATTTTTTATTTATTTAATGTTCAATGTTGTTTTTGTAGGCAATAACCTAAGCTTTGTTAGTTCCAGGTTAATATGTGTAATAAATTCATTCCAATAAGTTTTGCAATAAACGCTGAACCAGTCCGGCCCTCGACTTGTACCGATTTTTTAATTTTGGCCCACTGCGTATTTGAGTTTGACACTCCTGGTCTAAGGGATGCAGATTGGAAAGTTGGTTGCTTGCTATGGATAAGGTGGCAGTCAGCAGAGACAAGGTGGGCGGTCAGCAGGGATGAAGTGGTCGGTCGGCAGGGATGAGGTGGGTGGTTGGTAGGTACGAGGTGGCAGGTCAGGATGAACAGGTGGGCAGTTGGGTTGTATGAGCTGGATAGCTGGAATGGTCAAGGCAGACAATTGGGATAGATGAAGTGGTCTTTTGGGATGGGTGAAGTGATAGATGATTTAGGCAGTCAGGATGGACAGGGTGGGCTGTCGGGAAAGACGAGGTGGATAGTCAGGATCAACAAGTTGACAGTCAGGATCGACGAGGTGGACAGGTGGGATGGACAAGTTGGGCAGTCAGGATGGATGATGTGGGCAGGCGGGATGTACGACGTGGATGGTTGGGAGGATGAGGTAGGCAGTCGGGTTTGACGAAATGGGTGGTCGGGATGGACCAGGTGAGCAACCTGGGTGGATGAGGTGGACGATTAGGATGGATGAAGTGGGCAATTGAGATCAACAAGGTGGACAGTTGTATGGAATGAGGTGGGCAGTTGAGAGGGACAAGTTGGACACTCAGGATGGATATGTTGGAGAAGCGGGATTGACGAGGTGGACAGTTGAGTTGGATGATGTGGCCAGTCAGGATGGACAAGTTGGGTTGGTTGAGTTAGACAGCTAGATGGATAAGGTGGGCAGTTGAGGTGCACAAATTGGACAACTAGAATGGAAGAGGTGAACACTCGGAATGGAGGAAGTGGGTGGGTGGGATAGACGATTTGGGCAGTCAGGATGGATGCGGTGGTCAGCTGGGCAGTTGGGATCAACAAGGTGGGCAGTCAGGATGGATGAGGTGGGTGGTTGGGATGAATGAGATGGGCAGTTGGAATGGACGAGGTAGATGGTTGGGATAGACAAGATGGGCAATTAGGTTGGATGAGGTGGGCAGTCAGGAAGGATGAGGTGGGCAGTTGGGATGGACGAGGTCAGCAGTTGAAATATATGATGTGGATGGTTGGGATGGCTAAGGTAGATGGTCAGGATGGAGCTGAACTGTCAGGATAGACGAAGTGGGCAGTTGGGATCAACAAGATGGACAGTCAAGCAGGATGAAGTCGACATTCAGGAGGGACAAGTTGGATACTCATGATGGCTGATGTGTGCAGTCGGGATGTACGATGAGAAGAAATTGTAATGGGAGATAAGGAGTTGGCAGAGGAACTGAATGAGTATTTTTCATCAGTCTTCACTGAGGAAGACATCAGCAGTATACCAGACCCTCAAGGGTGTCAAGGAAGAGAAGTGTGCACAGTCACAATTATGACAGAGTAAGTACTCAGGAAACTGAATAGTCTAAGGGTAGATAAATCTCCTGGACCAGATGGAATGCACCCTTGTGTTCTGAAGGAAGTAGCTGTAGAGATTGTGGAGGCATTAGCAATGATCTTTCAAAAGTCAATAGATTCTGGCATGGTTCCAGAGGACTGGAAGATTGCAAATGTCACTCTGCTATTTAAGAAGGGGGCAGGGAAGCAAAAAGGAAATTATAGACCTGTCAGCTTGACATCGGTGGCTGGGAAGTTGTTGGAATCGATTGTCAAAGATGAAGTTACGGAGTACCTGGAGGCATATGACAAGATAGGCAGAACTTAGCATGGTTTCCTTAAAGGAAAATCCTGCCTGACAAACCTATTGCAATTTTTTGTGGTAATTACAAGTAGGCTAGACAGGGGAGATGCAGTGGATGTTGTGTATTTGGATTTTCAGAAGGCCTTTGACAAGGTGCTGCACATGAGGCTGCTAAACAAGATAAGAGCTCATGGAATTACGGGAAAGTTACATACCTGGACAGAGCGTTGGCTGATTGGCAGGAAACAGAGAGTGGGAATAAAGGATCCCATTCTGGTTGGCTGCCGGTTACCAGTGGTGTTCCATAGGGGTCCGTGTTAGGGCTGTTTCTTTTTACATTGTATAATCACGATTTGGATTATGGAATAGATGGCTTTGTGGCTAAGTTTGTTGATGATACAAAGGTAGGTGAAGGGGCTGGTAGTGCTGAGGAAACAGAGTCTGCAGAGAGACTTGGATAGATTGGGAGAATGGGCAAAGAAGTGGCAAATGAAATACAATGTTGGAAAGTGTATGGTCATGCACTTTGGTAGAAGAAATAAATGGGCAGACTATTACTTAAATGGGGAGAGAATTCAAAGTTCTGAGATGCATCGGGACTTGGGAGTCCTCATGCAGGATACCCTTAAGGTTAACCTCCAGGTTGAGTTGGTGGTGAAGAAGGTGAATGCAATGTTGGCATTCATTTCTAGAGGAATAGAGTATAGGAGCAGGGATGTGATGTTGAGGCTCTATAAGGCACTGGTAAGACCTCACTTGGAATACTGTGTGCAGTTTTGGGCTCCTTATTTAAGAAAGGATGTGCTGACATTGGAGAAGATTCAGAGAAGGTTCAGTAGAATGATTCCGGGAATGAGAAGGTTAACATATGAGGAACGTTTGACCACTCTTGGACTATACTCCTTGGAGTTTGGAAGAATGAGGGGGTCCTCAAAGAAACATTTCATATGTTTAAAGGCATGGACAGAGTGGATGTAGCAAAGTCGTTTGCCATGATGGGGGAGTCTAGTATGAGAGGGCATGACTTAAGGATTGAACAGCGCCCATTCAGAACAGAGATGTGAAGAATTTTTTTTAGCCAGAGGGTGGTGAATCTGTGGAATTTGTTGCTATGGGCAGCAGTGGAGGCCAAGTCATTGGGTGTATTTAAGTCAGAGATTGATAGGTATCTGAGTGGCCAGGGCATCAAAGGTTATGGTGAGAAGGCGGGGGAGTGGGACTAAATGGGAGAATGGATCAGCTCATGATAAAATGGTGGAGCAGACTCGATAGGCCGAATGGCCAACTTTTGCTCCTTTGTCTTATGGTCTTATGGATGAAATAGGTGGACAGTGGAGCTGGATGATGTGGCCAGTCAGGATGGACAAGGTGGGCAATTTGGTTAGTTGAGTTGGACAGATGGAGTGGACGAGGTGGCCAGTCAGGATGGACAAGGTTGACAGTTGGGTTGGACGAGGAGGCCAGTGGGGAGGGAATAGGTAGGCAATTGAGATGGATGAGGTGGACACTCAAGCTGGATGATGTAGTTGGTTGTGATGGATGAGTTGGGCAGTTGGGTTGGTCAGGATATTCCCCAGGACCTTGAGGGAAGTTTGTGTAGAAATAGCAGGAGCTCTGACAGAGATCTTTAATATGTCATTAGAAACGGGGATTGTGCCGTAGGATTGGCGTATTGCTCATGTGGTTCCATTGTTTAAAAAGGGTTCTAGAAGGAAGCCTAGCAATTATAGACCTGTCAGTTTGACATCAGTGGTGGGTAAATTAATGGAAAGTATTCTTAGAGATAGTATTTATAATTATCTGGATAGACAGGATCTGATTAGGAGTAGCCAGCACGGATTTGTGCGTGGAAGGTCATGTTTGACAAACCTTATTGAATTTTTTGAAGAAGTTACGAGGAATGTTGACGAGAGTAAGGCAGTGGATGTAGTCTATATGGACTTCAGCAAAGCCTTTGACAAAGTTCCACATGGAAGGTTAGTTAAGAAGGTTCAGTCGTTAGGTATTAATGCTGGAGTAATAAAATGGATTCAACAGTGGCTAGATGGGAGATGCCAGAGAGTAGTGGTGGATAATTGTTTATCGGGATGGAGGCCGGTGACTAGCGGGGTGCCTCAGGGATCTGTTTTGGGCCCAATGTTGTTTGTAATATACATAAATGATCTGGATGATGGGGTGGTAAATTGGATTAGTAAGTATGCCGATGATACTAAGGTAGGAGGTGTTGTGGATAATGAGGTGGATTTTCAAAGCTTGCAGGGAGATTTATGCCGGTTAGAAGAATGGGCTGAACGTTGGCAGATGGAGTTTAATGCTGAGAAGTGTGAGGTTCTACATTTTGGCAGGAATAATCCAAATAGAACATACAGAGTAAATGGTAGGGCATTGAGGAATGCAGAGGAACAGAGAGATCTAGGAATAACTGTGCATAGTTCCCTGAAAGTGGAGTCTCATGTAGATAGGGTGGTGAAGAGGGCTTTTGGAACGCTGGCCTTTATAAATCAAAGCATTGAGTACAGAAGTTGGGATGTAATGCTAAAGTTGTACAAGGCATTGGTAAGGCCAAATTTGGAATATTGTGTGCAGTTCTGGTCACCGAATTATAGGAAAGATATCAATAAATTAGAGAGAGTGCAGAGACGATTTACTAGGATGTTACCTGGGTTTCAGCAATTAAGTTACAGAGAAACGTTGAACAAGTTAGGTCTCTATTCATTGGAGCGTAGAAGGTTGAGGGGGGATTTGATCGAGGTATTTAAAATTTTGAGAGGGATAGATAGAGTTGACGTGAACAGGCTGTTTCCATTGAGAGTAGGGGAGATTCAAACTAGAGGACATGATTTGAGAGTTAGGGGGCAGAAGTTTAAGGGAAACATGAGGGGGTATTTCTTTACTCAAAGAGTGATAGCTGTGTGGAATGAGCTTCCTGTAGAAGTAGTAGAGGCCAGTTCAGTTCAGTTGTGTCATTTAAGGTAAAATTGGATAGGTATATGGACAGGAAAGGAGTGGAGGGTTATGGGCTGAGTGCGGGTAGGTGGGACTAGGCAAGATTAAGGGTTCGGCACGGACTAGGAGGGCCAAGATGGCCTGTTTCCGTGCTGTGATTGTTATATGGTTATATATGGTTATAAGTTGTACAACTGGAATGGTTGAGGTGGACAATCAGTACGGAGGAAGTGGGTGATCAGGATAGACAACGTAGACGTTTGGGATGGATGATGTGGGTAGTTGGAAGAGACAAAGTAGACATTTACGATGGATGAGGTAGGTGGTTTAGATGGAGAAGATGGGTGGTGAGGATGGACAAGGTTTTCGGGATAGACAAGGTGGTCATTTGGGATGGATGAAGTAGATAGTCAAAATAGACGAAATAAGCAATTGGGATGCATGGCTTAGATGGCTGAGATTGATAAGGTAGGTGGTCGGGTTGGATGAAGTGGAGAGTCTGGATGGACGAGGAGGACAGTCAGGAAAGAAGAGATGGGCAGTGGGGATTGACAAGATGTACAGTGGTGAGGGATGAGGTGGGCAGTCTGGATGGATGACGGTAGTAGGGATGTACGACATAGATGGTTGGGAGGGATGAGGTAAGCAGTTGGGATGGATGTGTTGGACAGTCAGGATGGACGAGGTGGGCTGTCAAGTTGGATGATGTGGCTGGTCAGGATAGACAAGGTCCACAGTGTAGGTGGTTGAGAGGGATGAGGTAGGCGGTCGGGTGGATGAAGTGGACAGTAGAGTTGGACGACGTGGCCAGTTGTGATGGATGAGGTGAGCATTAGGGGTGGACAAATTGGACAGATGGAATGGATGAGTTGTACAGTCAGAATGGAGAAAGTGGGCAGTCGGGATGGATGAGGTAGATACTCGAGCTGGATGACTTAAGGCCATAAGACCATAAGACATGGTCATTCACATAAGTAGGCCATTCAGCCTATCGAGTCTTATCTGTCATTCAATCATGGGCTGATCCAATTCTTCCAGTCATCCCAACTCCCCTGCCTTCTCCCCATACCTTTTGATGCCCTGGCTAATCAAGAACCTATCCATCTGTGCCTTAAATACATCCAGTGAGTTGGCCACCACAGCTGCTTGTGGCAACAAATTCCACAGACTTACCACCCTCTGACTAAAGTAATTTCTCCACATCTCAGTTCTAAATGGACATCCTTCAAACCTGAAGTCATGCCCTCTTGTCCAAGACTCCCCTACCATGGGAAATAACATTGCCATATCTAATCTGTTCAGTCCTTTTAACATTCATAATTTTTCTATGAGATCCTCCCTCATACTCCTGAACTCCAGGAAATACAGCCCAGGAGCTGCCAGACGTTCCTCATACAGTAACCCTTTCATTCCTGCAATCATTCTCGTGAATCTTCTCTGAACCCCCTCCAATGTCAGTATATCCTTTCTAAAACAAGGAGCCCAAATCTGCACACAATACTCCCAAGTGTGGTCTCACGACTGCCTTATAGAGCCTCAACATCACATTCCTGTTCTTATATTCTGTACCTCTAGAAATGAATGCCAACTTTGCATTCGCCTTCTTCACCACTGACTCAACAAAGAGGTTAACCTTTAGGATATCTTGCACAAGGACTCCCAAGTCCCTTTGCATCTCTGCATTTTGAATTCTCTCCCCATCTAAATAATAGTCTGCCAGTTAATTTCTTCCACCATACACTTTCCAACGTTGTATTTCATTTGCCACTTCTTTGCCCATTCCCTAAACTATCTAAGTCTCTCTGCAGGCTTTCTGTTTCCTCATCACTACCCGCTCCTCCACCTTTCTTTGTATCATCGGCAAATTTAGCCACAAATCCATTAATCCCATAGTCTAACTCAATGACGTGCATCATAAAAAGCAGTGGTCCCAACACTGACCCCTGTAGAACTCCATTGGTAACGAGCAGCCAGCCGGAATAGGATCCCTTTATTCCCACTCTCTGTTTTCTGCTGATCAGCCAATGTTCTATCCATGCTACTAACATCCCTGTAATTCCACGGGCTCTTATCTTGTAAGTGGCCTCATGTGCAGCACCTTGTCAAAGGCCTTCTGAAAATTCAAGTACACCACATCTACTGCACCTCTTTGGTCTGCCCTGCTTGTAATTTTCTCAAAAAATTGCAGTAGATTTGTCAGATAGGATTTTTCTTTCAGGAAACCATGCTGGCTTTAGCCTATCTTGTCATATGCCTCCAGGCGCTCCATAATCTCATCCCTAACAATCGATTCCAACAACTTCCCAACCACTGATATCAGGCTAACAGGTCTATAGTTCCCTTCTGCTGCCTCCCACCCGTCTTAAATAGTGGTGTAACATTTGTAATTTTCCAGTCATCCGGTCCAATTCCAGTGTCTATCAATTCTTGAAAGATCATCGTTAATGCCTCCACAATCTCTCAAGCTATTTCCTTCAGAACCAGAGGGTGCATTTCATCAGGTCCAGGAGATTTATCCACCCTCAGACCATTAAGCTTCCTGAGCACCTTCTCAGTCATAATTTTCACTGCACATACTCACTTCCCTGACTCTCTTGAATGTCGGTATATTGGAGACATTTTCCACTGTGAAGACTAATGCAAAATACGCATTCAGTTTCTCTGCCATCTCTGCGTCTCTCATTATCTCCAGTGTCATTTTCTATTAGTCCTATATCTACCTTCAACACTTTTACCCTTTATATACTTAAAGAAGCTTTTAGTACCTTCTTTGATATCAGTCAACAGTTTCATTTCATAATTCATCTTTTCCTTCCTAATGACTTTCTTATTTCCTTCTACAAGTTTTTAAAAGCTTCCCAATCTTCTATCTTCCCACTAGCTTTAGCTTCGTTGTATGCCCTCTCTTTTGCTTTTGCTCTGACTTCACTTGTCAGCCACGGTAGTGTCTTTCTTCCACTTGAAAATGTCTTCTTATTTGGAATATACCTGATTTGCACTTCCCTCATTTTTTGTAGAAATTCCAGCCATTGTTGCTCTGCTGTCCTTTCTGCCAGGGTCCCTTCCCAGTCAACTTTGGCCAGCTTCCCTCTCATGCCATTGTAAATTTCTTTACTCCACTGAAGTACCGACATATTGGATTTTAGTTACTCCTCCTCAAATTTCAAAGTGAACTTGATAATATTGTGATCACTGTTCCCTAAGGGTTCCTTAACCTGAAGCTCTCTTACCACCTCCAGATCATTGCACAATGCCCAGTCCAGCACAGCCGATCACCTAGTGGGCTCCTGGACCAATGCCCCCTTCCTCAGTTGTAGCTCTCCAATCCAATGCCCCCTTCCTCAGTTGTAGCTCTCCAATTCATGATCGGTTATAACAGAGTTCCCGCAAAGCTCTCTCTTTTAAACTTCACTCCCAGATCTGTGCAATGCCTCCTCTGATGTAGCTCTTCAGCTCACAATTGGTGCACTGGTTAACGGCTGAGTGGGATGGATGAGGTGGGCAGTCGGGATGGATAAGGTGGACAATTGAGTTGGAAGTTGTGGCTGGTCAGGGTGGATGAGGTGGGTAGTTGGGGTGGACACATTGGACAGCTGGAATGGATGAGGTGGACGGTTAGTATGGAGGAAGTGGGCAATTGGCATTGGCAAGGTGGACAGTTGGGATTGACGAGGTGGACAGTTGAGTTGGACAATGTGGCTAGTTGGAATTGATAAGGTGGATGGTCAGATTGGAGGAAGTGGGATGCCGGGATGGATGAGGTGGATGGTTGGGATGGACAAGTGGGCAGTCAGGTTGGATGAGGTGGACATTCAGGATAGATGATGTGGACAGACAGGAGTGATAAGGTGGGCAGTCAAAATAGATGAAATGGACAGTTGAGATAGATAAGGTGGGGCAGTCAGGTTGGATGAGGTAGGTGATTGGGATGGATGAGTTGGACAGTCAAGTAGGACAAGGTGGGCAGTCAGGATGAATATAGAAACATAGAAAACCTACAGCACAATTCAGGCCCTTCGGCCCACAAAGTTGTGCTGAACATGTCTCTACCTTAGATATTACTAGGCTTACCTATAGCCCTCTATTTTACTAAACTCCATGTACCTATCTAAAAGCCTCTTCAAAGACCCTATCGTAGCTGCCTCCACCACTATTGCTGGCAGCCCATTCCATGCACTCACCACTCTCTGAGTAAAAAACTTACCCCTGACATCTCCTCTGTACCTACTCCTCAGCACCTTAAACCTGTGTCCTCTTGTGGCAACCATTTCAGCCCTGGGAAAAAGCCTCTGACAATCCACAAAATCAATGCCTCTCATCTTATACATCTCTATCAGGTCACCTCTCATCCTCTTTTGTTCCAAGGAGAAAAGGCAGAGTTCACTCAACCTATTCTCATAAGGCATGCTCCCCAATCTAGGCAACATCCTTGTAAATCTCCTCTGCATCCTTTCTATGGCTTCCACATCTCTCCTGTAGTGAGGTGACCAGAACTGAGCACCTAAGTAGGGACTGACCAGGGTCCTATATAGCTGCAACATTTCCTCTCAGCTCCTAAATTCAATTCCACGATTGATGAAGGCCAATACACTATATGCCTTCTTAACCATAGAGTCAACCTGCGCAGCTGCTTTGAGCGTCCTATGGATTCTGACCCCAAGATCCCTCTGATTCTCCACACTGTCAAGAGTCTTACCATTAGTACTATATTTTGCCATCACATTTGACCTACCAAAATGAACCACTTCACACTTGTCTGGCTTGAACTCCATCTGCCACTTCAGAGCCCACTTTTGCATCCTATCAATGTCCCACTGCAACCTCAGACAGCCCTCCACACTATCCACAACACCTCCAACCTTTGTGTCATCAGCAAACTTACTAACCCATCCCTCCACTTCCTCATCCAGGTCATTTATAAAAATCATGAAGGGTAAGGGTCCTAGAAGCAATCTTGCTTAAATCGAAGCAAAAGCTGGAGAGGGAAGAGGTAAAAGAAGCTCGGAGAGAAGCTGTTTTTTTTTAACTGATTGGGGCAAATAGGCTAGACTGCGCAGGTGCGTGACATAGCATGCCAAAGGTTTAAAAGAAAGACTGCCATATACACTGGCCATCGTAGGAGTCGACTGAGACAGAGTGGGACAGCTTTGGCTCAATCAGGCTTCGGCGAGAACAGGCAGAGGTGAGGTTGAACGGGGCACGACTGCGCAAGCACGTGAAAATCGGCCTCTGAGATAAGCGGGGGAATTTTAAAAGTGAGCAGAGGCTGAGGACGAGCTTCACTCCAGGTGAGGTAAGGCCAGGTAAGCTCCTTTAATTAATCTAATTAGCTTAGGAGTAGGTAATGGAGGCAGCAGAAAGGGCAGTTGAGTGCTCTGTTTGCAGTATGTGGAAACTCAGGGCGAGCACAGCTGTCCCTGATGACTACACCTGCAAAAGGTGCATCCAGTTGCAGCTCCTGACAAACCATGTTAGGGAAGTGGAGCTGGATGAATTTCAGATCATTCGGGAGGCAGAGACAGAAATAGACAGGAGTTTCAGGGAGATAGTCACCCCTACGAGTCAGGAGACAAGTAGCTTGGTGACTGTCAGGAGAGGGAAGGGGAATAGACAGGAAGAGCAGAGCACCCCTGTGACCGTTCCCATCAATGATAAGTATACCATTTTGGATACTGTTAGTGGGGACGACCTACCAGGGACAAGTTGCAGTGGTTGCATTTCTGGCACCAAGACTGGACCCTCAGCTCAGAAGAGAAGGAGGGAAAAGAGGAGAGCAGTAGTGATAGGGGATTCGATAGTTAGGGGGACAGATAGGAGGTTCTGTGGAAGAGATCAAGAATCCTGGATGGTCTGTTGCCTCCCTGGTGCCAGGGTCCATGATATCTCGGATCGAGTTTTCAGTATTCTCAAGAGGGAGGGTGAGCAGCCGGATGTCGTGGTCCAATGTAGGGACCAATGACATGGGTAGGAAGAGTGAGGAGGTCCTGAAAGGTGAGTTGAGGGAGCTAGGTGCCAAGTTGAAGGACAGGACCTCCAGGATAGCAAACCCAGGATTGCTACCAGTGCCACGTGCAGGTGGGTTTAGACATAGTAAGATAGTGCAGATCAACACGTGGCTGAAGTCATGGTGCAGGAGAGGGGGCTTCATAGATAATTGGGCAGTTTTCCAGGGAAGGTGGGACCTATTCCGGTGGGACGGTTTGCATCTGAACTGGAGGGGGACAAATATTCTTGCAAGTAGATTTGCTAGAGAGGCTCCAGTGGATTTAAACTAGATATGAGAGGGGAGGGGAACCAGAGTGTAGTAACAGATGTATGGGAGAAGGAAGAAAAAGAAGACAGTAAAGTTCTTTGTACTGTTAGAGATAAACAGAAAGGAAGAGACGGAGAATTTCTTTAAATGCATTTATTTTAATGCTAGGAGCATTGTAAGAAAGGTGGAGGAGCTTAGAGCATGGATTGATACCTGGAAATATAATGTTGTAGCTATTAGTGAAACATGGTTGCAGGAGGGATGTGATTGGCAACTAAATATTCCTGGATTTCATTGCTTCAGGTGTGATAGAATCGGAGGGACAAGAGGGGGAGGTGTTGTGTTGCTTGTCAGAAAAAATATTACAGCAGTGCTCTGGCAGGATAGATAAGAGGGCTTGTCTAGGGAGACTATTTGGGTGGAATTGAGGAATGGGAAAGGTGTAGTAACACATATAGGGGTGTATTATAGACCACATAATGGGGAGTGAGAATTGGAGGAGCAAATTTGCAAGGAGATAGCCAATATTTGTAGTAAGCACAGGGTTGTGATTGTGGGAGATTTTAATTTTCCACACAGACTGGGAAGCCTATACTGTAAAAGGGATGGATGGTTTGGAGTTTGTAAAATGTGTGCAGGATAGCTTTTTGCAGCAATACATAGAGGCACCAACTAGAGAAGGGGCAGTGTTGGATCTTCTGTTAGGGAATGAAATAGGTCAGGTGATGGAGGTATGTGTTGGGGAGCAATTTGGGTCCAGTAATCACAATGCCATTAGTTTTAATAAAATTATGGAGAAGGATAGGACTGGACCCACGGTAGAGACTTTTGATTGGAGAAAGGCTAACTTTGAGGAGACGTAAAAGAATTTAGAAGGAGTGGATTGAGACAATTTATTTTATGGGAATTATGTAATAGAGAAATGGAAGTCATTTAAAGGTGAAATTTTGAGGGTACAGAATCTTTATGTTCCTATTAGCTTGAAAGGAAAGGTTTAAAGTTTGAGGGAGCCATGGTTTTCAAGGGATATTGGAAACTTGGTTATGAAAAAGAGAGATATCAACAATAAATATAGGCAGCATGGAGTAAATGGGGTGCTTGAGGAATATAAAGAATGTGAGAAGAATCTTAAGGAAGAAATTAGAAAAGCTAAAAGAAGATACAAGGTTGCTTTGGCAAGTGAGGTGAAAATAAATCCGAAGGGTTTCTACAGTTATATTAATAGCAAAAGGATAGCTAGGGATGAAATTGGTCCCTTAGAGAATCAGAGTGGACAGCTATGTATGGAGCTGAAAGAGATGGGGGAGGTTTTCATCAATTTCTTTTCTTCGGTATTCACTAAGGAGAAGGATATTGAATTGTGTAAGGTAAGGGAAACAAGTAGGAAAGTTATGGAAACTAGGACGATTAAAGAGGAGGAAGTACTGGCGCTTTTAAGGAATATAAAAGTGGATAAATCTCCAGGTCCTGACAGGATATTCCCTAGAACCTTGAGGGAAGTTAGTGTAGAAATAGCAGGAGCTCTGACAGAAATATTTCAAACGTCATTAGAAACAGGGATGGTGCCCAAGGATTGGCGTATTGCTCATGTGGTTCCATTGTTTAAAAAGGGTTCTAAGAGTAAACCTTGCAATTATAGCAATTATAGCAGTTTGAAGTCAGTGGTGGGTAAGTTAATGGAAAGTATTCTTAGAGATGGTCTATATAATTATCTGGATAGACAGGGTCTGATTAGGAACAGTCAGCATGGATTTGTGCTTGGAAGGTCATGTTTGATATACCTTATTGAATTTTTTGAAGAGGCTACGAGGAAAGTTGGCAAGGGTAAAGCAGTGAATGTTGTCTGTATGCACTTCAGTAAGGCCTTTGACAAGTTTCCATGTGGAAGGTTAGTGAGGAAGTTTCAATTGTTAGGTATTAATATCAAAGTAGTGAAATGGATTCAATAGTGGCTGGATGGGAGATGCCAGAGAGTAGTGGTGGATAACAGTTTGTCAGTTTGGAGGCCGGTGACTAGTGGTGTGCCTCTGGGATCTGTACTGGGTCCAATGTTGTTTGTCATATACATTAATGATCTGGATGATGGGGTGGTAAATTGGATTAGTAAGTATGAAGACGATACTATGGTAAGTGGCGTTGTGGATAATGAAGTAGGTTTTCAAAGCTTGCAGAGAGATTTAAGCCAGTTAGAAGAGTGGGCTGAATAATGGCAGATGGAGTTTAATGCTGATGAGTGTGAGGTGCTACATTTTGGTAGGATTAATCCAAATAGGACAACCATGGTAAATGGTAGGGCATTGAAGAATGTGGTAGAACAGAGTGATCTAGGAATAATGATGCATAGTTCCCTGAAGGTGGAATCTCACGTGGATAGGGTAGTGAAGAAAGCTTTTGATATGCTGACCTTTATAAATCAGAGCATTGAGTATAGGAGTTGAGATGTAATGTTAAAATTGTACAAGGCATTGGTAAGGCTGAATTTGGAGTATTGTGTACAGTTCTGGTCACCGAATTATAGGAAAGATGTCAACAAAATAGAGAGAGTACAGAGAAGATATACTAGAATGTTACCTGGGTTTCAGCACCTAAGTTACAAGGAAAGGTTGAACAAGTTAGGTCTTTATTCTTTGGAGTGTAGAAGATTGAGGGGGGACTTGATAGAGGTATTTACAATTATGAGGGGGATAGATAGAGTTGACGTGGATAGGATTTTTCCTAAGGCACGGCCTGCCCTTTACAAAGCCATGCTGGGTACTCCTAATCATATTATACTTCTCCAAATGTTCATAAATCCTGCCTCTCAGGATCTTCCCCATCAACTTACCAACCAAGGAGGTAAGACTCACTGGTCTATAATTTCCTGGGCTATCTCTGCTCCCTTTCTTGAATAAAGAAACAACATCTGCAACCCTCCAATCCTTGGGAACCTCTCCCGCCCCCATTTATGTTGCAAAGATCATCGCCAGAGGCTCAGCAGTTTCCTCCCTCACCTCTCACAGTAGCATGGGGTAAATTTCGTCTGGTCCCAGCGACTTATCCAACTTGATGCTTTCCAGCATATCTTTCTTCTTAATATCTACATTCTCAAGCTTTTCAGTCTGCTGCAAGTCATCCCTACAATCACTAAGATCCTTTTCCATAGTGAATACTTAAGTAAAATGTTCATTAAATACCTCTGCTATTTACTCTGGTTTCATACACACTTTCCCACTGTTACATTTGATAGGTCCTATTCTTTCACGTCTTATCCTCTTGCTCTTCACATACTTGTAGAATGCCTTGGGGTTTTCCTCAATTCTGCCCACCAAGGCCTTCTCATGGCCCCTTCTGGCTCTCCTAATTTCCTTCTTAAGCTTCTTCCTGGTAGCCTTATAATCTTCTAGATCTCTAATATTACCTAGCTCTCTGAACCTTTTGTAAGCTTTTCTTTTCTTCTTGACTAGATTTATTACAGCCTTTCTACACCATGGTTCCCATACCCTACCATAACTTCCCTGTCTCACTGGAACATACCTATACAGAGCTCTACACAAATATCCCCTCAATATTTGCGACATTTCTTTTCCCTGAGAACATCTGTTTCCAATTTAAGCCTCCAATTTCCTGCCTGATAGCCTCATAATTCCTCTTACTCCAATTAAATGCTTTTTTAACTTGTCTGTTCTTATCTCTCTCCAATGCTATTGTAAAGGAGATAGAATTATGATCACTATCTCCAAAATGCTCTCACACTGAGAGATCTGACAACCGCCCAGATTCATTTCCCAATACCAAATCAAGTACAGCCTCTCCTCTTGTAGGCTTATCTACATACTGTGCCAAGAAACCTTCCTGAACACAACTAACAAACTCTACCCCATCTAAACCCCTTGATCTAGGGAGATGCCAATCAATATTTGGGAAATTAAAATCTCCCATCACTACAACTCTGTTATTATTACACCTTTCCAGGATCTGTTTCCCTATCTGCTCCTCGATATCCCTGTTACTATTAGGTGGCCTATAAAAAACACCCACTAAAGTTATTGACCCCTTCCTGTTCCTAACCTCCACCCACAGAGACCCCATAGACAATATCTCCATGGCATCCATCTTTTCTGCAGCTGTGACACTATCTCTGATCAACAGTGCTACGCCCCCACCTCTTTTGCCTCCCTCCCTGTCCTTTCTGAAACATCTAAAACCTGGCACTGGCAACCAATCCTGTCCCTGAGCCATCCAACTCTCTGTAATGGCCACCACATCATATCTTCAAGTACGGATCCACACTCTAAGCTCATCCTTGCATTAAAATAGACACATCTCAAGCCTTCAGTCTGAGTGTGTCCCTTCTCTATCACCTGCCTATCCTCCCTCTCGCACTGTCTACAAGCTTTCTCTGTTTGTGAGCCAACCTCCTCCTCCCCAGTCTCTTAAGCTTGGTTCCCACCCCCCAACAATTCTAGTTTAAACTCTCCCCATAGCCTTAGCAAACCTCTCCACCAGGATATTAGTCCCCCTGGGATTCAAGTGCAACCTGTCCTTTTCGTACAGGTCACATCTGCCCCAAAAGAGGTCCCAAAGATCCAGAAATCTGAATCCCTGCCCCCTGCTCCAATCCCTCAGCCACGCATTTATCCTCCACCTCATCCTATTCCCATACTCACTGTCACATGGCACAGGCAGTAATCCCGAGATTACTACCTTTGTGGTCCTGTTTCTCAACTTCCTTCCAAACTCCCTGTAGTCTTTTTTCAGGACCTCTTCCCTTTTCCTACCTATGTCATTGGTACCAATATGTGCTATGACCTTTGGCTGTTCTCCCTCCCACCACAGGATATCTTGGATGCAATCTGAAACATCCCAAACCCTGGCCCCGGGAGGCAAACTACCATCCGAGTTTCTTTCCTGCGTGCACAGAATCACCTGTCTGACCCCCTAACTATAGAGTCCCCTATCACTACTTCCTTCCTCTTCCCTTCCTTACCCTACTGAGCTACAGGACCAGAGTCTGTGCCAGAGGCAGAGGTCTGGCCACTGCCACTTCCCGCAGGTAGGCTGTCACCCCACCCCCCCAACAGCACTCAAACAGGAGGACTTATTGTCAAGGGCTACAGCCACAGGGGTACTCTCTAGTACCTGACTCTTCCCCTTTTCCCTCCTGACTGTGACCCACTTGTCTGTCTCCCATGGCTCCAGTGCGACCACCTGCCTGTAACTCCTCTCTATCACCTCCTCACTCTCCCTGACTAGGCAAAGGTCATCGAGCTGCATCTCCAGTTCCCTAACTCGGTCCCTCAGGAGCTGCAGCTTGACACACCTGGTGTAGATATGGCCGTCTGGGAGGCTGGGAGACTCCAGGACCCCCCACATCTGACACCGAGCACAGAAAACTGCCTCACACACATACTTCCTATCTCACCTCGTCTCGTTACTGCCTAAGCCCGTTGAGCCAAAGCCCTATCTCTCTGCTGCCTCTCCCTCCACTGCCTGATCCAACACTGCCTGCTGGATGTGGCTGCCTTCTTTTTAAACCTTTTGCACTCTACTGGCTGATGTCATGTGCCTGCGCAGTCTCACCTCTCTTTTCAAGCTGAGTAGTAAAAAGATCTTTTTTGCTCCGAAAAATCAGCAGTTCACTCACAGCCTTCTTGCTCCAAATTAAAAACCATTGAATTCCTTGTCTTTTTAACTGAGGTGAAAAGTCAGATGGGATGTGCTGGACAGTTAGGATGGATGAGGTGGACCAATGAAATGGACAAGATGAACAGTTGGGATGGATGAGGTAGGCATTTGGGATTGATGAGGAAGACATTTAAAATGGACAAAGTGGATGGTTGGCATGAACCAGGCAGGCAGGATGGACAAGGTGTGTGGTCAAGGTGTATGAGGTGGGTAGTCAGGAAAGAAGTGGAGGACAGTTGGGAGGTATGAGGTGGATTGTTGGAATGTGGAATGGACAAGGTAGGCTGTCAAGATGGACAAGATGGACAGTTTGGAAGAGGTTGGCAGTTGGGATGGATGAGGTGGGTGATCAGGAGGACCAGGTGGGCAGTTGGGATGTACAAGATAGAAATTCTGGATGGATGGGGTGGGGCGGTTGTGATGGACAAATTGGGCAGTCAGGATAGACAAGGTGGGCAGTTGAGATGGATGAGGGGAACAATTGGTCTAGATGGTGTGGGCAGTTGGGTTGGACAAGGTAGACATTTGGAATGGACAAAGTGAGCAATTGGGATGGATGAAGTAAACAGTCGGGAAGATGAGTGGAGAGTCATTGGATGATGTGGACAATCAGGATGGATGAGTTGGACAGCTAGAAAAGCTGGATGGTTGGACTGGAAGAAGTGTGTGGTCAGGATAGAAAAGGTAGACAGTTGGGATGGATGAGTCAAACAGTCCAAAGAGACAAGTTGGACAGTCAGGATAGAAAAGATGGGCAGTCAGGTTGCTCGAGGTGGGCGGCTTGGATGGACAAAATTGGTGCTAGGATGAATGGGATGGACTTTTGAGATGGATGATGTGGACAGTCGGGACAGATGAGATGGATGGTCAGGGGGACGAAATGGGCAATCAAGATGAACATGGTAGGTGGTTGGGATGGTTGAGGTGTGTAGTCAGGATAATTCAGGTGAACAATTGGGAGGTTCATGTTGGATGGTCAAGGTAGATGGTGACTGGTTGGAACGGATAAGAGGGACGGTTGGGATGGGTAAGGACATCAGTCGGGGTGGGTGAGATGGACATTCAAAATGGACAAGGTGGAAAGTTGGGAGGAATGACATGAATGGTTGGGATGTACAACATGGATAGTCAGGAGGGACAAGGTGGGTGGTCAGAATGGATGAGGTGGACAGCTGGGATGAATGAAGTGGAAGGTTGGGAGGGAAGACGTGAAAGGTTGGGAGTGATAAGGTGGATGGTCAGGAGGGATGAGTTGGACAGTCAGGGAGGATGAGGTGAGTGGTCAGAATAGATGAGGTAGATCGTTGTGATGGATGCCTTGGATAGTTGGGAAGGATGCAGTGGGCATTCAGGATAGACAAAGTGGACAATGGAAGTGAAGGGGTTGGAGGTCGGTAGGGGAGATGTGGAGAACGGTCAGGATAGACGAAATTGGCAGCTGGGATGGACGAAGTGGACATATGGGATGGACAAGTTTGGCAGTCAGAATGGAGAAGATAGGCGGACAGGATGGACGTGGTAGGCAGTCAGGATTGATGAGGTGAGCAGTCATGATCAAGAATGTAGACAGTCGAGATGGATGAGGTGGATAGTTGGTAATCGGGAATGATGAGATCAGGAGTCAAGATGGATGAGGTGGAAAGTCGGGATGGATGAGATGGGCAGTTGGAAAGGACGCGGTTGGCAGTTGGGTTAGACCAGGTGGACAACAGACTGTACAAGGTGGATAGTTGGGAGGGGTGAAGTGGCAGTTGAGATGAATGAGGTGTAAAGTCAGGAGGAACAAGGCCGGTTGTCGGGTTGGATGTATTGGGCAGTCAGGATGGAAGGTGGATGGTTGGGATGAACAAGGTGGACAGTTGTGCTGGATGAAATGGTCAGTCAATTTGAATGAGGGGCTTTCAGGATAGATGAGGTGGACAGTCGTGAGCAATGAAGTGGACGGTTGGGATGTATGAGGTGGATGGTCAGAATAGATGACCTGGACAAGTAGAAATGTATGAGGTGGAAAATTAGGATGGACGAGGTGGGCAGTTGGTTTGAATGAGGTGGGATGTTGGGATGGACAAGGTGGACAATGAGACTGTATGAACTGGATGGTCAGGAGGGATGAAGTGGGTAGTCAGGTTGGACAATGTGGACAATCGGGATGGACGAGGTGTGTGGTCAGGATGGATGAGATGAGCAGAAAGGACGTTCAAGGAAGAGACATGGAGAATGGTTGGAATGGACAGGGTGGACAGTTGGGATGGATGAGGTTGGTCAGGAGGAATGACATGGACAGTTAGGATGTACAAAGTGGATGGTCAGGAGAGACGAGGTAGGCTGTCAGGATGGACGAGCTGGACAGTTGGGATGAATGAGGTGGGTGGTCGGAATGGATGAGGTGCTCAGCCAGGATGCACGAGGTGAATAATCGAGATGGATGAGGTGGGCAGATGAGGTGTAGAGTCAGGATGGACATGGTGGACAGTTAGAATGACTGAAGTAGACAATCGGGATGGACAAGGTTGGCAGTCAGGATGGACTGTGTGGATAATCAGACTTATGAAGTGGATGGCAGGGAGGGACTAAGTGGATGGTTGGGATATATGAGCTGGAAAGACGGAAAAAACAAGGTGGGAGTGACAAGGTCAATAGTCAGGATGGATGAACTGGAAAGCTGGGATGGATGAGGTGGACAGTTGTGCTGGATGAGTTGGGCAGTTGATTTGAACGAGGTGGGTGGTCGGGAGGGATATTGTTCACTGTCAATATCAACAAGGTGTGTTGTTGGAATGGGTAATGTAGGCAGTCAGGCTGAATGAGGTGTGTGGTAGGGATGGAAAGGGTGAATAGTTGGGAGAGATGTGGAGGATGATTGGGAGGGATGAGGTGGGCAGTCAGGATGAAGTTGGGAGGTTGGATGGATGAGGTGGACATTCAGTATGGTCAAGATGGGTGGGAAGAATGGAGAAAATAGGTGGATGAAATAGATGATGTCGGCATTCGGGATTGATGAAGAGGAAAGTCAGTGTGGATGAGGTGGCAGGTGGGATGGATGGTTGACCATTGGGATATACAAGGTAGAAAGTTGAGAGGGACAAGGTGGGTAGTTGGGATGAACAAGTTGGGCTGTCAATGATGATCCAGATAGATGAGGTGGACAGTCAGGATAGATGGGGTGTATATTCAGGATAGACAAGGAGGATGGTCAGGATAGATGAGGTGTGTATTCAGGATGGATGAGGAGGAAGGTCAGGAGGGATGAAATGTACATACAGACTGTATGGGTTGGATGGTCAGAATAGACAAGATTGTCAGTCAGAGTGGATGATGTGGATGATCGGGATGGACGAGTTGGGCAATGATAGCCCTCTCATGATAGCCATTTCAGCCCTAGGATAAAGCCTCTGACTATCCACATGATCAATGCCTCTCAACACCTTATACATCTCTGTCAGGTCACCTCTCATCCTCCATTACTCCAAGGAAAAAAAGCCGAGTTCACTCAACCTATTCTCATAAGGCATGTTCCCCAATCCAGGCAACATCCTTGTAAATCTCCTCTGCAACCTTTCTATAGTTTCCACATCCTTCCTTGTAGTGAGGTGACCAGAACTGAGCACAGTACTCCAAGAGGGGTCTGACCAGGGTCCTATATAACTGTAACATTACCTCACAGCTCTTAAACTCAATCCCACGGTTGATGACGGCCAATGGACCATATGCTTTCTTTTCTTTTCAATATGTTTTTATTAAATTTCATATACACAAATACAGAATTCATAAGGATACTTACTATAAATCAAAGTAAGCTGGCACAAAATGCACTATATATAAATCACACATGCAACCACTGCATCCCATATTCGTGATCAATCAAATAAAATAAATTGAATTATGAAATGCAAAAATATGGTTAATTATATTATTAAAAAAATCTACACCCACTACCAAGACAAAGCTGGTTGGTAAAAAAAAGCAAGAGGGGGAAAAAAAGGAGTACTTTACCATATAGTGTTTTATAATAATAGCCCAGATCTATATTTTAATAACAATTCAAAGATTTTTAAAATAGATTAGAAAGGGTCCCCATAGTGTTTTAAAATCTTAGTTAGAATCAGAAATCAAACAATGAATCTTCTCTAAATTTAAACATGACATAACATCGCATAACCATTGAGCATGTGTGTGGGGGGGGAACCTCCTTCCATTTAAGCAAGATCGCCCTCCTAGCCATAAGAGAAATAAAGGCCCGTACCCGCAAATGAGAAGGCTCTAAAATTATAGCTCTTTCCTCAACAATACCAAATAAGGCAGTCAAAGGATTGGGCTTAAAATTAACTTTAAAAAGTACAGAAAAAGTTTGGAATACATCTTTCCAATATTTTTCAAGGCTTGAACATGTCACAATGTGGGAGGGGCAATGATGCTGGAGGAGGACCCAAGTGCAGGACACAAACATGTTTTTGTAAGATTAACTAAAATAAAGTTCATTACTCTTTAAAAGGAGAACCGTGACGCAAGGATAAAACAGGGAAATCAAGGAGAGCAAAGAGGAAATGGGAATAGGCGCAATGGACGAGGGCTCAGGCCCAGGACTAGGCTGGGACTTGGGGTCTGGGGGGGCCAGGACTTGGAGATAGGGGATTAGAGCCAGGACTCAGAACACAGACTTTGGACTTTGAGACTTGTAGGAACAGAGACCTTGAACTTGGAGACTTGGCAGAACACTAACCATTGTCTTGGATACTTGGAACATGGAACGCCATGGCCAGGACTTGGATACTTGAAACACCACGGCCAGGACTTGATACTTTGAACTTGGAACACCAGGGCCAGGACTTGATACTCAAACACAGGACATGAAACACTAAGCCAGGACTCTTTAATACCGGGATCAGGACCCTTCCAGGGTACAGTGCCGGGACCCCTCTTTACAGGACATAGATACGGAGACCACACAACAACAGTCCATTCGAGTAGCGGCAAACAGCCTGCCTACTGAACTGGATACAAGATGACAAAACAACGGATGGTACTATCACTGGACTCAAGTTTGTTCCTGATGCACCATCAATAACTCTCAGAGACTGGAAGTGAACAATAGGCTTTTATTAACAGCAAAAGGGAGCATGACGTATCGAAGACTGAGGGAGAAGCAGTGCCCCAATCGCCTTTATACAGGGGTCTATGGAAGGAGCCACAGGAGCAGTCAGCAGCAGTCAGCAGAGGGGCGTGTCCAGACAGGTATACTTAGTTTACCACATTCACCCCTCCTTTGTTTTAAAAGAGAGTCCCCATGGGGCGAAGTTTCTTACAAGTATATTTACAGGTCAAGTCTATCAGGCGGTCGAGTCTGTCGCTGTGATCTACGTAGCACCGGTGGTGATTGCACCGGTAATGGTGGTTGTGCTGGCTCCGGCCTGACTTGAGGTGCCAGCCCATTAGGCATCAGTAATCCCTCATGCGTGTGCGTGGCACCCGGTATGGGAGTGTCGTGAGGAGTCTGCGTAGGGCTTGGCATGTGCAGTGTCTCGTGGGTATATACATCGGTGGGTATGGGGTTCATAGTCACCGTGGAGTGTTTGGGGTAGGGGTCTGGCACTCTTGAGGGCGCCAGGTCATGGATGGAGACCATGTCCTCCCACCCATCAGGTAAAACCATGTAGGTATTTTGGGGGTTCGCATGAAGTAGGTGAAAGTATTTATTGCTCCTCGCATGTTTCCGAAGCAGTACTGGCCCTGGGGATGTCAGCCAAGCTGGTAGGGTGGTCCCAGTGGCAGACTTCCTGGGAAAAGAGAATAGGCGTTCATGAGGGGTGGCATTGGTGGACATGCATAACAGAGAGTGGATGGAGTGGAGTGCCTCGGGGAGGACCTCCTGCCATCGAGAGACCGGCAACTCCTTTGACCTAAGGGCTAAGAGTGTGGCCTTCCACACTGTGGCATTCTACCTCTCCACATATCCATTCCCCCAGGGATTATAGCTCGTGGTCCTACTAGTAGCAATACCCCTAGCCAGCAGGTACTGGCACAGCTCATCACTCATAAACGAGGACCCTCTGTCAACGTGGACATAGCAGGGATATCCGAACAGAGTGAAGAGCTGACGCAGGGGTTTTATGAAGGACATGGTAGTGGTATTGCAGCAGGGGATGGCAAAGGGGAACTGTGAGTACTCGTCGATTATGTTAAGAAAGTACACATTGCGGTCGGTGGAGGGAAGGGGGCCCTTAAATTCGACACTCAGTCGCTCAAAGGGGCGGGTGGCCTTGATAAGTTGTGCCTTTTCAGGACGGTAGAAGTGCAGTTTGCACTCAGCACAGACTTGGCAGTCCCTGGTCATCGTCCTGATTTCCTCAAGGGAGTAAGGCAGGTTCCGGGCTTTCACGAAATGGAAAAGCCGGGTGACCCCCGGGTGACAAAGATCTGCATGGAGGGTGTATAGGCGGTTGAGCTGCGTGCTGGCGCATGTTCCCTGGGATAGGGCATCGGGCTCATTGAGCCTTCCAGGCCGGTACAGGATATCATAGTTGTAGGTGGAGAGTTCAATTCCCCACCTCAAAATTTTATCATTTTTGATTTTGCCCCGCTATTGGTTGCTAAACATGAATGCAACTGAGCACTGGTCAGTCAGTAAGGTGAACCCTTTGCCGGCGAGATAATGGCTCCAGTGCCTAATAACTTCCACTATGGCCTGGGCTTCTTTCTCTACCATGGAGTGCTGAATTTCAGGGCCTTGAAGGGTACGAGAGAAGACGCCGACCAAGATGGCCGCCCCCATGCCTCACACATGGCAGGCAGGCAAGATGGCAGTGACCAAGATGGCCACCCCCATGCCTCACACGCAGTGCTGCTCGACCCCACTCGTGGTTTGGAATTACAGGCCTTGGCAAAGTGGCCCTTCTTTCTGCAGCTGGAGCAGGTAGCTTCTCAGGCCGGGTAGCGTTTTCAGGGGTGCTTCTCGAGTCCGCAGAACTAATACTTCACGGACTTGCAACTGGCAGCAGCCATGGTCGATTTGCCGGTGGGTTGCGGGGACTTCACGGACGCACGACTGGCAGCAGCCGTGGTCGATTTGCTGGTGGGTTGAGGGGTTTGCGGCATCCACGAGGCCGTTGGGAGATCACGTGCCTGGACAGCGTTAGTGTTGTGCAGAGCGGCCTCCAGTGTGTCAGCCAGCTCGATCGCTGAATGTAAGGTAAGATTGGCGTGTTCCAGCAGCCGCTGGTGCACGTACACTGACCTGATCCTCATGATGAAGGCACCTCTTATTAGGTGCTCCGCATGCTGTTCTGCCGTCAGCCTCCTGCAATCGCAGGCCCGCACGAGTGTCTGTAGGGCCTGGACAAACTCAGCGCTCGATTCTCTGGCCCGCTGCTGCCGTGTCGCTAAGCGATGTCTTGCATAGACGGTGTTCACCAGCCGCAGGTATTGTCTTTTGAGGGCATTCATCACACCCTGATAGTTCATTTGGTTCCTGATCATGGAGTAGATCCGTGGACTGACCCTGGAGAGGAGAACTCTGTGCATCGTGGCAGGCTCAGTCACTTGAATCTCCTCCTGGTACGATTCGAAGCATGCTAGCCAGAGTTTGAAAGTGTCGCCGGCTTCCTGGGATTGAGGGCCGAGATCCAATCTGTCGGGTCATAAAATGCTCTCCATGTTTTAAAATTGCTGTTAATAAAATTGATTAATAATATCAATAACAATAACTCTCAGAGACTGGAAGTGAACGATAGGCTTTTATTAACAGCAAAAGGGAGCATGACATCTCAAAGACTGAGGGAGGAGCAGTGCCCCAATTCCTTTATACAGGGGTCTGTGGGAAGAGCCACAGGAGCAGTCAGCAGAGGGCCATGTCCAGACAGGTATACATAGTTTACCGCAGTTCCAAGCTGCGGGAGCTCTTAACTCACCCTGACGGGTTAACCTTGCCCAGACCCACTCTGGCAAGGGAAGGCGAATTGCTGCCACTTGCTGCGGGAGGAGACTTGGCTTGCTCCAGCAAGAAACTTAGTTGGCTCCGGCTAGATGACTTTGGCTCGCGGTAGCTACGGTGATTTTGCTAATGCTCCATAACACTCTCGCCCCAAACGGCTGAAGCCAGGGGCTTATAAACTGCCAGTTCAGTCGAGAGAAAATTACCTTAATCACCAAGCTCAAGGGACATGTGAAACAGAGAATTAAAGGGGAACAAGGAGTCAATGGTCCGAATCATAACACAACCTAGATAAATTTAAAGGGAAACCGATCTGGACTATTACAGAACATGACCAAAACATATGAATTAATGAAGCCTCTCTATTATTACATCTATCACAATAAGGGGATATATCTACAAAAAAACAAGAGAGCTTGTCTTCAGACACATGAGCCCTCTGTACTACTTTAAATTGTAGGAGGGAATGATGAGCACATAACGATGAAGAATTAACCATTTTGAAAATAGCACTCCAGGTCTCATCAGATAATGGAGTCTGTTAATCCTTTTCCCAATCTTTTTAAATTTTGTCTAAAGGAGCCATTCTCAATCTCAATAACAGACCATAAATATAAGATATTGAGCCATTATCAAAAGGTTTCAAATTAAAAATTACATCTCTTATGTTCTTATCTGGGCTGGTAGGAAATTATGTAGTTTAGATCTTTAAAAATCTCTAATCTGTAGATATCGAAAAAAGTGGGTATTTAATAGGTTATATTTAACTAAGAGCTGCTCAAAAGATGAAAGATTCCCTCCAACAAACAGATCCTGAAATTGTTTAATGCCTAATCGATCCCATTCTCTAAAATACAGATCGGTTGTAGATGGTTTCAGAAAATTAGAAAAAATAGGACTAAAAAGGGAAAATCTCAATAAACCAAAATGTTTTCTAAACTGTAGCCAAATCCTCAAAGTGTGTTTAACCACCAAACTGTCAGTTAATTTATTTAAAGATAAAGGAAGAGAGGATCCAAGAAGAGAAATACGATCTGAACAAAGCTGACCCTATATCCAGCTCCATTTTCAGTTTTACACCAGAGAGATCTATTGTGATCCAGATGAGTTTGTGGTTTGCTTTAGTTATACTATGCAGTTCTAGGCATGAGAGTGCACCTTTGTCAGACTTTGTGTTGTCTGATTCTGTTTTACTTTTGGTAACCTTATGCATTTGCTTAGTTTTGTGTTTTAAACTTGTCACTTGGTTGTGTTTTTTTATCTGACTTGCACACTTTCTCTATGTGATCTTGTCTGTTCAGTATATTTTAATGAACAAATATAAAATACATGATTTAAAATGAAAAGGAGTAATGTAAATAAATGATACTTGGAATTGGATTTTTTGTTAAAAGTATGAAATTTTTTGTTTGGATGTGATGATTGACACCAAATATGTTTTTGTATAAGTAAGGGGGGTAGGCGTAATAAGCTGTAGCTTCAGCCTACACCCTTTCGGTCTGTTTTTAAGATTTTTATTATTTAATTTTGTCTTATGAGATCATTGTTGAAAATTATGCTTTTTGTTATGTTTGTACTGACCGAAATAAAATTTCATTCATTCATTCATTCACTTTCAGCAGACTTTTTCTATGAACCAACAGTTATTTGCATCATGGGACAATTTGCCACATCGATAACATTTTAGACTTTTTGCACCATTTAGAAACATTCTGTACATTTCACATTCTAACCTCTTTTTCTGTAGTTCTACTGCATCCTTTGCTGCAGTCTCTAATGATATTGCAATGTTCAATGCTCATTTTAAGGTTAGGTCTCTTTCGTATAGTAGCCACTTTTGAGTGCTTTGACTATGCATGCCACATACAAGCCTATCCCTTTTATTGTTCTAAGAGAAATAGATCCATACATTACATTTCCTATAATGTGAGAGTCTAAGACCAGAGGTCATAGCCTCAGAATAGAGAACTGTCCTTTTAGAATGGAGATGAGGGGGAATTTCTTTATCCAGAGAGAGGTGAATCTGGAACTCTTTGCGACTGGCAGCTGTGTATGCCACGTCATTGGGTATATTTAAGGCAGAGGTTGATGGGTTCTTGATTGGTCAGGGCATGTAGGAATACAGGGAGAAGGCAGGAGATTAGTGTGAGAGGAATATTGGGTCAGCCATAATGAATATGGTGGAGCAGACTTGATGGGCCAAATGGCCTAATTCTGCTCCTATATCTTATGGTCTTATGGTAACTGACTTTATTAAAATAGCAGTAGATGAGTGTGCCCAACAAAATATTCAGATTCCTCCAACCAAACGCTCTGGATGAACTATGTGATTCAAAATCTGTTGAAAACCAAGCATTCATGTCTGGTAACTGATAAAGTTAGAAGAGGTCCAGGTATGATCTCTGGAAAGCTATCTCACAGGCGAAGTGGCAGTTCTGGACCAAACTTGAATCAACTTGATGCTCGACAGTTGTGGCAGGGCTTGAATACTATCACCTCTTATAAAGTTAAATCACGTGACATGGGAGAGAGCAGGGCTTCGTTTACAGTTAAGTTCAATGCCTTCTATGGTTGCTTTTATCATCAAAACATGGAGGAACCATCATGAACTCCCACATCCCTGATGTTCATGTGATTTCAGTCTCTAATGCCGATTTACAAGCCGTCTTTAGAAGGGTGAGGTGAGGACCTCATCGGTCAGAGTTGACCATGGATATTATGCCTTAGCTGTCTAGATATGCAAGCCTTGGCAGTATGATATGGAGAACAAGCTGTTGCCCATGTAGCAAGCTCTCCCTCTTTAAAACTCAGAAGACTGAGAGGAGATTTGATAGAGGTTTACAAAATTATGAAGGGTATAGATAGGATAAATGCAAGCAGGCTTTTTCCACTGAGATTAGGTGGGATTACAACAAGTGGTCATGGGTTAAAGGTGAACCATAGAACCATAGAACATTACAGCTGTGGCTGTGCCAAACCATTTTTCTGCTTAGTCTCACTGACCTGCACCTGGACCATATCCCTCCATACACCTCTCATCCATGTACCTGTCCAAGTTTTTCTTAAATGTTAAAAGTGAGCCTGCATTTACCACTTCATCTGGCAGCTCATTCCATACTCCCACAAATCTCTGTGTGAAGAAGTCCCCTCGCTAATGTTCCCTTTAAACTTTTCCCCCTTCACCCCTAACCCATGTCCTCTGGTATTTTTCTCCCCTAGCCTCAGTGAAAAAAGCCTGCTTGCATTCACTCTATCTATACCCCCTCATTCTTCTACGCTCCAGGGAATAAAGTACTAACCTATTCAACCTTTCTCTGTAACTCAGTTTCTCAAGTCCCGGCAACATCCTTGTAAACCTTCTCTGCAATCGTTCAACCTTATTAATATCCTTCCTGTAATTCAGAGACCAAAACTGCACACAATACTCCAAATTCAGCGTCACCAATGTCTTATATAACCTCACCATAACGTTCCAACTCTTATACACAATACTTTGATTTATAAAGGCCAATGTACCAAAAGTTCTTTTTATTACCCTATCTACCTGTGACGCCACTTTTAGGGAAT
Source organism: Hypanus sabinus (assembly GCF_030144855.1). Taxonomy (NCBI): domain Eukaryota; kingdom Metazoa; phylum Chordata; class Chondrichthyes; order Myliobatiformes; family Dasyatidae; genus Hypanus; species Hypanus sabinus. The sequence goes on from NC_082712.1 coordinate 181,868,830, forward strand.
TATATACCTGTATTCCCAGATCCCTCTGTTCTTCTGCACTCCTCAGTGTCTTACCATTTACCTTGTATGTTCTACCTTGGTTTGTCCTTCCAAAGTGCAATACCTCACACTTGTCTGTATTAAACTCCATCTGCCATTTTTCAGCCCATTTTTCCAGCTGGTCCAGATCCCTCTGCAAGCTTTGTAAACCTTCCTCACTGTCCACTGCACCTCCAATCTTTGTATCATCAGCAAATTTGCCGATCCAATTTACCACATTATCATCCAGATCATTGATATAGATGACAAATAACAATAGACCCAGCACTGATCCCTGTGGCACACCACTAGTCACAGGCCTCCACTCAGAGAAGCAATCCTGTACTACCACTCTCTGGCTTCTCCCATTGAGCCAACGTCTAATCCAATTTACTATCTCGCCATGTATATCTAGTGACTGAATCTTCCTAACTAACTTCCCATGCAGGACCTTGTCAAAGGCCTTACTGAAGTCCATGTAGACAACATCCACTGCCTTCCCTTCATCCACTTTCCTGGTAACCTCCTCAAAAAACTCTAACAGATTGGTTAAACATGACCTATCACACACAAAGCCATGGTGACTTTCCCTAATAAGTTCCTGTCTATCCAAATACTTGTAGATCCTATCACTTAGTATTACTTCCAATAATTTACCTACTACTGATGTCAAACTTACTGGTCTATAATTTCCCAGATTACTTTTAGAGCTTTTTTTAAACAACGGAACAACATGAGCTATCCTCCAATCCTTCGGCACCTCACCTGTAGATACCAACATTTTAAAAATATCTGCCAGAGTCACTACAATTTCAAAACTAGTCCTCTTCAAGGTCTAAGAGAATACCCTGTCAGGTCCTGGGGAGTTATCTACTCTGATTTTCCTCAAGAAGCAAGCACCTCCTCCTCTTCAATCTGTATAGATTCCATGACCTCACTACTTGATTCCCTTATTTCCATTGACTCCAAAATAGAGGTGCAAAAAAACCATTTAAAATATCCCCCATTTCTTTTTGTTCCATACATAGCTGACCACTCTGATCTTCAAGAGGACCAATTTTATCCCTTACTATACTTTTGCTCTTAATATACCTGTAGAAGCTCTTTGGATTATCCTTCACCTTGACTGCCAAAGCTACCTCATGTCTTCTTTTTGCTCTCCTGATTTCTTTCTTAAGTATTTTCTTGCACTTTTTATACTCCTCAAGCACCTTATTTGCTCCCTGTTGCCTATACATGTTATACATCTCTCTCTTCTTTATCAGAGTTCCAATATCCCTTGAGAACCAAGGTTCCTTATTCTTATTCACTTGGCCTTTAATCCTGACAGGAACATACAAACTCTGTACTTTCAGAATTTCTCCTTTGAAAGCCTCCCACTTACCAATCACTTCCTTGCCAGAGAACAACCTGTCCCAATCCACGCTTTTTAGATCCTTTCTCATTTCTTCAAATTTGGCCTTTTTCCAGTTTAGAACCTCAGCCCAAGGACCAGATCTATCTTTATCCATGATCAAATTGAAACTAATGGTGTTATGATCACTGGAACCAAAGTGTTCCCCTACACACACTTCTGTCACCTGTCCTAACTTGTTTTCTAATAGGAGATCTAATATTGCATCCTCTCTAGTTAGTACCTCTATATACTGATTTAGAAAACTTACTTTAGAAATTACTCTGGTTCAGCAGTCTCTCTGGAGCCCATTCTTTCTCTCGTGTTTATCAAGTGAATAGAAATTTTCCTCAGGATATAACAAAGTAACTCCACAGTGTATTGGTGATCTGGAATATTACTCACTCACTCTAAATAAACAATTAGCCCAACTCCCAACTGAGCAACAAGCCCTTTCCTTTGCAAGTTACTAGAAGCAATTCTATGCAAGGAAAGACTTTTTTATACAATTGAATACAGAAACCTCCATGAATGAAAATTCCACAAACATGGTATCAATCATTTTGAAATTTTGACATCCGCACCCCATTTTGCCTTTCAAAAGAATTAGCTTTCAGCTATACAGATGTAAAACATATCAACATTCCATAAACATTGTAGGCAAGAAGACGCAAGCATCTTTATCACAAGGTTGGTCCCAACATGGCCAATGGCCTCAGCTCCAGAGTTATTGTCATTGCTTCTTGAATGATTCACATATGAAATTCTCCAGCAAATACCAATTGACTGATGACTATGAGGACAAAGTTGCTCAAGACCATGGCAACAATGTTGAATGACCATGCTGTAGATCCATAATGCAGTGCTCCTTCTATGTCACCAACAAATTTCTCATCTCCAGACAAAAAGAAAGTAAGTACAATCATGGCCCTGCTCCAAATGACACCACATGGAACACTTTCTTCCCTTTTGTTGATAAACACTTGACCACTTCACACAGTAATTTCCACCTCAACACCAGAGTCACACAGCACGGAAACAGGCCCTGTGGTCAAACAGATCCATGCTGACCAGAATTCTCATATAAGCTAGGCCCATTTGCTTGTGTTTGACCCATATCCCTCTGAGCCTTTCCTATCCATGTGCCTGTCCAAATATCTTTAAAATATTGTTATCACACTTGTCTCTGGTTCCACACACTATAGATTACCAATAAATTATTACATTTAAATGTTAGTTAATTCATTAAGAATTAAAACAACAGTTCTCTGGATTTTAACCCAAAGACAAAATAGTCTAAGTTAGCTAATATCATTTAAAAATAATGTAAAGTTCATAGTCTTCAATGCCTTGGTAATTCAGCACAAGAACAGGAGGAGCAGAACACTTGGTTTGCCATTAAATATGATCATTGATGAAGATTGTGAGATTTGTTGCTGCCATCTCTCTATCAGGCAGTGCGTTGGAGATTTGAATTGCCATTTGGGTGAAATGCTGTTATTCAGACCCAATGTCCACCACTTACCCTAAGCTTTCAGATGGTATTTATATATTTATTTATTCATTGAGATACAGTGTAGAACAGGCCTTCCCAGCTGCTCTAGCCATGCCACCCAGCAATCCCCAATTTAATCCTAGCTTAATCACCAGACAATTTACTATGACCAATTAACATACCAACCAGTATGTCTTTGGACTGTGGGAGGAAACCAGAGTACCCAGATAAAACCCACAAGGTCACGGAGAGAATGTACAAACTCCTTAAAGAGCAGTGGGAACCCAGGTTGCTTGTACTGGAAAGTGTTGTGCTAACCACTATGCTACTGTGGCATCCCATTTAAGGTGAGTGGTGGAAAGGTTAAGGAAGAATCTTGTTCCCAAGGTTGAAATGGCTAGCACAAGAGGGCACAGTTTTAAGCTGCTTGGAAGTAGGTATAGAGGAGATGTCCGGTGTAAATTTTTTACGCAGAGTGGTGAGTATGCGAAATGGGCTGCCGGCGACGATGGTGGAGGCGGATACTATAGGGTCTTTTAAGAGACTCCTAGATAGGTATATGGAGTTTAGAAAAATTAAGTAAGTACATGTTCGGCACAGCATTGGGGGCTGAAAGGCCTGTATTGTGCTGTAGGTTTTCTATGTTTCAATGTTTCTATGTCAGAGAGTAGTAGGTGCCTGGAATGTACTGTTGGGGCTGATAGAAGCAGATATATTAGGAACATTTAAAAGAGTCTTAGATAGGCATATAGATGTCAGAAAAATGGAGGATTATGGACTGTGAAGGAGAGAAGGATTAGACAGACCATTGGATAAGACTAAAAGGTCGGCACAACATGATGAGCCGAAGGGTCATAGGACAGCAGTGCAGATGTAATGGAACTATTCCTGCGCAGGGCTGGAGTGGCGATAGAGAAACCTAGTCTCCATAAAAGAGAGGTATGGTTTGGTCATCATGGGAATGGTCATTCATAAGACCTTAAAACATAAGAGCAGAATTAGGCCATTCAGACCATCCTGTCTGCATCACTATTCCATCATGGCTAGTCCAGAATCCCACTCAACAACATACACCTGCTTTCTTGCCATATCCTTTGATGCCCTGACAGATAAGGAAACAAACAACTTCTGCCTTAAATATACCCATGGACTTGGCCTCCACTGCATTCTGTGGTAGAGCATTCCACAGATTCACTACTCCGGCTAAAAAAAAATTCCTCATTACATCTGTTCTAAACACTCTTTAATTTTGATGCTGTGTCTTGTAATTCTGGATACCCCCACCAGAGGAAACATCCTCTCCATATCCACCCTATCTAGTCCTTTCAACATTCAGTAGCTTTCAATGAGGTTCCCCCACATTCTTCTAAATTCCAGTGAGTACAGGCCCAAAGCTGCCAAATGTTCCTCATATGTTAACCCCTTCTTTCCTGGAATCATCATTGTGAACCTCCTCTGGACTCTCTCCAATGACAACACATCCGCTCTGAGAAACGGGGATCAAAACTGGTGTGGTTTGAGTCAAAGTGGTAAGGCTTTGGCTCAACAGACTTCAGTGAGAAAACGGGTTCTGGATGTCAAATGTGAGATTTCTAGGAGACTTCCAGCCTCCCAATAGCCACATCTGCAGCAGGCACATCAGACTGCAGCTCCTGAGAGACCATGTAAGGGACCGTGCCAGCTTGTTAAGGAAAGTGAGGAGGTCATAGACAGGAGCTACAGGGAGGTAGTTACCCCAAGGCTTCAAGAGACAGCTAAAAGGGTGACTGTCAAGAGAGTGAAGGGAAAACATCAGATAATGGAAAGCACCCCTGTAGGAGTGGCCCTCAACAATAAGTAATCCACTTTGAGTGCTGTTGGGAAGGATAACCTACCTGGGGGAAACAACAGCGGCCATTCCTCTGGCACTGAGTCAAGCTCTATGGCTCAGAAGGGTAGGGAACTGAAGAGGATGGTAGCAGTGATAGGGGACTCTATAGGTAGGGGGTCAGACAGGCAATTCTATGGACACGAGAAAGAAATGTGGATGGTAGTTTGCCTCACAACTACCAGGGTGAAGATGTTCCACAAGGATAATTCCAGGAATGAAAGGGTTATCATACAAGGAACGTTTGTACTCACTGGAATTCAGAAGGATGACGGGGTGGGGGGGGGGCGGGATCTCAATGAAACCCCTTTTGAATGTTGAAAGGCCAAGACAGAGTAGATGCGGAAAGGATATTTCCCATGGTGGGAGAATCTAGGACAAGAGGGCACAGCCTCAGGATAGAGGGGCGCCCTTTCAAATCAGAGATGCGGAGAAATTTCTTTAATCAAAGGGTGGTGAATTTGTTGCCACATGCAGCTGTGGAGGCCAGGTTGTTGGATGTATTTAAGGCAGAGATTGATAGTTTCTTAATTGGACATGACATCAAAGGTTACAGGGAGAAGGCCAAGAACTGGGGTTGAGAAACAGACAAAAAAAAAAGGATCAGCCATGATTGAATGGTGGAACAGACTCGATGGGCCTGATGGCCTAATTCAGCTCCTATGCCTTATGGTCTTACGTTTCTAAATGCATTCACAATATCCTGTAGCAACAAAGTAAGTAGAAAAAGGGAGGAAGTCCTGAAAAAAATACAGGGAGTTAGGAAGGAAATTAAGAAGCAGAACCTCAAGGGTAGTAATCTCAGGATTCCTGCTGTGCCATGCAACAGTGAGGATAGGGTAGACTCAGGTGACAGATAAACGTGTGGCTGAATTCGAGGGGAACCAATATCTTTGTGGGCAGTTTTGCTAAAACTGTTGGGAGTGCTTTAAACTAATAAGGCAGGGGGACGGAAACCAGGATGACAGAGCTGTGGATGAGCCCACAAGTTTGCAAGTAAATGTTGGGTGTAGAATGAATGTAAAGAAGGACAAGCCAATGTTCGGGTACAGGTGCAGACAGTGCAAAGAGATAAATTGTACCACAGAGGCAAAATACAAAAGGTGAAGAATGTGGGACTGAAGGTGCTGTATTTAAATGTATGTAGTATTCAGAATAAGGTGGTTGAACTTGTGGTGCAATCAGTGATTGTTCGATATGATGTTGTGGGCATCACTGAGCCATGGCTGAAAGAAAGTCATAGTTGAAAGCTGAATATCAAAGGATATACTTTGTATCGAAAGGACAGGCAGGAAGGCATGGGTGGTGGAGTGGCTTTGTTGGTAAGAGATGAAATTATATCTTTAGAAAGTATAGGCATAGGATCAGAGAATGTCAAATCTATGTGGATGGAGTTAAGAAAATGCAAGAGTCAAAAAACCATTAAGGGAATCATATATAGGCCTCCAAATAGTAGCCAACATGTGGGGTTGAGATTGCAAAGGGAGCTGGAAAAGGCATGTAATAAGGGTAATGACACAATTGTAATGGGGGACTTCAATATGCAAGGGAATTGGGAAAATCAGGTTGGTGTCAGAATGCAAGAGAGGGAATTTGTTAAATGTCTATGAGATGGATTTTTAGAGCAGTTTGGGAAAAGGTTATCTTGGATTGGGAGTTGTGCAATCATTCAGATTTTATTGGGGAATTGAATTGAATTGACTTTATTTCTTACATCCTTGACATACACGAGGAATAAAAATCTTTATGTTATGACTCTGTCTAAATGTGCAATGCACAATCATAGTAATTTATAATAATTTATAATAAATAGAACAGCGAATGTAATCTAGAAATCCACACAAATCTGCGCAGGTTTATCAGTCTGATGGCCTGAAGAAGCTGTCCCAGCGCCTGTTGGTCTTCGCTTTTATGCTGTGGTACCATTTCCCGGATGGTAGCTGCCGGAATAGATTGTGGTTGGGATGACTCCGGTCCCCAATGAGCCTTTGGGCACTTTTTTCACACCTGCCTTTGTTAATGTCCTGAATCATGGGAAGTTCACCACTGCAGATGTACTGGGCTGTCCACACCACTCTCTGCGGAATCTTGTGATTGAGAGAAGTACATTTCCCATACCAGAGAGTGATGCAGCCAGTCAAGATGCTCTCAATTGTTGCCCCTATACAAAGTTCTTAGGATTTGGGGACCCATACCAATCTTCCTCAACAATCTGAGGTGGAAGAGATGCTGTTGTGCCTTTTACACCACACAGCTGGTGTGTACAGACCACGTGAGGTCCTCGGTGATGTGTATGCAAAGGAACTTAAATATGTTTACCCTCTCAACCCCAGATCCATTGATGTCAATAGGGGTTAGCCCATCTCCATTCCTCCAGTAATCCACAACCAGCTCCTTCATTTTTGTGACATTGAGGGAGAGGTTGTTTTCTTGACACCACTGTGTCAGAGAGATTTCTTCTTTCCTGTAGGTCACCTCGTTGGTGTTTGAGATTAGGCCAATCAATGTTGTGTCATCAGCAAATGTAATTAACAGATTGGAGCTGTGGGTGGTGACACAGTTATGGGTATACAGGGAGTAAAGCAGGGGACAGTACATAGTGCTGAGGGTCTCCTGTGTTGAGAGTCAGAGGGTTGGAGGTGAGGGAGCCCACTCTTACCAACTGCTGGCGATCTGACAGGAAGTCCAGGATCCAGCTGCACAAGGCAGGGTCAAGGCTGAGGTCTCTCAGCTTCCTGTCGAGCCTTGATGGAATTATAACCATATAACCATATAAAAATTACAGCATGGAAACAGGCCATCTTGGCCCTTCTAGTCCGTGCTGAAAGCTTACTCTCACCTAGTCCCACTGACCCGCACTCAGCCCATAACCCTCCATTCCTTTCCTGTCCATATACCAATCCAATTTTACTTTAAATGACAATACCAAACCTGCCTCTACCACTTCTACTGGAAGCTCACTCCATACAGCTTCCACTCCCTGAGTAAAGAGGTTCCCCCTCATGTTACCGCTACACTTTTGCCCGCTGTCAACTCATGTCCTCTTGTTTGAATCTCCCCGACTCTCAATGGAAAAAGACTACCCACATCAACTCTATCTATTCCCCTCATAATTTTAAATACCTCTATCAAGTCCTCCCCTCAATCTTCTACACTCCAAAGAATAAAGACCTAACTTGTTCAATCTTTCTCTATAACTTAGGTGCTGAAACACAGGTAACATTCTAGTAAATCTCCTCTGTACTCTCTATTTTGTTGACATCTTTCCTATAATTCATTGACCAGAACTGTACACAATACTCCAAATTTGGCCTTACCAATGCCTTGTACAATTTTAACATTACATCCCAATCCTATATTCAGTGCTCTGATTTATAAAGGCCAGCATACCAAAAGCTTTCTTCACCACCCTATCCACATGAGATTCTACCTTCAGGGAACTATGCACCATTATTCCTATGTCACTCTGTTCTACTGCATTCCTCAATGCCCTACCATTTACTATGTATGTCCTATTTTGATTAGTCCTAACAAAATGTAGCACTTCACACTTATCAGCATTAAACTCCATCTGCCATCTTTCAGCCCACTCTTCTAACTGGCCTAAATCTCTCTGCAAACTTTGAAAACCTACTTCATTTTCCACAACGCCACCTACCTTAGTATCATCTGCATACTTACTAATCCAATTTACCACCCCATCATCCAGATCATTAATGTATATGACAAACGTTACAGATCCCTGAAGCACACCACTAGTCACCGGCCTCCAACCTGACAAACAGTTATCCACCACTACTCTCTGGCAACTCCCATCCAGCCATTGTTGAATCCATTTTACTATTTCAATATTAATACCTAACGATTGAACCTTCCTAATTAACCTTCTGTACGGAACCTTGTCAAAGGCCTTACTGAAGTCCATATAGACAACATCCACAGCTTTACCCTCATCAATTTTCCTCCTAACCTCTTCAAAAAATTCAATAAGATTTGTCAAACATGACGTTCCATGCACAAATCCATGTTGACTGTTCCTAATCAGACCCTGTCTATCCAGATAATTATACCATCTCTAAGAATACTTTCCACTAATTTACCCACCACTGACAGCAAACTGACAGGCCTATAATTGCTAGGTTTACTCTTAGAACCCTTTTTAAACAATGAAACCACATGAGCAATACCCAATCCTCCGGCACCATCCTCGTTTCTAATGACATTTGAAACATTTCTGTCAGAGCCCCTGCTATTTCTACACTAACTTCCCTCAAGGTCCTAGGGAACATCCTGTCAGGATTTGGAGATTTATCGACTTTTATATTCCTTAAAAGCGCCAGTACTTTCTCCTCTTTAATCGTCATTGTTTCCATAACTTCCCTACTTGTTTCCCTTACCTTATACAATCCAATATCCTTCTCCTTCGTGAATACCGAAGAAAAGAAATTGTTCAAAATCTCCCCCATGTCTTTTGGCTCCACACGTAGATGTACACTCTGATTCTCTAAGGGACCAATTTTATCCCTCACTATCCTTTTGCTATTAATATAACTGTAGAAACCTTTGGATTTATTTTCACATTACTTGTCAAAGCAACCTCGTATCTTCTTTGAGTTTTTCTAATTTCTTTCTTAAGATTCTTTTTACATTCTTTATATTCCTCGAGCACCTCATTTACTCCATGCTGCCTATATTTAGAACATAGAATAGTGCAGCACATTACAGGCCCTTCAGCCCACAATGTTGTGCTGGCACTCAAACCCTGCCTCCCATATAACCTCACACCTTAAATTCCTCCATATACCTGTATAGTATTCTCTTAAACTTCACTAGTGTATCTGCCTCCACCACTGACCCAGGCAGTGCATTCCACACACCAACCACTCTCTGAGTAAAAAACCTTTCTCTAATATCCCCCTTGAACTTCCCACCGCTTACCTTAAAGCCATGACCCCTTGTACTGAGCAGTGGTGCCCTGGGGAAGAGGCGCTTTCTATCCACTCTATCTATTCCTCTTAATATCTTGTACACCTCTATCATGTCTCTTCTCATCCTCCTTCTCTCCAAAGAGTAAACCCTAGCTCCTTAATCTCTGATCATAATCCATACTCTCCAAACCAGGCAGCATCCTGGTAAATCTCCTCTGTACCCTTTCCAATGCTTCCACATCCTTCCTATAGTGAGGTGACCAGAACTGGACACAGTACTCCAAGTGTGGCCTAACTAGAGTTTTATACAGCTGCATCACTACATTGCGACACTTAAACTCTATCCCTCGACTCATGAAAGCTAACACCCCAAAAGCTTTCTTAACTACCCTATCTACTTGTGAGGCAACTTTCAGGGATCTGTGGACATGTACCCCCAGATCCCTCTGCTCCTCCACACTACAAAATATCCTGCCATTTACTTTGTACTCTGCCTTGGAGTTTGTCTTTCCAAAGTGTACCACCTCACACTTCTCTGGGTTGAACACCATCTGCCACTTCTCAGCCCACTTCTGCATCCTATCAATGTCTCTCTGCAATCTTCAACAATCCACTACACTATTTACAACACCACCAATCTTTGTGTTGTCTGCAAACTTGCCAACCCACCCTTCTACCCCCACATCCAGGTCATTAATAAAAATCAATGAAAGTAGAGGTCCCAGAACAGATCTTTGTGGGACACCACTAGTCACAATCCTCCAATCTGAATATACTCCCTCCACCACAACCCCCTGCCTTCCGCAGGCAAGGCAATTCTGAATCCACCTGGCCAAACTTCCCTGGATCCCATGCCTTCTGACTTTCTGAATAAGCCTACCATGTGGAACCTTGTCAAATGCCTTACTAAAATCCATATAGATCACATCCTCTGCAATACCATCTATATGCCTGGTCACCTCCTTAAAGAACTCTATCAGACTTGTTAGATATGATCTGCCCTTCACAAAGCCACGCTGACTGTCCCTGATCAGACCATGATTCTCTAAATGCCCATAGATCCTATCTCTAAGAATCTTTTCCAACAGCTTTTCCACCACAGATGTAAGGCTCACCGGTCTATAATTACCTGGACTATCCCTACGACCTTTTTTGAACAAGGGGACAACATTCACCTCCCTCCAATCCTCTGGTACCATTCCCGTGGACAACAAGGATGTAAGATCCTAGCCTCAGCAATATCTTCCCTCGTCTCATGGAGCAGCCTGGGAAATATTCCATCAGGCCCCGGGGACTTATCCATCCTAATGTATTTTAACAGCTCCAACACCTCTTCTGCCTTAATATCGACATGCTCCAGAACATCAACCTCTCTTATATTGTCCCCACTGTCATCAAGTTCCCTCTCATTGGTGAATACTGAAGAGAAGTATTCATTGACAACCTCGCTCACTTCCACAGCCTCCAGGCACATCTTCCCACCTTTATCTCTAATCGGTCCTACCATCACTCCTGTCATCCTTATGTTCTTCACATAATTGAAGAATGCCTTGGGGTTTTCCTTTACCCTACTCGCCAAGGCCTTCTCATGCCCCCTTCTTGCTCTTCTCAGCCCCTTCTTAAGATCCTTTCTTGCTACCCTATATTCCTCAATAGACCCATCTGATCCTTGCTTCCCAAACCTCATGTTTGCTGCCTTCTTCCACCTGACTAGATTTTCCACTTCACTTGTCAGCCATGGTTCCTTCACCCTACCATTATTTATCTTCCTCACAGGGAAAAATTTATCCCTAACATCCTGCAAGAGATTCTTAAACATCTATCGCATGTCCATGGTACATTTCCCTGCAAAAACATCATCCTAATTCACACCCGCAAGTTCTAGCCTTATAGCCTCATAATTTGCCCTTCCCCAATTAAAAATTATCCTGTCCTCTCTGATTCTATCCTTTTCCATGATAATGCTAAAGGCCAGGGAGCGGTGATCACTGTCCCCCAGATGCTCACCCACTGAGAGATCTGTGACTGACCCTGTTCATTACCTAATACTAGATCTAGTATGGCATTCCCTGTAGTCAGTCTGTCAACATACTGTAACAGGAATCTGTCCTGGACACACTTAACAAACTTTGCCCCATCCAAACCCTTGGAACTAATCAAGTGCAAATCAATATTAGGGAAGTTAAAGCCACCCATGATAACAATCCTGTTATTTTTGCACCATTCCAAAATCTGCCTCCCAATCTGCTCCTTGGTATCTCTGCTGCTACCAGGGGGCCTATGGAATACCCCCAATAGAGTAATTTCTCCCTTCCTGTTCCTGACTTCTACCCATACTGACTCAAAAGAGGATTCTGCTACATTACCCACCCTTTCTGTAGCTGTAATTGTATCCCTGACCAGTAATGCCACACCTCCTCCCCTTTCCTCCCTCTCTATTCCTTTTAAAACACTGAAATCCAGGAATATTGAGAATCCATTCCTGCCCTGGTGCCAGCCAAGTCCCTGTAATGGCCACTGCATCATAATTCCATGTATGTATCTAAGCTCTCAGTTCATCACCTTTGTTCCTGATGCTTCTTGCATTGAAGTACACACACTTTAGCCCTTCTACCTTACTACCTTTCACCCTTCATTCTGCTTCTCTTTCCCCAAAGCCTCCTATATGTTAGATTTGGCTTTACTCCATGCACTTCTTTCGCTGCTCTATCGCTCTGGGTCGCATCCCCCTTGCAAATTATTTTAAACCCTCCCGAACCATGCTAGCAAACCTTCCAGCATGGATATTGCTCCCCCTCAAGTTCAGGTGCAACCCATCCAACCTGTACAGGTCCCACCTTCCCCAGAAGAGATCCCAATGATCCAAAAATCTAAAACCCTGCCCCCTGCACCAACTCCTCAGCCATGCATTCAACCGACATCTCCTCCAATTCTTATCATTACTGTCACGTAGCACTGGCAGCAATCCTGAGAACTCCACCCTTGAGGTCCTGTTCTTCAGCCTTCTGCCTAGTTCCTGAAACTCACACTTCAGGACCTCATCCCTCTTCCTGCCTATGTCTTTGGTACCAACATGTATCACAACTTTTGGTTGCTTTCCCTCTTGTACCAGGATGTCGCGCACCTGGTCAGAGATATCCTGGACCCTGGCACCCGGGAGGCAACAAACCATGCGGGTGTCCTTCTCACGTCCACAAAATCTCCTGTCTGCTCCCCTGACTATAGAGTCCCCAATGACGACAGCTCTCCTCTTCTCCGTCCCATCCTTCTGCACCACAGGGTCAGACTCAGTGCCAGAGGCCCTACCACTGTGGCTCACACCTGGTTGGTTGTCCGCGCCAACAGCATCCAGGACGGTAAACGTATTATTCAGGGGAATGGCTACAGGGGTGCTCTGCACTACCAGTCTACTCACTTTCGCTTTCTCCCCTCTGACTGTCACTTAACGACCTGATTCCGGCAGCCTAGGTGTGACTACCTCCCTGTAGCTCTCACCTATGACTGCCTCATTCTCCCTTATGAGTCGAAGATCATCCAGCTGCTGCTCCGGATTCCTCACACGGTCTTCCAGATCGCCCAGTCCCATGCACTTCTGGCAGATGTGACTCTGTGGGAGAGGGGAGTTCCCCCAAGACTGCCACATCTCACAGGAGAGGCACATCACCGTTTCAGGAGGCATTGTAAAGACTAACTGGGAACAAGCTCGTCCTCTGCCTGTTCTCGTCAAAGCCTCTCGAGTCAAAGCCGCAAAGCTCCACTCCTTCACTGTCCCATTCACTCACTGGCTGCTTTCCACAGGCCCTGTGGAAATTTACCATTGATATCTCTCTTTTTCCGAACCAAGTTTCCAATATCCCTTGAAAACAATGGCTGTCTCAAACTTTTAACCTTTCCTTTCAACCTAACAGGACCATAAAGATTCTGTACCCTCAAAATTTCACCTTTAAAATACCTCAATTTCTCTATTACATTTTCCCCATAAAACAAATTGTCTCAATCCACTCCTTCTAAATCCTTTTGCATCTCCTCAAAGTTAGCCTTTCTCCAATCAAAAATCTTAGCCCTGGGTCCAGTCCTATCCTTCTCCATAATCATATTGAAACAAATGGCATTGTGATCACTGGACCTAAAGTGCTCCCCAACACATACCTCCATCACCTGACCTATTTCATTCCCTAACAGAAGATCCAACACTGCCCCTTCTCTAGTTGGTTCTTCTATGTATTGCTGCAAAAAACTATCCTGCACACATTTTACAAACTCCCAACCATCCAGCCCTTTTACTGTATGGGCTTCACCAGTCTATGTGTGGAAAATTAAAATCTCCCACAATCACAATCTTCCACAGATACTACAAATATCTGCAATCTCCTTACAAATTTGCTCCTCCAATTCTTGCTCCCCATTAACTAGTCTATAATACACCCCTATAAGTGTTACTACACCTTTCCCATTCCTCAATTCCACCCAAATAGTCTCCCTATACGAAGCCTCTAATCTATCCTGTCAGAGCACTGCTGTAATATTTTCTCTGACAAGCAATGCAACACCTCCCCCCTGTCCCTCCGAGTCTATCACATGTGAAGCAATGAAATCCAGGAATATTTAGTTGCCAATCACACCCCTCCTGTAACCATGTTTCACTAATAGCCACAACATAACACTTCCAGGTATCAATCCATGCTCTAAGCTCATCCACCTTTCTTACAATGCTCCTAGCATTAAAATAAATGCATTTAAGAAATTCTCCACCTCTTACTCTCTGTTTATCACTAATGGTGCAAACAACTTTACTATCTTGTTTTTCTTTCTTCTCCCATACATCTGTTCCTACACTCTGGTTCCCCTCCCCCTTTGTATCTAGTTTAAATCCACTGGAGCCTCTCTAGCAAACCTACCTGCAAGAATATTTGTCCCCCTCCAGTTCAGATGTAAACCGTCCCAGTGGAACAGGTCCCACCTTCCCTGGAAAACTACCCAATTATCTACAAATCTGAAGCCCTCCCTCCTGCATCATGTCTTCAGCCACGTGTTGATCTGCACTATCTTACTATCTCTAAACCCGCCTGCACGTGGCACTGGTAGCAATTCTGAGATTGCTATCCTGGAGGTCCTGTCCCTTAACTTGGAGCCTAACTTCCTAAACTCACCTTTCAGGACCTCCTCACTCTTCCTACCCACGTCATTGGTCCCTACATGGATCACGACATCCAGCTGCTCACCCACCCTCTTGAGAATACTGAGAACTTAATCCAAGATATCGTGAACCCTGGCACTATCCGGGATTCTTGATCTCTTCCACAGAACCTCTTATCTGTCCCCCTAACTTTTGAATCTCCTATCACTACTGCTCTCCTCTTTTCCCTCCTTCCCTTCTGAGCTGAGGGTCCAGTCTCAGTGCCAAAGACGCAACCCTCCCTGGTAGGTCATCCCCACCAACAGTATCCAAAACAGTATACTTATTATTGATGGGAATGGCCACAGGGGTGCTCTGCTCATTCTGTCTAATCCCCTTCCCTCTCCTGACAGTCACCCAGCTACCTGTCTCCTGACTCTTAGGGGTGACTATCTCCCTGAAACTACTGTTTATTTCTGCCTCTGCCACCTGAATGATCCAAAGTTCATCTATCTCCAGCTCCAGTTCCCTAACATGGTTTGTCAGGAGCTGCAACTGGATGCACCTTTTACAGGCGTAGTCATCAGAGACAATTGTGCTCACCCTGACTTCCCACATACTGCAAACAGAGCACTCAACTGCCCTAACTGCTGCCTCCATTACCTACTCCTAAGGTAATTAAATTAATTAGAGGAACTTACCTGCCCTTACCTCATTTGGACCTAAGCACGTCCTCAGCCTTTGCTCGCCGAAGCCTCTCGAGCTAAAGCCTTCCTACTCTGACTCCCTCTACTATGTTGCCCGCTCCGTTAATCTACTCACTTTTAAAATTCTCCTGCTGCCTCACGGGCTGACTTTCATGTGCTTGCGAAGTCGTACCCTGTTCAAACCTCGCCTCTGCCTGTTCATGTCGAAGCCTGTTGAGCCAAAGCCATCCCACTCTGCCTCAGTCCACTTCGACAATGGCCGCTGTATATGGTGGTCTTTTTTAAAAACCTTTGGTGTGCTATGTCACGTGTCTGCACAGTCTAGCCTCTTTTCCCTGATCAGTTAAAAAAAATGGCTTCTCTCTGAGATGCCTTTACTTCTTCACTCTCTGCCTCTTGCTTAATCTGTCTAAGTCCTTCTGCAGCCTACCAGTTTCCTCAACCCTACCTGCCCCTGCACCAATCTTCATATTGCCAACAAAGCTATCTATTCCATCATCTCAATCATTTATATGCAGCATTAAAGGAACTGGTCCCAACACCAACCCATACAGAAGACCACTTGTCACTGGCAGCCAACCAGAAAAGGATCCTTTTATTCCCACTCCCTGCCTCCTATCAATCAGCCAATGCTCTACCATGCAATAACTTTCCTGTAATACCATTGACTTTTCACTGGGTAAGTAGCCTCATGTGGGACTTTTTGAAAGGCCTTTAAAAACACCAAATATGCGACATCCACTGCATCCCTTTATCTATCCTACATGAAATCTCCTGAAAGCTTTCCAGAAGGTTTACCAGGCAAGATTTTCCTTAGGGGAACCATGCTGACATTGTCCTATCTTGTCCTGTGTCACCAAGTACTCCATCGCCACATCCTGAACAATTGACTCTAACATCTTCCCAACCACTGAGGTCAGGCTAACTGGTATATAATTTCCTTTCAGCTACCTTCCTCCTTTCTTAAAGAGTGGAGTGACATATGCAATTTTCCAGTCCTCTGGTACCACATGTCAGGCTGCTTAACAAGATAACATTACAATAAAGATACTGGCATGAATAGAGGAATGGCTGTCAGGCAGGAGGCAGCGTGTGTGGAATAAAGGGGGCCTTTTCTGGTTGGCTGCTGGTGATTAGTAGTGTTCCTCAAGGGTTAATATTTTGGACAGTTAGTTTTCACATTGTCAATGATTTAGATAATAGAATTGATGGCTTTGTGGCAAAGTTTGTGGATGATACGAAGATAGGTGGAGGGGTAGGTAGTGCTGAGGAAGCAATGTGATTGCAGCAGGACTTAGACAAATTGGAAGAATGGGCAAAAAAAGTGGCAGATGGAATACAGTGTTGGGAAATGTATGATGATGCATTTTGGTAAAAGGAACAATAGTGCAGACTATTGTCTAAAGAGGAGAAGTTTCAAACATCAGAGATGCAGAGGGACTTGGGAGTCCTCATGCAAGACTCCCAGAAGGTTAATTTACAGGTTGAGTCTGTGGTAAAGAAGGCAAATGCAATGTTGGCATATATTTCAAGGGGAATAGAACATAAAAACAAGGAGATAATGCTGAGGCTTTATAAGACGCTATTCAGGCTGCACTTGGAGTATTGTCAACAGTTTGGGGACCCATATCTAACACGGGATGTGTTACCATTGGAGAAAGTCCAGAGGAGGTTCACGAGGATAACCCCTGGAATGAAGGGGTTAACATATGAGGAGCATTTGGCAGCTTTGGGCCTGTATTCACTGGAATTTAGAAGAATGCAGGGAGTTCTCATTGTAACCTACCGAATGTTGAAAGGACTAGATGAGAGTGGAAATGGAGAGGATGTATGGTGGGGGTGTCCAGAACTAGAGTGCACAACCTAAAAATTGAGGGGCAGCCCTGTAAAACAGAGGTAAGGAGGATTTTTTTTTTAGCCAGAGGGTAGTGAATCTGTGGAATGTTCTGCCACATACTGCTGTAGAGGCCAAGATTATGGGTATATTTAAAGAGAAAATTGATAGTTTCCTGATTGGTCAGGGCATCAAAGGTTATGGCAATAAGACAGGTGTATTGAGTTCAGTGGGATCCAGGATCAGCCATGGTGGAATGGCAGAACAAATTCGATAGGCCGATTGGCCTAAATCTGCTCCTATGTCTTATGGTCTTATCAATCTGCATGTGGTCCATGTTCCTCCATTTCCCCATCTGCCTGCACGTGGTGCATATCTCTCTATTCCCCATCTGCCTGAAAGTGGTCCATGTCCCTCCATCTCCTCTCTGCTTACATGTAGTCTGTATCCCTCCGTTCCTTAGCTCCCTGTACCTAGTCGTTATCCATCTATTGCCCATCTGTCTGCACCTGGTCTGTATCCTTCTATTCCCCCATCTGTCTGTGCCTGGTCCATATCCCTCCATAACCTCATCTGTCTGCACATGGTCCATATCCCTCCAATCACCCTTCTGCCTGTACATGGTCCATATCCCTCCATTCCCTATCATGCCTGTTCTTGATCTCTATCCCTCCATTCCCTGCCTCTTCATGGCCTGTCTCATTGTCTCATATCTGCTTCCACCATTTCTTGCTTGCAAGAAAATTAATCTCAGGGTTGAAAATGGTGGCATTTATGTACTTTGATAATAAAATTACTTTGAATTTTGAATTCTTACAGCCAAGTTGTCACAGATCCCATGCTTCCTGCCATTTTGAATGATCCTAACACGGGAAACCTTGTCAAATGCCTTACTAAAATGCGCTTTCACTTTCACTTCCACTACTGTAACTTTCAATTAGTTTTCTCACTTCCTCAAAAGCTCAATGAGGCTCATGAGACATGATCAAGTCCTCTCAAAGGCATTAGGCTATGATTCCCCAAATGCTCCTAAATGCTATCCCTAAGAATATTCTCTAATAGTGACGTAAGACTCACTGGTCTATTATTTTAAGGATTCCCATAGTCATTCTTCAAACAATTTCACAGTTCATGTTAACAGAAGCAGCGATGGATGAGCCTCCACTCCACAGTCCAGTCAGCAATGGTGCAGTTTACAGCCATATTCACCAGAGTAAAGTCACAGAAGCTCGCAGAATTGAACACTATAATGGTAATAATAAACAGTGGCAAGTCCAATGCTGCATAATGGTGCAAAGTGCAGTGTTAGGTAAGATAAAATGAAGACTCTGAGGACATGGCAACATCAAAGGATATGTAAGAAGTGATTGGTTCAGAACACATATCCTTATTCAAAGATTTGTGCAGAAACAGAAAGAGACACAGGCAGAGAGGGAGAGCCAGATATGGGGAGAGAGACAAAGAGGGAGAGACATAAAGTGATAAAGAGACAGAAATGATGTACAGGGAGGCAAAAGGAGAAGGGGGGAGAGAACAAGGAGGAGGGGGAAATAACGATGGAGAGAGAGTGTACCATGGCAGTGGGCTTGCAATGAATATTGACAGGAGCAAATGTTCCTTCCTCAGCGAAGGTGACAAAGACCATACAGACTCCCACTTTCCCACCAGCTCTTTCCCACTCCCCACTCATTACCCCAGCCGAGTCTGCCTTCTCTTCCTCTCCTCCTTCCCTGTTCCAGCTGGCTGCACATGGATATAGAGTCATAGAAGAGCACAGTACAGAAATCAGAATCAGAATTAAGATCACAGGCATATGTCATGAATTTATTTTAACCTTACAGCAGCAGTACAATGATGAATAAATATAGAGAAAAACAGAGTTACACTAAGTGCATAGTGTGGTGAACTATGTGCCTGTCTGGACACGCCCCCTGCTGACTGCTCCTGTGGCTCCTCCCACAGGCCCCTGTATAAAGGCGATCGAGGTCTGATCCTCTGCCTCATTCTCCAGGATGTAATATGATGGTCACGCACTGCTGGTTCCTTCTTCCTGCTGCGAGGCATTGTGTCTAACTAGACCTCAGGATAACTGTGGCCTCTCTTCCATATCCTACTTCTTCACAAATACATGCGCCTGAGATCTCCAGGGGATGTGATTGTGTTGCACTGTGGACACAGCTTTTTGGCACCCAATGTTCTGAGCCAGCATTCCTCACAATGAACGTGCCAGCACTGGATAAGGGGCATCGAGTAGGAATCCATACAAATAAGACATTTATATCTATCCCCACAGGACAGTTGTCGTTCTAATTCACGGATGTGGGCTTTCAGTGCTTCAATTGTCGTTACAGTTGCTTCTTCCGATATCTTTTCAATCTCGCTGTTTTTACATGTCTTCTGTGTCTGCATTTCTAGTTTTCCACTCTCTCCATTACTTGTTGAGGGCATTTCATCACTGGCCCATTTTGAAAATTCCGGTGTTATTCTATTGCTTGGAGTTCCATCATTTAGCACAGCTCCACATAGTGCCTCCCTCTCTTTGGCCTCCCCTGGTTCTTCTCCAGTGCATGGTATAATATCTGCTTCTGTGTATTGTGGTTTCCCATACTCCAAGGTGTCGTCTCCATCCACATCAAGATCTGCATCACTGTCATGATTTTCTTTACTGCTGCAGGTGACAAACCCAGATCCTCGAAAACCACCTTCTAATAAGGTTGTAGCGCATATTCTCTTCTGCCCACACCATTCATATTCTTCAAATCTGTTCCCACTTGCACTCTCATTTTCTATGTCCACAGATTCATCATCATTTGTGTAAGAACCATCTCTCTTGTCCAGGCAGGCTTCCACATGTCTACTCATCTCCTCCATAGATCCAGAAAATGTCTCATTGCATAGTGGACATACCTGGCCATCCTCTGAGGCCTTCTTCCTCTTGTTTTTCCCTATCCGTGCATTCAGCCTTGCTTGCCTGTTGGACCTTACTCGCAAAAATGTTTCCTCCTTGCCATTGGTGTGTTCTGGATCCTCCACTCCTGCTGGGTCCATGGCAGGATTGAAATGGGATAACCTGTCAATATTACTTGGCATGAATGTAGCACCTGGACGCTGTACACCGTTATAATCCGTTCCGTGCAGTTCACAGAAACAGAGAGGATGTCATTGGTGGCAACTAAAAGCAGGAGGTACAACGTGGGGGACAGGGCTTTCATTCAGTCAGAGGTGCAGCGGCTGCTCAGGGAGGGGATCATTGAGCCAAGCTCAAGCCCTTGGAGGGCCCAGGTGGTTGTTCGGACTGGGCAGAAAAATAGGATGGTGGTGGACTATAGTCAAACCATCAATAGGTTCACGCAGCTTGACGCGTACCCCCTACCCCGCATCGTGGATATGGTCAACCAGATTGCTCAGTACAAGGTGTACTCGACAATAGATCTGAAATCCACTTATCACCAGCTCCCCATCTGCCCAGAGAACCGCCCCTACACCGCCTTCGAGGCGGGCGGCAGGCTCTATCACTTCCTGCGTGTCCCTTTCGGTGTCACGAATGGTGTCTCTGTCTTCCAGAGGGAAATGGACCGGATGGTGGGCCAGTGCCAACTGAAGGCCACATTTCCCTATCTGGATAACATCACCATCTGTGGTCATGACTGGCCGGATCACGACGCCAACCTCCAACGATTTCTCCAAGTGGCCGCAGCTCTGAACCTTATTTATAACAGGGACAAGTGTGTGTTTGGAACCACCCGCCTTGCTATACTTGGGTATGTTGTGGAAAACGGGGTTATTAGCCCTGATCCCGACCGTATGCGCCCCCTGTTAGAACTCCCTCTTCCCACCACTCTCAAGGCCCTCAGACGGTGCCTGGGTTTTTTTTCCTATTGCGCCCAATGGGTCCCCCATTACGCAGACAAGGCACGCAACCTGGTCAAGTCTACCACGTTTCCCCTCTCTGCTGAGGCCTGCGCAGCCTTCAGCTGCATTAAAAGGGACATTGCCAAAGCTACGATGCATGCGGTGGACGAGACCGCTCCCTTCCAAGTGGAGTGTGACGCCTCCAATTTTGCTCTGGCTGCTACCCTCAATCAGGAAGGCAGACCAGTAGCACTCTTTTCTCGCACCCTCCAAGACTCCGAAATTCGCCACTCCGCGGTGGAGAAAGAAGCCCAGGTCATAGTGGAGGCTGTTAGGCACTGGAGGCACTATCTTGCTGGCAAAAGGTTCACCTTGCTGACCGACCAGCACTCGGATGCGTTCCTGTTCAGCAACCAACAGCGGGGCAAAATCAAAAATGATAAGATTTTGCGGTGGAGAATAGAATTCTCCACCTACAATTATGATATCCTGTACCGGCCTGGCAGACTCAATGAGCCCCCTGATGCCCTATCCCGGGGAACATGTGCTAGCACACAGCTCGACCAGCTGTACACCCTTCATGCACAACTTTGCCATCCGGGGATCACCCGATTTTACCATTTTGTGAAAGCTCGGAACCTGCCATACTCCCTGGAGGACATCAGGACGATGACCAGGGACTGCCAAATTTGCGTTGAGTGCAAATCGCACTTCTACCGTCCTGACACGGCGCAACTTGTCAAGGCCACCCACCCTTTTGAACTACTGAGTGTTGACTTTAAGGGCCCCCTTCCCTCCACTGACCGCAATGTCTATTTTCTCAGTGTTATCGACGAGTACTCACGGTTCCCCTTTGCCATCCCCTGCCCCGACACCACTGCCACGTCCGTCATAAAAGCCCTGCGCCAGCTCTTCACTCTGTTCGGGTATCCCTGCTATATCCACAGCGATAGAGGGTCCTCCTTTATGAGTGACGAGCTGCGCCAGTACCTGCTAGCTAGGGGCATTGCTACTAGTCGGACCACGAGTTATAATCCCCGGGGTAATGGCCAGGTGGAGCGGGAGAATGCCACAGTGTGGAAGACCACACTTTAGCCCTTAAGTCAAAAGGGTTGCCGGTCTCTCGATGGCAGGAGGTCCTCCCTGAGGCACTGCACTCTATCCGCTCTCTGTTATGTACGTCCACCAATGCCACCCCTCATGAACGCCTATTCTCTTTTCCCAGGAAGTCTGTCACTGGGACCACCCTACCAGTTTGGCTGACGTCCCCGGGGCCAGTGCTGCTCCGGAAACATGTGAGGAGCAATAAATACTCCCCGCTGGTCGAGAGGGTTCACCTTCTACATGCGAACCCCCAGTATGCCTACGTGGTCTTACCTGATGGGCGGGAGGACACGGTCTCCATCCACGACCTGGCACCCGCAGGTGCAGCAGACCACTACCCTGAAGGCTCTCCGGTAACTATGAACCCTGCACCAGAGGTGACACCGTGCTCACCAGGCCCTACACAGACTCCTCACGACACATATACCGGGCGTTTCATATGCATTTATACCAGGCGCCTCGCACATGCGTGAGGGATCACCGGCACCTAGTGGGCTGGAACAAGCGCAACCTCCGTCCCCTGTGCAATCACCAATGTTGCCGGCATCTGTGCGAACACAGCTGGTGCTACGTAGATCGCAGCGACAGATTCGACCACCTGATAGACTTGACTTGTAAGAAACTTCGCCACATGGGGACTCTTTGGTGCATCACATAGGTAGGCCTCTGTTAGTCTCGATAGACCATGGAATTGCACCTCGGAAAGTTTCTGTGGCGCAAGCCTGGGCAAGGTTTTTTTAAAATAGAAGATCGGCAGTTGCCCAAGCTGCAAGTCTCCCCCCTCCATGCCACCAATTTTGTCCAAGGGAAGGGCATTAGTACACTAAGTATATATATATATATCTATAAAGAAAGGGGCTTCCCTTCCTCCACCATCAACTCTGCTCTCAAACGCACCTCTCCCATTTCACGCACGTCTGGTCTCACCCCATCCTCCCACCACCCTATTCAGGATAGGGTTCCCCTTGTCCTCACTTACCATCCTACCAGCCTCCGGGTCCAACATTCTCTGTAACTTCCGCTACCTCCAATGGAATCCCACCACCAAGTACATCTTTCCCTCCCCCCTCTTTCTGCTTTCCACAGGGATCTACGTGCTTTCTACGTGACTCCCTTGTCCATTTGTACCCCCATCCCTTCCCACCGATCTCCCTCCCGGTACTTATCCTTGTAAGCAGAACAAGTGCTACATCTGCCCTTACACTTCCTCTCTTCACCACCATTCAGGGCCCCAGACAGTCCTTCCAGGTGAGGCGACACTTCACCTGTGAGTCGGCTGGTGTGGTATACTGCGTCCTGTGCTCCCGGTGCTGCCTTCTATATATTGGTAAGACCTGACACAGACTGGGAGACCATTTCGCTGAACACCTACGCTCTGTCTGCCAGAGAAAGCAGGATCTACCAGTGGCCACACATTTTAATTCCACATCCCATTCCCATTATGATATGTCTATCCATGGCCTCCTCTACAGTCAAGATGAAGCCACACTCAGGTTGGAGGAACAACACCTTATATTCCGTCTGGGTAGCCTCCAACCTGATGGCATGAACATTGATTTCTCTAACTTCCATTAATGCCCCTCCTCCCTTTCTTACCCCATCCCTTATCTATTTATTTATTTATCTATCTATCTATTTATTATTCTCTCCCCCTTTTCTTCTTTTCTCTCTCTTTTTTCTCCCTCTGTCCCTCTCACAATCTCTCCTTGCCTGCTCTCCATCTCCCGTCCCATGATCCTCCTCCAGCTGTTTTCCCTTTTGCCAATCGAATTTCCAGCTCTTAGCTTCACTTCACCCCCTCCTGTCTTCTTCTATCATTATGGATTTCCCACTCCCTCTCCCACTTTCAAATCCCTTACTATCTCTTCTTTCCTGACAAAGAGTCTCAGCCTGAAACGTTGACATTGCTTCTTCCTATAGATGCTGCCTGGCCTGCTGTGTTCCACCAGCATTTTGTGTGTGTTGCAGAAAATGAAACATCAAGATTTCGCTGCAGCGGATGTATGGATGGTGGTCTCTGTAGTTGAGCAGTCACAATCTCTCATCTTTTCGATGGTGGGAGAGTTTGCTGCCAGATTCTAGAGTTGGAGAATTTCGGAATTAAAAGGGATGTTGTAGACTGTAATATCATAACAGTGACTGTCCATCTCCCTTTGGCAGTGAAAATAGATGATATCTCTTTGTCCCTTGTTAGTGGGGGGGGGGGAGAGAGAGAGAGAGAGAGAGAGAGAGAGAGAGAGAGAAAGAGAGACTGTAGCAATACTTTTGTTCACTGCTGATCATGATCTTTCTTTGGTGCTGCTTGCTGGGTGGTGGATTCTTTTTTGCCAAAGTAGGTGGGAGAAAGGGAGAGGTTAATGCATTGATGCTTATTGCTGCCTATGAGGAGCAGTAGGGAGAAGGGGGCTCTGGGGTTCTAACAGTTTTCTGTTGTTCATTCTTTTGGGGCTCTTCTGTTTTCATGGATGTCTGCGGTCAAGTATTTCATGTTGTATACTGTATACATTCTCTGATAATAAATGAAACCATTTGAAGCATTTGAACATGTTATCTTTACTATTTGTTATGACAGGCACATACAAGCTTTGCGTTCTCAAAATTTATTTTTGAAGTCCTCCCACATACTGCATACTTCTTTACAGAGCGGCCAGCGGAGTCCATGGGAGCAGAGTCCTGGGCTTTGGCTAAGTGGGCTTTGGCGTAAGGGGACTTCGGTAAGCCTGTGTGATTGCTCGCTGAGGGGAAGGTAAGGTCGCTAGGTGCTTTTTAGACTTATTCTATTAATTCAGTTCAGGTATGTGGGAGACAGTCAGAGCAGTGGTGTGCTCCGTATGCATTATGTGGGAAGTCAGGGTCAACACAGTTGTCCCTGATGACCACACCTGCAAGAGGTGCGTCCAGCTGCAGCTCCTATCAGCCCGAGTTAGGAAGGCAGAGGCAGAGATAGATAGGAGTTATCAGGAGGTAGTCACACCAAAAAACAAAGAAGCAGGCAGATGGGTGACGGTCCAGAGAGGCAGGGGGAGCAGGCAGAGAGAGCAGAGCACCCCTGCGGCCATTCCCATTAACAATAAGTATACCGTACTGGATTCTGTTGATGGGGATGAACTACCAGGAATGAGCTGTAGTGGTCCTGCCTCTGGTACAGAAGTTGAACCCTCAACTAGGAAGGGGAGGAGGGAAGAGAAGAGAGCAATAGTTTTAGGGGATTCTATAGTCAGGGGGACAGATAGGAGATTTTGTGGGGCAGGTCGGGAGTCTCAGATGGTATGTTGCCTCCCTGGTGCCAGGGTCCGGGACATCTCAGATCGGGTGCAGGCTATTCTTGAGAACGAGGGCATGAACCCAGATGTAGTGGTCCATGTAGGGACCAACGATGTAGGTAAGGTGAGTGAGGGGGTCCTGCTTAGAGAGTTCAGGGAGTTAGGAGTGAAGCTGAAAGGCAGGACCTCCAGGGTGACAATCTCGGGATTGCTACCTGTGCCACGTGCGAGTGAGGCGAAGAATAGAATGATTATGCACATTAATACGAGGCTGAGAGCATGGTGCAGGAAGGAAGGGTTCAGGTTTTTGGATAATTGGTCTTTGTTCCAGGGACATTGGAATCTGTTTCGAAGGGACGGTCTACATCTGAACTGGAGGGGTACTAACATTCTTGCAGGAGTGTTTGCCAGTGCTGCTCAGGGGGGTTTAAACTAGATGTGCAGGGGGCAGGGATCCAGATCCAGAGGGTTGGTCAGAAGGAGCATGGGGTTAAATGTGTAGAAGGTTTGGGTGATCT
The DNA here is from genome assembly GCF_030144855.1 of Hypanus sabinus. Lineage (NCBI taxonomy): Eukaryota > Metazoa > Chordata > Chondrichthyes > Myliobatiformes > Dasyatidae > Hypanus > Hypanus sabinus. Next base: position 181,894,925 of record NC_082712.1, read on the forward strand.
TGAGAAGGTCATCAAAATTCAGGGTGCAATTAGCCCGATGGAAGTTCAAGGAGCTGGGTTAGGTACAGTAGACAGTGTTTTAAGCAAAGAGAGGAGGAATGGGCTCAGAATTCTAAACTTGAATGCGCGTAGTGTCAGAAATAAGACAGATGAGCTTGAAGCTCAGATGAAAATAGGGAACTACGATATTGTTGGGATAACGGAGACATGGCTGCAAGGGGATCAGGCCTGGGAATTGAGTGTACCAGGGTATACGTGCTATCGTAGAGACAGAAATATGGGAAGAGGGGGTGGGGTGTCCCTGTTGGTGAGGAATGAGATTCAGTCCTTAGCAAGAGGTGACTTGGGAACAGGGGAAGTAGAGTCTGTGTGGATTGAGCTGAGGAACAGTAAGGGTAAAAAGACCCTAATGGGTGTTGTGTACTATCCCCCAAACAGTAGTGTGGATATTGGGTACAAGTTGATTAGGGAGTTAACATTGGCATGTGCTAAAGGTAATGCAGTCGTTATGGGAGATTTCAACATGCAGATGAACTGGGAGAATCAGGTAGGTGCTGGACCCCAGGATAGGGAGTTTGTGGAGTGTCTAAGAGATGTATTTTTGGAACAGCTTGTGCTTGAGCCAACCAGGAACAAGGCTATTTTGGACTTGGTGATGTGTAATGAACAGGAATTGATAAGTGATCTTGAAGTAAAGGAGCCATTAGGAAGTAGTGATCATAACATGATGTTTTTATCTACAATTTGAGAGGGATAAGGGCAGATCAGAGGTGTCAGTGTTGCAATTAAATAAAGGAGACTACGGAGCCATGAGGGAAGAGCTGGCCAAAGTTAAATGGGCGGATGCCCTGGCAGGAAAGACAGTGGATCAGCAGTGGCAGATATTCTTGGGCATAATACAAAAGATGCAAAAGCAGTTCATTCCAATGAGAAGGAAGGATTCAAAGAGGGGGAAGGGGCCACAGTGGTTGACAAAGGAAGTCAGAGATTGTATAGCATTAAAGAAAAAGGAGTATGACAGGGCTATGATGAGAGGGAATACAGATGATTGGGAAAGTTTTAAAGAACAGCAGATCTTAACTAAAAAAGCAATACGGAGAGGAAATATCAGGTATGAGCTCAGTCTGGCCAGGAATATAAAAGGGGATAGCAAAAGCTTTTTTAGCTATGTGAAGAGAAAGAAGATAGTTAAGAACAATGTTGGCCCCTTGAAGAATGAATTGGGAGAAATGTTATGGGAAACAGGGAAATGGCAACAGAATTTAATGCGTACTTTAGATCTGTCTTCACCTGGGAGGACACAAGCAATCTCCCAGATGTATGGATGGGCCAGGGTCATAAGATATCAGTGGAATTGAAACAGATTGACATTAGGAAAGAAACTGTGATGAGTAGACTGGTAGGACTGAAGGCTAATAAATCCCCGGGTCCAGATGGTCTGCATCCGAGGGTTCTAAAAGAGGTGGCTCAGGAAATTGCGGATGCATTGGTAATCATTTTCCAATGTTCCTTAGATTCAGGATCAGTTCTTGAAGATTGGAGAGTGGCTAATGTTATCCCACTTTTCAAGAAGGGAGGGAAGGAGAAAACGGAGAACTATCGCCCTGTTAGCCTAACGTCAGTCGTGGGGAAGATGCTTGAGCCCATTATTAAGGACGAAATAGTGGCACATCTTGATGGCAGAAATAGGATTAGGCCGAGCCAGCATGGATTTACCAAGGGCAAATCATGCTTGACTAATCTGTTGGAGTTTTTTGAGGGTGTAACAAGGATGTTAGACGAGGGTAAGCCAGTGGATGTAGTGTACCTAGATTTTCAGAAGGCATTCGATAAGGTGCCACATAGGAGATTGGTGAGTAAAATCAGAGCTCATGGCATTGGGGGCAGGGTTTCAACATGGATAGAAAACTGGTTGGCAGATAGAAAGCAAAGGGTAGCAGTGAATGGGTGTTTCTCGGACTGGCTGGAGGTGACTAGTGGGGTACCACAGGGCTCTGTATTGGGACCACAGCTCTTTACGATTTATGTCAATGATTTAGATGAGGGCATTGAAAACTATATCAGCAAGTTTGCTGACGATACTAAACTGGGTGGCAGTGTGACATGCGAAGAGGATGTTAGGAGAATACAGGGAGACTTGGATAGGCTGGGTGAATGGGCAGATACTTGGCAGATGTCATTCAGTGTGAAGTTATCCACTTTGGAAGCAGGAACAAGAGGGCAGAGTATTGTCTAAACGGTGTAGAGTTAGGTAAGGGAGAAATGCAAAGAGACCTAGGAGTCCTAGTTCACCAGTCAATGAAGGTGAATGAGCAAGTGCAACAGGCAGTGAAGAGGGCAAATGGAATGTTGGCCTTTGTTACAAGGGGAATTGAGTACAAGAGCAAGGATGTCCTTTTGCATTTGTACAGGGCCCTGATGAGACCACACCTAGAATATTGTGTACAGTTTTGGTCTCCAGGTTTAAGGAAGGACATTCTGGCAGTTGAGGAAGTGCAGCATAGATTCACTAGGTTGATTCCTGGGATGGCAGGGCTGTCTTATGCAGAGAGATTGGAGAGATTGGGCTTGTACACGCTGGAATTGAGGAGATTGGGAGGGGATCTGATTGAAACGTTTAAGATAATTAAAGGATTTGATAGGATTGAGGCAGGAAATATGTTCCAGATGTTGGGAGAGTCCAGTACCAGAGGGCATGGATTGAGAATAAGAGGTCAGTTATTTAAAACAGAGTTGAGGAAGAGCTTCTTCTCCCAGAGAGTTGTGGAGGTGTGGAATGCACTGCCTCGGAAGACGGTGGAGGCCAATTCTCTGGATGCTTCCAAGAAGGAGCTGGATAGATATCTGATGGATAGGGGAATCAAGGGATATGGGGACAAGGCAGGGACTGGGTATTGATAGTGAATGATCAGCCATGATCTCAGAATGTCGGTGCAGACTCGAGGGGCCGAATGGTCTACTTCTGCACCTATTGTCTATTGTCTATTGCATACATCTTTGCTAGAAAACAGCCTGTCCCAATCTACACTTGCCAGATCATTTCTCATACCATCAAAACTGGCCTTTCTCCAATTTAGAACCTTAGCCCATGGACCAGACCAATCGGTTTGCATTTTAACTTTGGAGCTAATGGCACTGTGGTCATTGGATGCACGGTGTTCTCTTACACAAATTTCTGTCACCTGCCCTGTTTCATTCTCTAATAGCAAATCCAGTATTTCATGTTCCCTCAGAAGTCCCAATGAAGGAAACTTATATCAGTCAGGGAAGTCCTCAGACAGACTCCAAACCACTCACATAGGGCATAGGACTGTGGGTGAGATTTTGTGGTGTGATATAGCCTGACACTGAGGTTCTGGGCCCAGAAGTTTGATATGAATTGGGGACCATGGTCAGAGGAAATATCAGATGGGGTGCCAAACTGAGCAACCCAGGTGCTGATAAATTTCCAAGCCACACCTGTGGCCATCGTCAATACTAGGAACAGACCTTTGGTCACCTAGTGATACAGTCAAAACTTGGGGGCGGTGGGTGGGGGGGAAGAGGAGAAGGGGACAAATGAGGTCCACATTCACATGGTCAAACCTTGCTCATAGATCTCAAAAGGTGTCAATGGCGCCTGAACTTGATGGTTAATTTTTGTCTGCTGGCATGCCACACAACCTGCAGTCCAATCAAGCATTTCCTTTTGTAGTTTGTGCCACAGAAACTTTAGTGCAAGCAGTTTCTTTGAAGCCTACCATTCAGGATGCGAGAGGCCATGTATGGAGTCAAAAACATTCTGCCTCCAGTTTGCGGGGATGATGGGGTGAGGGTAACAGTTGAGACATCACACAGGAGAGAAACCCCAGCTTCCCTGAACTTAAGGTCAGCCAGCCACAATCCCTTGACTGCTGTTTTGTAAGTGATGCACCATCAATAACTCTTGGAGACGTGAGGCGAGATATAGGCTTTTATTGGCTGGAAGAAAGAACAAGCAGCAATTGACCACCACACTGCATCCTGGAGACTGAGGCCAGGGCGGAGTCCCCAATCGCCTTTATACCGGGGTCTGTGGGAGGAGCCACGGCCAGTGGGAGGAGCCACAGGTGCAGTCAGCGGGGGGCGTGTCCAGACAGGTATATGTAGTTCACCACAGTAAGCCTTGACCTTTGGGTCAGCAGCTTGTTTCCTGTCATGTTGCCATATTCAATCCATGTGTGAGTGGCCTCCATGACTGGCCATGAGAGGTAATCAGCTATGCCATTATTTTTCCCCTTCATTTATGTTGTACATCAGTTGTGAACTCAGATATGTAGCATTGCTACCGTGCAGAACCAAGGTTTGATATCTGGCCATCACGTGCATGAGGGGTTTGTGATCAACAAACATTGTGAAAGGATGACCCTTTAAAAGGAAAGAAAAATGACAAACAACCAGACAGAGACCTAGAACCTCACTGTCAAATGTGCGATACTTCCTTTCAGGGTATGCAGCTGGCAGTTGAAGAAGGCGAGCAGCACCCACAGCAAAGTGTGAGATGTCAGTAGAAATGGCTATGGGTGTGTTACAGAGCAGAAGCACCAGTAGGGTTGCAGTAGAAAGAGTTTGCTTGATATCATCAAATGCCATAGCCATGTCCATTGACCAGTCAAGCACTTCATTAGGGAAATGCCTTTAAGCACATTACAGTAAACAGGGGAAACATGACTTCAGCAGAACAGAGTGAGAAGGTGATAGAAATTCACTATCCATGGGACCACTTCTTTTTAGGCTGTATGTCAATGATTTAGATGATAGAACATAAAACATAGAACATAGAATAGTACAGCACATTACAGGCCCTTTGGCCTACAATGTTGTGCTGACCCTCAAACCCTAATCCCATATACCCCACAACTTAAATTCCTCCATATACTTGTCTAGTAGTCTCTTAAATTTCACTAGTGTATCTGCCTCCACCACTGACTCAGGCAGTGCATTCCACGCAGCAACCACTCTCTGAGTGAAAAACCTTCCTCTAATATCCTCCTTGAACTTCCTTTGCCTTACCTTAAAGCCATGTCCTCTTGTACTGAGCAGTGGTGCCCTGGGGAAGGGGCGCTGGCTGTCCATTCTGTCTATTCCTCTTAATATCTTGTACACCTCTATCATGTCTCCTCTCATCCTCCTTCTCTCCAAAGAGTAAAACCCTAACTCCCTTAATCTCTGATCATAATCCATACTCTCTAAACCAGGCAGCATCCTGATAAATCTCCTCTATACCCTTCCCAATGCTTCCACATCTTTCCTATACTGAGGCGACCAGAACTGGACACAGTACTCCAAGTGTGGCCTAACTACAGTTTTATAGAGCTGCATCATTACATCGCGTCTCTTAAACTCTATCCCTCGACTTATGAAAGCTAACACCCCATGAGATTTCTTAACTATCCTGTCAACCTGTGAGGCAACTTTCAGGGATCTATGGACATGTACTCCCAGATCCCTCCGCTCCTCCACACTACCAAGTATCTTGCCATTTACTTTGTACTCTACCTTGGAGTTTGTCCTTCCAAAGTGTACCACATCCCACTTCTCCAGGTTGAACTCCATCTGCCACTTCTCAGCCCACTTCTGCATCCTATCAATGTCTCTCTGCAATCTTCAACAATCCTCTACACTATCTACAACACCACCAACCTCTGTGTCGTCTGCAAACTTGTCAACCCACCCTTCTACCCCCACATCCAGATCATTAATAAAAATCACAAGAAGTAGAGGTCCCAGAACAGATCCTTGTGGGACACCACTAGTCACAACCCTCCAATCTGAATGTACTTCCTCCACCACAACCCTCTGCCTTCTGCAGGGAAGCCAATTCTGAATCCACCTGGCCAAACTTCCCTGGATCCCATGCCTTCTGACTTTCTGAATAAGCCTACTGTGTGGAACCCTGTCAAATGCCTTACTAAAATCAATGTAGATCACATCCACTGCACTACTCTCATCTATATGCCTGGTCACCTCCTCAAAGAACTCTATCAGGCTTGTTAGACATGATCTGCCCTTCACAAAGCCATGCTGACTGTCCCTGATCAGACCATGGTTCTCTAAATGCCCATAAATCCTGTCTCTAAGAATCTTTTCCAACAGCTTTCTGTCATGGTCCAGATCGATTCCCTTTTAAACTTAGTTAAGTTGCATTATGATCCAGACCATTGACTCCTTGTTCCCTTCTAATTTCTTGTTCCACGTGTCCCTCGAGCTTGGCCATTAAGGTAATCTACTCTCGACCAAACCGGCAGTTTATAAGCCCCTGCTTTAGCCATTCGGGGCGAGAGTGTTAAGGAGCATTGGCAAAGTCACCGTTGCTACCACAAGCCAGAGTCATCCAGCCGGAGCCGACTACGTTTCTTGCAGAAGCAAGCCAGGTCTTTTCCTGCAGTAGAGTATCAGCAATTCGCCTTCCCTTGCCAGTGTGGGTCCGGGTAAGGTCAAACCGCTAGGGGTGAGTTATGAGCTCACACAGCTTGGAACGAACTTGGGTCCAGTGTTTCATGCCCTGTGTCTGTGTCTGTCCTTTGAAGAAGAAGAGTCCCGACTCAATGCCTGACCTGAAGGCAGAGTCCTGGCTCGGTGTTCATGTCCAAATGTCCACGTTCTGGCTGTTGTGACCCAAGTGTCCAAGTTCTGGCTGTGAGATCCAAGTTCAAAGTACCATGTTCTGGCTGCGGCGGTCCAAGTTCCCAGCCTCCAAATGCAAGGTCCGTGTTCCTCCCAGTCTCCAAGTCCAAGGTTCATGTTCCTCTTTGCCCTCCTTGATTTCTCGGTTCTCCGTGTAGAGAGTAATAAATTTGATTTTATTGAACCTAAGAAAGATGTGTTTGTGTCTTGTTGTTCGGTCCTCCTCGAGCATCTTTGCCCCCACCTTATAACAGAACACTCTCGTCAAACATGGACCCAGCAGACACAAACACTGTTTTTTCCCAAACCCTCGTTAGCCAGAATCTCGTACAGTTTCAACAGAAGTTCATGAAAGAGACTCAGAGTCCTAGTTACCATTTTAGGAGGAATTAGGCCAAGGTCTTATTGTTCTGTTTTTGCCCGCCGGCCAAAATCCCCTCCACACACCCGAGTGATTGATAATATAGGCAAACATGTTGGTCACCTGGAGGCAACCATTGGGGAGGGGGTACTGTCATGGTCCAGATCGGTTCCCCTTTAAATTTAGTTAGGTTGCATTATGATCCGGATCATTGACTCCTTGTTCCCTTCTAATTTCCTGTTCCACGTGTCCCTCGAGCTTGGCCATTAAGGTAATCTACTCTCCACCGAACTGCCAGTTTATAAGCCCCTGCTTTAGCCATTCGGGGCGAGAGTATTAAGGAGCATTGGCAAAGTCACCGTCGCTACTACAAGCCAGAGTCATCCAGCCGGAGCCGACTACGTTTCTTGTGGAAGCAAGCCAGGTCTTTTCCTGCAGTAGAGTATCAGCAATTTGCCTTCCCTTGCCAGAGTGGGTCCGGGTAAGGTAGGACCATTAGGGGTGAGTTCAGAGTTCCCGCAGTGTGGAACGAACTTGGGTCCAGTGTTTCATGCATTGTGTCTGTGTCTGTCCTTTGAAGAAGAAGAGTCCTGGTTCGATGCCTGATTTGAAGGTGGATTCCTGGCTTGGTGTTCATGTCCAAGTGTCCACGTTCTGGCTGTGGCGACCCAAGTTCCCAGTGTCCAAGTCCTGGCCATGGAGGTCCAAGTTCTCAGTCTCCAAGTCCAAGGTCCACATTCCTCCTGGTCTCTAAGTCCAAGGTTCGTGTTCCTCTTTGCCCTCCTTGATTTCCCAGTTCTCCGTGTAGAGAGTAATAAATTCAATTTTATTGAACCTAAGAAAGATGTGTTTGTGTCCTGCTTTTGGGTCCTCCTCGAGCATCTTTGCCCCCACCTTGCAACACATTCCCACCACAGATGTCAGGCTCACTGGTCTATAATTACCCGGACTATCCCGACTACCTTTTTTAAACAAGGGGACAACATTTGCCTCCCTCCAATCCTCCGGTTCCATTCCCGTGGACAATGAGGACATAAAGATCCTAGCCAGAGGCTCAGCAATCTCTTCCCTCACTTCGTGGAGCAGCCTGGGGAATATTCCGTCAGGCCCCAGGGACTTATCCGTCCTAATGTATTTTAACGACTCCAACACATCCTCTCCCTTAATATCAATATGCTCCAGAACATCACCTCACGCATATTATCCTCATCGTCATCAAGTTCCCTCTCATTTGTGAATACTGAAGAGAAGTATTCATTGAGGACCTTGCTCACTTCCACAGCTTCCAGGCACGTCTTCCCACTTTTATCTCTAATCGGTCCTACCTTCACTCCTGTCATCTTTTGTTCTTCACATAATTGAAGAATGCCTTTGGGTTTTCCTTTACCCTACTCACCAAGGCCTTCTCATGCCCCCTTCTTGCTCTTCTCAGCCCCTTCTTAAGCTCTTTTCTTGCTACCCTATATTCCTCAATAGACCCATCTGATCTTTGCTTCCTAAACCTCATATTTGCTGCCTTCTTCCACCTGACTAGATTTTCTACCTCACTTGTTACCCATGGTTCCTTCACCCTACAAAAGATGGATTTGTTGCCAAGTTTGTAGTTGATACGAAGATTGGGGGAGGGGCAGGTAGTGTTGAGGAAACAGGTAAGATACAGAAGGACTTAGACAGATTAGGAGAATGGGCAAGAGAGTGGCAAATGAAATGCAATGTTGGAAAATGCATGGTCATGCACTCTGGTAGTAGAAGTAACTGTGAGGACTATTTTCTTTTTTTTGTAATTTATTTTTTTATTGAAGTTCATCATCAAACAAACATTTCCATAAGATGTATTTCAGACATTGTACATATATATCATATAATCATATATGTCACAAATATCCACAAAGTATTTATCTGAGGCATATACTTATAGAAAAGAGTGGAAAGAAAAAACAAGCAAAAGGAAAGAACTATGTACAAGTAGGGATTTTTTTTTACTACAGGTTCATTGATTTGTGAGAATAAAATCAGGCCTATGAGGCATTATGTAGTTAAACCATTTTTCCCAGTATGAATCAAATTGTTCCAAATTGGATAAAATTCTCTTACGCTTGATTGCATTTAGTAGCCCATTGACATTAAAAGAAATGAATTTTACCTTGTCCTTAGCCATCTGTATTTATCTGTCAATGTATCATTGAAGTTTGAATAAAACTTAATCGATCTACTCCCTGAACAAATAAGAACCAAGAAACGCAAATAATAACAAAAATGGCAATGAACATGATTCCAAGGCTGAGGTCTCAGGTAGATGACCCTGCTTTGAGCTAGAGGAAATGTCTAGCTATGGGGGATAACCCCTCCTATTTGTGAGTTGAGGGTCCCCATTGCAGTATTCATAAAAGTCAGTGAACAAATCCATTACACAGAAACGACTTCCCTGTGTACTCCTATATATATATATATATATACACACACACACAAATATATATACAAGCACACACACACACACATATATTACATATATATATATATATATATTCTCATTTTGGTGGGGAAAAAGGAGTAAGTGAGCAAATAAAAAATAACAACTAAGTAATATAAAATCCACATTATAATAAGTATTTCTCAAGATAGGTATATCACCTTCTACTTTTGCTTCTGTTTAGCTTCTCAACATTTTTAAAGTTAGCCAAACCTTATGGCTTTTCTAAAGGGGGTGAGAACTGTCTTTGGGAAACTCCTGGTCTCTTCCTGATATATTTCTCTCAGCCTCCTCCCGTCTCCTGCCTTCTCGATTCTCGCACTATTTCCCAAGTGGAGTGGGATAATTCCTCAGTCAGACTTTCCCTCGTTTTGGTCACGCTGACGGGCAACCCTCTGGCCTTCATGTCTGTAGTCGCCTCTTCCACTGTCTGGTACAACCACGTCCCGTTGTCATAAAGCACTCGAAGTTTAGCAGGGTACAGAGTTTGAAATCTAATCTTTTTTTGCTTTAGTACTCACTTTACTTCAGAGTATTTTTTGCGTTTCTGCAGGACCACGGGGGGGGGGAGTAATCTTGGTTGAATATATTAATTTAATGTCGAAATACACTCTCTTCTTACCCCAGGCCCTTTGTAGAATCTCCGCCTTGGTGCTGTACCAAAGGAATTTAATTATAATTGAGCGTGGCTCTCTATCCTGGGTAGGTTTCGGGACGAGCACACGGTGGGCTCTTTCGACTTCCAGCTTCATAGCCAAGGGAAGATCCAGTGCATCCCACAGTAACTTTCCGACAAACTCCGTCATAGACAAGCCCTCCGCTCCTTCGGGAACGTTGTAGATTCTGATATTTTTCCACCATGATCTTCCCTCCAGGTCAAGCAGTTTACCTTCTTGGTGATGTAACATTTTTATTGTCGTACTCAGTATCCGTTCCACATTTTGAACATGATCTTCCACCTTCTCAATTCGAGTCTCTGCCACTGCTATTTTTTGATTGATGCTGGCAAGCTCTGACTTAATAGCACGGAGCTGCAGCTTTATATCTTTCTGAAACTCCCTTATCTCTTTCAGAATTTCAATCATATTCATCGCTTTGCCTGAACGAAGCCCAGCGTCCACCTCGCTAGCACGTGGTCGGATAGGAGAGCCGCTTGCTGCACTCCTCTCGACCGCAGTCTCCACAGTGTTGGTTGCTTTTTTTATTTCCATTCCTTTTCCCCATTCTTGCCCCTCTTTTCAGTTCAAATATTTTTTGAAAAATACTATATTTGATGAGTTAATGGGGCTTAATATGTGTTTTTCCGGAGGAGCTAGTGACTTAAGCTGCCATTCTTGACAATGACGTCACTGGACCCGTGTGGACTATTTTCTAACAGAAAAAATCCAGTAATCTGAGATAGGACCATAAGACCATAAGATATAGAAGCATAAGCAGGCCATTTGGCCCATCGAGTCTGCTCCATCATTCAATCATAGGCTGATCCAATTCTTCCAATCATTCCTATTCCCCTGCCTTCTCCCCATACCTATTGATGCCCTGACTAACCAAGAACTTATCTATCGCTCCCTCAAATACACCCAATGGCTTGGCCTCCACAACCATTCTTGGCAACAAATTCCACAGATTTACCATCCTCTGACTAACATAATTTCTCCATATCTCTGTTCTAAATGGACGTCCTTCAATCCTGAAGTTGTGCCCTCTTGTACTAGATTCCCTTACCATGGGAAATAACTTTGCCATATCTAATCTGTTCAGGTTTTTTAACATTTGGAATGTTTCTATGAAATCCCCCGTCATTCTCCTGAACTCTAGGGAATACAGCCCACGAGCTGCCAGATGTTCCTCATATGGTAACCTTCTCATTCCTGGAATCATTCTCGTTAACCTTCTCTGAACCCTCTCCAATGTCAGTATATCCATCCTAAAAAAAGGAGCCCAAAACTGCACACAATACTCTGTGTGGTCTCACGAGTGCCTTATAGAGCCTCAACATTACATCCCTGCTTTTATATTCTATACCTCTAGGATGAATGCCAACATTGCATTTGCCTTTTGCACCACTGACTCAACCTGGGGGTTAACCTTTAGGGTATCTTGCACAAGGGCTCCCAAGTCCCTTTGCATCTCTGCATTTTGAATTCTTTCCCCATCTAAATAATAGTCTGCCTGTTTATTTCTTTCACCAAAGTGGAGGACCATATACTTTCCAACATTGTATTTTATTTGCCACTTCTTTGCCCATTCCACTAAACTATCTATGTCTTTCTGCAGGCTCTTTGTTTCCTCAACACTAACCGCTCCTCCATCTATCTTTATATCATCGGCAAATTTAGACTCAAATCCATTAGTCCCATGGGCCAAATCATTAACATGCATTGTAAAAAGCAGCAGTCCCAACACCGACCTCTGTGGAAATCCACTGGCAAATGGCAGCCAGCCAAATAGGATCCCTTTATTCACACTCACTGTTTTCTGCCGATCAGACAATACTCCACCCATGCTAGTAACTCCCCTGTAATTCCATGATATCTTATCTTGCTAAGCAGCCTCATGTGTAGCACCTTGTCAAAGGCATCCTGAAAATCCAAGTACACCACATCCGCTGCATCTAATTTGTCTACCCTCCTTGTAATTTCCTCAAAAAATTGCAGTAGGTTAGTATGGCAGGATTTTCCTTTCAGGGAACAGTGCTGGCTTTGGCCTATCTTGTCATGTGCCTCTAAGTACTCCATAATCTTATCCCTAACAATCAATTCCAACAACTTCTGAACTACTGATGTCAGGCTAACAGGTCTATAGTTTCCTTTCTGCTGCCTCCCACCCTTCTTAAATAGTGGAGTAACATTTACAATTTTCCAGTCATCCGGTACAATGGCAGTATCAATCGATTCTTGGAAGATCATTGTTAATGCCTCCGCAATGTCTCTAGCTACTCCCTTCAGAACCAGAGGGTGCATTCCATCAGGTCCAGGAGATTTATCCACCCTCAGACCATTAAGCTTCCTGAGCACCTTCTCAGTCGTAATTTTCACCGCACATACTTCACTTCCCTGACTCTCTTGAATGTCCGGTATACTGCAGATGTCTTCTACTGTGAAGACCAATGCAAAATACACATTCATTTCCTCTGCCGTCTCTGCGTCTCTCATTACAATATTTCCAGCATCATTTTTTAATGGTCTTATATCTACCCTCAACTCTCTTTATACCCTTTATATACTTAAAGAAGCTTTTAGTATCTTGTTTGATATTAGTCACCAGCTTCCTTTCATAACCTATCTTTTCCTTCCTAATGACCTTCTTAGTTTCCTTCTGCAAGTTCTTAAAAGCTTCCTGATCCACTATCTTCCCACTAGCCCTGGCTTCCTTGTATGCCCTCTCCTTTGGTTTTACATTGGCTCTGACTTCACTTGTCAGCCATGTTCTTCTTCCTTTTGAAAATTTCTTCTTATTTGGAATATATCTGTCTTGCACTTCCCTCATTTTTCACAGAAACCCCAGCCATTTCTGCTCTGCCGTCCTTCCTGCTAGTGTTTCTCTCCAGTCAACCTTGGCCAGTTCCCCTCTCATACCATTGTAATTTCCTTTATTCTACTGAAATACTAACACATTGGAATTTAGTTCCTCCTCCTCAAATTTCAAAGCAAACTCGATCATATTGTGAGCAAACACGAGGAAATCTGCAGATGCTGGAAATTCAAACAACAACACACACAAAACGCTGGTGGAACACAGCAGACCAGGCAGCGTCTATAGGGAGAAGCGCTGTTGACATTTCGGGCCGAGACCCTTTGTCAGGACTAACCGAAAGGAAAGATAGTAAGAGATTTGAAAGTAGTGGGGGGAGGGGGAAATGCAAAATGATAGGAGAAGACCGGAGGGGGTGGGATGAAGTTAAGAGCTGGAAAGGTGATTGGCGAAAGTGATACAGAGCTGTAGAAGGGAAAGGATCATGGGACGGGAGACCTCAGGAGAAAGAAAGGAAGTGGGGGAAGCACCAGAGGGAGATGGAGAACAGGCAAACAACTAAATATGTCAGGGATGGGGTAAGAAGGGGAGGAGGGGCATTAACAGAAGTTAGAGAAGTCAATGTTCATGCCATCAGGTTGGAGGCTACCCAGCCGGTATATAAGATGTTGTTCCTCCAACCTGAGTTTGGATTCATTTTGACAATAGATGAGGCCATGGATAGACATATCAGAATGGGAATGGGATGTGGAATTAAAATGTGTGGCCACTGGGAGATCCTGCTTTTTCTGGCAGACCGAACATAGGTGTTCAGCGAAACGGTCTCCCAGTCTGCGTTGGGTCTCACCAATATATAAAAGGCCACACCGGGAGCACCGGATGCAGTATACCACACCAGCCGACTCACAGGTGAAGTGTCGCCTCACCTGGAAGGACTGTCTGGGGCCCTGAATGGTGGTGAGGGAGGAAGTGTAAGGGCAGGTGTAGCACTTGTTCCGTTTACAAGGATAAGTGCCAGGAGGCTTATATCTACTGTAAGCCTACAGACTCTCACAGCTACCTAGACTATTCCTCTTCCCACCCTGTCTCTTGCAAAAAGGCTATCCCCTTCTCACAATTCCTCTGTCTCCGCCACATCTGCTCTCAGGATGAGGCTTTTCATTCCAGGACGAAGGAGATGTCTTCCTTTTTTAAACAAAGGGGCTTCCCTTCGTCCACCATCAACTCTGCTCTCAAACGCATCTCTCCCATTTCCCGCACATCTGCCCTCACCCCATCCACCCACCATCCCACTCAGGATAGGGTTCCCCTTATCCTTACCTGCCACCCCACCAACCTCCAGGTCCAACATATAATTCTCCGTAACTTCTGCCACCTCCAACGGGATCCCACTACCAAACACATTTTTCCCTCCCCCACTCTTTCTGCTTTTCACAGGGATCGCTCCCTACGCGACTCCCTTGTCCACTCGTCCCCCCCATCCCTTCCCACCGATCTCCCTCCTGGCACTTATCCTTGTAAATGGAACAAGTGCGACATCTGCCCTTACACTTCCTCCCTCACCATTCCTCCTTGTAGCTCCTGTCCTGGAGACCATTTCACTGAACACCTATGCTCGGTCCACCAGAAAAAACAGGATCTCCTAGTGGCCACACATTTTAATTCTATGTCCCATTCTCATTCTGATATGTCTATCCATGGCCTCCTCTACTGTCAAAATGAATCCAAACTCAGGTTGGAGGAACAAAACCTTATATATCGGCTGGGTAGCCTCCAACCTGATGGCATGAACATTGACTTCTCTAACTTCCGTTAATGCCCCTCCTCCCCTTCTTACCCCATCCCTGACATATTTAGCTGTTTGCCTGTCCTCCACCTCCCTCTGGTGCTTCCCCCCCACCACTTTCTTTCTCCTGAGGCCTCCCGTCCCATGATCCTTTCCCTTCTCCAGCTCTGTATCACTTTTGCCAATCACCTTTCCAGCTCTTAACTTCATCCCACCCCCTCCAGTCTTCTCCTATCATTTCACATTTCCCCCTCCCCCCACTACTTTCAAATCTCTTACTATCCTTCCTTTCGGTTAGTCCTGACAAAGGGCCTCGGCCCGAAACGTCGACAGCGCTTCTCCCTTTAGATGCTGCCTGGCCTGTTGTGTTCCACCAGCATTTTGTGTGTGTTGTTGTTCGATCATATTGTGATCATTGTTCTCGAAGGGTTCCTTAACCTTATGCAATATATATCAGCTCCAAATCATTGCACAACACCCAATCCAGCACAGCTGATCCCCTTGTGGGCTCAACAGCAAGTTGTTCTAAAAAACCATCCCTTAGACATTCTACAAATTCTCTCTCTTGAGGTCCAGTACTGGTCTGGCTTTCCCAATCCACTTTCATGTTAAAATCTCCAACGATTATCATTGCATTGCCCTTCTGACACGCCTTTTCTATCTCCTGCTGTAATTTGTAATTCACATCTAGGCTGCTGTTATTAGGACCACTGCCATTAGGGTCCTTTTACTCTGCCATTTCTTAACTCAACCCATAGAGACTCTACACCTTCCGATCCTATGTCATCCCTTTCTAATGATTTAATACTATTTCTTCTACACAGGGCCACACCACCCCTCTACCTTCTAACTTATCTTTCCGATGCACCATATATCCTTGGATTTTCAGCTTCCAATGGCAGGCATCCTTTAGCCAAGTTTCAGAGATGACCACAACTTCATACTTGCCAATCTGTAACTGAATTTCAAGATTGTCTATTTTATTTCTTAAGCTGTGTGCATTGAAATATAACACTTTGTCCAGTATTTGTTGCTTTCTGTTTTAACTGCACCATACCTCTATTGCCCTGTAACTCATCCCACTGGCTGTGATTATGCCTCATCTGCTGCTTGCCCTCTCTATTATCTCTGTTGCACGCTATCTTTGATTTGTTTCTGTTTTCCCCTTCCTCAAACCTATTACTCTGGTTCCCTTCCCCCTGACAAATTAGTTTAAACCCTTCCTAATAGCTCTGTTACCTGCCCACAAGGATATTGGACCTCTTTGGACTCAGGTGTAACTCATCCCTTTTGTACAGGCCATACTTTCCCCAGAAGAGGCCCCAGTGATCCAGGAACCCAAAACATTACTCCCTACACCAGTCTCTCAGCCATGCATTAATATGCCTGATCATGCTATACTTGCGCTCATTGACATATGGCACAGACAGCAATCCTGAGATTACTACCTTGGAGGTCCTGTTTTTCAGCTTCCTATCCAACTCCCTGAAATCTCTCTTCATGACCTCCTCCCCTTTTCTACCTATGTCACTGGTACCAACATGTACACAGATTTCTGGCTGTTCACCCTCTCCCTTCAGAGTACTTTGCACCAGATCTGAGACATTCTGTACCCTGGCACTTGGGAGACATCACACCATGTGAGTATCTCTATCAGGCTGACAGAATTTCCTGTCTGTTCCCCTCACTATGGAATCCCCTATGACTACCACATTCCTCATCTTCTTCTCTCCCTTCTGTACCACAGAACCAGGCTCAGTGCCAGAGATCTGATCACCGTGGTCGACTTCTGTCAGGTCACCTCCCCCGCCAACAGCATCTAAAATGAGATAACAATTACTGAGGAGGATGGCCAGAGGGGTTCTGTCTACTATCTGAGCTCTTCCCATCCCTTCCCTGACAGTCACCCACTTGTCTAACTCCTGCAGCCTCGGGGTGAATAACTCCTTGTAGCTCCTGTCTACTTCCTGTTCACTTTCCCTTATAAGCTGTAGGTCATCAAGCTGCAGCTCCAGTTCTCTAACATGATCTCTCAGAAGTTGCATCTCTGTGCATCTGGTGTAGATGTGGAAGATGCCCAGGATTCCCACATCTGACACCTAGAGCAAAGTACTAACCCTACAGACATGCTCTCTATTCCTTCAAAGAAATGCAAAGGGGGAAAAGAAAAATCCATTTACCCACTTACCTTGCTGAAGCCCAAATGAGCCAAGGCCCTACCACTCTGCTTCAGACCACTCCGTCGATAGCTACTCCTTTGATGACCACTCCACTAGGCAGTGTCTCCCTTTTTATGCCTGAACCTTCCCAGCTATGCAACTCATGATTGGTGCGCCATTTATAGCCGAGTTCCTGCGAAGCTTTCCCCTTTTAAACTTTGCCCCCAGACCTGTGCACTGCCTCCTTTCTCAGAGCTCTCCAACTCACGACTGGCACGCCGGTTATACAGAGGGACTTGGGAGTTCTTTCATAGAACATCCTGAAGGTTAAGTTGTAGGTTGGGTTAGTGGTGAGGAAGACATATGCCATGTTAATATTCATTGCAAAAGCTCTGGAATAGAAAAGCAAGGATGTAATGCTGAGGCTTTATGAGGCACTGGTGAGGCTTCAACTTGAGGATTGTGACCTGTTTTGGGCCCCTCATCTTAGAAAAGATGTGCTGGCATTGGACATGCTCCAGAGGAGGTTCTCAAGGATGATTCCAGGAACAAAAGGGTTAATAGACATTTAGAAAGAGGATGTGCTGGAGCTTTTGGAAAGCATCAAGTTGGATAAGTCACCAGGACCAACAAGGTACACCCCAGTCTACTGTGAGGTGAGGTGAGGGACGAGATTGTTGAGCCTCTAGCAATGAACTTCGCATCATCAATGGGGATGAGAGAGATTCTGGAGGATTGGAGGGTTGCAGATATTGCACCCTTACTCAAGAAAGGGAGCAGAGATAGCCTAGGAAATTATAGACCAGTGAGTTTTACTTCAGTAGTTGGTAAGCTGATGGAGAAGATGCTGAGAGGCAGGATTTATGAACATTTGGAGTGGCATAAAATAGTCAGCATGGTTTTGTCAAAGGCAGGTCATGCCGTATGAGCCTGATTGAATTTTTTGAGGATATGACTAAATACATTGATGAAGGTAGAGCAGCAGATGTAGTGTACATGGATTTCAGTAAGGTATTTGATAAGGTATCCATGCAAGGCTTATTGAGAAAGTAAGGAGGCATGGAATCCAAGGGGACATTGCTTTGTTGATTGAGAAATCACTTGCCTGCAGAAGGCAAAGAGTGGTTGTAGATGGGTTATATTGTACATGGAGGTCGGTCACCAGTGGTGTGCCTCAGGGATCTGTTCTGGGACCCCTTCTCTTTGTGATTTTTATAAATGATCTGGATGAGGAAGTGAAGGGATGGGTTAGTAAATTTGCTGATGATGTAAATGTTGGGGGTGTTGTGGATAGTGTGGAGGGCTGTCAGAGGTTACAGCAGGACATTAATAGGATACAAAACTGGGCTGAGAAGTGGCAGGTGAAGTTCAGTCCAAATAAGTGTGAGGTGGTTCATTTTGGAGGTCAAATATGATGGCAGAATATAGTATTAATGTTAAGACTCTTGGCTGTGTGGAGGATCATTGGGGTCTTGGTGTCCGAGTCTATAGGACACTCAAAGCTGCTGTGCAGGTCGACTGTGGTTAAATACATATAACATGCATTAGCCTTGATCAACCGTGGGATTGAATTTAAGAGCTGAGAGGTAATGTTATATACCAGCTATATAGGACCGTGGTCAGACTCCACTTGGAGTATAGTGCTGAGTTCTGGTCGCCAAAGCAAGGTCCCCTTGGATCCCATGCTTCCTTACTTTCTCAATAAACCTTGCATGGGATACCTTCTCAAAAACCTTGATGAAATCCATATACACTACATCTACTGGTCTACCTTCATCAACATGTTTAGTCACATCCTCAAAGAATTAAATCAGGCTCATAAAGCATGACCGGCCTTTGACCTGACTATTCCTAATCATATTATGCCTCTCCAAATGTTCATAAATCCTGCCTCTTGGGATTTTCTCCATAAATTTACCAACCACTGAAGTAAGACTCACTGGTTTATAATTTTGTGGGCTATCTCTACTCCCTTTCTTGAATAAGGGAGCAACATCTGCAACCCTCCAATCATCTGGAACCTCTCCAATCCCTATTAATGATGCAAAGATCATTGCCAGAGACTCAGCAATCTCCTAGAACATAAGAAATAGGAGCAGGTCTAGGCTATCTGGACCATGAAGCCTGCCCCACCATTCAATAAGATCATGGCTCAATAAGATCCTCCCTCACTTGACCTCACAGTAGCCTAGAATATATCTCGTTGGTCCCTCTGACTTATCCAACTTGATGCTTTCCCAAAGCTCCAGCACATCCTCTTTTTTAATGTCTATATGCTCAAGCTTTTCAATCCACTGTAAGTCATCCCTACAATCCCCAAGATGCTTTTCCGTAGTGAACACTGAAGCAAATTATTCATTAAGTACCTCTGCTATCTTCTCCAGTTCCATACACACTTATCCACTGTCACATTTGATTGGTCCTATTCTCTCACGTCTTATCCTTTTGTTCTTCACATACTTGGAGAATGCCTTGAGATTTTCTTTAATCCTGCTCGCCAAGGTCTTCTCATGGCCCCTTCTGGTTCTCCTAATTTCATTTTAAGCTCCTTCCTGCTAGCCTTATAATCTTCTAGACCTCTATCATTACCTAGTTTTTGGAACCTTTTGTAAGCTT
Organism: Hypanus sabinus; assembly: GCF_030144855.1. Lineage (NCBI taxonomy): Eukaryota > Metazoa > Chordata > Chondrichthyes > Myliobatiformes > Dasyatidae > Hypanus > Hypanus sabinus. The sequence goes on from NC_082712.1 coordinate 181,914,436, forward strand.
TTCTTTTCTTCTTGACTAGATTTACAACAGCCTTTGTACACCACTGTTCCTGTACCCTACCATTCTTTCCCTGTCTCATTGGAATGTACCTATGGAGAATGCTACACAAATACCCCCTGAACATTTGCCACATTTCTGCTGTACATTTCCCTGAGAACATCTGTTCCTAATTCATGCTTCCAAATTCCTGCCTGATAGCTTCATATTTCTCCTTACTCCAATTAAAAACTTCCCTAAATTGTCTGTTCCTATTCCTCTCCAATTCTATGGTAAAGCAGATAGAATGATGAACACTATCTCCAGAATGCTCTCCCACTGAGAGACCTGACACCTGACCAGGTTCAGTTCCCAATACCATATCAAGTACAGCATCTCCTCTTGAAGGCTTATTGTTCAGGGGGTATCTTCCTGCACACATCTAACAAACTCCACCCCATCTAAACCACTTGCTCTAGGGAGATGCCAGTCAATATTTGGGAAATTAAAATTTCCCACAATGACAACCCTGTTATTATTATACCTTTCCAGAATCTGTCTCCCTCTCTGCTCCTCAATGTCCCTGTTTCTATTGGGTGGTCTATAATTGACACCCAGTAGTGTTATTGACTCCTTCTGGTTTCTAACTTCCACTCACAATGATTTAGTAGACAATCCCTCCATGACTTCCTCCTTTTCTGCAGCAGTGACTTTATCTCTGATCAGCCGTGCCACGCCCCCACCTCTTTGGCCTCCCTCCCTGTCCTTTCAGAAACATCTAAAGCCTGGCACTCAAGGTAACCATTCCTGCCCCTGAACCATCCTAGTCTCTGTAGTGGCCATAATGTCATAGCATGGGTGGAGCATTAGTTGATCGACAGAAAGTAGACAATTGGGAATAAAGTGTTCCTATTCTAGCCGACTGCCGGTTACCAGTGTTGTTCCACAGGGGTTGGTGTTGGGACTGCTGCTTTTTACCATGTATGTCAATGATTTGGACCGAATGGATTTGCAGCTAAATTTGCCGATGATACAAAGATAGGTGGAGGAGTACAACGTGTTGAGGAAACAGAGAGTCTGCAGAGAGATAGTTCAGGTAAATGGGCAAAGAAGTGGCAAATGAAATACAATGGTGGAAATTGTATGGTCATCCACTTTGGTGGAAGAAATAAACGGGCAGAATATTATTCAGATGGGAAGAGAATTCAAAATGCAGAGATGTAAAGGGACTTGGGAGTCCTTGTGCAGGATCCCCTAAAGGTTAACCTCCAGGTTGAGTTGGTGGTGAATAAGGCAGATGTAATGTTGGCATTCATTTCTAGAGGTATAGAATATAAGAGCAGGGATGTGATGTTGATGCTCTATAAGGCACTCATGAGACTACATTGGAGTATTATGTGCAGTTTTGGGCTCCTTATTTTAGAAAGGATATACTGACATTGGAGAGGACTCAGAGAAGATTCACGATAATGATTCCAGGAATGAAAGGGTTACCGTATGAGGAACATCTGGCAGCTCTTAGCCTGTATTCCCTGGAGTTCAGGAGAATGAGGGGGTATCTCATAGAAACATTCCAAATGTTAAAAGCCCTGAAAAGTTTAGATAAGGCAAAGTTATTTCCCATGGTAGGGAAGTCTAGGACAAGAGGGCATGACTTCAGAATTGAAGGACATCCATTTAGAACAGAGATGTGGAGAAATTACTTGTGAAGGCACTTTCAAGGAATTATGGATCTGTATTCCTAGATACCTCTGTTCTACCACACTCCTCAGTGTCCTTTCACTCATCGTGTAAGACCTATCGTGACTGGTCCTTCCAAAGTACAACACCTCACACTTGTCTGCAATAAATTCCATCTGCCGCTTTTCAGCCCATTTTTCCAGCTGATCCACATCCCACTGCAATTTTTGATAGTCTTTCTCACTATACACTGTACTCCCAAACTCAGTCCCATCCGCAAGTTTGCTAATCCAGTTAGACCATAAGACCATAAGGTATAAGAGCAGACTTAGGCTATTCAGCCCATCAAGTCTGCTCTGCTATTCCATAATGACTGATCCTGGATCCCACTCAGCCCCATACAGCTACCTTCTTGCCATATCCTTTGATGCCCTGACCGATCAGGAAGCGATCAAATTCTGCTTTAAATACACCCAGGGTCTTGGCCTCCACCACAATCTGTGGCAGAGCATTCCACAAATTCACTGCTCTCTGATGATAGAAGTTCCTCTTCACCTCTGTTCTAAAAGGTCAATCCTCAGTGTTGAGGCTGTAATTCCGGATACCCCACCAGAGGAAACTTCCTCTCCACATTCACCCTATCTAGTCCTTTCAACATTTGGTAGGTTTCAATGAGATGCCCCCGCATTCTTCTAACTTCCAGTGTGTACAGGCCTAAAGCTGCCAAATGCCACTCATATGTTAACCCCTTCATTCCCAGAATCATCCTCATGAACCTCCTCTGGACTCTCCAATGACAACCCATCCTTTCTAAGATTTGGGACAGAAAACTGTTGACAATACTCTAAGTGTGACATGATTAGTGTCTTATAAAGCCTCAGCATTATCTCGTTGCTTTTATATTCTATTTCCCTTGAAATAAATGCCAACATTGCATTTGCCTTCTTTACCACAGACTCAACCTGTAAATTATCCTTCTGGGAGTCTTGCACAAGCGTTCCTAAGACAATAGACAATAGACAATAGGTGCAGGAGTAAGCTATTTGGCCCTTTGAGCCAGCACCACCACTCTATGTGATCATGGCTGATCATCCACGATCAGTACCCCGTTCCTGCCTTCTCCTCATATCCCTTGAGCTATCTTTAAGAGCTCTATCTAACTCTTTCTTGAAAGCATCCAGAGAATTGGCCTCCACTGCCTTCTGAGGCAGAGCATTCCACAGATCCGCAACTCTCTGAGTGAAAAAGTTTTTCCTCAATTCCGTTCTAAATGGCCTACCCCTTATTCTTAAACTGTGGCCTCTGGTTCTAGACTCCCCCAACATCAGGAACATGTTTCCTGCCTCTAGCATGTCCAATCCCTTAATAATCTTATATGTTTCAATCAGATCCCCTCTCATCCTTCTAAATTCCAGTGTATACAAGCCCAGTCGCTTCAATCTTTCAACATATGACAGTCCTGCCATCCTGGGAATTAACCTCGTTAAACCTATGCTACACTCTCTCAATAGCAAGAATGTCCTTCCTCAAATCTGGAGACCAAAACTGTTCACAATACTCCAGGTGTAGTCTCACCAGGGCCCTGTACAACTGCAGAAGGACCTCTTTGCTCCTATACTGAACTCCCCTTGTTATGAAGGCCAACATGCCATTAGCTTTCTTCACTGCCTGCTGTACCTGCATGCTTACTTTCAGTGACTGATGAACAAGGGCACCTAGATCTCATTGTTCGTCCCCTTTTCCTAACTTGACACCATTCAGATAGTAACCTACCTTCCTGTTCTTGCCACCAAAGTGGATAACATCACATTTATCCACATTAAACTGCATCTGCCATACATCTGCCCACTCACCCAACCTGTCCACGTCACTCTGCATTCTCATAACATCCTCCTCACATTTCACACGGCCATCTAGCTTTGTGTCACCCAGGTTTGTGTCAACCCTAAGTTCCTCTGCACCTCTGATATTTGAACCTTCTCCCCATTTAGGTTTTACAAAAATGCATTATCATACTTTTCCCAACACTGTATTCCATCTGCCACTTTTTTGTCCATTCTTCCAATTTGTCTAAGTTCTGCTGCAATCACATTGCTTCCTCAGCACTACCTCCACCTACCTTTGTATCATCTGAAAACTTTGCCACAAAGCCATCAATTCCATTATCCAAGTCATTTTCCAATTAACTAAATTATTATCCAGATCATTGATGTAGATGGCAAAAAGTGGTGGACTCAACACCAATCCCTACAGTACAATCATTCTTTGGATTCTCCCATGAAGCTATTACCAAATTCAATTGACCACCTCATCTTGAATGCCAAGCAATTGAAACTTCTTGGCCAACCTTCCATACGGCACTTGTCAAAGGCCTTGCTAAAGTCCATGTAGACACCATTCACAGCCTTGCCTTCATCACTTCCCCAGTAATTAAAGTTCAATAAGGATGGTTAGATATGACCTACCAGGCACAAAGCCATGATATCTATCCCTAATTAGTCCCTGTCTATCTCAATACTTAAATATCTGCTTCTTTAGTATACCATCCAATAACTTTCCCAACACTGATTTCAGGCTCAGTGGTCTATAATTTCCTAGCTTATTCTTAGAGCCTTTCTTAAACAATAGAACATTAGCTGTCCTTCAATTCTCTGGCACCTCACCCATGGCTAAGAATGTTTTAAATAGCTTTGGTATTAAACCTGCAATTTCTGCTCTGGGCTTCCACATGATCCATTGGAACACCTTGTTAGGCCCTGAGGATTTATCCACCCTAATTTGCCTCAAGATCGCAAACACTTCTTCCTTTGTAATCACTATAGGGTCCATGAATTCAATGCTGCATTTGCTCACATCTGTAAACTGTCCCATCTCTCGAGTAAAAACACAGATGCAAAAGAATCCTTTTAAGATCTCCCCCATCTCTTTTGGCTCCACACATAGATTATCCCTCTGATCTTTCAAAGGAACAATTCTGCTCTTAATATATCGTGGAAGCCCTTAGGATTCTCCTTCACCTTGCCTGCTAGAGCAACCTCATGTCTTCTTTTTGCCCTCCTGATTTCTTAAGTGTTCCCTTGCATTTCTTATACTCAATAACTACCTCATTTGTTCCTACCTGCCCATACCTCCTTTGTCTTAACTATGGCTTCAGCATCTCTAAAAAAAACAAGGTTCGTTAAACCTGTTACCCTTGCCTTTTATTCTGCCAGTAGAGGTTACTCACAGGTCAGCAAAGCTAGCGTAAAAGGAGAACTTCGCAGGCGTTTGGATATTCCAGAGGTCCAATCAGCATCAGGAGCAGAGCACTGCAAATTAAATAAAATTACAGAAGGGGCAAGTTGGGTGGCCATTGTTGGGAGTACACCAGTGGTGAGAGTAAGAGCAACAGACATTGACTCAAGAGGCTAAGGCTAAAGAAACAGGTTAGAGGATTTGGTCTTAGTTGCCCATTGTACAGTGCAGGCAGGATGGCAGATATGGCAGTGGAATGCTCCTCCTGTAGGATGTTGGAATTTGTGGAACCTGATAGTCTCCTTGATGACTATATCTGTGGGAAGTGCAGCCAGCTCCAGATCCTGAAAGACCGCATTAAGGAGCTGGAGCTGGAGTTGGATGAACTTAGGATCATCCAGGAAGCAGAGCAATTGATAGATGTGCCTTTTGAGCAGGTGGTTACACCCACAATGCAGAATTCGGGGAGGAGAGAGGTAAAGGGAGAAGAAAGTCAGAGCAGAGTCCCCCTTTGGCTATTCCCCTCAGCCACAGGTAAACTCTTTTGGATATGATGAGGGGGATGATCTATCTGGGCAAGGCAGCAGCAGCCAGACCAATAGCATTGTGGTCCACTCTGAGCCTCAGAAGGGTAGGGTGGTCAGGCAGAGCAATAGTCATAGGGGACTTGATAGTTATCTCCCAGATAGGAGATAGGAGATAGGAGATAGGAGATTTGGCGATAGGAGATTTGGCGGCAGCAAAAGAGACATCAGGTTTGTGTGTTGCCTCCCAGGTGCTAGGGCCCAGGATGTCTCTGAGCAATTGCAAAATATTCTTGAAGGGCAGGGTGTGCGGCTGGAGTTTGTGGTACATGTTGGTACTAATGATATAGGCAGGAGAGGGGTAAAGGTTCTGCACAGTGAATTTAGGGAGTTAGGAAGGAGGCTGAAGAGCAGGATATCCAAGGTGGTAATCTCCAGATTACTCCCAATGCCACAAGCTAGTGAGGGTCAGAACAGGAAGATAGTGTAGATGAATGAGTGGCTGAGGAGATGGTGCAGTGAGCAGGGTTTCAAGTTCTTGGATCATTGGAACCTTTTCTGAGGAGGGGGTTACCTGTCCAAGTGGGATGGGTTGCACCTGAACCATAGGGGAGCCAATATCCTGGGAGTGAGGTTTGCTAATATTAATGGGAGGGTTTAAACTAGATTTGCAGGGGAGGTGTGGAAACCGAAGTGGAGAGGCAGAGGATGGTGCCATTGCTACACAAGTAGTGAAATCTTGTAGGGAGTTTATGAGAAAGGATAGGCAGATGATAGAGCAAAGAAGTACTCAGCTAGATGGTTTGAGATGTGTCTATTTTAATGCAAGGAGTAATATAAACAAGGCAGATGAACTTAGAGCATGGATCAATATGTGGAACTATGTCATTGTAGCCATTGCAGAGACTTGGATGACTCTGCTGCTGAGTGTGCCGAGATGTTTCAGAAAGGACTGGGAGGGAGGCAAAAGAGGTGGGGGAGTGGCACTGCCAATCAGGGATAGTATCACAGCTACAGAAGAGGAGGAAGTCATGGAGAGATTGTCTACTGAGTCATTGTGGGTGGAAGTCAGAAACAGGAAACGGGCAATTGCATTATTGGGTGTTTTTTTATAGGCCCGCCCAATAGTAGCAGAGACATTGAGGAGCTGATAAGGAGGCAGATTCTGGAACAGTGCAATAATAATAGGGCTGTTGTGATAGGTGATACTTTCCTAATATTGACTGGCATCTCCTTAGAGAAAGGGGTTTAGATGGGGTGGAGTTTGTTAGGTGTGTTCAGGAAGGTTTCCTGACACAATACATAGAGAAGCCAATTAGAGGAGAGGCTGTACTTGATCTGGTAATGGGAAATGAAACTGGTCAGGTGTCAGATCTTTCGGTGGAAGAGCATTTTGGAAGTAGTGATCACAACTCTATCTCCTTTACCATAGTGTTGGAGAGGGTTAGGAGCAGACATTTTGGGAAATCATATGATGCTATTAAGGAACATAAATTAGTTTTCAGGGAAATGCTTGGAAGAAATGTGCAAATGTTCAGGGAACATTTGCATGGAGTTCTGCATAGCAATGTTTCATTGAGGCAGTGAAAGGATGGTAGGGTAAAAGAACCATGGTGTACAAAGAACATAGAAAATCTAGTTAAGAAAAAAAGAAGAGCTTACAAAAGGTTCAAGAAACTAGGCACTGTTAGAGCTCTAGGAGATTACAACAGTGCTAGGAAGGAGTTGAAGAAAACATAGAACATAGAATAGTACAACACAGTATTCCAAGTGTGGCCTAATCAGAGTTTTATAGAGCTGCAACATTACCTCACAACTCTTAAACTCTATCCCTCGACTTACGAAAGCTAACACCCCATAAGCTTTCTTAACTACCCTATCTACCTGTGAGGCAACTTTCAGGGATCTGTGGACAGGTACCTCCAGATCCCTCTGCTCCTCCACCCTCCCAAGTATCCTACCATTTACTTTGTACCCTGCCTTGAAGTTTGTCCTTTCAAAGTGTACCACCTCACACTTCTCCGGGTTGAACTCCAACTGCCACTTCTCAGCCCACTTCTGCATCCTATCAATGTCTCTCTGCAATCTGCGACAATCCTCTACACAATCCACAACACCACCAACCTTTCTGTCGTCTGCAAACTTGCCAACAAACCCTTCTACCCCCACATCCAGGTCATTAATAAAAATCACAAAAAGTAGAGGTCCCAGAACCGATCCTTGTGGGACACCACTAGTCACAACCCTCCAATCCAAATGTACTCCCTCCACCATGGCCCTCTGCTTTCTGCAGGAAAGCCAATTCTGAATCCACCCGGCCAAACTTCCCTGGATCCTATGCCTTCTGACTTTCTAAATAAACGTACCGTGTGGAACCTTATCAAATGCCTTACTAAAATCCATGTAGATCACATCCACTGCACTACCCTCATCTATATGCCTGGTTACATCCTCAAAGAACTCTATCAGGCTTGTTAGACACTATCTGCCCTTCACAAAGCCATGCTGACTGTCCCTGATCAGACCATGATTCTCTAAATGCCCATAGATCCTATCTCTAAGAATCTTTTCCAACAGCTTTCCCACCACAGATGTAAGGTTCACTGATCTAACCCTACTACCTACTTTGAACAAGGGGACAACATTCGCCTCCCTCCAATCCCCTGGTACCATTCCCATGGACAACAAGGACATAAAGATCCTAGTCAGAGGTTCAGCAATCTCTTCCATCACCTCGTGGAGCAGGCTGGGGAATATTCTGTCAGGTCCCGGGGTCTTACCGTCCTACTGTATTTAAACAACTTCAACACCTCCTCTCCCTTAATATCAACATGCTACAGAACATCAACCTCACTCATATTGTCCTCGCCGTCATCAAATTCCCTCTCTTTGGTGAATTCCGAAGAGAAGTATTCATTGAGGACCTCGCTCACTTCCACAGCCTCCAGGCACATCTTCCCACTTTTATCTCTAATCGGTCCTACCTTCACTCCTGTCATCCTTTCGTTCTTCACATAATTGAAGAATGCCTTGGGGCTTTCCTTTATCCTATTTGTCAAGGCCTTCTCATGCCCCCTTCTTGCTCTTCTCAGCCTCTTCTTAAGCTCCTTTCTTGCTACCCTATATTCCTCAATAGACCCATCTGATCCTTGCTTCCTGGACTCATGTATGTTGCTTTCTTCCAACTGTCTAGATTTTCCACCTCACTTGTCACCCATGGTTCCTTCACCCTACCATTCTTTGTCTTCCTCACCGGGACAAATTTATCTCTAACATCCTGCAAGAGATCTTTAAACATCAACCACATGTCCATAGTACATTTCCCAGCAAAAACTTCATCCCAATTCACACCTGTAAGTTCCACCCATAAGCCTCATAATTTTCCCTTTCCATTTAAAAGTTTTCCTGTCCTTTCTGATTCTTTCCTTTTCCATGATAATGCTAAAGGACAGGGAGCGTGGTCACTGTCCCCCAGATGCTCACCCATTGAGAGATCTGTGACCTGACCCTGTTCATTACCTAATATTAGATCTAGCATGGCATTCCCCCTAGTCAGCCTGCCAACATACTGTGACAGGAATCCATCCTGGACGCACTTAACAAACTCTGCCCCATCTAAACCATTGAAACTAATCAGGTGCCAATCAATATTAGGGAAGTTAAAGTCACCCATGATATCAACCTTGTCATTTTTGCACCTTTCCAAAATCTGCCTCCCAATCTGCTCCTCGGTATCTCTGCTGCTACCAGGGGGCCTATAGAATACTCCCAATAGAGTAACTGCTCCCTTCCTGTTCCTAACTTCTACCCATAGTGACTCAAAAGAGGATCCTGCTACATTACCCACCCTTTCTGTAGCTGTAATATTATTCCTGACCAGTACTGAAATCCAGGAATATTGAGAATCTATTCCTGCCCTGGTGCCAGCCAAGTCTCTGTAATGGCCACTACATCATAATTCCATGTAAGTATCCAAGCGCTCAATTCATCACCTTTGTTCCTGATGCTTCTTGCATTGAAGTAAACGCACTTTAGCCCTTCTACCTTACTACCTTTGCACCCTTTATTCTGCTTCTCTTTCCTCAAAGCCTCTTTATATGTTAGATCTGGCTTTACTCCATGCACTATACTTGCAGTTCTTGCATGACCTTTATCCTCCTCCACCTCACTATATTCTCTAACACTCTGGTTCCCCCCCCCCCCCCCCCAGAGCGGCACTAGCAAACCTTCCCGCAAGGATGTTAGTTCCCCTCCAGTTCAGGGGCAACCCGTCCCATTGGAACAGGTCCCACCTTCCCTGGAACAAGGCCCAATTGTCCAGAAACATGAAGCCCTTCCTCCTGCACCAACTCCTTAGCCACATATTTAGCTGCATTATCTTCCTATTTCTAGCCTCACTAGCATGTGGCACAGGTAGCAATCCTGAGATTGCAACCCTGGAGGTCCTGTCCTTCAACTTTGCACATAACTCCCTAAATTCTCTTTGCAGGACCTCCTCCTTCTTCCTATTCACATCATTTGTCCCTACATGGATCACGACATCTGGCTGCTCACCCTCCCACTTGAGAATACTGAGAACTCAATCCGAGCTATCGCGGACCTTGGCTCCAGGGAGGCAACAGACCATCCGGGATTCTTGATCTCTCCCGCTAAACCTTTTATCTGTCCCCTTAACTATTGAATCCCCTATCACTACTGCTCTCCTCTTTTCCCTCCTTCCCTTCTGAGCTGAGGGTCCAGTCTCGGTGTCAGAGATGTGACCAATGCAACTTGTCCCTGGTAGGTCGTCCCCAACAGTATCTATAACAGTATACTTATTATTGATAAGTATAAGAATGAAATTAGGAGAGCTGGAAGGGTCCATGAGAAGGACTTGCTGAGCAGGATTAAGGAAAACCCCAAGGAATTTTACAAGTAGGTGAAGAGCAAGAGGATGAGCTTTGCGATAAAAGGACCAATCAGGATAGAGAGTGGAAAAATGCATGGAACGGGAGGAGGTAGCAGAAGTACTTAATAAATACTTTCCTTCAGTATTCAGGGGTAAGATTTTTACTCAGAGAGTGCTGAGTGCATGGAATGGGCTGCTGGCAACAGTGGCGGAGGCGGATATGATAGGGTCTTTTAACAGGATTTTAGATAGGTACATGGAGCTTAGTAAAATAGAGGGCTATAGGTAAGCCTAGTAATTTCTAAGGTAGGGACATGTTCAGCTGAAGGGCCTGTATTGTGCTGTAGGTTTTCTATGTTTCTATGCTTATTCACCAGTGAAATTGTGTGGTTGACTGACATTTTCCCTGACTAGTAATGCCACCCCTCATGCTTTGATGCCTCCCACTCTGTTGCATCTAGAAAGGTGGAACCCTGGTATATTGAGCTACAAGACCTGCCCTTCCTGCAACCAAGTCTCACTAATGGCTACAATATCATAACTCCAGCTGTTGATCCATGCCCTGAGCTCATCTGTCTTTCCAATGATACTTGTTGCATTGAAATATATGCAATTGAGGACATAAGTTCATTTGGAAATTTGAATATAAGAACATAAGAAACAGGAGTAAGAGTAGGCCATATGCCCCGTTGAGCAAGCTCCGTCATTCAATAAAAACATGGCTGATCTGGACATGGATTCATCTCCATCTACCTGTTTTTCCCTCAGAACCCTTAATTTGGACTAATCTAAGAGTTTTATTGGAACAAATTATTGGAATACAACTTCCACATAATCCAATATTATTTTTACTAGGTGATATTGAAGGGATAAAACCGATACCCAAATTGAATAAATATCAGAAAGAATTTATAAAAATTTCATTGGCAGTAGCCAAAAAGGCTATTGCAGTTACTTGGAAATCGGATACATATTTAAGTATAGGTCGTTGGAAGAAAGAAATTTATAGCTGTATTCCACTTGAAAAAATTACTTAGAATTTAAGAGATAAATATGAAACATTTTTGAAAATTTGGCGCCCTTATTTACAAAAGACAGGATTAAATATATAGGTGCTCCGAAGATGAAATAATTGATTATTTGGGGAAATAAATAAATATATATACTAAAGTTATTACGAACTCCATGGAGCATGTGGGGATCTTCCAATATCCAGGCACTCTTTCTTTCTATTTTTTCTTTCTTTCTTTCTCTTTTTTTTTCTATAGGGATGCTAGTGGGGAGGGGTTAAGGGGAGGGGGGGATCGGTAATATACATTTTTTTCCACACTTTTATTTTGTAACTACTTGAAATACAATAAAAAAAGTTTAAAAAAAAAGAACCCTTAATTCCCCTACTACGCAAAAATCTATCCAACCTTGACTTAAATATATTTACTGAGGTAGCCTCCACTGTTTCACTGGACAGATAATTCCACAGATTCACCATTCTCTGGGAAAAGTAGCTCCTCCTCATCTCTGTCCTAAATATACTCCCTGAATCTTGAGGCCATGTCCCCTAGTTCTAGTCTCACCTGCCAGTGGAAACGACTTTCCTACCTCTATCTTATCTATCTCCTTCATAATTTTATATGTTTCTATAAGATCTCCTCTCATTCTTCTGAATTCCATCGAGTACAGTCTCAGGCGACTCAATGTCTCCTCATAGTCTCACTCCCTTGTCTCTGGAATCAATCTGAAACCTCCTCTGCACCACCTCCAAAGCCAGTATATTCTTCCTAAAGTAAGGAGACCAGAACTGCAGCCTCAGCAGAACCCTGTACAGTTGCAGCATAACCTCCCTGCTGTTAAATTCAATCCCTCTAGCCATGAAGGTCAAAATTCCATTTGCCTTCCTGATATTAATGGAGAAGATTCTTAACCATAGAGAACGAACTTGTGAAAGAAGCTAAGAACCTCTCTGGATCACTGCCTGTGCTATGTGGTAGTGAGGGTAAAAATTGGATGATATTCTTCCAGTTTAAGATGGAACTGGTGAAGCAGAGCGACGGCAAACAAACCAATGAATACAATTAAATAATTTATTAATATCACCTTTTCTGGTAAACAATCACCACAAACAATGGAGAGCCAAATGGAGAGGCTCATCCACCAAAACCTAGGTTAACCAATCTACGTGATAGGCCCAAAGCGTATTGAAGCAATAGGGCCCGGGACCTGGAGTGAGGAACAACCTGATGTTTGGATGATTTATATGCTGGTCCAGATTGAAGAGGCAGGGTGTTGGGACCAGAAGCAAGTGTTGGGCTGGTTTTGCCTGCTGCTCAACGATGTTTACTAGTCTCTGCACTGAACTGAATCTGTGGTTTGCTCCAGTTGCAATGATGCCTGGCTTTGTATCTGTGGACTCACTTTCATTCTGAATGTTATTTACATACTTTTGTTGTTTGCATGTTTTTTTTTAAATTCTCTCTGCACCTTGGGTGTATGACCATCTTTTTTTAATGGGTTCTTTCGGGTTTTTTTGTTTTGTGGCTGCCTGTAAGGAGATAGAAACATAGAATATAGAAAACTTACTGCACAGTAGAGGCCCTTTGGCCTACAATGCTGTACTTTCTTTAGAAATTACCTGGGTTACTGATGCACTATCAATTACTCCAAAAGACTGGAAGTAGAGTAAATACTGAAAGGCCTTTATTAACAACAAAATGGATCCACATCCATGCTGGATGACTGCCCTGGACAGTGGGAGGAGCAGTGACACAATCGTCTTTATTCAGAGGTCTGTGGGAGGAGCCACAGGAGCAGTCAGCAGAGGGGCGTGTCCAGGCATGTCCAGACAGATATACATGGTTTACCACATTCACCCCTCCTTTTTAAAAAGAGAGTCCCGCGGAGTGAAGTGACTGACAATATTTAAAACAAGTATATTTACAGGTTAAGTCTATCAGGCAGTTGAGTCCGTCACTGCGATCTACGTAGCACCGGTGGTGATTGCACTGGTGACGGTGATTGTGTTGGCTCCGGCCTAACTTGAGGTGTCAGCACGTTAGGCATCGGCAATCCCTCGTGTGTGTGCGTGGCACCCGGTATGGGAGTGTTGTGTGGTGTCTATGTAGGGCTTGGAGTGTACGGTGTCTCATGGGTATATACATCGGTGGGTATGGGGTTCATAGTCACCATGGAGTGTTCAGGGTAGGGATCTGGTGCTCGTCTGGGCGCCAGGTCATGGATGGAGACCAGGTAAAACCACGTAGACATACTGGGAGTTCGCATTAAGTAGGTGAACCCTCTCGACCATCGGGGCGTATTTATTGCTCCTTGCATGTTTCCAGAGCAGCCCTGGCTCCGGGGACGTCAGCCAAGCTGGTAGGGTGGTCCCAGTGGTCGACTTCCTGGGAAAAGAAAAGAGTTGCTTATGAGGGGTGGCATTGGTGGATGTGCATAACAGGGAGCGGATGGAGTGGAGTGCCTTGGGAAGGACCTCCTGCCAGCGAGAGACTGGCAGTCCCTTTGACCTAAGGGCTAAGAGCGTGGCCTTCCAACCCGTGGCAATCTCCCTCTCCACCTGTCCATTCCCCCGGGGATTATAGCTCGTGGTCCTACTAGTTGCAATACCCCTAGCCAGCAGGTATTGGCGCAGCTCGTCACTCATAAACAAGGACCCTCTGTCACTGTGGATATAGAATGAGTATCTGAACAGAGTGAAAAGCTTGCGCAGGGCTTTTATGACTGACGTGGTAGTTGTATCGGGGCAGGGGATGGCCAAGGGGAACTGCGAGTACTCGTCGACCACATTAAGAAAGTACACATTGCGGTCGGTGGAGGGAAGGGGGCCCTTAAAGTCGACACTCAGACGCTCAAAGGGGCGGGTGGCCTTGATTAGTTGTGCCTTTTCAGGTTGGTAAAAGTGCGGTTTGCACTCTGCACAGACTTGGCAGTCCCTGGTCATCGTCCTGATCTCCTCAAGGGAGTAAGGCAGGTTCCGGGCTTTCACAAAGTGGAAAAGCTGGGTGACCCCCGGGGTGGCAAAGATCTGCATGTAGGGTGTAGAGCTGGTCAATATGCGTGCTGGCACACGTTCCCCGGGATAGGGCATCGGAGGGCTCATTGAGCTTCCCAGGCCTGTACATGATGTCATAGTTGTAGGTGGAGAGTTCGATTCTCCACCTCAAAATTTTATCATTTTTGATTTTGCCCCGCTGTTGGTTGCTAAACATGAACGTGACTGAGCGCTGGTCGGTCAGCAAGGTGAACCTTTTGCCGGCGAGATAGTGCCTCCAGTGCCTAATAGCTTCCACTATGGGCCTTGGCTTCTTTCTCCACTGCGGAGTGGCGAATTTCAGGGTCTTGAAGGGTACAAGAGAAGAGCACCACCGGTCTTCCTGCCTGATTGAGGGTAGCAGCCAGCACAAAGTTGGAGGTGTCACTCTCTACTTGGAAGGGAATGGTCTCATCCACCGCATACATTGCTGCTTTGGTAATGTTACCTTTAATGCAGCTGAAGGCTGCGCGGGCCTCAGCTGAGAGGGGAAATGTGGTGGACTTGACCGGGGGCGGGCCTTGTCTGCGTAGTTAGGGACCCATTAGGTGTAATATGAATAGAAGCCCAGGCACCTTTTGAGGGCTCTGAGGGTGTTGAGAAGAGGGAGTTCCAACAGGGGGCGCATATGGTCGGGGTCAGGGCTAATGACTCCTTTCTCTACGACACACCCAAGGATAGCAAGTTGGGTGGTTCTGAACACACACTTGTCCTTGTTATAGGTAAGATTAAAAGCTTTGGCCTCTTGGAAAAATTTTCAGAGGTTGTTATGATCCTGCCGGTTGTGACCGCAGATGGTGATGTTATCCAGATATGGGAACATGGCCTTCAGTTGGCACTGGTCCACCATCCGGTCCATTTCCCTCTGGAAGACAGATACACCATTCATGACACCGAATGGGATGCGCAGGAAATGATAAAGCCTGCCGTTCGCCTCAAAGGCGGTGTAAGAGTGGTCCTCCGGGTGGATGGGTAGCTGATGGTAAGTGGATTTTAGGTCTATGGTCGAGTACACCTTGTACCGAGCTATCTGATTGACCATATCCGCGATGCGGGGTCGAAGGTATGTGTCAAGCTGCGTGAACCTATTGATGGTCTGGCTATAGTCTCAATCATCCTATTTTTCTCCTCGTTCCGAAAAACCGCATGGTCCCTCCAGGGACTTGTGCTTGCCTCAATGATCCCTTCCCTGAGCAGCCGCTGCACCTCTGACTTAATAAAGGCTCTGTCCCCTGTGCTGTACCTCCTGCTCTTAGTTGCCACAGGTTTACAGTCGGGGGTCAGGTTGGCAAACAGCTGTGGGGGAGGGATCTTGAAGGTGGAGAGGCTGCAAGTGGTGTCTGTAATGGGCTGTTGGCATGGTTTTGGGTGGGATGTGCAGGTCGGTGTGTGTGTGTGCTCAGTAGCGGGGTATGTGACGAAGTCCCACAGAACTGAGGATTTCTGACAGTGATTGGTGGGAGGGGCCCATCATACACCATTGTCACACTTTTCAGGTGGCTCTGGAAGTTGAGCCCCAATAGCACAGGGGCAAACAGTTGAGGCATGACCAGTAACGAAAAGTCTTGATATTCTGTGCCCTGGCGTGCTCCATGCCTTAAAATTGTTGTTAATAAAATTGACAATTATTATCAATTACTCCAAAAGACTGTAAGTAGAGTAAATACTGAAAGGCTTTTATTAACAACAAAATGGATCCACATCCATGTTGGATGTCTAACCTGGACAGTGGGAGGAGCAGTGACACAATCGCCTTTCTTCAGGGGCCTGTGGGAGGAGCCACAGGAGCAGTCAGCAGAGGGACGTGCCCAGGCATGTCCAGACAGATATACATGGTTTACCACAGTTACCCATAGCCCTCTATTTTTCTAAGCTCCATGTACCTGTCTGGGAGTCTCTTAAAAAACCCTATTATATCCGCCTCCACCACTATGGCCGGCAGCCCATTCCATGCACTCACCACTCTCTGCGTTAAACACTTACCTCTGACATCTCCTCTGTACCTACTTCCAAGCACCTTAAAACTGTGCACTCTCATACTATTCATTTCAGCCCTGAGAAAAAGCCTCTGACTATCCACACGATCAATGACTCTCATCATCTTATACACCTCTATCAAGTCATCTCTCATCCTCTGTTGCTCCAAGGAGAATAGGCCAAGCTCACTCAACCTATTCTTATACGGCATGCTTGCCAATCCAGGAAACATCCTTGTAAATCTCCTCTGCACCTTTTCTATACTTACCATAACCTTCCTATAGTGAGGCAGTCAGAACCGACCACAGTACTCCAAGTGGAGTTTGACCAGGGTTCTATATACTGTAGCTGTAACATTACCTCTCAGCTCTTAAATTCAATCCCACAGTTGATGAAGGCCAATACACCTTACACCTTCTTAATCACACAGTCAACCTGCACAGCAGCATTAAGTGTCCTATGGACTTAGACCCCAAGATCCCTCTGATCTTCCACACTGCCAAGAGTCTTACCATTAATACTACATTCTGCCATCATATTTGACCTACCAAAATGAACCACCTCACACTTATCTGGGTTGAACTCCATCTCCCACTTCTCAGCCCAGTTATGCATCCTATTGATGTCCCGCTGTTACCTCTGACAGCCCTCCACACTATCTACAACACCCCCAACCTTTGTGTCATCAGCAAATTTACTAACCCATCCCTCCACTTCCTCATTCAGGTCATTTATAAAAATCACAAAGAGTAGGGGTTCCAGAACCGATCCCTGAGGCACACCAGTGGTTACCAACCTCCATCCAGCTTATGACCCATCTACAACCACTCTTTGCCTTCTGTGTGCAAACCAGTTCTGGATCCACAAAGCAAGGTCCCCTTGAATCCCATGCCTCCTTACTTACTCAATAAGCCTTACATGGGGTACCTTATCAAATATCTTGCTGAAATCTATTTACTGCTCTACCTTCATTAATGTGTTCAGTCACATCCTCCAAAAATTCAATCATGCTGGTAAGGCACAACCTGCCCTTGACAAAGCCATACTAACTATTGATAATCATATTATGCCTCTCCAAATGTTCATAAATCCTCCCTCTCAGGATATTTTTCATCAACTTACCAACTACTGAAGTAAGACTCACTGGTCTAAAATTTCCTGGGTTATCTCTACTTCCTTTCTTGAATAAGGGAACAACATCGCAATCCTTCAGTCACCGGAACCTCTCCCAAACCCACTGATGATGCAAAGATCATTGCCAGAGGCTCAGCAATCTCCTCCCTCACTTCCCACAGTAGCCTGGGATATATCTCATCTCAACTTGATGCTTTCTAAAAGCTCCTGCACATCCTCTTTTGTAATGTCTATATGCTCAAGCTTTTCAGTCAACTGTAAGTCATCCCTACAATTGCCAAGATCCTTTTCTGTAGTGAATACTGAAACCAAGTATTTGTTAAGTACCATCAGTTATCTCCATACACACTTTTCCACTGTCACACTTGATTGGTCCAATTCTCTCACATCTTATCCTCTTGCTCTTCACGTACTTATAGAATGCCTTAGGGGTTTTCCTTATTCCTGTCCGCCAAGGCCTTCTCATTGCCCCTTCTGGCTCTCCTAATTTCATTCTTAAACTCCTTCCTGCTAGCCTTATAATTTTCTAGATCTCTATAATTACCTAGTTTTCTGTAAGCTTTTCTTTTCTTCTTGACTAGATCTTCAACTGTCTTTGTACACCACTATTCCTGTACCCTACCATCCTTTCCCTGTCCCATTGGAACGTACCTGTGCAGAACACCATGCAAATATCCCCTGAACATTTGCCATATTTCTGCAGTACATTTCCCTGAGAACATCTGTTCCCAATTTATGCTTCCAAGTTGCTGCTGTGAGATGAATTTCAAGATCGTATAATGTGTATGTACTTTGATAATAAATGTATTTTGAATTTGGTATGCCAAGTGAACATGTGGCTGAAGAAATGATGCAGGGGGCTGTGTTTCAGATTTGTGGATTATTGGGATCCTTTTGGGAAATGTATGGCCTGTATAAAAGGGTTACAAAACAGAGGGATAGGAACAGACAAGTTAGGGAAACATTTAATTGGAGTAAGGGGAACTATGAGGCTATCGGGCAGGAACTTGGAAGCATAAATTGGAAACAGATGTTCTCAGGGAAACGTACCAAAGAAATGTGACAAATGTTCAGGGGATATTTGCGTGGGGTTCTGAGACATGGAAAGGATGGTAGGGTACAAGATCCATGGTGCACAAAGGCTGTTGTGAATCTAGTCATGAAGAAAAGAAGAGCTTACGAAAGTTTCAAAAATCTAGGAAATGATATGAATCTAGAAGATTATAAGGTTAGCAGGAAGGTGCTTAAGAATGGAATTAGGAGAGCCAGAAGGGGCCATGAGAAGGCCTTGGCGGACAGGAATAAGGAAAACCCCAAGGCATTCTACAAGTGTGTGAAGAGCAAGAGGATAAGATGTGAGAGAATCGGACCAATCAAGTGTGACAATGGAAAAGTGTGTATGGAACCAGAGGAAAGGTACTTAATGAATACTTTGCTTCAGTATTCACTACGTAAAAGGATTTTGGCGACTGTAGGGATGACTTGCAGTGGACTGAAAAGCTTGAAAATGTAGATATTAAGAAAAGGAATGTGCTGGACCTTTTGAAAAGCATCAAGTTGGATAAGTCACTGGAACCAGATGGGATGTACCGCACACTACTGTGGGAAGGAGATTGCTGAGCCTCTGGCAATGATATTTGCATCATCAACGCGAATGGGAGAGGTTCTGGAGGATTGGAGGGTTGCAGATGCTGTTCCCTTATTCAAGAAAATGAGTAGGGAGAGCCCAGGAAATTATAGGCCAGTGAGTCTTAATTTGGTGGTTGGTAAGCTGATGGAGAAGATCCTGACTGGCAGGATTGATGAACATCTTGAGAGGCATAATATGATTAGGAATAGTCAGCATGGTTTGTGAAAGGCAGGTCATTCCTTATGAGCCTGACTGAATTTTTTTGAGGATGTGACTAAGCACATTGATGAAGGTAGATCAGTAGATGTAGTGTATATGGATTTCAGCAAGGCATTTGACAAGGTAACCCATGTGAAGCTTATTGAGTAAGTAAGGAGGCATGGGATCCAAGGGGACATTGCTTTGTGGATCCAGAACTGGCTTGCCCACAGAAGACAAAGAGTGGTTGCAGACGGATCATATTCTGCATGGAGGAACGTGACCAGTGGTGTGCCTCAGTGATCTGTTCTGGGACCCCTACTCTTTGTGATTTTTATAAATGACTGGATGAGGAAGTGAAGGATGGGTTAGTAAATTTGCTGATGACACAAAGGTTAGGGGTGTTGTGGATAGTGTGGAGGGCTGTCAGAGGTTACAGCGGGACATTGAAAGGATGCAAAACTGGGCTGAGAAGTAACAGATGGAGTTCAACCCAGATAAGTGTGAGGTGTTTCATTTTGGTAGGTCAAATATGATGGCAGAATATAGCATTAATGGTAAGACTCTTGGCAGTGTGGAGGATCAGAGGGATCTTGGGGTTCGAATCCATAGGACACTCAAAGCTGCCACACAGGTCGACTCTATGGTTAAGAAGGCATAGAGCATATTGGCCTTCATCAATCATGGGGTTGAGTTTAAGGGCCAAGAGGTAATGTTGTAGCTATATAGGACCCAGGTCAAACCCCACTTGGAGTACTGTGCTCAGTTCTGGTTGCCTCACTATAGGAAGGATGTGGAAACCATAGAAAGGGTGCAGAGAAGATTTACAAGGATGTTGCCTGGATTAGGGAGCATGCCTTATGAGAATAGGTTGAGTGAACTCAGCCTTTTCTCTTTGGTGCGACAGAGGATGAGAAGTGACTTGATAGAGGTGTACAAGATAATGAGAGTTATTGATCATGTGGATAGTCAGAGGCTTTTCCCCAGGGCTGAAAAAGCTAGCATGAGAGGACATAGTTTTAAGGTGTGTGGGAGTAGGTACAGTGGAGATGTCAGGGGTAAGTTTTATACGGAGAGAGAGGTGAGTGCGTGGAATGGCCTGCCAGCAGCGGTGGTAGAGGGGGAAACGATAGGGTCTTTTAAGACACTCCTGGATGGATACATGGAACTTAGAAAAAAAAGAGGGCTATGGGTAAAGTCTAAGTAGGTAGGGATATGTTTGGCACAGCTTTGTGGGCCAAAGGGCCTATATTGTTCTGTATGTTTTCTATGTTTCTGTGTTTTTAAAAGGAATGGGTTAAACCTGAACTCAAGAGGGACCAATAGCCTTGCAGGCAGCCTTGCTAAAGCTGTTGAAGAGGATTAAACTAGGTTGGCAGGGGGATGGAAACTGGAGTGGTAGGTCAAAGGAAGGGCAGTGGCGTAAAGATAGATGCAACATGTAGAGAGTCTGTGAGGAAGGGCATAAATGCATCCATTTGGATGGGTTGAAATGTGTCTGCCTTAATGATGAAAGCCAAGAGGCATGAGATTCAGGGAAACTTGGCTGTATAGATTCAGAATTAGCTTTCCCACAGACTCAAAATCAGGATCAGGTTTAACAACATTGGCATATGTCATGAAATTCATAAATTTCATGACATATGCAGTGGAGAAGAAGCTGTTCTTGAATTATTGAGTGTGTGTCTTCAGGCTTCCTGATGATAGCAATGAAAAAAGGGCATATCCTTGGAGGCCATTAAAGATGGACGCCACCTTTGTTGAGGTATCACTCCTTGAAGATATCCTGGATACTATGGAGGCTAGTGCCCCTGATGGAGCTGATTGCTTGCAACTCTGCAGCTTACTTTAATCCTGTGCAGTAGCCCCTTGTCCCCATACCAGATGATGATGCAGCTAGTTAGAATACTCACCACGGTACATCTGTAGAGAATTTGTGAGTGTTTCAGGTGATATTCCAAATCTCCTGAAACTCCTAAAGAAATATAGCAACTGTCATGCCTTCTTTGTAGCTGCATCAATATGTTGTGTCCATGTTAGATCCTCAGGGATATTGACACCAGAAACTTGAAATTGTTCATTCTTTCCCTTTCTAATCCCTCTATGAGGACTGATTGTGTATTACTCATCTTACCCTTTCTGAAGTCCACAATCAGTTCTTTGGTCTTACTGATAATGAGTGCAAGGTTGTTGCTGTGACACCACTTGACTTGCTGATATACAGTATCTCACTTCTGTATGCCCTCTTGTCACCATCTGAAATTCTGCCAGCAATGGTTGGATCAACAGCAAATTTATAGACTACATTTGAGCTAAGCCTACACAGTCATGGGAGTACAGAGAGTAGAGTAGTGGCTAAGCAAACATACCCGAGGTGTGCCACTGTTGACTGTTAGTGAGGTGGAGATGTTATTTCCAATCTGCACAGGTAAGACCGTAAGACCATAAGATATAGGAGCAGAAGCAGGCTATTTGGCCCATCAAGTCTGCTCCGCCATTCAATCATGGGCTGATCTATTTCTTCCAGTCATCCCCACACCTCTGTTTTCATCCCATACCCTTTGATGTCCTGGTTAATCAAGAACCTATCTATCACTGTCTTAAATTCACCCGATGACTTGGTCTCCACAGCTACTCGTGGCAGCAAATTCCACAGATTTACCACTCTCTGACTAAAGTAATTTCTTCACATATCTGTTCTAATGGGCGTCCTTCAATCCTGAAGTCATGCCCTCTTGTCCTAGACTCCTCTACCATGGGAAATAACTTTGCCATATTTAATCTGTACAGGTCTTTTAACATTCGGAATGTTTCTATGAGATCTCCCCTCATTCTCCTAAACTCCAGGGAATACCACTCAAAGGCTGCCAGATGTTCCTTCTACGGTAACCCTTTCGTTCCTGCAATCATTTTTGTGAATCTTCGCTGACCTCTCTCAAATGTCAGTATATCCTTTCTAAAATAAGGAGCACACAATGCTCCAAAAATGCCCTCACGAGTGAGTGCCTTACAGAGCCTCAACCTCACATCCCTGCTTTTATATTTTATACCTCTAGAAATGCATTCCAACATTGCAATCACCTTCTTCACTACTGACTCAACATTTAGGGTATCCTGCACATGGACTCCCAAGTTCCTTTTCATCTATGCATTTTGAATTCAATCCCAATTTAAAAAATAGTCTTCCACCATTTATTTCTTCCACCAAAGTGCATGACCATACACTTTCCAACATTGTATTTCATTTGCCACTTCTTTGCTCATTCCTCTAAACTATCTAAGTCTCTCTGTAGGCTCTCTGTTTCCTCAACACAACCCATTCCTCCACCTATCTTTGTATCATCAGTAAATTTAGCCACATATCCATTAATCCCATAGTCCAAATCGATGACATACTGTACATCATAAAAAGTAGTGGTCGCAACACCAATCTCTGTGAAACTCCACTGGTAACCAGTAGCCAGTCAGAATAGGATCCCTTTATTCATACTCTCTGTTTTCTGCCAATCAGCCAATGTTCCACCCATGTTAGTAACTTCACTTGTAATTCCATGGGCTCTTATCTTGCTAAGCAGCCACATGTGTGGCACCTTGTCATAGGCCATCTGAAAATCCAACTACACCACATCCAATGCATTTCCTTTGTCTACCCTGCTTGTAATTTCCTCAAAAAATTGCAGCAGGTTGGTCAGGAAAGATTTTCCTTTCAGGAAACCATGCTGGCTTTGGCCTATCTTGTCATGTGCCTCCATGTGCTCTGTAATCTCATCCCTTATAATCGATTTCAACAACTTCCCAACCACTGATGTCAGGCTAACAGGTCTATTGTTTCCTTACTGCTGCCTCCCACCCTTCTTAAAAAGTGGAGTAACATTTACAATTTTCCAGTCATCCGGTACAATGGCAGTATCAATCGATTCTTGGAAGATCATTGTTAATGCCTCCGCAATGTCTCTAGCTACTTCCTTCAGAACCAAAGGGTGCATTCCATCAGGTCTAGGAGATTTATCCACCCTCAGACCATTAAGTTTCCTGAGCAACTTCTCAGTCGTAATTTTCACTGCACAAACTTCACTTCCCTGACACTCTTAAATGTCTGGTATACTGCAGATGTCTTCCACTGTGAAGACTGATGTAAAATACGTATTCAGTTCCTCTACCATCTCTGCATCTCTCATTACAATATCGCCAGTGTCATTTTCTATGGTCCTATATCCACCCTCAACTCTCTTTATACCCTTTATATAAAGAAGCTTTTAGTATCTTCTTTGATATTAGTCACCAGCTTCCTTTCATAACCTATCTTTTCCTTCCTAATGACCTTCTTAGTTTCCTTCTGCAAGTTTTTAAAAGCTTCCCAATCTTCTATCTTCCCACTAGCTTTAGTTTCCTTGTATGCCCTCCCTTTTGCTTTTATTTTGGCTCTGACTTCACTTGTCGGCCACAGTAGTGGCCTTCGTCCATTCAAAAATTTCTTCTTATTTGGAATATATCTATCTTGCACTTCCCTCATTTTTCATAGAAACTTTGGCCACTGCTCCTCTGCTGTCCTTCCTGCAAATGCCCCTTTCCAGTCAACTTCAACCAGTTCCCCTCTCACGCCATTGTAATTTCCTTTATTTCACTGAAATACCGTCACATTGGAATTTAGTATCTCCTTCTCAAATTTCAAAGTGAACCCGATCATATTATGATCTCTGTTCCCTAAGGGTTCCTTAACCTTAAGCTCTCTTATCACCTCTAGATCATTGCACAACACCCAATCCAGCACAGTCAATCCCCTTGTAGGCTCAACAGCAAGTTGCTATAAAAAACCATCCCTTAGACATTCTGCAAATTTTCTCTTTTGGGGTCCAGTACTGGCCTTGTTTTCCCAATATACCTTCATGTTAATATCCCCAGCAAATATCATGACATTGCCCTTCTGACAAGCCTTTTCTATCTCGTGCTGTAACTTATAATCCACATCCCGGCTGCTGTTTGGAGGCCTGTATACAACTGCCATTACAGTCCTTCTACCTTTGCCATTTCTTAACTCAAACCATAGAGTCACTACACCTTCCAATCCTATGTCATCCCTTTCTAATGATTTAATATTATTTATATACACAGCCACACCTCCCATTCTGCCTGCTAACCTATTTTTCCAATACACCGTATATCCTTGGATGTTCAGCTCCCAATGGCAGCTATCCTTTAGCCAAGTTTCAGAGATGGCCACAATGTCATACTTGCCAATCTGTAGCTGAATTTCAAGATCGTCCATTTTATTTTTTATGCTGTGTGCATTCAAATATAACACTTTCAGTCCAGTATTTGTTGATTTCTGTTTTAACCACATCACACCTCTATTGCCCTGTAACTCATCCCACTGGCTGTGATTATGCCTCATCTGCTGCTTGCCCTCTCTATTATCTCTGTTGCACGCTGACAAACTAGTTTAAACCCTTCTGAACAGCTCAATTAAACCTGCCTGCTAGGCTATTGGACCCCTTTGGGTTAAGGTGTAACCCATCCTTTTTGTACAGGCTGTAAATCTCCCAGAAGAGGCCCCAGTGATCCAGGAATCTCAAGCTCTGCCACCTACACCAGTCTCTCAGCCATTCATTAATATACCTGATAATGTAATTCTTGCACTCATTAGCATGTGGCACAGGCAACAATCATGAGATTACTAGACTGGAGGTTCTGCTTTTCAGCTTCCCACCTAACTCCCCGAATTCTCTCTTCAGGACCTCCTCCCTTTTTCTACCTATGTCCTTGGTACCAACATGTACCAAGACTTCTGGCTGTTCACCCTCTTTCTTCAGAATACTGTGCACTCAATCCGAGACATAGAACATGGAACATAGAACAATACAGCACAGTACAGGCCCTTTGGCCCACAATGTTGTGCCGACCCTTAACCCCTGCCTCCCATATAACCCTCCACCTTAAAATTCCTCCATATACCTGTCTAGTAGTCTCTTAAATTTTACTAGTGTATGTGCCTCCACCACTGGCTCAGGCAGTGCATTCCACACACCAACCACTCTCTGAGTAAAAAACCTTCTTCTAACATCCCCCTTGAACTTCCCACCCCTTACCTTAAAGCCATGTCCTCTTGTATTAAGCAGTGGTATCCTGGGGTACAGGCGCTGGCTATCCACACTATCTATTCCTCTTAATATCTTGTACACTTCTATCATGTCTCCTGTCATCCTCCTTCTCTCCAAAGAGTAAAGCCCTAACTCCCTTAATCTCTGATCATAATCCATACTCTCTAAACCAGGCAGCATCCTGGTAAACCTCCTCTGTACCCTTTCCAATGCTTTCACATCTTTCCTATAGTGAGGCGACCAGAACTGGACACAGTACTCCAAGTGTGGCCTAACCAGAGTTTTATAGAGCTGCATCATTACCTCATGACTTTTAAACTCTGTCACTTGACTTATGAAAGCTAACACCCCATCAGCTTTCTTAACTACCCTATCTACCTGCGAGGCAACTTTCAGGGATCTGTGGACATGTACCCCCAGATCCCTCTGCTCCTCCACACTTCCAAGTATCCTGCCATTTACTTTGTACTCTGCTTTGGAGTTTATCCTTTCAAAGTGTACCACCTCACACTTCATCTCCATCTGCCACGTCTCAGTCCACTTCTGCATCCTATCAATGTCTCTCTGTATTCTTCAACAATCCTCTACACAATCCACAACACCACCAACCTTTCTGTCGTCTGCAAAGTTGCCAACCCACCCTTCCACCCCCACATCCAGGTCATTAATAAAAATCACAAAAAGTAGTGGTCCCAGAACCGATCCTTTTGGGCCACCACTAGTCACAAACCTCCAATCCAAATGTACTCCCTCCACCATGACCCTCTGCTTTTTTGCAGGCAAGCCAGTTCTGAATCCACCTGGCCAAACCTCCCTGGATCCCATGCCTTCTGACTTTCTGAATAAGCTGACCATGTGGTACCTTGTCAAATGCCTTACTAAAATCCATGTAGATTGCATCCACTGCAATACCCTCAACTAAATACCTGGTCAGCTTCTCAAAGATCTCTATCAGGCTTGTTAAACACGATCTGCCCTTCATAAAGCCATGCTGACTGTCCCTGATCAGACCATGATTCTCTAAATGCCCATAGATTCTGTCTCTAAGAATCTTTTCCAACAGCTTTCCCACCACAGACGTTAGACTCACTGGTCTATAATTACCTGGACTATCCCTACTATCTTTTTTGAACAAGGGGACAACATTTGCCTCCCTCCAATCCTCCGATACCATTCCCGTGGACAACGAGGACGTAAGGATCCTAGCCTCAGCAATATCTTCCCTCGCCTCGTGGAGCAGCCTGGGAAATATTCCATCAGGTTCCAGGGACTTATCCATCCTAATGTATTTTAACAGCTCCAACACCTCTTCTGCCTTAATATCGACATGCTCCAGAACATCAACCTCACTCATATTGTCTCTACTGTCATCAAGTTCCCTCTCATTGGTGAATACCGAAGAGAAGTATTCATTGAGGACCTCGCTCACTTCCACAGCCTCCAGGCACATCTTCCCACCTTTATCTCTAATCGGTCCTACCTTCACTCCTGTCATCCTTTTGCTCTTCACATAATTGAAGAATGCCTTGGGATTTTCCTTTACCCTACTCGCCAAGGCCTTCTCATGCCCCCTTCTTGCTCTTCTCAGCACCTTCTTAAGCCCCTTTCTTGCTACCCTATATTCCTCAATAGACCCATCTGATCCTTGCTTCCTAGACTCATGCATGTTGCCTTCTTCCACCTGACTAGATTTTCCACCTCACTTGTCACCAATGGTTTCTTCATCCTATCATTCTTTATCTTCCTCACTGGGACAAACTTATCCCTAACATCCTGCAAGAGATCCTTAAACATTGACCACATGTCCATAATACATTTCCCTGCAAAAACATCATCCCAATTCACACCCGTAAGTTCTAGTCTTATAGCCTTATAATTTGCCTTTCACCAATTAAATATTTTCCTGTCCTATCTGATTTTACCCTTTTCCATGATAATGTTAAAGGCCAGGGAGTGGTGGTCACTGTCCCCCAGATGCTCAACCACTGAGAGATCTGTAACCTGACCCGGTTCATTACCTGTTACTAGATCTAGTATTGCATTCCCCCAGTCAGCCTGTCAGAAATCCGCCCTGGACACACTTAACAAACTCTGCCCCATCTAAGCCATTGGATCTAATCAGATGCCAATCAATATTAGGGAAGTTAAAGTCACCCATGATAACCATATAACATATAACAATCACAGCACGGAGACAGGCCATCTCGGCCCTCCTAGTCCGTGCCAAACTCTTAATCTCACCTAGTCCCACCTACCCGCACTCAGCCCATAACCCTCCACTCCTTTCCTGTCCATATACCTATCCAATTTTACCTTAAATGACACAACTGAACTGGCCTCTACTACTTCTACAGGAAGCCTGTAACAACCCTGTTATTTTCAATAAACATCCCTCTCCTCTTTGAAATCTAGTTTAAACCCTGCTGAATGGATCCCGACCTGGATCTGAGCTGTACCTTCCAAATATCCGGAGCTGACTTGCACTATCTTACTTTCCCTTTTCTATTTTCTAATTATGATTTATAATTTAAATTTTTATTATACTTATTTCAATTTGTACTTCAGGGAGCACAAAGCACAGAATCAAATATCGCTGTGATGATTGTACGCTCTAGTATCAATTGTCTGGTGACAATAAAGTAAAGTCAAGTCAAGAAAAGTTATTTTTGCACCTTTCCAAAATCTGCCTCCCAGTCTGCTCCTTGGTATCTCTGCTGCTACCAGGGGTATCCCAACATCCCGAACCCTGGCACCTGGGAGGCAACACACCATGCGAGTATCTCTATCAGGCTGACAGAACCTCCTGTCTGTTCCCCTTACTATGGAATTCCCTATGACTACCGCATTCCTCATCTTCCCCTTTCCCGTCTGCATCACAGAACCAGGCTCAATGTCAGAGACCAGATCGCCGTGTTCATCCTCTGTCAGGCCACCACCCTCAATAGCATCCAAAATGAGATAACGAATACTGAGGGGCTGCTCTCTACTATCTGACCTCTGATTGGAAGACTGGAAGATTCCCAGGATTCCCACATCTGACACCCAGAGCAAAGTACAGGCATGCTCTCTATTTCTCAAAATAATGCAAAGAAAAATTAAATCTACTTACCCACTTACCTCGGTGAAGCCCGTTTTCGCTGAAGCCCGAATGAGCCAAAGCCCTACCACTCTGACTCAGTCTACTCCTTTGCTAACTGCTCCGCTAGGCAGTATCTCTTTTTTATGCCAGAGGTGCTGATAGTGGAGCTACTGGTCAGTAATCTTTACTTTGTATTTCTTCTGGACTGAAATGATTCATGTTTTCTTGAAGCAGATGAGGACAGCAGATGCTGAAGTGAGAGGTTGACTGTGTTAGCAATTTCAGGAGCTGTTTTATTTAATGCTGAATTTCAGAACCTGTCCAGGGACTACAACTAGAATATAAAGTGGAAGTTACTGTACAACTGCCTAAAGCATTTGTTTAGCCACAGTGAAATACATATGTGATTCTTGTCACCACACTACAGGAAGGATGCAATTGCAGTAGAGAGGGTACAGAAGAGATTCACTGATACAGTGTTCCCCAGTGTTTTGTTAGCCTACCACCCCCCAAAGCAATTTCATACTTTCCAACGCCTCCATAAAGCACCTTCATGCTTGCCATTTGTCCTTTTGGGCACAGTATACTTTCTAGTGCTCCAGTTAGTGTCAAAATATGTCTACCATATTCAACATGAGAAAAATAATTCCACTTAATTTTTATTTGACTTTAAATCTAGCTTACACAGTGCTTTTATGCTGTACAACAGTTTTGATATCAATGTGATCCTTGAGATTACACACACAAAATGCTGGTGGAACACAGCAGGCCAGGCAGCATCTATAGGGAGAAGTGCTGTCGATGTTTCGGGCCAAGACCCTTTGTCAGGACACGAAACGTCGACAGCGCTTCTCCCTATAGATGCTGCCTGGCCTGCTGTGTTCCACCAGCATTTTGTGTATAGTTGTTTGAATTTCCAGCATCTGCAGATTTCCTCGTGTTTGATCCTTGAGATTGATGGTTTTTAGCAAGACTTGAAATATTGGGTTCAGTGACAGCAAAAGCCTTAAGTCCCCACACATAACAATGTCCAAGTAGTTTCTGTCTCTAGCAAGTATGTGGTTTACTGCACTGAAACCTCTTTCAACAAGATAGGAGGATGGAAATGCAATGAAGAGCAGTTCGTCTCTTCTCCAGAGACCAGGAAACTTGATGAAGACACACAAGTGCTTTTCAAAAGCGTTGGCTATTGTGGGCTATTGAAGAAGCCCCTCCCCAATGTTCCCTTTAAACTTTTCCCCCTTCACCCTTAACCCATGTCCTCTGTTTTTTTTCTAACCTCAGTGGAAAAAGCTTGCTTGCATTCACTCCATCTATACCCATCATAATTTTATATACCTCTATCAAGTCTCCCCTCATTCTTCTACGCTCTAGGGAATAAAGTCCTAATCTATTCAACCTTTCTCGGTAACTCAGTTTCTCAAGTCCCAGCAACATTCTTGTAAACCTTCTCTGCACTCTTTCAACCTTATTAATATCCTTCCTGTAATTCAGTGGTCAAAACTGCACACAATACTCCAAATTCGGCCTCACCAATACCTTATACAATCTCACCATAATATTACAACTCTTAAACTCAATACTTCGATTTATAAAGGCCAATGTACCAAAAGATCTCTTTACTACCCTATCTACCTGTGACGCCACATTTAGGGAATTTTGTATCTGTATTCCTGGATCCCTATGTTTTACTGCACTCCTCAGTGCCCTACCATTTACCTTGTACATTCAACCTTGGTTTCTCCTTCCAAAGTGTAATACCTTACACTAGTCTGTATTAAACTCCATCTGCCATTTTTCAGCCCATTTTTCCAGCTGGTCCAGATCCCTCTGCTTCCTCACTGTCCACTACACCTCCAATCTTTGTATCATCAGCGAATTTGCTGATCCAATTTACACATTATCATCCAGATCATTTATATAGATGACAAATAACAATGGACCACTGATCCCTGTGGCACACCACTAGTCACAGGCCTCCACTCAGAGAAGCAATCCTCCACTACCACTCTCTGACTTCTCCCATTGAGCCAATGTCTAATCCAATTTACCTCTTCACCATGTATACCTAGCGACTGAATCTTCCTAACTAACCTCCCATGTGGGAACTTATCAAAGGCCTTACTGAAATCCATGTAGACAACATCCACTGCCTTCCTTTCATCCACTTTCATCGTAACCTCCTCGAAAAACTCTAATAGATTTGTTAAACTTGACCTACCACACACAAAGCCATGTTGACTCTCCCTAATAAGTCCCTGTCTGTCTAAATACTTGTAGATCCTATCTCTTAGTACTCCTTCCAATAATTTACCTACTACTGACATCAAACTTACCGGCCTATAATTTCCCGGATTACTTTTAGAGCCTTTTTTAAACAACGGAACAACATGAGCTATCCTCCAATCCTTCGGCACCTCACCTGTAGATACCAACATTTTAAAAATATCTGCCAAAGTCACTACAATTTCAAAACTAGTCCTCTTCAAGGTCTAAGAGAATACCCTGTCAGGTCCTGGGGAGTTATCTACTCTGATTTTC
Source organism: Hypanus sabinus (assembly GCF_030144855.1). Taxonomy (NCBI): domain Eukaryota; kingdom Metazoa; phylum Chordata; class Chondrichthyes; order Myliobatiformes; family Dasyatidae; genus Hypanus; species Hypanus sabinus. The sequence goes on from NC_082712.1 coordinate 181,945,437, forward strand.
CTCAAGAAGCAAGCACCTCCTCCTCTTCAATCTGTATAGGTTCCATGACCTCACTACTTGATTCCCTTATTTCCATTGACTCCAAAATAGAGGTGCAAAAAAACCATTTAAAATATCCCCCATTTCTTTTTGTTCCATACATAGCCGACCACTCTGATCTTCAAGAGGACCAATTTTATCCCTTACTATACTTTTGCTCTTAATATACCTGTAGAAGCTCTTTGGATTATCCTTCACCTTGACTGCCAAAGCTACCTCATGTCTTCTTTTAGCCCTCCTGATTTCTTTCTTAAGTATTTTTTACACTTTTTATACTCCTCAGGTACCTTATTTGCTCCCTGTTTGCCATACATGTCATACATCTCTCTCTTCTTCTTTATCAGAGTTCCAATATCCCTAGAGAACCAAGGTTCCTTATCATTATTTACTTTGCCTTTAATCCTGACAGGAACGTACAAATTCTGCACTCTCAGGATTTCTCCCTTGAAGACCTCCCACTTACCAATGACATCCTTGCCAGAGAACAACCTGTCCCAATCCATGCTTTTTAGATCCTTTCTCATTTCTTCAAATTTGGTCTTTTTCCCATTCAGAACCTCAACCCAAGGACCAGATCTAACTTTATCCATGATCAAGTTGAAACTAATGGTGTTGTGGTCACTGGAACCAAAGTGTTCCCCTACACACACTTCCATCACCTGTCCTAACTCGTTTTCTAATAAGAGATCGAATATTGCATCCTCTCTAGTCAGTAACTCTATATACTGATTTAGAAAACTTTCTTGGACACATTTTACAAACTCTAATCCGTCTAGACCTTTAACAGTATGGGAGTCCCAATCAATACGTGGAAAATTAAAATCCCCTACTATCACAAATTTATGTTTCCTGCAGTTGTCTGCTATCTCTCTGCAGATTTGCTCCAATTCTTACTGACTATTGGGTGGTCTGTGATACAACCCCATTAATGTGGTCATACCTTTCTTGTTTCTCAGCTCCACTCATATGGCCTCGGTAGAGAAGCCCTCTAATCTGTCCTGCCTGAGCACTGCTGTAACATTTTCACTGACTAGCAATGCCACCCCACCCCCCCACCCTTCATCCCTCTGCCTCTATCACATCTGAAACATCGGAACCCCAGAACATTAAGCTGCCAGTCCTGCCCCTCCTGTAGCCAAGTTTCTCTAATGGCTACTATGTCATAATGCCACGTGTCAGTCCATGCCCTCAGCTCGTCAGCCTTCCCCACAATACTCCTCGCATTGAAATAGACACACCTCAGAAGATCATTACCACCCACAACCCTTCTATTTGTGACTTTGCATGAAACTTTAACATCATTTATTTTAACTCCCGCTCCACTATCTACTCTGGCACTCTGGTTCCCATCCCCCTACAAATCTAGTTTAAACCCCCCCAATTGCACTAACAAGCCTCCCTGCAAGGATATTGGTCCCCCTGTAGTTCAGGTGTAACCCGTCTCTCTTGTACAGGTCCCACCTGCCCCAGAAGAGGTCCCAATGATCCTGAAATCTGAAACCCTGCCCCTTACACCAGTTCCTCAGCCATGTGTTCATCCTCCAGAGCCTATTCTTACCCTCACTGGCACATGGCACAGGTAGCATTCCTAAGATTACCACCCTCGAGGTCCTGCTATTTAACTTCCTACCAAGCTCTCTATACTCACTCTTCAGGACCTCCTCACCCTTTCTTCCTACATCATTGGTACCGATGTGTACCATGACATCTGGCTGCTCACCCTCCCATTTCAGAATGTTGTGCACGAGATCAGAGACATCCCTAACCCTGCACCCAGGAGGCAACAAACCATCCGGGAGTCTCTGTTGCAACCAAAGAACCTCCTGTCTGTACCTCTAACTATCGAGTCCCCTATCACTACCGCTCTCCTCTTCTTTCCCCTTTCCTTCTGCACTGCAGAACCAGACTCAGTGCCAGAGATCTGGCTTTCGCAGCTTGTCCCAAGTATGTCATCCCCCCAACAGTATCCAAATCGGTATACTTGTTGCTGAGGGCAATGGCCACAGGGGAGTCCTGCTCTACCTGCCCTTTCCCCTTCCCTCGCCTGTCGGTAACCCAATTATCTGTGCGCTGCTCCTTTGGCGTAACTGCCTCCCTGTAGCTAATACCTATAAACTTCTCAATCTCCTGAATGATCCGGAGGTCATCCAGCTCCTGCTCCAGTTCCCTAATGCGGTTTGTCAGGAGATGCAGCTGGATGCACTTCTTGCAGGTGTCATCAGGGACACCGGAGGTCTCCTTAACTTCCCACATCCTGCAAGAGGAGCATTCCAACATCCTGCCTGGCATTCTCTCTACTCTAAACGAACAAAACAAAACTTACCCGAACCTACCCTGGCCTCTGCCTGTTCACGTCGAAGCCTGTTGAGCCAAAGCCGTCCCACTCTGACTCAGTCCACTCCAATGATGGCCACTACATTGATGGCCACTGTATACGACGGTCTTTTTATTAAACCTTTGGCATGCTACATCACGTGCCTGCGCAGTCTAGCCTCTTTTCCCTGATCAGTTAAAAAGAAAACGGCTTCTCTCTGAGGTGCCTTTACTTCTTCACTCTTCGCCTCTTACTTTGATTTAAAAGACTGTTGAAAAATTTCTCTCCTTTTTAAACCTTTGGTGCGCTACTTCACACGCCTGTGCAGTCTAGCCTCTTTTCCTGGATCAGTTAAAAAAAAAGTCTTCTCTCTGAGATGCCTTTACTTCTTCACTCTCCGCCTCTTGCTTCGATTTAAAAAGCGTATCTTGTGACTATCTTATGACCATGATGTAATTGAGTATCTGGTGAACATGATGTAATGGTCTTGTGATGGTGGGGTGATTTTCTGCCAGTGTGAGGTCACATGATGACATGTTCCAACAGGTATAAAACTGAAAAGCCTGCTGTGATGCAGGAGGTTTTTGTGTTGAGACGTTGATTAATTTGTCAGTTATTCCGTTATTCTGTGTATTTGTCTCATGACGCAGTTTCGTTTTAAAGTGGAGTTTTAATTTCTACTGTAAGGTACATAATCGGTGTGCCGGCAGTTTTTAAAATCACTGCCAGTTATGTTTGAAGTATCTTTGATTTAATTTTAAAGTCTAAGTATTGGAAAGTGAAGACTTTACCGAAGCATGGGAACTTGAAGCATCGAGTAAAGTTTGGCGGCTTACTACAGGATCGACCTTATTAAATCTTTGTTCAAGGAAGTAGTGACCTGCATCTGAGTAACCCCTACCTGTAAGTATAGGAAGTGTTGCGGCAGTATTATTCGCCAAGAAAAAGGTCAGTTCCTTTAAGCCATTTTTATTTCCTTCATCGTGAGTCTTTTGGGCGAGGCATATTTCAGCTGGGATCAGCAGTAACTTCACATCGTTGAGGAACTCGTTACTTCAGGAAAGTCTCTCCTAATTGACTGTATAAATCATTAGGACTTTCGCATTTACCACTTTAAGAACTGTGTTCGCATTTATTGCTTTAAGTACTGTTCAAGTTGCCGTATAGCAGTTAACTTCCGGTTAAGTTAGTCGTTTGTTTACTTTTCATTTTTGTTGAGCACTCCAGATGAAGGGTTTCGGCCCGAAACGTTGTCACTACCTCCTACCATAGATGCTGTCTGGCCTGCTGAGTTCTGCCAGCATTTTGAGTTTTTAAATGAATGTTTATTTGTTTATAAAAAAAACCTGTCTCAATTCTATACTCATTGTTGCTGAAGACGTACCTTAAAAGTATTCACTCATTTCGTCAATACGATGAGTTACAGAGTTATTACTCAGAGGAATTGATTTCAAAACACTGGCATACATATTGAAAACAATGGCGAGCACTTCTGATACAGCAGGCATTATTAATCTTTCACCAACTGTATGAGATTTTCCGTAGACAATAGACAATAGGTGCAGAAGTAGACCATTCGGCCCCTCGAGTCTGCACCGCCGTTCTGAGATCATGGCTGATCATTCACTATCAATACCCAGTCCCTGCCTTGTCCCCATATCCCTTGATTCCCCTATCCATCAGATATCTATCTAGCTCCTTCTTGAAAGCATCCAGAGAATTGGCCTCCACCGTCTTCCAAGGCAGTGCATTCCACACCTCCACAACTCTCTGGGAGAAGAAGTTTTTCCTCAACTCTGTTTTAAATAACTGACCTCTTATTCTCAATCCATGCCCCCTGGTACTGGACTCTCCCAACATCTGGAACATATTTCCTGCCTCAATCCTATCAAATCCTTTAATTATCTTAAACGTTTCAATCAGATCCCCTCTCAATGTCCTCAATTCCAGTGTGTACAAGCCCAATCTCTCCAATCTCTCTGCGTAAGACAGCCCTGCCATCCCAGGAATCAACCTAGTGAATCTATGCTGCACTTCCTCAATTGCCAGAATGTCCTTCCTTAAACCTGGAGACCAAAACTGTACACAATATTCCAGGTGTGGTCTCACCAGGGCCCTGTACAAATGCAAAAGGACATCCTTGCTCTTGTACTCAATTCCCCTTGTAATAAAGGCCAACATTCCATTTGCCCTCTTCACTGCCTGTTGCACTTGCTCATTCACCTTCATTGACTGATGAACTAGGACTCCTAGGTCTCTTTGCATTACTCCCTTACCTAACTCTACACCGTTCAGACAATACTCTGCCCTCTTGTTCCTGCTTCCAAAGTGGATAACTTCACATTTATTCACATTGAATGACATCTGCCAAGTATCTGCCCACTCACCCAGCCTATCCAAGTCTCCCTGTATTCTCCTAACGTCCTCTTCGCATGTCACACTGCCACCCAGTTTAGTATCGTCAGCAAACTTGCTGATATAGTTTTCAATGCCCTCATCTAAATCGTTGGCATAAATCGTAAAGAGCTGTGGTCCCAATACAGAGCCCTGTGATACCCCACTAGTCACCTCCAGCCAGTCCGAGAAACACCCATTCACTGCTACCCTTTGCTTTCTATCTGCCAACCAGTTTTCTATCCATGTTGAAACCCTGCCCCCAATGCCATGAGCTCTGATTTTACTCACCAATCTCCTATGTGGCACCTTATTGAATGCCTTCTGAAAATCTAGGTACACTACATCCACTGGCTTACCCTCATCTAACATCCTTGTTACATCCTCAAAAAACTCCAACAGATTAGTCAAGCATGATTTGCCCTTGGTAAATCCATGCTGGCTCGGCCTAATCCTATTACTGCCATCAAGATGTGCCACTATTTCATCCTTAATAATGGACTCAAGCATCTTCCCCACGACTGACGTTAGGCTAACAGGGCGATAATTCTCCGTTTTCTCCTTCCCTCCCTTCTTGAAAAGTGGGATAACATTAGCCACTCTCCAATCTTCAGGAACTGATCCTGAATCTAAGGAACATTGGAAAATGATTACCAATGCATCCGCAATTTCCTGAGCCACCTCTTTTAGAACCCTTGGATGCAGACCATCTGGACCCGGGGATTTATTAGCCTTCAGTCCTATCAGTCTACTCATCACAGTTTCTTCCCTAATGTCAATCTGTTTCAATTCCTCTGATATCTTATGACCCTGGCCCATCCATACATCTGGGAGATTGCTTGTGTCCTCCCTGGTGAAGACAGATCGAAAATACGCATTAAATTCTGATGCCATTTCCCTGTTTCCCACAACAATTTCTCCCAATTCATTCTTCAAGGGGCCAACATTGTTCTTAACTATCTTCTTTCTCTTCACATAGCTAAAAAAGCTTTTGCTATCCCCTTTTATATTCCTGGCTAGACTGAGCTCATACCTGATTTTTTCTCTCCGTATTGCTTTTTTAGTTAAGATCTGCTGTATATGGGGACAAGGCAGGGACTGGGTATTGATAGTGAATGATCAGCCATGATCTCAGAATGGCGGTGCAGACTCGAGGGGCCGAATGGTCTACTTCTGCACCTATTGTCTATTGTCTATTATCTGTATTCCCACTCATCTTAGCCCTGTCATACTTCTTTTTCTTTAATGCTATACAATCTCTGACTTCCTTTGTCAACCACTGTGGCCCCTTCCCCCTCTTTGAATCCTTCCTTCTCATTGGAATGAACTGCTTTTGCATCTTTTGTATTATGCCCAAGAATATCTGCCACTGCTGATCCACTGTCTTTCCTTCCAGGGCATCCGCCCATTTAACTTTGGCCAGCTCTTCCCTCATGGCTCCGTAGTCTCCTTTATTTAATTGCAACACTGACACCTCTGATCTGCCCTTATCCCTCTCAAATTGTAGATAAAAACTTATCATGCAGGGGTCAGCAACCTTTACCACTGAAAGAGCCACTTGGACCCGTTTCCCACAGAAAAGAAAACACTGGGAGCCGCAAAACCCATTTGACATTTAAAATGAAATAACACTGCATACAACGTTTTGTTTTGCCTTTATGCTATGTATAAACAAACTATAATGTGTTGCATTTATGAAATTGATGAACTCCTGCAGAGAAAACGAAATTACATTTCTGCATGCAACAAAAACATTTTGACCTCCGAAAAAAAGACGTTGGGTTGAAGGTTACTTTTAAGTAAAATACTCGACGTCTATTTGAGTCCTTCTTGTATTTATGAAAAACGCCAAACTTAAATTTGCCGCCAGCAGCAAACCAAAAATAACGTCAGCCAGCTGTCAACCTGAAAAATAAAAGGACTATTTCACTGAACAATGAAAACATAGAATATACGTTAAATAATAGGCAATTAAAATATTTATCATCCTTGTTCAGGTTGACTCACACCTGACAATGCAGTCGTATTCAGTAGGGATGGATCGATGCTTAGGGGAGTGACCGGGAAGGACAATGAACTCTCTGAACTCACAGAAGCGTTTCCCAAATGATGTTTGCATTGCGATGATTGCAGAATGTAAATACTCCGAATTTATCATGTAGTGACCTTGTTTGAACTCTCTCAAATTGGGGAAGTGAGACAATGTGCCTTTCTGTCAATCTCTGGCAAGCACTGTCAACTTGCGCTCGAATGCCAAAACATCCTCTGTACGTCCTTACCCCGTTGAAGAGCTGTGTTCAGCGTGTTCAGGTGCGCTGTCATGTCTACCATGAAGTGTAGCTTTTCCAGCCACTCTGGCTGTTCCAGCTCAGGAAAGGTGAGCCCTTTGCTGCCCAGGAAAGTTTTCACTTCTTCCAGACACGCGACAAAGCATTTCAGCACCTCCCCTCTGGACAGCCAGCGATAAAAACACGTTGTAGCGGTGTGCTACACGCAGTCAGTAAACTGCAGTCAAAGATAGCTTTATTCGAACTAAACAGCCTTGCTTTTAAGCCTCCCTCAACCCGCCCCCCATGGGCGCGGATGCTGCAAAAGACACGTACTCACAAACCCCCGTAGGCTATCTCCCTTAGCCTGAACGCTGGCTAATTGTGAGCCGGTTCGGATGTGTCAGGAAATGGGTCGCCACAACGTCTTATTTAGATTGTACAAGATCACCATAATCTTCAAATTTAGATTTACATTTCAAAAACTAACAAACTAACATAAAATACATTTTAATTAAATACTGACCATGTAGCGGTGTGCTACACGCAGCGCTAAAATTACGACACGGAGTCGGTAACTGCAGTTGAAGGAAAAAACTTTATTCAAAATCTTCAGCCTCACTTTTAAGCCTCCCTCAACCTGCCCCCCATGGCGCAGAGGCTCCAAAGCTCTGTGCTCGCAAACCCCCGTAGGCTATCTAATTGTGAGTCGGTTCGGATGTGCCAGGAAAAGGGTCGCCACAACCAATTATTTCCCAAAGCAACAGGGAGCCGCAGCACAGACGTAAAAGAGCCACATGTGGCTCCGGAGCCGCGGGTTGCCGACCCCCGTGTTATGATCACTACTTCCTAATGGCTCCTTTACTTCAAAATCACTTATCAATTCCTGTTCATTACACATCACCAAGTCCAAAATAGCCTTGTTCCTGGTTGGCTCAAGCACAAGCTGCTCCAAAAATACATCCCTTAGACACTCCACAAACTCCCTATCCTGGGGTCCAGCACCTACCTGATTCTCCCAGTTCACCTGCATGTTGAAATCTCCCATAACGACTGCATTACCTTTAGCACATGCCAATGTTAACTCCCTAATCAACTTGTACCCAATATCCATGCTACTGTTTGGGGGCCTGTACACAACACCCATTAGGGTCTTTTTACCCTTACTGTTCCTCAGCTCAATCCACATAGACTCTACTTCCCCTGTTCCCAAGTCACCTCTTGCTAAGGACTGAATCTCATTCCTCACCAACAGGGCCACCCCACCCCCTCTTCCCATATTTCTGTCTCTACGATAGCACGTATACCCTGGTACACTCAATTCCCAGGCCTGATCCCCTTGCAGCCATGTCTCCGTTATCCCAACAATATCGTAGTTCCCCATTTTCATCTGAGCTTCAAGCTCATCTGTCTTATTTCTGACACTACGCGCATTCAAGTATAGAATTCTTAGCCCATTCCTCCTCTCTTTGCTTAAAACACTGTCTACTGTACCTAACCCAGCTCCTTGAACTTCCATCGGGCTAATTGCACCCTGAATTTTGATGACCTTCTCAAGATCACCCAAACCTTCTACACATTTAACCCCATGCTCCTTCTGACCAACCCTCTGGATCTGGATCCCTGCCCCCTGCACATCTAGTTTAAACCCCCCCCGAGCAGCACTGGCAAACATTCCTGCAAGAATGTTAGTACCCCTCTGGTTCAGATGTAGACCGTCCCTTCGAAACAGATCCCAATGTCCCTGGAACAAAGACCAATTATCCAAAAACCTGAACTCTTCCTTCCTGCACCATGCTCTCAGCCTCGTATTAATGTGCATAATCATTCTATTCCTCGCCTCACTCGCACGTGGCACAGGTAGCAATCCCGAGATTGTCACCCTGGAGGTCCTGCCTTTCAGCTTCACTCCTAACTCCCTGAACTCTCTAAGCAGGACCCCCTCACTCACCTTACCTACATCGTTGGTCCCTACATGGACCACTACATCTGGGTTCATGCCCTCGTTCTCAAGAATAGCCTGCACCTGATCTGAGATGTCCCAGACCCTGGCACCAGGGAGGCAACATACCATCCGAGACTCCCGATCTGCCCCACAAAATCTCCTATCTGTCCCCCTGACTATAGAGTCCCCTAAAACTATTGCTCTCTTCTCTTCCCTCCTCCCCTTTCTAGTTAAGGGTTCAACCTCTGTGCCAGAGGCAGGACCACTACAACTCATTCCTGGTAGGTCATCCCCATCAACAGTATCCCGTACGGTATACTTATTGTTAATGGGAATGGCCACAGGGGTGCTCTGCTCTCACTGCCTGCTCCCCCTGCCTCTCTGGACCATCACCCATCTGCCTACTTCTTGGTTTTTTGGTGTGACTACCTCCTGATAACTCCTATCTATCTCTGCCTCTGCCTCCCGAATGATCCGTAGTTCATCCAGCTCCAGCTCCCTAACTCGGGCTGATAGGAGCTGCAGCTGGACGCACCTCTTGCAGGTGTGGTCATCAGGGACAACTGTGTTGACCCTGACCTCCCACATACTGCATACGGTGCACACCACTGCTCTGACTTCTCCCCCATACCTGAACTGGATTGATAGAATAAGTCTAAAAAGCACCTAGCGACCTTACCTTCTTCCCCTCAGCGAGCAATCACACAGGCTTACCGAAGTCCCCTTACGCCGAAGCCCACTTAGCCAAAGCCCAGGACTCTGCTTCCACGGACTCCGCTGCCCGCTCTGAAAAGAAGTCCTGCCTTTTAAAGTGCGCGCTCGACGCTGACGTCACTAGCGCCTGCGCAGTTCCCCCTCCTCCACAGGTATTGACCAGGTAGACTTAAATCCTACCTACACGGTCGAATTCTCCGAGATCCCAGCTGAATCACAAGCTGTAACTTCCTCCCGATTCCTCCCGTACTTTGCTTTCATTTTAGAAATGTTATAAGAAGCAATGAGATCACTGTCAAGGTAATTTTTTTTTTAGCTTTCTTGGCAAATGACAAATATGCAATGCTTTTCAAGTGCTTCTTTTATCTTCTGGAACTGATTGATACCATAAAGTAGCCTTTTCAGGGTGTCTTTTATAGAAGTGTTCCTGCATTCTTGATGGTTTCATGGCTTCATTAGATAGTACAGTATTACAAATAAGACACATGGGGCATTGCTGATCTTACAGGAACAGACTAAAACCAGACTCCAGGTATGCAATTGTTTAGATGCACTTTCTGTATTCTGTTTCTTAGCAGAATTAGAATTCAAGACTTCACCGTCTTCAATATCAGACATTGTGCCATGCTTATTTATCTGTCATTGATAGGGCTAAATTAAAATAAAAAGTTAACACAAACTGGGAATGCCTATCCATTGTTGATGATGACTGTAAGTTGTCATGGATGGAATGATGGTAGCAGCATGCAAAGGAACTGTGAAGCGAAGATGAGGATGATCACAACAGCAAAAATTACATTTACAGGGTTTCAATGGGAATCTGAACATTAGTCAGGATAGAGCTATCTTTATACTATTCCAGTTAGCGCGACTGACCAATCACATAAGTCTCATTACCCCCAAAGATGGTACTTGACTGCACACTTGAAGCCGAGGTCGCTTTGAACACCTCGAGGAATCCTCGGGGTCTGCAGCTTCACTGATTGGCTCTATTTCAACATTTGACAGACAGACAGACATAATTTATTGATCCCAAGGGAAATTGGGTTTCAGTACAGTCGCACCAACCAAGAATAGTGTAGAAATATAGCAATATAAAAACCATAAATAATTATATAATGATAAGTAAATCATGCCAAGTAGAAATTAGTCCAGGACCAGCCTATTGGCTCAGGGTGTCTGACACTCTGAGGAAGGAGTTGTAAAGTTTGATGGCCACAGGTAGGAATGATTTCCTATGACGCTCACTGTTGCATATCCATAGAATGAGTCTCTGGCTGAATGTACTCCTGTGCCTAACCAGTACATTATGGAGTGGGTGGGAGACATTGTCCAAGATGGCATGCAACTTGGACAGCATCCTCTTTTCAGACACCACTATCAGAGTCCAGTTCCACCCCGACAACATCACTGACCTTATGAATAAGTTTGTTGATTCTGTTGGTGTCTGCTACCCTCAGCCTGCTGCCCCAGCACATAACAGCAAACATGATAGCACTGGCCACCATAGACTCGTAGGAATCCTCAGCATCGTCCGGCAGATGTTAAAGGACCTCAGTCTCCTCAGGAAATAGAGATGGCCCTGACCCTTCTTGTGGACAGCCTCAGTGTTCTTTGACCAGTCCAGTTTATTGTCAATTCGTATCCCCAGGTATTTGTAATCCTCCACCATGTCCACACTGACCCCCTGGATGGAAACAGGTCACCGGTGCCTTAGCCCTCCTCAGGTCCACCACCAGTTTCTTAGTCTTTTTCACATTAAGCTGCAGATGATTCTGCTCACACCATGTGACAAAGTTTCCCACCATAGCCCTGTACTCAGCCTCATCTCCCTTGCTGATGCATCCAACTATGGCAGAGTCATCAGAAAACTTCTGAAGATGGCAAGACTCTGTGTTGTAGCTGAAGTTCAAGGTGTAGATGGTGAAGAGAAAAGGAGACAGGACAGTCCCCTGTGGAGCCCCAGTGCTGTTGACCACTCTGTCTGACACACAGTGTTGCAAGCGCACGTACTGTGGTCTGCCAGTCAGGTAATCAATAATCCATGACATCAGGGAAGAATCCACCTGCATCACTGTCAGCTTCTCACCCAGCAGAGCAGGGTGGATGGTGTTGAACGCACTGGAGAGGTCAAAAAACATGACCCTCACAGTGCTCGCCGGCTTGTCCAGGTGGGCGTAGACACAGTTCAGCAGTTTGATGATGGCATCCTCAACTCCTAGTCGGGGCTGGTAGGCGAACTGAAAGGGGTCCAAGTGTGGCCTAACCATAGGCCGGAGCTGCTTTAGAACAAGTCTCTCCAGGGTCTTCATGACGTGGGAGGTCAATGCCACTGGTCTGTAGTCATTGGAGCCACTGGGGCATGGCATCTTCGGTACAGGGACGAGGCAGGACGTCTCCCACAGCACCCAAACCCACTAGAGACTCAGGCTCAGGTTGAAGACTTGGTGAAGTACTCCACATTGCTGGAGCTATGGCCAGAGCTGTATCGTTGCTCTATCTGTTTTTCATAGATCTGTAGAAAAGGTTGAGAGGGTGTAAATGATTTACCAGCTGTTAAGTTGCGTGAACTGGTTCCATGCTGTGAGTCAAAGGGAACTGTTAGGCACCCTGGTTGCTAATTCATGCATCCTCAATAATGTCGCCTTGGTTGGTTAGGTTGGATGAGATTGCCAAATTTCAGATAGTTATGGGGACAAGTGCTCACCGCCTGCAGAGCTGTGGCTCTTCCTATGTTCCAGAGCCTAATCCTATTTTTGGAAGTGCCTGCTCTATTAAGTCTGTGGAATTTGTTGCCAGGAGCGGCTGTGGAGTCCAAGTCATTGGATGCAATTAAGGCAGAGATAGATAGGTTCTTGATTAACCAGAGCACCAAAGGGTATGGGGAGAGAGCAGGGGAGTGGGGATGACTGGAAGAATTGAATCAGCCCATGATGGAATGGCAAAGCAGAGTTGATGGGCTAAATGGCCCACTTCTGCTCCTTTATGTTATGGTCTTATAAACAAACTGGCAGGTCTCGTGCCTCAAGTTAGGGTGCCACTTAGCATACGCCCCCTAAGAATCTTGAACCCCCCCCAACCCCAGGACATGTAACTGACCCCACTGGGAATCACTGAACTAGGATGTTGGCTGGGATCGAATGTTTCAATTGTGGAGAATAGATCGGCCTGGTTTATTTTCCTCAGAGTGAAGGAGGCTGAGGGAGGTACCCGATATGAAGGACATAGGTAGCAAGGATAGTGAGAACATTTTCCTCAGAATAGAGATGTATAAAATGGAGGGAAGGGGCATAAGTTAGTCTGGATTAAGAGGATATTATAACAATTTTAAACAAATTGCCTCACAAGCTGAAGGAGAGAGGTACAGATGGGTAGATAATGGTCAACATAATGGTGGGCAAACAACCTGTTTCTGTATCCTAGGACTTTAATACAGAAAGGTAATTTTATGTTTCTCTCCACACAAACAGTATTATGCGATTGTAATACGTATCATTACTTGTCTTGAGGAAGGGTCTCAGCCCAAAATGTCGATTGTTTATTCCTCTCCATAGATGGTGCCTGACCTGCTGAGTTCCTCCGGCATTTTCTCTGTTATCATGCACTTGAACTTGATGGTCTAATATTCTCAGTGACTCCAATAAATATTTTCAGTCATATCTAGTTTTCACCTCATGGGAACAAACTGATATTGTAAAACACTCTTTGAGTTACCTCACTGAATTCTGAAAATCCATACAAATGGTAACACAAGAGCAGAAAGTAAATTCAAAAACCCCACCAGAAACCTTCAAGACTCCATAAATGTGTTTTCAATTACTTTATTAATAACATCCAAGCCAATTCATGTCCCCATTTTATAGAAGGGATCTATATTTTTGCCAGTTGATTAAGTATATCAGGCCTCCATAGAGATTACAGACAAAGTAAGCGATAGTAAACAATGCATCAAGAAATTAAACAGCTCCATCACAAGGATACTCCTTCCATTGACAATAAACTGCTGACACCATCACGTCTCCTCCTACGTATCTCCATCAATCACTCTTGAGGAAACTGGTCATGGCAAATGTCCCTGTAGCTACCAGTATAATGATGATTATGAAGAGAAGAACACCAATCACAGTGGCTGCAATATTGAGTGACCGTGCTGTAGATCCATAGTGCTGAGCTCCTTCAACGTCACCCACAACTTTCCGATCTCTAGACTAATAGAAAAAATATATAAATAAATATGCAAGCAGACCGAGACCACCAGTGATATCTAATTGGTTAGACAAGTTGGTGGTCTTTAATGCAACTACCTCTTTTTATTTAAAATAACAAATTTGGAATCAGGTTTATTATCACTACCATTTGTCATGAGATTTGTTTATAAAAATGCCCACCAGCATAACTGTGTTAATAAAATAAAGCAGTCTTAAACCAGGGTATTACAATAAAATACGCTATAGTTTATATAAAATAAACTATATGTTTTCAAATATACCCAATGACTGAGCCCTCACAGCCATCTATGGCAATGAACGCAGATTCACCATCCTCTATGACATGTATAAGATTATAGGGTTGGGAAATGATTTTCGGACTCTTGTGAATAAGGGGTTAAGATTGTTGTTCTGTTCTGCAATTTGCTTGTACAGCTTTCAAACTGACAGGTGTGGTCTCACATCTATTGCTCGCATGGCTTCCAAGAATTAAACTGAGCACTCTTGTCCCGTAAGACAGTATCACCACCAAATTAGACAGCGGTTCACAGGAGCCTGTGACCCTGGTGTGACTCTTGTCTTATTAGTAAAAGCCAGGGTGAGGTATAACATTGCTATATGAAAACACTGGACTAACGCTAAAGATAAGAAATGATGGTTAAAAGGTCTCCAAACTCTGCATCTGTGTGCAGGGAGAGAGACCACTGATACAGTCCCTTGTGTGTGTGCCTAAGTGCTCTCCAGTATCAAGCTACTAAATAAAAAGTTGTCGTTTTATTTCCCGTAGTACTGTGTGTTTTTGCATCGGGTAACAGGTAATAATTAAAAGGAATGTTTGACAATTTGGCAAGCCAGCCAGGAGTCCAAGATGAGGCACTTCTGTGAGATGGCATCAGCGATTGGCTCGGTGGCAACGACCTGAGACAGATGGGCCCACGAGGCAAGATTTACCTTGATCTCTCATTAGAAGTCCACCTTGTCGACCCCTTCATCTACGGGCAATCCTATGACGGACTCCTGAAGAACCATTAAGATTACCCGGGTACTATGGTAAGAAGGTGGGGGGGGGGGGGGCTTGAGGATTCGCCCAGGTGTAACAAAGGTAGGCTCAAGGATTCGGCTGGTTTAAAAAAACAAGTGGGCTTGAGGATTTGCCCGGTATAAAGAAGTGCACTTTGAGGATTTATCTGGTATAAAAAGTGGGCTGAGGATTTGCTCGGTGAAAAAAAAAAAGTGGGTTTGACGATTCACCCTTGTGTTAGAAGACTGAAAGGAATTAATGTGGTATAAATAAGTTTTGAAGTAAGCTTACAATAATTTGCCTGTCTCGGACACCCTGCCTTAGATCAGTTGTTAAGAGGGGAAATCCCCCACACAAAGGTCAGGACCCTGAAGTGGGTGCAAAGAGACATGGCACGAGATTAATGGGTTAAAAGAAAAAAATGTTAGATTGTTATTAAGTTAGGACTGGAAATCCCTTTGTTCAAAATTTGTAAGCAAAACCAGAGGGTCAACAATGATTTTCAGAAATTATCTGCCTCATTAGATAAGAAATTGGGGAGTGAAACCGGGCCATTAGGAGAGACCTGAAAGGTGAAGAAATGTATTAAAATAAAAGAAGGTGTAAAAGAAATTCAGGTGAAAAATGGAAAATTTTAATGTCAAAATGAAAAAAAAAAGCCGAGAGTTATCCAATAAGTCTAGACAAAGAAGTTGGAAAAACAATGCAAGGAAAAGAGGGACTAGTGAGTGTGATAGGGAAGACAAAGCTAAGAGTTGATGTTTCAGTGTTAGGACCATGATAAAGGACAGAAAAAAGGGAGAAGACAGGAGAAGGAACTGGACAGAAACATGAGGTTTTTAAATCATCAGGGTAAAATGGAGGTACCTCCGGACATGTCTGGATTACCCATGTTGTTCCAAAACGAGACCAATCACACAGACGAAACGAAGGAGGATTGATTAGTGCGACCCGCAGCCCCCATTTATCCTCCCCTCCCACAACCACAGGCATCACAACCGCCACCCCCGTACTCCCCCAAGGCCCCCATGGGCAGGAACAGGATTGGGAGTTGGGACAATTCACTGATCTGATTAGCCGGCAGAACTAGGAGTTAAACTAAACAGCAGTCAAAGGAAAAGCCCTCCCGACTGCTGGTGTCCAAAGGAAGGGGCAGAAGGAGGAATTGTTTGGTAGGGAACGGTCCCTTGATTGACCCAGATGAGGAGTATGATGATGATGACCCCTTTGGACCCGCAGTCCCGAATGCAAACACTCCACGTTTGTTCCTGACCCGATTTGTCCCTAATCCCCATGGAAACTCCAAGGCTCCTACTCTGCAGGTTTATATCCCCTAAAACCATATGAAATGTGCATGATTATGAGCAAGGCACCTAATTGTAAAATGAATCTTGACGATTTTATAGACTACATAATAAGCACTATTCAAATGTATTAGGCTACTCCCCAAGATCTTTTCAGTCTATGCTGTAGGGCCCTCACTCAAGATGAACAGGCCAAATGGTAAGAGGGACTAGATAATCACAATAATTGGCAGGCATTTTCGACAGTGAACCCTGACCCAACGGAACAGGTAGACAAAATTAAACGAGCCCTAAAGACGACTCTGCAACACCCCATTGACATGACCAAGGTCTTAGACTTTAAACCCAAGGAAAGAAAAGACAGTACTGACTTTTGGGACTGTTTCTGTTCCACCCACGTGACTTATGCCGGGGATACCACCTATAATGCTGGTAATCCCTCACCCCAATTTAATGCTATTCTCTTGCAGTGTATCCCTGAGAATATCGCTACTGCTATAAGGACCAATAATATGAACTGGTTGACTAACTCTCAACCCCAAATAAAGCAAGCACTCATTTTTTACCGGAACCCGCCTTAGCAGCTATGCCATTGTGAATGACTCGGCTATGGTCAAGTCAGCATCATTACAACTTCCTGCCTCAGAACAAAAGGGCAGAAATATTTGCCTTGATGAGAGCCTGTATATTGGCCAAGGATAAAGAGGCTAATATTTTCACCGACTCCCGTTACACCTCTTGGGGCAGCTCATGACTTTGGGCAATTAGGGCCCACCGGGGGTTCCTCACTTCCGCAGGGACCCCTATCCAGAATGCCTCGTAAGTAAAGAACCTCCTCAGTGCCATCCTGTTCCCAAAACAATTGGCTATCATTAAGTGCTCAGTGCATCTCTCCAACTCCTCTACAGTTACCCAAGGAAATAATCGGGCGGACAGAGAAGCCAAATTAGCGGCACAGACTGCCATTTATATTGTCTCTACAGCAGAGAAATTGGCCTTGGCCTGCAGGCCGACCACAACAACGAGGGGTATTCCAGACATGGACACTGCACAACGAAGACAGGGGGACACCCCGATTCAGAAAAATTAATCTGGAAGACGCATGGGTGTTTGCACTCTGCGTCCGAGGGCCTCTGGCTCACTCCATCTGGCCAAGAATGTATACCCGATGCTTTGTTACCAATGCTTATTGATTGCCTGCATACTGATACGCACCTTGGCAAGGAGGGAATGAGTAACATTTTATTACACACCTGGTGGCACACTAGATTGGAAGAGGTGCACAAGAGAAAATACGATCATGTCTGATATGCCAACAAACAAATGTGGGAAAAGGAGTAAGATGTACCCGAGGAAAAACCCCCTTCCTAGGTGGTCCTTTTGAATGTATTCAACTTGATTTTATCGAACTACTGCGTGTGCACTGTTATAAGTATTGTTTAGTGATGGTAGATGTGTTCTGCAGATGGATTGAAGCTTTTTCAACCAATAATAAAGCCGCCACGGTGGTAAGGTTGTTACTTACAGAAATTATACCAAGATTCGGGGTACCCAGACAGATAAATTTGGACAATGATCCTCATTTTGTGGGATAAATAAATAAAGAGTCGTCTGAGGTGCTGCACATTGAACAGCAATTTCATTGTGCCTATCACCCAAAGGCTGCAGGAGTAGTGGAACGGGCTAACGGCACCCTGAAAAATAAGCTGGCTAAGTTAAAGTCCAAAACCGGACTGAACTGGCTGAAGGTCCTTCCATTAGCTTTGTATCATATGAGGATTACTCCCCATTCCACTACTGGAGTTTCAGTAGCTGAAATTATTTATGGACGTCCTGGAAGGACCCCATGGGTGCTAACACTCAGCCTCGCACCCAAGTTGACATTAATGTTATGGGGGATGAATTGCAAAGATTTTTCAGGCAGTTAACATCCTCTTTAAAGTTTCTTCATTCTCAGGTGCAGGCAGCATTTAAACCACATGAAAGACCAGAGGCGGAGTGGCCAGATTTGAAAATTGGGGATTCGGTACTCGTCTAGGGAGGCTATTTGGGTGGAATTGAGGAATGGGAAAGGTGTAGTAACACTTATAGGGGTGTATTATAGACCACCTAATGGGGAGCGAGAATTGGAGGAGCAAATTTGCAAGGAGATAGCAGATATTTGTAGTAAGCACAGGGTTGTGATTGTGGGAGATTTTAATTTTCCACTCATAGACTGGGAAACCCATACTGTAAAAGGAATAGATGGTTTGAACATAGAACAGTACAGCACATTACAGGCCCTTCAGCCCACAATGTTGTGCCGACCCTCAAATCCTGCCTCCCATATACCCTTCACCTTAAATTCATCCATATACCTGTCTAGTAGTCTCTTAAATTTCACTAGTGTATCTGCCTCCACCACTGACTCAGGCAGTGCATTCCATGCACCAACCACTCTCTGAGTGAAAAACCTTCCTCTAATATCCCCCTTGAACTTCCCTCCCCTTACCTTAAAGCCATGCCCTCTTGTATTGAGCAGTGGTGCCCTGGGGAAGAGGCGCTGGCTGTCCACTCTGTCTATTCCTCTTAATATCTTGAACACCTCTATCATGTCTCCTCTCATCCTCCTTCTCTCCAAAGAGTAAAGCCCAAGTTCCCTTAATCTCTGATCATAATCCATACTCTCTAAACCAGGCAGCATCCTGGTAAATCTCCTCTGTAGCCTTTCCAATGCTTCCACATCCTTCCTATACTGAGGCGACCAGAGCTGGACACAGTACTCCAAATGTGGCCTAACTAGAATTTTATAGAGCTGCATCATTACATCGCGTCTCTTAAACTCTATCCCTCGTCTAATGAAAGCTAACACCCCATCAGCTTTCTTAACTACCCTATCTATCTGTGAGGCAACTTTCAGGGATCTGTGGACATGTACCCCCAGATCCCTCTGCTCCTTCACACTACCAGGTATCCTGCCATTTACTTTGTACTCTGCCTTGGAGTTTGTCCTTCCAAAGTGTACCACCTCACACTTCTCCGGGTTGAACTCCATCTGCCACTTCTCAGCCCACTTCTGCATCCCATCAATGTCTCTCTGCAATCTTCAACAATCCTCTACACTATTTACAACACCACCAACCTTTGTGTTGTCTGCAAACTTGCCAACCCACCCTTCTACCCCCACATCCAGGTCATTAATAAAAATCACGAAGAGGTCCCAAAACAGATCCTTGTGGGACATCACTAGTCACAACCCTCTAATCTGAATGTACTCCCTCCACCATGACCCTTTGCTTTCTACAGGCAAGCCAATTCTGAACCCACCTGGCCAAACTTCCCTGGATCCGATGCCTTCTGACTTTCTGAATAAGCCTACCATGTGGAACCTTGTCAAATGCCTTACTAAAATCCATTTAGGTCACATCCACTGCACTACCCTCATCTATATGCCCAGTCACCTCCTCAAAGAACTCTATCAGACTTGTTAGGCAAGATCTTCATAAAGCCATGCTGACTGTCCCTGATCAGACCACGATTCTCTAAATGCCCATAGATCCTAACCCTAAGAATCTTTTCCAACAGTTTTCCCACCACAGACGTAAGACTCACTGGTCTGTAATTACCTGGACTATCCCTACTAACTTTTTTGAACAAGGGGACAACATTCACCTCCCTCCAATCCTCCAGTATGATTCCTGTGGACAACGAGGACATAAAGATCCTAGCCAAAGGCTCAGCAATCTCTTCCCTTGCCTCGTGGAGCAGCCTGGAGAATATTCCGTCAGGCCCCAGGGACTTATCCGTCCTAATGTATTTTAATAACTCCAACACCTCCTCTCCTTTAATATCAACATGCTCCAGAAAATCAACCTCACTCATATTGTCCTCACTGTCATCAAGTTCCCTCACAGTGGTGAATACCGAAGTATTCATTGAGGACCTCGCTCACTTCCACAGCCTCCAGGCACATCTTCCCACCTTTATCTCTAATCAGTCCTACCTTCACTCCTGTCATCCTTTTGTTCTTCACATAATTGAAGAATGCCTTGGGGTTTTCCTTTACCCTACTCACCAAGGCCTTCTCATGCCCCCTTCTTGCTCTTCTCGGCACCTTCTTAAGCTCCTTTCTTGCTACCCTATATTCCTCAATAGACCCATCTGATCCTTGCTTCCTAAACATCATGTACGTTGCCTTCCTCCACCTGACTAGATTTTCCACTTCACTTGTCACCCATGGTTCCTTCACCCTACCATTATTTATCTTCGGGACAAATTTATCCCTAACATCCTGCAAAGAGATCCTTAAACATCGACAAGTCCATAGAACATTTCCCTGCAAAAAACTCATCCCAATTCACACCCGCAATATTCTAGCCTTATAGCCTCATAATTTGCTCTTCCCCAATTAAAAATTTTCCTGTCCTCTCTGATTCTGTCCTTTTCCATGATAATGCTAAAGGTCAGGGAGCGGTGATCACCCAGATGCTCACCCACTGACAGATCTGTGACCTGACCCGGTTCGTTACATAATACTAGATCTAGTGTGGCATTCCCCCTAGTCGTCCTGTCAACGTACTGTGACAGGAATCCATCCTGGACACACGTAACAAACTCTACCCCATCTGAACGCTTGGAACTAATCAAGTGCCAATCAATATTAGGGAAGTTAAAGTCACCCATGATAACAACCTTGTTATTTTTGCACCTTTCCAAAATCTGCCTCCCAATCCGCTCCTTGGTATCTCTGCTGCTACCAGGGGGACCTATAAATACCCCTAGTAGACTAACTGCTCCCTTCCTGTTCCTGACTTCCACCCATACTGACTCAAGAGAATCCTGCTACATTACCCACCCTTTCTGCAACTGTAATAGTATCCCTGACCAGTAATACCACCCCTCCTCCCCTTTTACCCCTCTCTCTATCCCTGTTAAAGCACTGAAATCCAGGAATATTGAGAATCCATTCATGCCCTGGTGCCAGCCAAGTCTCCGTAATGGCCACTACATCATAATTCCATAATTTGGAGTTTGTAAACTGTGTGCAGGATAGTTTTTTGCAGCAATACATAGAGGAACCAACTAGAGAAGGGCAGTGCTGTATCTTCTGTTACGGAATGAAATAGGCCAGGTGACAGAGCCATTTTCCAACAGTATGATATCTACTCTTACCTCCCTTTTTTCTCTTTATATACATCTGAAAATGCTTTTGCTATCTTTCTTGATATTGTTGGTTAGGTTATCTTCACATTTTATCTTGGCCTTCCCTATGGCTTGTTAGGTTGCCTTCTGTGGGGTTTTTTTAAAACTACCGAATCCTCTAATTTTCCACTATTTTCTGATCTATTACATGACCACTCTTTTGCTTTTATGTTGGCTTTGACTTCCCTTGTTAGCCACAGTTGTGACATCCTTCCTTTAGAATACTACTACTTCTTTGAGATGCATCAATCTTTTGACTTCCAAATTCCTCCCCGAAACTCCAGCCATTGCTATTCTGCCATCATTACTGCTATTGTCCCCTTCTAATCAGCCTTGGTCAGCTCTTCTCTCATGCTTCCGTAATTCCCTTTACTCCACAGTAAACCTGAATAGATTTGACTTTAGCTTCTCCCTCTCAATTTACAGGGCAAAATCTATATCATATTTTTGTATCGGTCTTCACTGTTAAAGACGTTAGCAGTAGAGTTCCAGGTGTTGGGGTCTTGAAGTGTGTGAACTTACCATTACTAGAAAGAAAGTTCTTGGGAAACTGAAATGTCACGTCTGAAGGTCGGTAAGTTACCTGGACCAGATGGTGCACACGCCAGGGTTCTGAAAAAAGTGTCTGAAGTGATTATGGAGGCATTAGTAATGATCTTTCAAAAATCACTGGAATCTGGAATGGTTCTGGAAGACTGGAAAATTGCAGATGTCCAGATGTCACTTCACTCTTCAAGGCGGGAGAGGCAGACGAAAGTAAACTATAGGGCAGTTAGGCTGACAGTGGTTGGGAAGGTGTTGGAGTCAATTATTAAAGATGAGGTCTCAGGGTAGTTGGAGGCACATGATAAAATAGGCCAGTCAGCATGATTTCTTCAAGGGAAAATCTTGCCTCACAAATCTGTTGGAATTATTTGAAGAAATAACAAGCAGGATAGACAAATGAAAAAAAAAAATCGGTTGATCTTGTGTAATTGGATTTTCAGAAGGACTTTGACAAGATGCCACACATGAGGCTGCTTCACAAGCAATGAGCCAATGATGTTAGAGATACCATGATATTGTTTCAGTGTTGTACTTTTCTATGACTCTGACTCTAAACTATGCATGTAATGCGTGCAAGCACTAAGTGTTTCCAGGTACTGAGGTTCCACTTGTCCCTGGTGCAGCACAGGATGAACCCGGCTCTTGACCATGTAATAGTTGGACACTGCTGTACAAACTGTCCTTTATAGGAAGTATTCTCGAGTGCATATCCATCAGACAGCAGTCAATATGAAACTGCCTGACACCTTGTCATGATTTGGAGGCCTGTGCCCCTCAATTACTTGCAGAGCTATGCTAGGCAGAGTCATTGCTTCATGCTTTGGTGGGGTCATCCCTGTCAAACAGGTCTAAGGGTAGGTCCACCAGACATTCAGATTTGGGGATTCAGCTCAGGGTTAACAACCTTAACTAGTCAAATAACTGTTACAGAAACAGCAATAAAAAAAACCCTTCTACCTCTGAGTGACCAAGGACAGACAGTGATGGAGAATCTTCATTACTGCCATAAATGTAACAGTGTAACAGGCAGCAAGTTTTGCCAACAGGATCCTGTGGAGTTTCCCAAACAGATTATGGAGACCAGCTGGCAGAATGCCATACCAGATAGGTATATCCGGACTATACTGGATAGGTGGTTTTCCATCAGCTCCTCCTGTAGGCTCGCTGGCCTATTCCCAACTCACTGCTATAACTGGATTGTTCAACTGAGTGTGAGATACCAAGGTTCCTGCATATCAAAACACATTCGCCACCCGCACATCTCTCCCCCACCCCACTAAACTCGCGCAAAGAACACCCCTCCCTCACAGAGCGACAACATCCCTCAAAGAATGATAATCCTCTCACAGAACGCCCCCCCCCCCAAACACACACAGGAATACTCATTCTGCACCTCCGCCGCTTTCAGCTTCCATAGCTGTAAAATGGGCGGCCTAGCAGTCACCCGCGCCAGAGGTTGGAGCGGCTTTTCGAACTGCTCACCCCACTCCCTCACTCACTTTGACCGAGAAGATGATGGCGATGAACCCCAGGCAGCAGACGTTCATGTAGGAGAGGTTGAAGAGGGACCAGGACAGATAATCACGGGGCATTGCCAAGACTTGCGCTTTCGGGTGGTTCGAGAAGTGGCGGGCTTCGTGCAGGGGGCGGGGCATGCGGTGGCGGGAGCGGGCCGGGGACTGAGGATTGGAGAGCCTGGGCAAGATGAGGGATAGGTGTTGGTGAGTAGGGTTTGGGGTGGGACCAGGCTGCGGCTGCCGGGTGGGAGGAGATGGGGAGGGAACACATTGGGTTCTGGAATGGGCAAGTGCAGTGATTGAGGGAGAGATGGGTCGAAGGAGAGAGGCACAGAGAGAGAGAGAAAGGGGGCACGGAGAGAGATGGAGAGGGAGAGGTTCGCAGAGAGAGAGGGGGTTGGGAAGGAGGGGGTCGCGGTGGGAGAGAAGGAGGGGATGGGGTCACAGGAGGGAGGAGAAGAGTGAGGGGATCGCAGAGGGAGAGAGGGGAGAGTGAGAGGGTCGAGGAGGGAGGAATGCGGAGGCGTAGAGGGTCATACAGAGAGCGGGAGTGGATCGAGTGGGGCGTGCAAAAGGAGAGAGAGTGGGTGGCGCGCGGAGAGGAGAGCACGGGTTCTGGGTGGAGGAAATGACCCGGTGGCCGGGGGCAGACAGCTTCTGCCCCTCGGCCATCCAATTTCTGAATTGACATTCAATCAGAATCGCGGGGGGGGGGGGGGGGTTGCTCATAATAAATACGCCTGGGTATTTATACCTCCCAATAAGCACACAGCAGTGAATTCCTCACACCTTCGTCTGATCGCAGGGTTTATTCCCTGACAGGGACTGAACTCATCTGAATGTAGCCCAATCACAAACGAGAAAATCTGCATATGCTGGAAATCCAACAAACACACAAAATGCTGGAGTAACTCAGCAGACCAGCCAGCATCTATGGAAAAGCGTGCAGTCAACGTTTCGGGCCGAAACCCTTCGGCCGGACTAGAGATAAAAATTGAGTAGAGTGTAGCCATCCACCTCTACAATACCCTAGCGACCCAGCCAAAGGCCGGATAACACGCGTGATTTAATGCGTAAACGGAGATTGCGCCAGGGAGTTTAATCTTTCGAGCTACACCACACGTTTACGGACCAGAGGCGAATACATTTTGGAATTTAACCCAACGGTGGATAAAGTCCCCGAGGCTATCATCCGGATATTTAATCCACGGTCCGAGGGGCGCCAATTCAACCCCGCCCTTCCCACTGGGAATAATCATCCATACGTGCATTGCGCACAAAGCACGACTAGCTCGCAACGAGGAATTTAACATATTCAGTGATATCGCTTCCAACTCAGTGAACCACAGGGATGGGAAGACCAGCAAAAGTTCAACCCATCACGGGAACTGCCTCCTGGTACAAAAATCGCATGGACATACACACCCGGGGGTTTAACCCTGATTATCTTTGGCCATATCGTTGGGTGGAGCGGATATACGTCTCTACCAAAGGAGTTGTAAAGTACTGCTTCCCTCCCCTAGCCTGCAGGTCATCCCTGGGCATCGGATGAGTAGTTGGTGCACATCACAGGTCCAGGTTATACAACTACTGACGCCAGGCAGACAATCTCTGAAGAATATTGATAATGGCTGGGGTCACCGTCTCGGAAAAATACTATCTACTAGAAAAAGGCAATGGCAAACCATTTCTGTAGAAAAATTAGTTAAAAACAATTATGGACATGGAAAAGACCTAGACTGCCTACGGCATGGCATATAAGAAACGAACGAATCTCTGGCCGTGTAATCCTACCTGCGGCCATGGAGCCCGGGGGTTTATACCCTGCCTAGGGTATGCAAACCGGGAGAGAGCGAGTTATGCATTTTCTAGGGTACAAAACCCCGGGGTTTATTCTTCCCTTATGTAAGGAGCGGGGCGTTTATTCGCCACTCAAGATACAGTAAAGAGATAAATAACCCCCTATCTCCGTAAGGAGCCCAGGGGTCATACATTCCCCAGGAGTTTATTCCCCTTTAGAACGGAGCCGGGTGTTTATCCTCCCCGAGTACCAATCTGGTGGCTTTCCCGACAGGGATGAGCCCGGAGTTTAATTCCCCCATATCCCTGTACCGGGTATGAATCCCAGGAATTTCGGCATCCGGTGGATTTGGCAGTACTGCGAACTTTTCATCGGCACTTCATTCCCAGCGGTGAGGATAAACTCATTTGGCGAAGAGTAACCGCTTCCCCACCCGACGTTCTCCCGGCATCCCTGCGTCTCCTCTTTCTCAGCCCGACTGCCAACCTCACTTCTCCCCGGCTAGTGTCACCCATCCCCGTCTCTGGAGTTCTTTCCCTCCTGTCACCGACCCCTACTCACCTTAATCGAAAACACCATGGCAGTTAAACCCAAGCAGCAGAAATTCATGTAGAGCAAGTTGAAGATGGACCAGGGCAGGTGATCGCGGACGGGGAGCACGCCAGGCACCACCTGAACCGTGCGAGGAGCCATTGGGATCTGATCACTTCTGTACTCCATTCTGGACTGGTGCGGGACGGCGGGCGAGCTCAGGCAAGTTAGTTACTGGTCGGAGTTTGATGTGAAAGGCGGGGTTTCTCAAAACCAATGAACAGCGCAAATATGGACCAGCAAATTTTAGGAGGAAGTGGCAAAACGTTAAAAGGGTGGTATATGACGATTGAGCAATTTCTTCCCCTCCTTGAGAACTCAAGTGAAATTAAGTGATGGTAAGGTCCTGGTATTGGAGCGGTGGCGGGTGCGTCTGGTAAGGACTAACATTTAAAAGCAAATGGAGAAGATTTCACCACACTTTTTAATAAACGTTTTTGGAATAATATACAGAATATAAAACGAAAAGAATAACAGCGCAAAGCTCTTCACGTTCTTGACCAGGTCAATACATTCAGTCAGATTAACTCTCCGTTTAAAATAACACCATTAGTATTTATTCTCCTTCTCCGCCCCCCCCCCCCCCGAAAAAGAGCATAGGTTGTTGTGTGCAAATTAAATGTACTGTGTTATTCAGGGGTGCCATTTGATACAAGAAAAAAATGTCAACAAATTGTTTACAATTGGTAAACTTGCCCCAAGATAAATCAAATGATAACCTCTCCCATCCAAGTAAAAAAAGTGTAGCAAAATGCTGAAACACAGAAAAATGTAGCATCAAGTATTTCCCAAAACAATGTGGAAATTTATTCAATTGATTAAATTACAAGCCCTGTCCAAGTGGAACTGGGTGTAAATGAAAAGAGTGGAATGAAGATGGTTTATTAATGATTGGATGACAAATTATTTTATGGTATATGGAGGAATTTAAAGTGGGGGGTTATATGGGAGGCAGGGTTTAAGGGTCAGTACAACATTGTGGGCCGAAGGGCCTGTACTGTGATGTATTGTTCTATTTCAAAGTCATGAGGACATGACTATTTGTGGTGGGGGGAGAGTAATGCCCTGGTTCACATATTTACTGTTATGCTGTAGGTATTTCATTTAGCTGTTCTGTAAAAGCAGTCTGTTCTGCTTTCAGTCTGTTTCGGTTATTGTTGAAGATAAGGGATAATGTGGAATGTGTGCCATCTAATTAGGGGGAGGTTTTCTTAGGGAGGGACATTGAAGTTGCTCTTGGGGTTTTTTTTGACTCGGCGGGAGATAAAGAGAGAAGATGCCGAGGAGAACCGGTCGTAGTATACGACCCGGTGGGAGACCCGTTTGTTTGAGCTGGATTGCGAGTGACATTCATAAGGTGGTGTGGACATTCACACTGACCGAGGGCCCAGCGTGTGAGTGACAGAGAAGTTCAAGATGAGCTCCAACTTGTGCACATTTGACTATTTAATTAAAATGGGCCATTTTCTTTTTGTTTTTCTTTACTAACCCCTTAGTTAAGATTCATAAATATAATTCTTTTAATTGTATTCAGGGTACTGTCTGTTATTTCGTGGCACTAATTTGTAACATGGTAGCAAAATACACAGCATCCACACAAACCGGGGTTTGGAGCTGGAGAGCTGTCTCAGTCTCACGAGTTTGTCAGGACCAGAGAGTGTTTTCCCTAGACTTATGCTGCCAAGGAAACCAGGGGTTTTCAATATGTTAAGAGCATTTCTGACTGGTTCCAAATTGGTGACGAGCTCAACCTCTATTAAAATGCAGTTTAGATTTAGCTGTTTCTTTAATTGTTTAAATCAATTTAGATTGGCAACAACATCTCCTCCATGATCTCCATACAAGGCTATGTGCTCAGTTCCCTGCTCTACTCATTTTCTTACTTATGACTATGTATCTAAGCACAGCTCTAATGCCATATTCAAGTTTGTTGATGACATCACTGTCAAAGGCAAAATCAAATATGGTGGTGAATCAGCTGTTATATACCCCCAGGGTTCATTTTTTCTGTGGACTGTCACTTTAAAATGCCAAGAGAATGAGACTGACTTTTATACACTGTTGGATTTCTGCTGACTACAAAAATTGCTTGGCTACTATAGTGAGAGAGGTGGATTTATCTGATGAACAATGAATGTTTACATTTTTTCTGCGGCTTGGTTTGAATAAGCAAGGTCAGATGACCCTCTCACAGACAGGCACAGAGAGACACATGGTCAGAGTCAAGATGGATTCTGTCAATGTAAGATACCAGTGAGTCGGTCGCTGGATTAAACTTTCAGTAGCCAAAAAGGGTGTGTTGAGATTAATCAGAGTATTGATAAATGACTCTCACAAGTTGCTGCAACTAGAAGAAGTTTGCAGAGAGAAGAGAGGAGAGGAAGGTTTGAAGCAGAAGAAACCTAGTGACAAAGAGATCACTGTTTGGACTCTCTCTCCAAGTAGCCTGGGAGGGTGAGTTTGTTTCCACTCAGATACTAAAGTACCACATAGTTAATCCACAGGAGTGGGTTCTCTGGTGAGGGGAAAACTTTTGTGAATACCACGTGTGTGTTTACCTTTTGTTTGGGTGTAGTTCACTGAAGAAAGGCACCACTGTGGCAAATCACTGTTAGAGTTATTCTGTATGCCGTGGAACTGGATAAGTGGCTATCACATTGTGTGTGATTGGGGTAACTGTGTGGAATCTACTGGTGTGTCGACCCTTGCCTGGGTGGTGGTTCTCTTGAAGATGGTCCCCTTTGTGATAAGCTACTATTGGTAATATTTTGTGTGAGGATTTGGAGGACAACAGAAAGATTGACGACACCTGTTTGTTTGGATTACAAATATAACCATATAACAATTACAGCATGGAAACAGGCCATCTCGGCCCTTCTAGTCCATGCCGAACACTTATTCTCATTTCATTTTTCAATCTTTTTTTATTGATTTTCAAATAAAGAATGTACAAATCAAAAGAGGAGTTTAACAAATAGATAATATAAAAGACATATGAACAACAATAGTAAAAACAGAAAGGATATAATATCAAAATCAAATAGGTAAAACATTATGCTGTTATATATACAATGGTTAAAAAAAACTACAACTCCTCATAGCAATCATAAAAAAATTGGAAATTTTATTGATAAAAAAACCCACTATCTAAACTGAAACAAAAAAAAAGAGAAAGAAAAAGAAAGATTTGGGCAGTCCAATTGAGGATAAAATTGAAAAAAAAAGAGAGGAAAAAAAACCCATCCTTCCAGTCATCTCTGAACCTTTACAAAAGGGAAGTCATGTTTGACAAATATGTTGGAGTTCTTTGAGGACATAACGTATAGGGTAGATAAAGGGGAACCAGTGGATGTGGTGTATTTGGACTTCCAAAAGGCATTTGACAAGGTGCCACACCAAAGATTATTACTTAAAGTAAAACATCATGGGATTGGAGATAATATTCTGGTATGGGTGGAGGATTGGCTTTCTAACAGAAAACAGAGAGTTGGGATAAATGGTTTATTCTCAGACTGGCAGTTGGTGACTAGTGGTGTTCCGCAGGGGTCGGTCTTGGGACCCCAACTCTTTACAATCTATATTAATGATTTGGAGAAAGGGACTAAGTGCAACGTATCGAAGTTTGCTGATGACACAAAGATGGGAGGGAGTGTAATGAGTGCGGAAAACATTGAAACCCTGCAGGGGGACATAGATAGGCTGAGTGATTAGGCAGACATTTGGCAGATGAAATATAATACTGACAAGTGTGAGGTCTTGCACTTTGGCAGGAAAAATAATAGAGCAAGTTATTATCTAAATGGAGAGAAACTGGAAAGTGCTTCTGTGCAAAGGGATCTGGGGGTCATGGTGCAGGAAACACAAAAAGTTAGTATGCAAGTGCAGCAGGTGGTCAAGAAGGCCAATGGAATGCTGGATTTATTGCTAGGGGGATGGAGTATAAGAACAGGGAGGTCTTACTGCAGTTGTACCGGGTATTGGTGAGACCACACCTGGAGTACTGTGTGCAGTTCTGGATTCCATATTTAAGAAAGGACATACTGGCTCTCGAGGCAGTGCAGAGAAGGTTCACTAGGTTAGTTCCGGGGATGGGTGGGTTGATGGATGATGAGAGGTTGAGTAGATTGGGACTCTACTCATTGGAGTTCCAAAGAATGAGAGGCGATCTTATTGAAACATATAAGATTGTGAAGGGGCTTGATTGGGTGGATGCGGGGAGAATGTTCCCAATGATGGGTGAAACTAGGACTAGGGGGCATAATCTTAAAATAAGGGGATGCCGTTCCAGGACTGAGATGAGGAGAAATTTCTTCACTCAGAGGGTAGTGGGGCTGTGGAATTTACTGCTCCAGAGAGCTGTGGAAGCTACTACACTCAATAAATTCAAAACAGAGATAGACATTTTCCTGAATAAAAATGGCATTAGGGGATACTGTGAGCGAGCAGGTAAGTGGACATGAGGCTAGGTTTAGATCAGCCATGTGATCTCCTGGGCCAGTTTTTGATGGCCTGGATGGGTCAGAGAGGAATTTTCCAGATTTTTTCTCCTCAATTGGCAAATCGTTTTTTTTTCCCCCGGGTGATCACATGGGTTTGGGCGGGATGAATAATAAAATAAAATGGACGGCATGGTGCCCTGTTGGTTGGCACTGTTGCCTTGTGGGATTCACTGATAGCTAGAGTTAAGATTGGATCAGCCATGATCTTGTTGAATGGTGGAGCAGGCTTGAGGGGCCGATTGGCCTACTCCTGCTCCTATCTCTTATGTTCTTATGTTCATGGATAAGGATTTTCCCCAAAGAGAAGAAAGAAAAATAAATAAATAAAGATAAATTAAAACAATTGAAAATATTGAATAAAGGGTCGCCAGACTTGTTCAAAACCAAAGGATGTATCAAATGTCCAGCTTCTAATTTTCTCCAAACTTAGACATGACATAATGGAGGAGAGCCAATAGAAAACAGTAGGCTGATTAGATTCTTTCCAATATAGCAAACTAGCTCTCCTAGCCAATAAAGTTGAAAAAGCTATCACATGTTGGGTGGAAGCAGACACTTTGCTTGCTTCCTCTGGAAAAGTCCCAAAAATTGCTGTAAGTGGATTAGGTTGAACATCCATATCTATAACTTTAGCTAATATTCCAAACATATCCCTCCAAAAATTATTTAAACTTACACATGACCAAAACATATGAGTTAGAGGAGCCACTTCTGCGTTACATCTGTCACAAATAGGACTTACATTAGCAAAAATATGCGCCAATTTATCTTTAGACATATGGGCCCTGTGTCCTATCTTAAACTGAATTAAGATATGGCATGCGCAGATAGATGAATTATTGACTAAATAATAAATTTTACTCCATTGGTTATCTGAGAATGAATGTTGAAGTTCTACTTCCCAAGTGGGTTGAACCCTATCATTAGGTGACATGCGAGCATTCATTAACTGTTTATAAATGATAGTTATTAATCGTTTTTGAAAAGGTTTAAACTGAAAAATAACATAAGCCAAATTTAAAGAGCAGGCCAAGGGGTAATTTGGTAAAAAAAATCACGTAAAAAAATTCCTAACCTGTAAATACCTGAAAAAATGTGTATTAGAGATATCATATTTATCCATTAACTGTGAAAAAGACATTAAACAGTCTTGTAAAAACAAATCTAAAAAAGTTTTTATTCCCTTAATTTTCCATGTTAGAAAAGCCTTATCCAAAGTTGATGGTTTAAAAAAGAAATTAGAATAAATATTACCAGAAAGTAAAAAATCATTTCATTCAAAAAATCTATGAAATTGAAACCAAATTTTTAAAGTATGTTTAACAAGAGGGTTAAGAGCTTGTCTGCCTATTCTGGAGACTGAAAACGGAAGAGGAGCTCCTAATAAAGAAGCTAACAAAAACCCCACAACTGAATTTTATTTATGAGCTTTTATTATTCCAAACACAAGACAAAATCAGAGAGTCTATTTTATCAAAAAATGTTTTTGGAACAAAAGAGGGAACTGCTCGAAATATATATAAAAATTTCAGTAGAATAACTATTTTTATAGCATTTATTCGACCTATCAATGACATCGACATAGGTGACCATTTAGAAAGTGCCTGTTGAGTATATTCAACTAAAGGGAAAAAATTATACCTATATAGGTCTTTAAAATTTTTTGTAATTTTGGTACCAAGGTAAGTAAAATGGTTTTTGGCAATATTAAAAGGTATTTGATCATAATATTCAAAATAATTATTGATATGAAATAATTCACTTTTATGTAAATTAAGTTTATATCCAGAAAAAGTACCAAATTCCATAAATATAGATAATATAGAAGGAATAGATTTCTTAGGATTTGAAATGTAAACTAATAAATCATCTGCGTATAACGAAACTTCATGTAATTTATCCCCTCTCCTAATACCCTGCACAGAATTAGAATCCCTAAGAGCAATAGCAAGTGGTTCTAAAGCCAAATTAAATAATACAGGGCTAAGGGGACGGCCCTGATGGGTACCTCTATATAATCTAAAGTAAGGAGACCACTTACTGTCACCTAGTCCCACCAACCTGCACTCAGCCCATAACCCTCCATTCCTTTCCTGTCCATATACCTGTCCAATTTTTTTTAAATGACAATATCAAACTTGCCTCTACCACTTCTATTGGAAGCTTGTTCCACACAGATACCATTTTCTGAGTAAAGAAGTTCCCCCTCGTGTTAGCCCTAAACTTTTGCCCCCTAACTCTCAACTCATGTCCTCTTATTTGAATCTCCCCTACTCTCAGTGGAAAAAGCCCATCCACGTAAACTCTATCTATCCCCCTCATAATTTTAGAAACATAGAAAATAGCTGCAGGAGTAAGCCATTCGGCCCTTCAAGCCTGCACTGCCATTCAGTATGATCATGGCTGATCATCCAACTCAGAACCCTGTACCTGCTTTCTCTCCATACCCCCGATCCCTTTAGCCACAAGGGCTATATCTAACTTCCTCTTAAATATAGCCAATGAACCGGCCTCAACTGTTTCCTGTGGCAGAGAATTCCACAGATTCACCACTCTGTGTGAAGAAGTTTTTCTTCATCTCGGTACTAAAAGGCTTCCCCTTGTTCTGGACTTCCTCAACATCGGTAACAATCTTCCTGCATCTAGCCTATCCAATCCCTTTAGAATTTTATACATTTCAATAAGATCCCCCCTCAATCTTCTAAATTCCAGTGAGTATAAGCCTAGTCAATCCAGTCTTTCTTTATATGAAAGTCCTGCCATCCCAGGAATCAATCTGGTGAACCTTCTCTGTACTCCCTCTATGGCAAGAATGTCTTTCCTCAGATTAGGGGACCAAAACTGCACACAATATTCTAGGTGCGGTCTCACCAAGGCCTTGTACAACTGCAGTAGAACCTCCCTACTCCTGTACTCAAATCTTTTTGCTATGAATGCCAACATACCATTTGTCTTTTTCACCGCCTGCTGTACCTGCATGCCCAACTTCAATGACTAGTGTACAATGACACCCAGGTCTCGTTGCATCTCCCCTTTTCCTAATTGGCCACCGTTCAGGTAATAATCTGTTTTCCTGTTCTTGCAACCAAAGTGGATAACCTCACATTTATCCGCATTAAATTGCATCTGCCATGAATTTGCCCACTCACCTAACCTATCCAAGTCACCCTGCATCCTCTTAGCATCCTCCTCACAGCTAACACCGCTGCCCAGCTTCGTGTCATCCGCAAACTTGGAGATGCTGCATTAATTCCCTCGTCTAAATCATGAATATATATTGTAAACAACTGGGGTCCCAGCACTGAGCCACTAGTCACTGCCTGCCATTCTGAAAAGGTCCCGTTTACTCCCACTCTTTGCTTCCTGTCTGCCAACCAATTCTCTATCCACATCAATACCATACCCCCAATACCGTGTGCTTTAAGTTTGCACACTAATCTCCTGTATGGGACCTTGTCAAAAGCCTTTTGAAAATCTAAATATACTGCATCCACTGGCTCTCCCCTATCCACTCTACTAATTACATCTTCAAAAAATTCTATAAGATTCGTCAGACATGATTTTCCTTTCACAAATCCATGTTGGCTTTGTTCGATGATTTCACCTCTTTCCAAATGTGCTGTTATCACATCTTTGATAACCGACTCTAGCATTTTCCCCACCACCGATGTCAGACTAACCGGTCTATAATTCCCCGGTTTCTCTCTCCCTCCTTTTTTAAAAAGTGAGGTTACATTAGCCACCCTCCAATCCTCAGGAACTAATCCAGAATCTAAGGAGTTTTGAAAAATTATCACTAATGCATCCACTATTTCTTGGGCTACTTCCTTAAGCACTCTGGGATGCAGACCATCTGGCCCTGGGGATTTATCTGCCTTTAATCCCTTCAATTTACCTAACACCACTTCCTTACTAACGTGTATTTCCCTCAGTTCCTCCATCTCACTAGACCCTCGGTCCCTTACTATTTCCGGAAGATTATTTATGTCCTCCTTAGTGAAGACAGAACCAAAGTCGTTATACAATTGGTCTGCCATGTCTTTGTTCCCTATGATCAATTCACCTGTTTCTGACTGTAAAGGACCTACATTTGTCATGACCAGTCTTTTTCTTTTCACATATCTATAAAAGCTTTTACAGTCAGTTTATATGTTCCCTGCCAGCTTGCTCTCATAATCTTTTTTCCCTTTCCTAATTAAGTCCTTTGTCCTCCTCTGCTGGTCTCCGAACTTCACACAGTCCTCAGGTGTGCCACTTTTTTTTGCTAATTTATATGTTTCTTCTTTGGACTTGATTCTATCCCTAATTTCCCTTGTCAGCCACAGGTGCACTACCTTCCCTGGTTTATTCTTTTGCCAAACTGGGATGAACAATTGTTGTAGTTCATCCATGCGATCTTTAAATGCTTGCCATTGCATATCCACCGTCAACCCTTTAAGTATCATTTGCCAGTCTATCTTAGCTAATTCACGTCTCATACCTTCAAAGTTACCCTTCTTTAAGTTCAGAACCTTTGTTTCTGAATTAACTATGTCACTCTCCATCTTAATGAAGAATTCCACCATATTATGGTCACTCTTACCCAAGGGGCCTCGCATGACAAGATTGCTAACTAACCCTTCTTCATTGCTCAATACCCAATCTAGAATGGCCTGCTCTCTAGTTGGTTCCTCGACATGTTGGTTCAGAAAACCATCCCGCATACATTCCAAGAAATCCTCTTCCTCAGCACCCTCACCAATTTGGTTTACCCAATCTATATGTAGATTGAATTCACCCATTATAACTACTGTTCCTTTATTGCACGCATTTCTAATTTCCTGTTTAATACCATCCCCAACCTCACTACTACTGTTAGGTGGCCTGTACACAACTCCCACCAGTGTTTTCTGCCCCTTAGTGTTATGCAGCTCTACCCATATTGATTCCACCTCCTCCAGGCTAATGCCCTTCCTTCCTATTGCGTTAATCTCCTCTCTAACCAGCAATGCTACCCCACCTCCTTTTCTTTCCTGTCTATCCCTCCTGAATATTGAATATCCCTGGATGTTGAGCTCCCATCCTTGGTCACCCTGGAGCCATGTCTCTGTGATCCCAACTATATCATATTCATTAATAACTATCTGCACATTCAATTCATCCACCTTGTTACGAATGCTCCTAGCATTGACACACAAAGCCTTCAGGCTTGTTTTTATAAAACTCTTAGCCCTTATACAATTATGTTGAAAAGTGACTCTTTTTGCTTTTTGCCCTGGATTTGCCTGCCTGCCACTTTTACTTTTCACCTTACTACTTTTTGCTTCTACCCTCATTTTACACCCCTCTGTCTCTCTGCACTTGTTCCCATCCCCCTGCCACATTAGTTTAAAGCCTCCTGAACAGCAGTAGCAAACTCTCCCCCTAGGACATTGGTTCTAGTCCAGCCCAGGTGCAGACCATCCTGTTTATACTGGTCCCACCTCCCCCAGAACTGGTTCCAATACCCCAGAAATTTGAATCCCTCTCCCTTGCACTATTTTTCAAGCCACACATTCAACTGAAATATCCTCCTATTTCTACTCTGACTAGCACGTGGCACTGGTAGTAATCCAGAGATTATTACCTTTGTGGTCCTACTTTTTAGTTTATCTCCTAACTCCCTAAACTCACCTTTTAGGACCTCATCCCGTTTTTTACCTATATCGTTGGTACCTATGTGCACCTCGACCACTGGCTGTTCACCCTCCCATTCCAGAATGTCCTGCAGCCACTCAGAAACATCCTTGACCCTTGCACCAGGGAGGCAACCTACCATCCTGGAGTCTCGTTTGCAGCCGCAGAAATGCCTATCTATTCTCCTTACAATCAAATCCCCTATCACGATAGCTCTCCCACTCCTTTTCCTTCCCTCCTGTGCCACAGAGCCACCCATGGTACAATGAACGCGGCTGCTGCTGCCTTCCCCTGATGAGACATCTCCCCCAACAGTATCCAAAACAGTATATCTGCTTAGGAGGGAGATGACCTCAGGGGACTCCTGCACTACCTGCCTACTGCTATGCTGTCTAGTGGCCACCCCTTCCCTTTCTGCCTGTGTAGCCTTTATCTGGGGTGTGGCCAACTCACTAAACGTGCTATTCACAACTTTCTCAGCATCGCGGATGCTCCAGTATGAATCCAATCGCAGCTCCAGATGCTCAATGCGTTCTGCCAGAAGCTGCAGTTGGACACACTTCCTGCACACAGAGTCATCAGGGACACTGGAAGTATCCCTGATTTCCCACATGCTGCAGGATGAACAAACCACGGGGCCGATCTCAGCTGCCATGACCTACCCAATACTTGCCTCAGCTTTTGAAACTTTCTCCTTTGAAAGGAACTTACCCGGCCTTACCTTACTTGGAGTGAAGCTCGTTCTCAGCCTCTTCTCGTCTAAGCCTCTCGAGTCAAAGCCTCAAATCTCCACTCCTTCACTGGCCCACCAACTCACTGGTCACTTTCCACAGTGACCTCTTAAATACCTCTATCAAGTCCCCTCAACCTTCTACACTCCAAAGAATAAACACCTAACTTGTTCAACCTTTCTCTATAACTTAGTGCTGAAACCCAGGTAACATTCTCTCTCTCTCTCTCTCACTTCAAATTCTGTGGATTGAACTGAACAGAACTTTCTTACATACCATCATAAGACTGGAACTCTTGCCACCTGAGCTTGAATAAGTTTGGGAACTTTATTTTTACACCTATATATGCGTAACACTGCTAACCCTTGGTTTACCTGGTTTAAGTTACTGTATTATGTAGTTACTAACAAAATAGTGTTTTTTAACAGCAAAACCAGAATCCAAGTGTGTTCTATTGCTGCTGAAACTTTTTAGTGTTGCAATCACGTAAGAGGTACTTTCCCTAGGGTTGCACGTACGTAACACAGTTTACAGGAGAGACTGAAAATCTGGTTGAGTGGTGCTATCACAACAATATCAGCAAGATCAAAGAGCTGATTATTAACTAAAGGAGAAGGAAATCGGAGGTCCAAGAGCCAGCCCTAACCAAAGGATCAGAGGTAGAAAGGGTTAGCAACTTTAAATTCCTTGGTGTTATTATTTCAGAGGACCCATTGTGGGCCCAGCATGAAAGTGCAATTATGAAGAAAGCACTCTACTTTTTTAGGAGTTTGCGGAGAATTGGCATGACATTTGAAACTTTCACAAACTTCTATTGATGTGGTGGGGGGTATATTGACTGGCTGCATCAAAGCTTGGTATAGAAACACCAATGCCCTTGAACAGAAAATCTGACAAAAAGTAATGGGTACAGCCCAATCCTTCACGGGTAAAGTCCTTCCCACCATCGAGCACATCTACAGGAAATGCTGTCGCAGGAAATCATCAACCACCATCAGGGTTCCCCACCACCTAGGACATGCTGTCTTTTCACGGCTGCTATCAGAAAGAAGGTACAGGAGCCTTAGGTCTCACACCATGTTAAGGAACAGTTACTATTCCTCAACCATCAGGCTATTGAACCTAAGGGGATAACTTCACTCACCTTCATTTGCCATATCATTAAAATGATCCCACAATCAATGGATTCACCTTCAAGGACCCTTCATTTCATGTTCTCAATATTTATTGCTTATTTATTTATTATTATTTATTAGGTGTACAAGATAATGAGAGGCATTGATTGTGTGGATCATCAGAGGCTTTTCCCCAGGGTTGAATTGGCTATCATGAGCAGGCGTAGTTTTAAGGTGCTTGGAAGTAGGTACAGAGGAGATGTCAGGGGTACGTTTTTTATGCAAAGAGTGGTGAGTGCGTGGAATGGGCTAACGGCGGCGGTGGTGGAGGCAGAAGCAATAGGGTCTTTTAAGAGACTCCTGGATGGCTACATGGAGCTTAGAAAAATAGAGGGCTATTGGTAAAGCCTAGGTAGTTCTAAGGTAGGGACATGTTCAGCACAGCTTTGTGGGTCAAAGTGCCTGCATTGTGCTGTAGGTTTTCTATGTGTCTATGTTTCTCTGTTTCTTTTTCTATTTGTCGTTTGTTGTCTTCAAATAGAACTTTGAACTTGTTTTAGGAACAGAGAGGGGAGTTAGATGTCAGATTAGAGTTTAGGAACAGAGATATAGGGGAATTAGAGATTGGAATGGAGTCAAGACTAGCATTCAAAGACCAGCAATGTGGACTTGGAACATCTGTGATCGGATATTGGACGGGCAGAGGGTGGACGAGAGCCCCTCAGGGTTATGAGGTTGTTGGCAGATTCCAGAGATTGAGTTACACATTGGTAGGAATTCCATGCAACCCGGGGAAATGTGTTCCATGTGGGCTGGAGGAACAAGTTCCAGTGATCCTCTGGATTTGCAAATCAGCAGGTTTAGATTTCATAGCTTGCTGTTCAATGTTCAGTGATACCTGGAGGTCTTTGTGCAGGATTAACTTGCATG
Organism: Hypanus sabinus; assembly: GCF_030144855.1. NCBI lineage: Eukaryota > Metazoa > Chordata > Chondrichthyes > Myliobatiformes > Dasyatidae > Hypanus > Hypanus sabinus. The sequence continues at coordinate 181,984,209 of NC_082712.1, forward strand.
TTAAGTGGGTGGAAAGGAAGGCAAATACAATGTTAGCATTTATTTAGAGAGGACTAGAATAAAAGAGCAAGAATGTATAAGATGATGAGAGGCATTGATTGTGTGGACAGTCAGAGGTTTTTTCCCATTCCTGAAATGGCTAACATGAGGGGGCATAGTTTTAAGGTGCTTGGAAGTAGGTACAAGGGGGATATCAAAGGTAAGTTCTTCACATAGTGAGTGGTGTGTGCGTGGAATACACTACCAGCAACAGTGGTAGAGGTGAATACAATAGGGTCTTTTAAAAGATTCTTAAATAGGTACGTGGAGCTTAGAAAAATAGAGGGCTATATGCTAGGGAAATTCTAGGCAGTTTCTAGAGCAGGGGTGGCTAACCTTTTACATTCCATGTGTCAGTTTTTTCATGCATGAGTTCAGATGTGCCATACAACTCATGTACCCCCATTCAATTCTTGTAACATATGTTAATATAGACATATTTAGCATTTTTACATGATATATTGATTTAATATAAAAACAAGATAATCATTACTTACCTTAATGAGACTTTTGAGTCTGTTTTGATTTCACCAAGCTTTCAATGTTTGGAGTTCAATTACTTACTGAGAGCAGAAGAGAATTCTTCAAATTTGAATCAGTCAATTGTGACCTTGTTTTGTTTTTAATCAATTTCATGGCTGAAAATGCTTGTTCAAATCTGTACATCATACCAAAATGACAGGCATAACTTTGGGCAAATTTTCTTAGTTCTGGAAAATGTTCACAGGGTAACGATCACCGGAAATTAATCAGGTCAGAAGCATTTGGGACTGAGGGAAGCTCATCAAATTTCATGTTCAATAATGAATTTGTTTTCAAGTCAATAAGTTCCATTTGTGTGTCCTGACGAAGGGTCTCGGCCCGAAACGTTGACTGTACTTCTTCGTATAGATACTGTCTGGCCTGCTGCATTCCACCAGCATTTTGTGCATGTTGCTTGAATTTCCAGCATCTACAGATTTCCTTGTGTTTATTTGTATGTTACTAGGCACCTTCATGATTTTTTGTTCACTGAGTGAAAATGGGTTTATAAGTGCAAGTACGCAGTCTTCTTCTTTAGCAAAATCATGAAAATGATTTTCAAATGACTCTTGCAATAACCTGATTTTTTCAATATATTTTGTAAAATTGCCATTATCTTCAGCACATTCACTCTGCTCTTTTAAGTGAGGAAACTGGCTCAAATCCTCATTTTCTAACTGAGAAGTGAACAGTTTTAACTTCATCTTGAATGCATTGATATCATTTACTAAGCTAGGAAACAATTTATTCTTGCCCTGGAGTTTTAAATTTAGATCATTGAGATAGCTGGTAACATCAACTAAAAATGCTAAATCAAATAGCCAATTGTCATCCCATAAAAGAGTTCTTTCCTCAGGCAGCTCATTTTTCTCTTCCAGAAAATTATGAACAGTATTTTTCAGTTTCCAAAATCTACTCAGAGCCTGTCCTCTAGAAAGCCAGTGCACCTCACAATGAAGGACAAGATCGCCATATTCCAAATCTAACATTTCACAATATTCGCTGAATTCTCGTCTGTTTAATCCTCTTGCTCTAATTTTATTCATGCATTTCACAACCAGTAACAGAACATGCAGCAAATTTAAAGTTTTTCCACACAGTGACTCTTGGTGTATAATGCAGTGATATTTTAGTAGAGGACAACCTAAAAAGTTTTCAAGCAAAGTTGTAGTCCCAGCAGCTTTACCTATCATTGATGGTGCTCCATCAGTACAAACACTGATGAGTTTACTAGAATCTAGTTGTAGATTTTCTAGGCATGATTTTACTTTGTCAAATATGTCTGATCCTCTTGTTTTTCCATGAAGTGACTCAAGACTGATAAGTTCTTCAAAAATGCTAAAATTATCATCAGTTCCTCTTATAAAAATGCTTAACTGAGCTACATCACATATGTCAGCAGATTCATCCAAAGCTTAAGAAAAGAAAGTACAAGTATGGACAAGATCTTTCAGTTGCTCAGATACATCATGACAGAGTTCTTCAGTGCATCTCGTAACTGCTTGCTTTGACAGAGCAATTTTGTCTATTTTCCTTTCGATATTTTTATCACCAAGACATCTTGCAAATATTTGGAGACAAGGCTTAACAATTACTTCTCCATCAGTGAAAGACTTCCGTTTTTTGGCCAATGCTAAAGCAATTTCGTAGGACGCTTCTGTCATCGCCAAACTTTCACAACTTCTTTTAACAAATACATTTTGTCTTCTTTTGATTTCTTCCTTTTTCTTAATCTCATATTCTTTCCATAACTCAGACCCAAGCACTAGCTTCAGTTTTCCTTTTATTTCAGTCTGATGTTGTGTTTTATAGTGTCTATTAAGATCATGTCTTCTATTATGTGAGACAGTGTTTTCACAAACAATGCACAACGGTTTTCCAGACGGACCCGCTATAAATAAGAACTCATTTCCCCATTGTTCATTGAATTCACGCTTACTATCACTTTCTGCTTTTCTTTTGCACTGTGATGGGTAACTGAATGTAAAAACAAGGCTTAATTTTTGAAAAAGTATAAAACGGAAAAAAAATGTTCACAAATGACGAACAAAGCACAACTCCATAGTGCACAAGTGTCAATTGTAAACTGACTGGCAAAAACTTGCGACGCACCGCTAGTCCAGACGCCTGGCGCCTCAGGATCAAACAAGTATCAAATGTGTATTGAACAGTTATGGAACGACTGCAGAACAAAAGTCCTTTCCTAGTTTGACTCATTGAACATTTTTTTAAAAATTGAAAACAGATTAATGTGGAAGAAGATAACATTTGCCAAAAGATGTGGACAAAATTATAAAATCACTAAAAATAATTGCTAAGTTTTAGATTTATTCTCGGTAAAACCCATTTCTAGCTCTAAGCTACTTGAATTCCTGTTATAGATTTTTTTCTACAAATTGGTTTTTGGTTAATACTTTTTGCATGAGTAGGCTTACTTTTTTATTGTTATCACTGGGGTGCAATGCACCACTTCTAATCATCCAATGCACCACTTTTGGCGCATGTGCCATAGGTTGGCCATCCCTGTTCTAGAGTAAGTTACATGGTCGGCACAACATTGGGGACTGAAGGGCCTGTATTGTACTGTAGATTTCTATGTTCTATGTAATGCTGAGGTTTTATAAGGCATTGGTAGACTACACATAGAACAATATGAGAAGTTTTGGGCTCCTTATCTAAGAAATGATGGCTGACATTGCAGAGGGTTCAAAGGAGCTTCAGGAAAATGCTTCCGGGATTGAAAGGCTTGTCATATAAAGAACATTTGATGATTCTGGGCCTCTACTCACTGGAATTCAGAAGAATGAGGGTGACCTCATTGAAACCTATCAGACCTTGAAAGGCCTTGATGGAGTGGATGTAGAGGGGATGTTTCCTATGATGGGGGAGTCTAAGACCAGAGGACATAACCTCAGAATAGAAGGACATCCTTTCAGAACAGAGATTAGGAGTCTTCCTAGCCAGAGAGTGGTGAATCTGTGGAAGTTGTTGCCACAGGCAGCTGTGGAGGCCATATCTTTGGGTATATTTAAGGCAGAGGTTGACAGAATTTTCATTAGTTAGGGCATGAAGGAATACAGGGAGAAGGCAAGTGATTGGCACCAAGAGGGAAAATAGATGAGCCCTTATGAAATGGCAGAGGAAACTCAATGGGCAATATGGCCAAATTCTGCTCCTATATCTTATGAAACCTGCTCTCAATTCTCTAAGAGAGGCCTCACCAGTGCTAAATAAAGCCTTAACATTACACCCTTGCATTTATATTCTAATTCACTTGAAATTATTGCTAACATTGCATTTGCCTTCCTCAGCATTGACTCAACCTAAATGGGGCATCATAGTAGTGTAGTGGTTAGCACAATGCTTTACACTACCAGTGATACAGGATCAATTTCTTCCACCGTCTGTAAGGAGTTTGTACATTCTCCCTGTGACGGCATTGGTTTTCTCCAGGTGCTCTGGTTTCCATTGTAAATTCTCCTGTGATTAGGCCAGGGTCAAATTGGCAGAGTTGCTGGTCAGAGTGGCTCGAAGGGACTAAAGGCCTATTCTATGCAGTATCTCAATAAAATAAAATAAAATAAACCTGCAAATTAACCTTTTCAGGAGCGCTTAAACTAATTTGGCAGGGGATGGAAACTGGAGTATTAGTGCCGAGGATGAGGGAGTTGGTTTACAAACAGAGGCATTGTGTAGTGAGACTCCCAGTAAGGAGAGGCTGATGACAGGGCAAAATTGAAGTCAACAGGATGAAATGCAACAAAAAAGGCAGACAAAATTGAAAAGGTTAAATACAGGACTGAAGGTGTTGCATTTGAATGTGTGTGGTATATGGAATAAGGTAGATGAGCTTGTAGCACTTTTACAAATGGGCATGTATGATGTAGGCATCGCTGAATCATGGCTGAAAGAAAATAATATCCGAGAGCTTAACATCCAAAGATGCACATTGTATTGAAAAGACAGGCAGGTAGGTAGAGGGGGTTGTGTGGTTTTGTGGGAGAAAAATGAAGACAAATCATCAGGAAGAGATGACATAGAGTCAGAAGGTATTGAATCATTGTGTGTAGAGCTAAGGAACTGCAGGGGTAAAAAGACCCCAATAGGAGTATTATACAGGCCCCAAACAGTAGTAAGGATGTGGTCTACAAGTTACAATGGGACATGGAAAATGCATGCCAAAAGGGCAATGTTACAAAAGTCATTGGCGACTTCAATATGCAGATACATTGGGAAAATCAGGTTGGTGCTGGAACCCAAGAGGGGGAATTTCTAGAGTGCCTATGAGATGGCATTTTAGAGCAGCTCCTAGTTAAGCCCACTAGGGGATCAGCTATTCTGGATAGGGTGCTGTGCAATGAACCAGAATTTATAAGATAGCTCAAGATAAAAGAACCCCAGGGACAAGTGATCATAGTATGACAGAATTCATCCTGAAATTTGAGAAGGAGAAGCTAAAGTCAGATGTATCAGTATTACAGGACCCCTTAGAAAGGACGTGCTGACACTAGAGGTGGTTCAAAGGAGGTTTAGGAAAATGATTCTAGCATTGAGCAGCTGTCATATGAAGAGCATTTGATGGATTTGGGCCTATATTCACTGGAATTCAGGGACTCCGCCTCCTGGTTACGGACATGTAAGACACTGTCGCTTCTTGTCCACCTTTAATCTCTCCCTTTTCTGATTTATACTTTGAAATTTCAATCTTATTCAGTTGGATCAGTTATAATTAAGGCTACTCTCAGACGCACCAAAAGAAATCTGGACCCAGGCAATGAAAAGTCCAAGAAAACCGAAGAATTCTGGGAGGAACCCCTGCTGGGTAAGGAGACTAGAAGCTCAAATTAGCAATATCAGCATTGAGATAACTCAACTAAAAGAGAAATTCAAAGGAAAAGTCAACTCTTTGAGCTTTGATCTTAAAGAAGTTAGTCGAAATACCGCGGACCTTTCTTCTCGTTTGGAAAAAGCCCAACAATGGATCGTTGACCTCGAAGCTCGATCACGTCAGAACAACATTCGAATTGTCGGATTAAAAGAGAAATCAGGATCGGCTGGCACACTGGATTAATTCGCAAAATTGTTTCAGTCTTTATTTCCCGAGGTTTGTTTACAGCCTTCAGATATCGAAATGGCTCACAGAATCGGCACTTTAAAATCTTTGGATGAAAGTAAAAACAGACATATTGTTGTACATTTTCTCCATTTTAGAGACAAAGACCGTATTATTAAGCTTGCGAGAAAAAAAAAGACTTTTTCATTATCAGAATTCAGACATTTGCTTTTTTGAAGACTTTCCACATGAAATTGTTAAGAAGCGTGTGGAATTTGCAACTGCTATGAAATCAGCGTATGAAAAAAAACTCTTCCCACTACTTCAATATCCAACGAAATTAAAGCTCTTTGTTATAATTTCCTGTTTCATTTTTAGAGCCTTTCTTGAACAATAGAGAACGTTTGCTATCCTCCAATCCTCTGGTATGTCACCCGGAACTAAGGATGATTTTAAATATCTGTGCTAGGACCCTGGCAATTTCTACACTTGCCTCCTGCAGGGTCTGAGAGAAGAGCTTGTCATGCCCTGGGGATTTATCCACTCTAATTTACCTTAAGATATCAAACGCCTCCTCCTATGTAATTTGCAGAGGATCCATGAAGTTGATGCCGTTTTGCCTCACTTCTATAGACTCTGTGTCCACCTCCTGAATAAATACAAATGCAAAGAATTCATTTAAGATTTTTCTCCTCTCTTTTGTCTCCTCACATGGATTATCATTCTGATCTACCAGAGGACCAATGTTGTTCCTTGCAATCCTCTTGCTCTAACCATATCTGTTGAATCTCTTGGGATTCTCTTTCACCTTTTCTGATAAGGGAACATCACGCCTTCTTTCAGCCCTCCTGATTTTGTTCTTATGTGCCCTCTTGCATTTCTTATACTCCATAAGACTCAGAATCAGGTTTATTGTCACCGGCATGTGACGTGAAATCTGTCAATTTAGCAGCAGTAGTTCCATGCAATACATAATCTAGCAGAGAAAATAATAATAAATAAGATGATAATAATAATAATAAATTAAATAATAATTAAAAAAACAAGTAAATCAATTACAATATACAAGGGGTGATTGATAATTTCATGCCCTAAGGTAGAAGGAGTCAATTTTAGAAAACCTAGCACATTTATTTTTCAATATAGTCCCCTCCTCCACATACACACTTAATCCAGCGGTCATGGATCATACGGATCTTGGACCTCCAGAAAGTGTCCACAGCAGGGGTTCTACAGCAGGGATAAGTTCGTGGTCTAAGGTAGAAGGAGATGAGTTATACAGCTTTCGTTACATGCACATGCAGTTCAACTCTTTGAATGATGATGCAGTAAGTTTGAAGTTAATAACTCATCAGGGGTGATTGATAATTTCCTGGCCTTGGGTAGAAGGAGATGAGTTATTAACTTCAAACTTTCTGCATCATCACTCAAAGAGTCCAACTGCATGTGCATGTAATGAGAGCTGTATATCTCATCTCCTCCTACCTTGGGCCACGAACTTATCAATCACCCATGCTGTGGACAGTTTCTGGAGGTCCAAAATCCATATGCTCCACAACCGCTGGACTAAGTGTGTAAATGTAGGAAGGGACTATGTTGAAAAATAAATGTGCTAAGTTTTCTAAAATTGACTCCTTCTACCTTAGGTCACAAACTTATCAATTACCCCTCGTATGTACATTGAATAGATTTTAAAAAGCATGCAAAAACATAAATACTACTTATTTTAAAAAGTGAGGTAGTGTCCAAGGGTTCAATGTCCACTTAGGAATCGGATGGCAGAGGGGAAGAATCTGTTCCTGAATCACTGAGTGTGTACCTTCAGGCTTCTTTACCTCCTGCCTGATGGTAACAGTGAGAAAAAGGCATGCCCTGGGTGCTGGAGGTCCTTAATAATGATCACTGCCTTTCTGAGACACGGCTTCCTAAAGATGTCCTGGATACTTGCAGACCCGTACCCAATATGGAGCTGACTAGATTTACAACCCTCTGCAGCTTCTTTGGTTCTGTGTAGTAGCCACCCCCATACCAGACAGTGATGCAGCCTGTCAGAATGCTCTCCATGGTACAACTATAGAAGTCTTTAAATGCATTTGCTGACATGCCAAATCTCTTCAAACTCCTAATGAATGTCATTTGCATGTCACTACTCCATAAGCATGTCATTTGTTTCTGCCTGCCTGTACCTGCTTCGCACCTCTTCTTTTCTCTTAACCTGGGTCTCAATATCTCTTGAATGCCAAAGTTCCCTATCTTTACCTTTTATTCAAACAGATACTCTGAAAATTAACTTCGAAGGCCTCCCACTTCCCGTACACCTTTGCCATATGCAAGCCTGTCCCAATCCACACTTGCCAGCTCCTTTCTGATACCATCAAAATTCTCCTTTCTCCAATTTCGAATCTCAACCCACAGAACTTTTTACATATTTACTTTGAAACTAATGGTATTGTGATTATTAGATGCAAAGTGTTTTCCTACTCAAACTTCTGTCACCTGCCCTGCTCATTCCCTCATCGCAAATCAATATTGCACACTCTCTCGTTGGGACCTCTACACACTGATGAAGGAAACTTTCCTGAACACATTTGATAAGCTCTTTCCCATCTCGTCCTTTTTACAGTATGGATTCCCAGTTAAGATGCGGAAAATAAAATCAGCTACTATATCAATCCTATGTTGCTTGCAACAGTCTCCAATCTCTCTAATGATTTGTTGCTCTAAATCTCTTGGACTGTTAGGTCATCTGTGATATAGTCCCATTAATGTAATCATGCCTTTTTTATTACTCAGTTTCACTCATAATGCCCCATAAGACAAGTTCTCCAGTTTATCCTGGTTGAGCACTGCTGTGACATTTTTCCCAACGAATGTCGCCACCCCTCCTCGTCAATCACTCCCACTCTGTCATGTATAAAACAACTGAACCCCAGGATACTGAGCTGCCGGTCCTGCCCCTCCTGCAATTAAGTTTCACTAATGGCTACAATATCATAAATCCAGGTGTTGATCCATGCCCTGAGCTCATCTGCCTTTCCTACAATACTTTTTGCATTGACATACCGGTAGACACAGCTCAAGACACTAGTCACAACATGCTCAACTTCTTGATTCCTGATTTTGTCTGAGTTCTTATCTGTCTCCACAACCACTTAACTACCTGTTATGGCACTCTGGTTCCCATCCCCATGCAACTCTAGTTTAAACTCCCCACCACAGCACTAGCAAATCTTCCCACTAGGATATTAGTCCCCTTCCAGTTGAGGTGCAAGCTGCCTCTTCTGTTCAGGTCTCACCTTTCCTGGAAGAGAGCCCAATGATTCAAATGATCCTTGGGGCTTTGATACAGAAAGTTGATTTATGTTTCAATCCATTAAAACAGTATTAAGCACTTGTAATACATATCAGTACTTCTGATGCAGGGTCTCTCCCCGAAAAGTTGAATGTTTATTCCTCTCCATAGATACTGTTGTTGGCCAGAAAGAATTACAGTCTGCAATTCAATGGATTTTAATGAACCAAGGACAGTGGAGGTAGACAAACCAATTGCCTTTGTTCTTTCCATGTGCTTGAAGGAGATGGAGATAGCCATTTTGTGAGATTTTGTCCTTGCAGTGCCCCATTTTGTGAACTTTGAACTGATTTTTGCTCTGGGACGATCTAATCAGAGCAATTGAATGTGGACACAAGGAGGTTCAGCTGATGGCCTGCTGAAACTGAGACCATTCTCAGATGAGTAGCTATTTATTATGTAAAGTGGCAGGTTTACAGGAGAAGCAATCTGTAATCTCGTTAGACTCAGTGTCTAGGTCACCTAGTTTAATTGGTCTGAACCAGAGTTGAAAGAAACAAAAGCATTAGGTTGAGGGTAAGCGTTGTAGCCCTGGACCAGAGAAAGTAAGAAGGTGACCCAGATAGGCCAGGTGACTGAGCCAATGGTTAAAGTTAAAGTTAAAATCTGTCCCAAGCCTTATAGGCTCATCAGGCCGGTGCTTATGCCAGTTTCCGTGGTGTGAATCAACTCAGAGTACGAGACTCCCCCCGAAATAGTCTATCACAAGGTTAACCCCCAGCATTTTGCCAGTACACATTTTCAGCTGGGTGGACTGGTGTGGTGTGTGGTTAAGTGCATTGCTCAAGGACACAACATGCTGCCTCGGCTGGGGCTTGAACTCATGACCTTCAGATCGCTAGTCCAACACCTTAACCATTTGGCCATGCACCACACAGCCAATGGGATGGAGACCATCAGTTCAACTGATGAGGAACACAGAGTCAAGAACTTCTAACACGTAACTCCTTACTGGAGTTCTTTGAAGATATAACGAGCGCAGTGGATAGAGGGACCAGATGGACATTATTAACTTGGGTTTCCAGAAGGTGTTCGATAAGAAGCCACATAAGAGAGTCATCCATAAGATAAAGATGTATAGAGTTGGGGGGGGGGGTGATGAATTAATATGGATAGAGGATTGGTTAACTCATAGAAAGCAGAGAGTTGGGATTCATGGGTATTACTCTGGTTGGCATTCACTGGTGATCGGTGTGCCGCAGGGGTTGGTGCTGGGATCATAACTGTTCACAATATACATTAACGATCTGGAAGAAGGGTTTGAGTACAGTGTATCTAAATTTACTGATGATACTAAATTGAGTGGAAAAGTAAATTTTGCAGAATATATGAAGAGTCTGCAGAGAGATATAGATAGGTTAAGTGAATGGGAAAGGGTCTGGCAGTGGAGTATAACGTTGGTAAATGTGAGTTCATCCACTTTGGAAGGAAAAATGAAAGTGAAGATTATAATTTAAATAGTAAAAAATTGTAGCATGTTGCTATGCAGATAGACTTGGGAGTGCTTGTGTATGAATCACAAAAGGTTGTTTTGTAGTTGCAGCAGGCTTTCAAGAAGGCAAATGGAATGTTGGCCTTCATTGCTCGAGGAATTGAATTTAAGAATAGGGAGGGTATCAGTGAGGCCAAACCTTGAGTATTGTGTGCAGTTCTTGTCTCCTTATTTGAGGAAGGATATACTGGCTTTGGAGGCGATGCAGAGAAGGTTCACCAGGTTGATTCCAGAGATGAAGGGGTTAGACTATGAAGAGAGATTGAGTTGCCTGGGACTGTACTCACTGGAATTCAGAAGAATGAGAGGAGATCTTATAAAAACATATAAAATTATGAAAGGGATAGATAAGATAGAGGCAGGAAAGTTGTTTCCAGTGGTAGGTGAGACTAGAACTAGAGTACATAGCCTCAAGATTCAGGGGGAGTAGATTTAGGATGGAGATGAGGAGGAACTTCTTTTCCCAGAGGGCGGTGAATCTGTGGAAATCCCTGCCCAGTGAAGCCGTGGAGGCTACCTCAGTAAGTGTATTTAATACAAGGTTGGATAGATTATTGCATAGTAGGGAAGTGTTATGGGGAAAAGGTAGGTAGGTGGAGATGAGTCCATGGCCAGATCAGCCATGATCTTTTTGAATAGCGGAACAGGCTCAACGGGCCAGATGGACCCCGCCTGCTCTTATTTCTTATGTTCTTATGTTACAGTGATAACTCTCCAGAGACCAACCACCATGGAACTGGAGGATCCCATGGATACATGGAGATCAGATCAAGAAGACAAGGAACGCCTAGCCAACATAGACTCATTCCCCGGTAATATCTTTTCTCTTCATTCACTGTTCATGAAGGGTCAGGGAATCATAGTGGATTCAAGCTAGGTTGTTAGTTAGTGAACCTATGGGCATTTTAGAATTAGAATTAGAATTTCATTTCTTACATCGATCTCACAACATGAGATATGTTGCATCTTCTTTGCTATACACAAGCAATAAGAAAGGGAAATGTGTGAGGATATTGCCCAAGCACTAAGATTGTATACCTAATTGTTTTGTATACATGTATGTACAGTCAGATATGCAATCAGATCAATTTAGTTGAGACAATAAGGATTACATATCCATAAATAAAGATTCTCTCTTTGCCTCTCTGATAATTTTTACTAAGTGTTAGATTGTTATAATATTGTCTGACCTGCTGAGTTCCTCCAGTATTTTGTCTCTGTCATTAGATACTTAAACTTAATGGTCTAATATCCTCAGTGACTCCCATGAATATTTTCAGTCATATCTGGTTTTCACTTCATGGGAACAAACTGATATTGTAACACAGTCTTTGAGTTACCTCATTGAATTCTGAAAATCCATACAATTTGTGACACAAAAGCAGGAGTAAATTCAAAAACCCCACCAGTAACCTTCAAGACTCCATAACTGTGTTTTCAATTACTTTATTAATAACATCCAAGCCATATATTGTCCCCATTTTATAGAAGAGATCTATATTGTGGCCAGTTGATTAAGTATATCAGGCCTCCATAAAGATTACAGACAAAGTAAGCAATAGTAAACAATGCATCAAAAAAGTTAAACAGCTCCATCACAAGCTCCATGACCAATAAACTGCTGTGACCATCATTCGTCCTTTTACTTCAAGGCATGTAATCGCATCATGCTAATAATAACGGTGATTTATTGCCGAATGCAGTTGAATAAATACCACTGTAATGGTGATTACGATGGAAAGAACACCAATCACAGTGGCTACAATATTGAGTGACCATGCTGTAGATCCATAGTGCTGAGCTCCTTCGATGTCACCAACTACTTTCCGATCTCTAGACTGAAAGAAAACAAGTATAAATAAATGAGCTTTTGAATACAGTGTGCAAGCAGACTGTGACCGCAAGGTTGTTGATATCTAACTGGTTAGACTAGTCTACTTATAGTGCAACAATCTCAATATAAAATAACAGAATTAGAGTCAGGTTTATTGTCACTGACATTTGTCATGAAATTTGTTGTTTTGCAGCAGCAGTCCAGTGGAATGTAACTGTCTCATTGTAGGCTCATAATGAAGTTAGCTGTTTCTGTGAACGCAACCTAACAGCAACATAACTCTACAATGCTTGGGAATAATGATGGAAAGGTCATTACCAGTAAATAAACCTGTCTAGGATGGGTATGTTTGGGTAACCACAAAAACATAAAAGATTGAACGTTCCTTGTAAGGGAAAATAAAACAAGTATCTGCATCAATACTGACTTCAATTTTAATGTTTGCCAGGAAACGATAATTCAGCTCTCACGAGTATAAACTTAGATTAAATTGCATTGTCAAAATATTTTAAGCTGTAACAAACAAAATAAAGGGTCCATCCCATTAACAGTATGTCAATCTATAACATGCATGCAATCATTGGAGCTCATGTCACGTAATGAATCCAGTTTGCTTCACTTTGTTCACTCACAATAACGACCTGGTTCTGCACTGAAAGAACAGTCCAGACAAAGAATAAAAAATAAATAAACATCTCCTCTTGCCTTTTCTCCAATCATGTGTGCTAGCTGGCTGAATGAAAGTTATCTGCATATGCTCTGTGAAACCGTAGTCTGCATGAGGATTTTCGAACATCAGTAACTGACATTCCAAATTTGGTTTTCACCACATTTCTCTGTCCTGTTTGTTGTCAGTTTCTTTTCTGGGGCACCTTCTTGGCCAAAATGTTAACAAGACCAATATTATTAGCTAATTCAACAAGCCTGAATTTTTATTTTAAACAGCAAAAATGAAATCTCATTTGAAACTCTGTATTATTAAGTGCATAATATAATTCAAGGAACACTTTTTTATATACAGATTTCAATTTTGAAGAGACCTACAGAAAATAAAATGCCCAACAGCATAAATGTATTAATTAAATACATTAAACCAGGATATTACAGTAAAATATACTATAAATGATAATAAATGTATTTTTAAAAATTAAGTAGGGTAAAAAGAGCAAAAATAAGACAGTGTTGATTTGGGTCATTGTCTGTTCAGAAATAAGGGGAAGGGGACAGAAGTACACTTTATTTATTGAGGCTTCCATTGGTTGGGGTCAACCATGAATGTTGCATCCCAGCTGTCTCTCTGATACTCAAGCCAGGGCAGTTCGATATGGAGAGAAAACTATCACCCATGCAGCAGGCTCCCCATCTCCATGCAGCTGATGAATCCAAAGAAATGGCAGGGACTGATACAGATTGGTACCAGCATTATTACAGGAGTTGTCAGTCTGCATCGATCTCTCCAACACCGTGGTGTCAAGAAAACAACCTCTCCCTCTATGTTGCAAAAACAAAGGAGCTGGTTGTGGATTACAGGAAGAATGGACACAGGCAAACCCCTATTGACATCAGTGGATCTGAGCTTGAGAGGGTAAACAGCTTTAGGTTCCTTGGCATCCACATCACTGAGGACCTCAAGTGGTCTGTGTACACCATTTGTATGGCAAAAAAAGTACAGCAGCGCCTCTTTCACCTCAGACAGTTGAGGAAATTTTGGTATGGGCCTGCAAATCCTAAGAATTTTTTAGAGGGCAACAATTGAGAGCATCCTGACTGGCTGCAGCAGTGCCTGGTATGGGAACTGTATCTCCCTTAATTGCAGGATTCTGCAGAGAGTGGTGTTTTCAGCCCAGCACATCTGTAGTTGTGAACTTCCCATGATTCAGGACATTTACAAAGACAGGTGTGCAAAAAGGACCTGAAAGATCATTGGAGACCCGAATCACCCCAACCACAATCTATTCCAGCTGCTACCGTCCGGGAAACAGTGTCGCAGCATAAAAGCCATGAACCACAGGCTCCAGAACAGCTTCTTCCACCAGGCCATCAGACTGATTAACTCACGCTGATCTGAGCGTATTTCTATGTTAGAATTTTCCATTTCCTAAATACTGTAAGCTGATGAGCCCCATCTACCCAAAGTCATTGGTTTTAAGGTGGCAGCAATCTGCCTTTGCCCTACTCCTGTATTTGAGACACACGTCATTGGGAGCATTTAATTGATAGTGGGAGCTTATCCCCAGCTATTACAACCTTAAGGAACCATTTCATTTATTGAAAATTCTAAAATGGATAAACACAGTTCAAGCCAAAAATATTTATCATAAGAAATATTATTCCATTACTTGAGCATATAATCAGTTACATCCAAGTAGAGCTGGATCTGGACAATATCCATGCCTTAACTGATAGGTGGCACCACATATTGCTTGGTGAAAATCCTGGGGTTCTCTCCCTAACAGCATTTTGGATAGAATCATAAGTCAAGGACTGTAGAGGTTCAATTAAGGTCACCACCACCTTTCAAGGATAGTTGGGGATGAAGTCAGCCTACGAACCCACGTCCTTTCAATAAATAAGTTAAAAAGTTGTATTAAAGCAGAACACAATCTTTGTTGTTTAGGTGCACAAAGCCCACTGGCCCCGAAAGCACTGCTCTCAATAGAGGCAAGTAGTCAGTTCAGAGTGTGACCCCCTTCCCTGAATCAAGCCTCTGAGCAGCCACTTTGACTAAGCCCACATCAGAGAAATTTATTAGCACCAAATAGACTTAAACAAAGACACAGACCCTGGTATTCAGTTTAAGTACACATATAACTGAGATTTTTCCTGCAGACATAATCATCAAATCTATAGGATAGTAGCTATAACATGATCAATGAAAGTTCAAGTAGAGCACAGAAGATAACAAACTGAGCAAATGCAAATATAAATAAATAGCAATAAGTACTGAGAGCACAGAATAACAAGATAAAGAGTCCTTGAAGTGAGATTATTGGTTGTGGGAACATCTCAAGGGATGGGAGTAGTTATCCCCTTGTTCAAGAGCCTGATGGTTGAGGGGTAGTAACTATTCTTGAACCAGATAATGTGAGGCCTGAGGCTCTTGTATCCTCTGCCTGATGGCAACAGTGAGAAAAGAGCATGGCCTGGGTGGTAAGAATCTTTGATGATGGATTCTGCTTTCCTATGACAGTGTTTTATGTAGATATGTTCAATGGTTAGAAACATAGAAAACCTACAGCACAATACAGGCCCTTCAGCCCACAAAGTTGTACTTAACATGTCCCTATCTTAGAACTACCTAGGCTTTACCCATAGTTCTCTATTTTTCTATGCTCCATGTAGCTATCCAGGAGTCTCTTAAAAGACCCTATCATTTCTGCCTCCACCACCACCACTGGCAGCCCATTCCACACACTTATCTCTCTTTGCGTAAAAAACTTATCCCTGACATCTCCTCTGTACCTACTTCCAAGCACCTTAAAACTATGGCCTCTCATGCTAGCCATTTCAGCTCTGGGGAAAAGCCTCTGACTAACCATACGATCAATGCCTCTCATTATCTTATACACCTCTATCAAGTCACCTTTCATCCTCTGTCACTCCAAGGAGAAAAGGCCGAGTTCACTCAACCTATTCTTATAAGGCATGATCTCCAGTCCAGGCAACATACTTGTAAATCTCCTCTGCACCCTTTCTATGGTTTCCACATCCTATGGTTGGGAGAGGTTTACCTGTGATGTACTGGGCTGAATCCACAATCTTTTATAGTATTTCCATTCAAAGGCATTGGTATTCCCATACCAGACCGTGATGCAGCCAGTCAATACACTCTCTCCTACACATCTCTAGAAATTTGTCCAAGTTTTTGATGTTATGCCAAATCTCCATAGACTCCTGAGGAAGTAGAGGTGCTTCTGATCGGGAAGCGGCCTGGTCGAGGGAAGTTCCTGGTGTGAGAAGTGCTAGTCTTTGGCTCGAGAGATTCTGGCAGTTTTGGCAGTTGGATAGTGCAATCAAGAATTGATAAGCAGTTGATTGGCAATCAAGATTTGAATAGCTCAGACTCAGCAGAAAACAGCTGATTGGGCGATTGAGGTCAGGTGTCCTTGCAGCTGGCAAAGCTCAAGCAAATAAAAAGAGGGAGCGCTCTAGTAGAGTGGCCTGTTGGGAAGTGCCTGGTGTGAAAAGTGCTAGTCTTTGGTGAGGAGACTACGCCAGGCACAATAGCAGAGGGTGAAGACATGACTGCTAAGCTGATTCAGTGTGCTATGTGCATGATGTGGGAGGTCAGGGACACTGATGGTGCCCCTGGCTGCTACAGCTGTGGAAAGTGTGTCCAGATTCAGCTTCTTGAAGGAGCATGTTGCAGCACTGAAGAAAGAACTGGATGACCTCAGGTTTATCTGTGAAAACAAGGGTTTTTTGCACAGGACCTACAGTGAGGTTGTTACACTGAGGATACCAGAAGAGAGAAAGGGAGTGACAATGAAGAAGGAAAGGATGCCTGAAGTACAGGAGACCCCAGGGGATATACCTCTTGTAAACAGGTTTACCTTCTTGGAAGCTGTCAGGACAGAAGATACTGCCAGTCTGAGAGGCGGACAGGTCTGCAAGCCAAAAATTGGTGCAGAAGCAGAGCCGAGGAGTCAGACATCAGGAAGAGCCGTGGTAGTAGGGGACTCCATAGTAAGAGGTACGGAAAGGGGTTTCTGTGGCAACAGGTGAGATTTAAGGATGGTGTGTTGCCTCCCTGGTGCTAGGATCCAGGACTTCTTGGACTGGTTGCAGGGAATCCTCAAAGGTGAAGGTGAACAGCTGGAAGTGGTAGTGCATGTTGGCACAAATGACATTGGGAAGAAGAGGAAGGACATTCTGCAGTGGGACTTCAGAGATCTAGGAAGAAGGCTGAAAAGCAGGACTTCCAGGGTGGTTATCTCTGGTTTGCTTCCAGTTCCTCATGCTGGAGAGGGCAGGAACAGGGAAATAATGGATCTGAATGTGTGGCTGAGGAACTGGTGTGGGAAGCAAGGATTTACATTCTTAGACCACTGGGATCTGTTTTGGGGTAGGGATGAATTGTACAAAAGGGACGGGTTGCACCTTAATAGGCGGGGGACCAGCATTCTGGCAGACAGGTTTGCCACTGCAACACGGATGTGTTCAAACTTAGTGGGGGGGAGGGGAGATGAACTGGAAGTATAAGGATGGAGTTAAAGGGAAAGTGAAAATAAAAAGTTAAAAAGGACAACAGAATCAATGGAGTAGAAAGCTCAAGAAGCGATCATATAGTATGGCCAAGTGAAATAGGAATTGATATGAAAGGAGAGGGGAGTACCAAATTAAAAATATTATATATGAATGCGCCAGGTATAAGGAATAAAGTAGATGAGCTTGAGGCTCAGTTGGAAATTGGCAAGTATGATGTTGTGGGAATAACTGAGACATGGGTTCAAGCAGACAGGGCCTGGGAAATGAATATTCAAGGATATACATCTTATCTAAAGGACAGACTGACTGGCAGAGGGGGTGTGATGGCTCTGTTGGTGAGGAATTATATTCAGTCCCTTGCAAGGGGGGACATAGAATCTGGGGATGTAGAGTCAGTAAGGATAGAACTGTGAAATTCTAAGGTTGAAACTCCCTAATGGGAGTTATCTACAGGCCCCCAAACAGCAGTCTGGATGTAGGGTGTAAGTTGAATGAAGAGTTAAAATTGGCATGTTGCAAAGGTAATGATACAGTTGTCATGGGGTATTTCAACATGTGGGTAGACTGGGAGAATCAGAATGGTACTGGACCCCAAGAAAGGGAGTTTGTGGAGTGCCTCCGAGATGGATTCTTAGAACAGCTTGTACTGGAGCCTACCAGGGAGAAGGCAATTCTAGATTTAGTGTTGTGCAATGAACTGGATTTGATCAGGGATCTCAAGGTAAAGGAACCATTAGGAGGTAATGACCATAATATGATGTTTTAACCTACAATTTGAGAAGGAAAAATAAGATGTCAGTATTACAGTTAAACAAAGGGAACTATGGAGCTATGAGGGAGGAGCTGGCCAAAGTTCAATGGAACAATACCCTAGCAGGGAAGACAGTGGAACAAAAATGGCAGGTATTTCTGGGAACAATGCAGAAGGTGCAGGATCGGTTCATTCCAAAGAGGATGAAAGATCCTAAGGGGAGTAAGGGGCTGCCGTGGCTGACGAGGGAAGTAAAGGGTAGTATAATAAATAAGAGAAGTATAACATAGCAAAGATGAGCGGGAAACCGGAGGTCTGGGAAGCTTTTAAAGAGCAACAGAAGATAACAAAAAAGGCAATACGCCAAGAAAAAATGAGGTACGAAGGTAAACTAGCGAAGAATATAAAGGAGAATAGTAAAAGCTTCTTTAGATATGTGAATAGCAAAAAAAATAGTTAAGACCAAAATTGGGTCATTGAAGACAGAAACAGGTGAATTTATTATGGGGAACAAGGAAATGGCAGATGAGTTGAACAGGTACTTTGGATCTGTCTTCACTAGGGAAGATGAAAACAATCTCCCAGATGTAATAGTGGCCAAAGGAACTGAGGTAAAGGATGAACTGAAGGAAATTTATATTAGGCAAGAAACAGTGTTGGATAGACTGAGTCTGAAGGCTACTAAGTCCCTGGGACCTGATGGTCTGCATCCCAAGGTACTTAAAGAGGTGGCTCTAGAAATCGTGGACGCATTGGTAATCATTTTCCAATGTTCTATAGATTCAGGAACAGTTCCTGCTGATTGGAGGGTGGCTAATGTTGTCCCACTTTTCAAGAAAGGAGGGGGAGAGAGAAAACAGGGAATTATAGACTGGTTAGCCTGACATCAGTGGTGGGAAAGATGCTGGAGTCAATTATAAAAGAGGAAATTACGACACATTTGGATAGCAGTAGAAGGATCAGTCCGAGTCAGCATGGATTTATGAAGGGAAAATCATGCTTGACTAGCCTTCTGGAGTTTTTTGAGGATATAACTATGAAAATGGACAAGGGAGATCCAGTGGATGTAGTGTACCTGAACTTCCAGAAAGCTTTTGATAAAGTCCCACATAGGAGATTAGTGGGCAAAATTAGGGCACGTGGTATTGGGGACAGAGTACTGACATGGATTGAAAATTGGCTGGATGACAGGAAACAAAGTAGTGATTAACGGGTCCCTTTCGGAATGGCAGGCTGTGACCAGTGGGGTACAGCAAGGTTCGGTGCTGGGACCGCAGCTGTTTACAATATACATGATTTAGATGAAGGGATTAAAAGTAACATTAGCAAATTTGCTGATGACACAAAGCTGGGTGGCAGTGTGAAATGTCAGGAGGATGTTATGAGAATGGAGGGTGACTTGGACAGGTTGGGTGAGTGGGCAAATGTATGGCAGATGCAGTTTAATGTGGATAAATGTGAGGTTATCCACTTTGGTGGCAAGAACAGGAAGGCAGATTACTATCTAAATGGAGTCAAGTTAGGAAAAGGGGAAGTACAACGAGATCTAGGTGTTATTGTACATCAGTCAATGAAAGCGAGCATGCAGGTATAGCAGGCAGTGAAGAAAGCTAATGGCATGCTGGCTTTTATAACAAGAGGAATTGAGTATAGGAGTAAAGAGGTCCTTCTGCAGCTGTACAGGGCTCTGGTGAGACCCCACCTGGAGTATTGTGTGCAGTTTTGGCCTCCAAATTTGAGGAAGGACATTCTTGCTATTGAGGGAGTGCAGCGTAGTTTCACAAGGTTAATTCCCAGAATGGCGGGACTGTCATATGTTGAAAGATTGGAGCGACTGGGCTTGTATAGACTGGAATTTAGAAGGATGAGAGGGGATCTGATTGAAACATAAGATTATTAAGGGATTGGACACACTGGAGGCAGGAAGCACATTCCCGCTGATGGATGAGTCCAGAACTAGAGGCCACAGTTTAAGAATAAGGGGTAGGGTATTTAGAACAGATGTGGAAAAGCTTTTTCACCCAGAGAGTGGTAGATATGTGGAATGCTCTGCCCCAGAAGGCAGTGGAGGCCAAGTCTCTGGATGCATTCAAGAGAGAGTTAGATAGAGCTCTTATAGATAGTGGGGTCAAGGGATATGGGGAGAGGGCAGGAATGGGGTACTGATTGTGTATGATCAGCCATGATCACAGTGAATGGCGGTGCTGGCTAGAAGGTCGGAATGGCCTACTCCTGCACCTACTGTCTATTGTCTATTGCTGTATGCAATTACATTTATATGATGGGTCCAGGACAGATCCTATGAGATATTGACACCCAGGAATTTAAAGTTACTGACCCTCTCCACCTCTGATCCTCTGATGAGAACTGACCCATACACCTCTGGTTTCCCTTTCCTGAAGGCTATAATTGGTCTTGCTGATATTGAGTGAGAGGCTGTTGTTATGACGCCACTCACCAAATTTTCAATCTTTCTCCTGTATGCTGATACAGCCCATAACAGTGGTGTCATCAGCAAACTTGAATATGGTGTTGGAGCTGTGCTTAGCCAGTTGAGCAGGGGCTAAGCACACAGCCTGTTGTGCACCTGTGCTGATGGAGATCGTGGAGGAGATTTTGCTAATCCGAACTGACTGGGGTCTGCAGGTGAGGATATCCAAGGTCCAATTGCACAAGGTTGTATTGAGACCCAGGTCTTGGAGCTTACTGATTAGTTTAGAGGGGATGATGGTATTAAATGCTGTGCTGTAATCAATAAACAGCATTCTTTGCTGTCCAGATCTTCCAGGGTTGTGTGAAGAGCCAATGAGAAATGTCATCTGCTGTGGACCTTTTCTTGGGTATTCAAATTGGAGTGGATCCAAGTCCCGACTCAGACAGGAGCAGGTATGTTTCATTACCAGCCTCTCAAAACACTTTATCACTGTAGATATAAGTGCAACTGGTTGATAGTTTTTGGGAAAGCCCAGAGCTTTTTTTGGGCACCGGAATGATTGAAGCCTGCTTGAAGCAGGTGGGTACCACACAATGCCAAATCAAGAGGTGAAGATATCTATGATCAGCACAGATCTTTAGTATTCAGCCATTGTCGGGAGTAGGCCAGTGGCAACAGTAGAAGTGACGGTCTTTGGCTCAAAAAAGGCTTTGGCCCAGAAGAGGTGTCAGCTCTCTGTAAAGTTTGTTAAGGTTTCCTTTTTGGTTTTTTCCTTTTCCTCTCTTATGGTACCATTTAAATGGCTGTGGTGTTCTCTTCGTGCCGGATGTTGGAGAACTGGGAGACCCAGAGTCTCCTGGGAACCTATATCTGCGTGAAGTGCATCCAGCTGCAGCTCCTTGAAGACCGTGCAAACATGAGGAAATCTACAGATGCTGGAAATTCAAGCAACACACACAAAATGCCGGTGGAATGCAGCAGGCCAGGCAGTATCTATAGGAAGTGGGCAGTTGTTGATTGCAAAAGGAAGTAGTATGTGTGTGAGGCTGGTTTTCTGTGGTCAGTGTCAGATGTGGGAGGTCCTGGAGTCTCCTGGCATCCCGTTCGGCCACATCTGCACCCGGTGCATCAAGATGCAACTCCTAAGGGACCATGTTAGGGAACTGGAGATACAGCTCATTGACCTTCGTCTGGTCAGAGAGAGTGAGGAGGTGATGGAGAGGAGTTACAGGCAGGTGGTCACCCCGGGCCCATGGGGGACAGAGAAATGGGTCACAGTCAGGAGAGGGAAGGGGAAGAGTCAGGTACTAGAGAGTACCCCTGTGGCTGTACCCCTTGACAATAAGTACTCCTGTTTGAGTTCTCTTGGGGAGGACAGCCTACCTGGGGGAAGCGACAGTGGCCATGCCTTTGGCACAGAGTCTGGCCCTGTGGCTCAGAAGGGTAGGGAAAGGAAGAGGAAGGCAGTAGTGATAGGGGACTCTATAGTCAGGGGGTCAGACAGGTGATTCTGTGGATGCAGGAAAGAAACTTGGATGGTAGTTTGCCTCCCAGGTGCCAGGGTCCGGGATGATTCTGATTGCGTCCAAGATATCCTGCAGTGGGAGGGAGAACAGCCAGAGGTTGTGGTACATATTGGTACCAATGACATAGGTAGGAAAAGGGAAGAGGTCCTGAAAGAAGACTACAGGGAGTTAGGAAGGAAGTTGAAAAACAGGACCTCAAAGGTAGTAATCTGGGGATTAGTGCCTGTGCCACATGACAGTGAGAATAGGAATAGAATAACGTCGATGATAAATACATGGCTGAAGGAATGGAGCAAGGGGCAGGGATTCAGATTTCTGGATCATTGGGACCTCTTTAGGGGCAGGAGTGACCTGTACAAAAAGGACGTGTTGCACTTGAATCCCAGGGGGACTAATATCCTGGCAGGCAAGTTTGATAGAGCTGTTGGGAAGGGTTTAAACTAGTTTTGCAGGTGGTGGGATTCAGGATGTCAGTGCAGGGATGAAGGTAGAAGGACAAGGGCATGATGCTAAGAGTTCTGAGTTGATGAGGAAGGACAGGCAGGGGATGAAACATAATTGTAGCCAGTTAAAGGGGTGGAAATGTGTCTATTTCAATGCTAGGAGTATTAGGAACAAGAAGGATGAACTCAGAGCATGGATTAGTATGTGGAACTATGA
The DNA here is from genome assembly GCF_030144855.1 of Hypanus sabinus. Lineage (NCBI taxonomy): Eukaryota > Metazoa > Chordata > Chondrichthyes > Myliobatiformes > Dasyatidae > Hypanus > Hypanus sabinus. The sequence goes on from NC_082712.1 coordinate 182,007,080, forward strand.
TGTTGTGACAGTTACTGAAACTTGGTTGGAGGAAGGGCAGGATTGGATGATGCAGGTCCCGGGGTTCAGGTGTTTTAAAAGGAAAAAGATGGGAGGTAGAAAAGGGGGGGCGTGGCATTGCTGGTCAGGGATAGAATCAAAGCTATAGAAAGGGAGGACGCTGCAGAAGGAGTGTTGACGGAGTCAGTCCGGATGGAAGTCAGAAATAGGAAGGGATCAATCACTGTGTTGGGAGTAGTCTATAGGCCCCCAAATAGCCCTTGGACACTGAGGAGCAGATAAGTTGGCAGATTTTAGAATGTTGCACAAAATACAGGGTAGTAGTTATGGGTGATTTCAACTTCCCTTATATTGACTGGAACCTCCTGAGTGCAAGGGGGATAGATGAGGCTGAATTTGTCAGGTGTGTTCAAGAAGGATTCCTGACTAAGTATGTTGACCAGCTGACAAGAGGAGAGGCTATACTGGCTCAAGTTCTGGGTAATGAACCTGGTCAGGCGACAGACCTCTTGGTGGGGGAGCATTTTGGTGAGAGTGACCACAACTCCCTTAGCTTCAGCATAGCTATGGAAAGGGATAAAATCAAATGAAATGGTAAAGTGCTTAACTAGGGAAGGGCTAACTTTGAAGGGATGAGGCAGCAACTAGCGAGAGTAAATTGGAAACAGATGTTCAAAGGGGAAAGCACAAAAGTAATGTGGGAAAAGTTTATGGACCACTTGGGCTGGGTTCAGGATAGGTTTGTCCCACTGAGGCAAGGAACAAATGGTAGGAAAAGGGAGCCATGGCTGACGAAACACGAGGCAACTCGTCAAGAGGAAGAAGGAAGCATATCTTAGATATAAGAAGCAGGAAGTACTTGTTTCCTGCCTCTAGTGTGTCCAATCCCTTAATAATCTTGTATGTTTCAATCAGATCCCCTCTCATCCTTCTAAATTACAGTGTATACAAGCCCAGTCGCTCCAATCTTTCAACATATGGCAGTCCCGCCATACCGGGAATTAACCTCGTGAACCTACACTGCACTCTCTCAATAGCAAGAATGTCCTTCCTCAAATTTGGAAACAAACTGAACACAATACTCCAGGTGTGGTCTCACCAGGGCCCTGTACAACTACAGAAGGACCTCTTTACTCCTGTACTCAACTCCCCTTGTTATGAAGGCCAACATGCCATTAGCTTTCTTCACTGCCTGCTGTACCTGCATGCTTACTTTCAGTGACTGATGTACAAGTCCTGACGAAGGGTCTTGACACGAAACGTTGACTGCTTCTTTCAACGGATGCTGCCCGACCTGCTCAGTTCATCCAGCTTTTAAGTCTTGATTTGACCACAGCATCTGCAGTGTACTTTGTGTTTACACCTAAATCTTGTTGTACTTCCCCTTTTCCTAACTTGACACCATTCAGATAGTAATCTGCCTTCCTGTTCTTTCCACCAAAATGGATAACCACACATTTATCCACATTAAACTGCATCTGCCCACTCACCCAACCTGTCCAAGTCACCCTGCATTCTCCTAACATCCTCCTTATATTTCACACTGCCACCCAGCTTTGTGCCATCTGCAAATTTGCTAATATTACTTTTAATCCCTTCATCTAAATCATTAATGTATATTGTAAATGGCTGCAGTCCCACCACCGAGCCTTGTGGTACCCCACTAGTCACTGCCTGCTATTCTGAAAAGGGCCTGTTAATCCTTCCTGTTTCCTGTCTGCCAATCAATTTTCTATCCATGTTAGTACCCTACCCCCAATACAATGTGCTCTAATTTTGACCACTAATCTCCTATGTGGGCCCTTATCAACGGCTTTCTGAAAGTCCAGGTATACTACATCCACTGGATCTCCCTTGTCAATTTTCATAGTTACATCCTCAAAAAAATTCTAGAAGATTAGTCAAACATGATTTCCCCTTCGTAAATCCATGCTGACTTGGACCAATCCTGTTACTACTATCCAAATGTGCCGCTGCTTTATCTTTTATAATTTACTCCAGCATCTTCCCCACCACTGATGTCAGGCTAACTGGTCTATAATTCCCTGTTTTCTCTCTCCCTCCTTTCTTATAAAGTGGAATAACATTAGCTACCCTCCAATCCTCAGGAACTGATCCTGAATCTATAGAACATTGGAAAATGATTACCAATGCGTCCACAATTTCTAGAGCCACCTCCTTAAGTACCCTGGGATGCAGACCATCAGGCCCTGGGGATTTATCAGCCTTCAGTCCCATCAGTCTATCCAACACGATTTTCTGTCTAATGTGAATATCCTTCAGTTCCTCCATTACCCTAGGTCCTCTGGCTGCTATTACATTTGGGAGATTGTCTGTATCTTCCCTAATGAAGACAGTACCAAAGTACCAGTTCAACTCATGTTCCCCAGAATGCTTGCACATTTCTTCCATACCTTTCCCTGAGAACATATGTTTCCAAATGAAGCCTCCAATTTCCTACCTGATAGCCTCATAATTCCCCTTTCTCCAATTAAATGTTTTTCTAACTTGTCTGTTCCTATCTCTCTCCAATGCTATTGAAAAGGAGATAGAATTATGATCATTATCTCCAAAGTACTCTCCCACCGACAGATCTGATACCTGACCAGGTTCATTTCCCAATACCAAATCAAGTATAGCCTCTCTCTTGTAGGCTTATCTACATACTGTGTCAAGAAACCTTCCTGAACACACCTAACAAACTCAACCCCATCTAAGCCCCTTACTCTAGGGAGATGCCAATTGATATTTGGGTAATTAAAGTCTCCCATCATGACAACTCTTATTATTACACCTTTCCAGGATCTGTTTCCCTATCTGCTCCTCAATATCCCTGTTACTATTAGGTGACCTATAGAAAAAAAAACAGTAAAGTTATTGACCCCTTCCTATTCCTAACCTCCACCCACAGAGACTCTGTAGACAATCCCTCCATGGCGTCCACCTTTTCTGTAGCCACGACACTATCTCTGATCAACAGTGCCACACTCCCACGTCTTTTGCCTCACTCCCTGTCCTTTCTGAAACATCTAAAACTTGGCACTTGAAGTAACCAATCCTCTCCCTAGCCATCCAAGTCTCTGTAATGGCCACCACATCATATCTCCAAGTACTGATCCACGCTCTAAGCTCACCTGCTTTGTTCACAACACTCCTTGCATTAAAATAGACACATCTCAAGCCTTCAGTCTGAGTGCATCCCTTTTCTATCACCTCTATCACCTGCCTATCCTCCCTGTCGCACTGGGAGCCAACCTCCTCTTCCCTAGTCTCTTCAGTTCGGTTTCCAACCCCCAACAGTTCTAGTTTAAACTCTCCCCAGTAGCCTTGGCAAACCTCCCCGCCAGTATATTGGTCCCCCTGGGATTCAAGTGCAACTGGTCATTTTTGTAAGGTCACGCCTGCCCCAAAAGAGGTCCCCACTCATTTATTCTCCACCTCACTCTATTCCTATACTCACTGTCAATGGCACAGGCAGTAATCCTGAGATTGCTACCTTTGCAGTCCTGCTTCTCAATTCCTTTTTTCCTTTTTCAATATTTTTAATAATTTCTACATAGAAGAATAGAGTTCAAGAAAATACATATTATCAAACAAAAGAAAGATATAATAATACCAAATACATTGTTTGAATTACATTGATAAACTCCTTACAAATTACTCTAATCTACATGAATGTAGAGTATGTTGAGATATGAATAATTTTTTTTATATAGAAAAAAGAAATCTATACCCACTACCAAAGCTGAAGTTGTTTGGTTTAAAAAAAAAAGTGGGGGGGAAGAAACCTTATCAGGTTGTGAAATATGCTATTAACCAGCAACTGTACTTTAACGGGAAATCAAAGGTTTATCAAACTCTTATCTATGTCTCTGGTAGGTCGAATTAAAGTTATTAAAATGTATATCCTTCCTAAATTTTATACTTATTTCAATCTATTCCAATTTTTATTTCTGTAGCTTTTTTGACTCATTAGATTCTATTATTTTGTCCTATCTATGGAAGGGCAAATGTTCTAGACTTAATAAAGCTTACCTCCAAAAATCTAAAAAAAAGGTGGTATGGCTTTACCTAACTTCTGTTTATACTATTGGGCAGCTAATATTTGCTGTCTTACTTTTTGGTCCTTTTTTAATCAGTCTGATTCTCCTAAATGGGTGGCAATAGAGTTGAACTCCACTAAGGATCTCTCTATTCCTGCACTACTTGGATCTGCACTCCCTTGTTGCTTGCCTAGACTAATTGTTAATCCTCTTATTAGACATTCTGAGAATATGGGCCGTATAGAAAATGTAATTGTCTTCATGATTTCTCTCTTTCTAGTCCTATCTTTGCATAATCATCTTTTCTTACCTTCTATGCAAGATTCAACATTTCATGATTGGTATAGAATGGGCATCAGGGACTTTGAAGATCTTTTCATTGATAATCGTTTTGCAACTTTCCAACAACTTTCTGCAAAGTTCAATCTATCTAATGCCCACTTTAGATACCTTCAAATTAGACATTTCATTAATCCTTTATTATCCAATGATAATATCCAATTCTCGATGCCTGAAAAAAAACATTGTGGACCTGTTTCTTTCTATTAATCCATTGGGCAAAAGTTTAATATCTTTTATTCGTGATAAGTTAGTGACCCTAAGGAGTACCCCCTTTGATAAAATTAGAACTGCTTAGGAGCTTGATTTAAATATTTCTTTATCTGATGTGGTTTGGGACTCAATTCTCAAGTCAATTAATTCAACCTCTCTATGTGCTCGCCACAGTCTTTTACAGTTTAAGGTTGTACATAGGGCTCACATGTCCAAATCTTAATTGTCCAGATTTTACCCTGATATCAGTCCTGTTTGTGACAAGTGTAAAGGTGGCGAGGCTTCTCTTATCCATATGTACTGGGCCTGTACTAATCTAGAGAAATTTTGAAGAGAAGTCTTTTTAACTTTGTCCCATATTCTTAATTGCCATTTAGAACCTAATCCTCTGCTTGCTCTTTTTGGTACCTTGGGTGAGGCAGATATACATTTGGGTCTAACTAAACATCCAACATTATCTTTTGACTCTCTTATGGCTAGAGGCTTAATTCTTAGCTGGAGAGATGTTGACCCACCCACCCATGCTCAATGGCTTAATGATATTATGTCCGGTTTTGACCTTTAAAAAATTCACTACTCGCTTCTCAACTCGGACATAAAATTTCAAAAGCTGTGGGGACCTTTTCTTGAATACTTCCACAACTCCTCTTTAGATTAAGTCTATTTTCTTTAATCCCTTACTTTCAGCTTGTTTTTCTTAAGTTCTGTGGTTTTCTTTTTGTTTGAAATTTCATGTTAGTTTTGGTAGCAGGCATTATTATTCTTTGTTTTTATTTATATTTACAGTTTTGGGGGTTTGGATATGCCAATTTTTTTTTACATATAACCATACCACAATTACAGCATGGAAACAGGCCATTTCGGCTCTTCTAGTCCATGCCAAATGCTTACTCTCTCCTATTCCCACCGACCTGCACTCAACCCATAACCCTCCATTCCTTTCCTGTCCATATACCTATCCAATTTTGCTTTAAATGTCAATACCGAAACTGCCTCTACCACTTCCACTGGAAGCTCATTCCACACAGCTACCAATCTCTGAATAAAGAAATTCCCCCTCATGTTACCCTTAAACTTTTGCCCCCAAAGTCTCAACTCATGTCCTCTTGTTTGAATATCCCCTACTCGCAATGTAAAAAAGCCTATCCACCTCAACTCCACCTATCCCCCTCATAATTTTAAATACCTCTATCAAGTTCCCCTCAACCTTCTACGCTCCAAAGAATAAACACCTAATTTGTTCAACCTTTCTCTGTAACTTAGATGCTGAAACCCAGGTAACATTCTAGTAAATCTCTTCTGTACTCTCTATTTTGTTGACATTTTTCTGATAATTTGGTGACCAAGAACTGTACACTAAATTCCAAATTTGGCCTCACCAATGCCTTGTACAATTTTAACATTACATCCCAACTCCTATACTCAATGCTCTGATTTATAAAGGCCAGCATACCAAAAGCTTTCTTCGCCACCCTATCCACATGAGATTCCACCTTCAGGAAACTATGCACCATTATTCCTAGATCACTCTGTTCTACTGCATTCCTCAATTCCCTACCATTTATGTCCTATTTTGATTAGTCCTACCAAAATGTAGCACCTCACACTTATCAGCATTAAACTCCATCTGTCATCTTTCAGCCCACTCTTCTAACTGGCCTAAATCTCTCCAAGCTTTGAAAACCTACTTCATTATCCATGATGCCACCTATCTTAGTGTAATATGCATACTTGCTAATCCAATTTACCACCCCATCATCCAGATCATTAATGTATATGACAAACAACATTGGACCCAATACAGATCCCTGAGGCACACCACTAGTCACCGGCCTCCAACCTGACAAACAGTTATCCACCACTACTCTCTGGCATCTCCCATCCAGCCACTGTTGAATCCATTTTACTGCTTCAATACTAATACCTAACGATTGAACCTTCCTAACTAACCTTCTGTGTGGAACCTTGTCAAAGGCCTTACTGAAGCCAATGAGTAAGTCCATAAGTAACATCCACTGCTTTACCATCGTCAACTTTCCTAGTAACCTGTTCAAAAAAAAATTCAATAAAATTTGTCAAACATGACCTTTCACGCACAAATTGATGTTAACTGTTCCTAATCAGGCCCTGTCTATTCAGATATACCATCTCTAAGTATACTTTCTATTAATTTACCCACCACTGACGTCAAACTTTCAGGCTGTTAATTGCCAGGTTTACTCTTGGAACCCCTTTTAAACAATGGAACCACATGAGCAATATGCCAGTCCTCCTTTACATCTTGTAAAGGCTGGCCTGGATTTTTTTTCCATGGGAGGGTGGGGAGGATACTAACTTTACATGATTTTATTCTGGGTGTTATTTCCTTATTGTTTTGAACTATATAATTGATATGTTTATTTTGCACTGTATTAATCTTCATTGGGTTTTTGCTTGTGGTTGTAGAAATGTATAACAAATCAATAAAAAAAGAAAATAATTCAAAAACAGTCCCCACAAATTTTGAAAAGGTTAGATTCAGAAATTGAACAAATCTTTTCTAAATTTAAGCATGCTATATAAAAAGGTTAAAATTATAAAAAGGTTTCAAATTAAGAGTTTCATCTAATAAATTCTTATCAGGACTTTTAGGAAATGTATATAATTGAGATTGCAAAAAGTCTCTAATTTGTAAATATTGAAAAAAGTGGGTTTTTGGTCAATTATATTTAGTTGACAGTTGTTTGAACGAAGAAACTTCCTCCAACAAACAGATCCTGGAAACATTTAATACCCAATCTATCCCATTATTTTAAAAACTACATCAGTCATAGAGGGCTTAAACAAATAATTAAGAAAAATGGGATTAGAAATGGAAAATCTTAATTAACCGGTGTTTTCTAAATTGTACCCAAATCCTCAAGGTATGTTTAACTACCACATTTTCAGTTATTTTACTTGAAGATAAAGGAAGTAAAGATCCCAAAAGAGAGATGATAGAGAATTTATTAACAGAGTTAGCTCCTAAAGAAACCCACCCTGAACAGTCCTCATGATTAATATAATATAACCAGAATGTAAGATTCTGTATATTAACTGCCCAATAATAAAACCTAAAATTTGGTAAAGCTAAACCTCCATTCTTTTTAACTTTCTGGAGATGAACTTTATTCAGTCGAGGATGTTTATTTTTTCATATATAAGAGGATAAAATAGAGTCAAGAGAATCAAAAAAGGATTTAGGAATAAAGACAGGTAAGGCCTGGAAGAGGTATATAAATTTGGGTAAGATATTCATTTTAGTAGAATTAATTCAGCCAATCAATGATAACGAAAGAGGTGACTAATTTGATAATGTTTGTTTTACATAATTTAATAAAGTAAGAAGTTTTTCTTTAGATAGGTATTTATAATTGGTAATTGTTACACCCAAATAAATTGGTTTCTTACAATTTTAAAAGGAAGATTAGTATTAGTTGATACCAAATTATTCAAAAGAAAAAGTTCACTGTTATGTAGGTTCAATTTATATCCAGAAAACTGGCTAAAGTGAGAGAGTAGAGCAAGTGCAGATGGTAACAGTCTCAACATTAGAAATAAAAAGCAGTAAGTCATCCGCATATAATGAAACTTTGAAGGAATTACCCTTCTGCAAAATACTAGTGATATCACTAGATTCTTGAAGGGCAATAGCTAAAGGTTCTAAGGCCAGGTCAAAGAGCAAAGGGCTCAAAGGACAACCTTTTCTGGTTCCACATTGAAGTTTAAATGGTTTAGAATTCTGGGAATTAATAAGAACCCAAGCAGAAGGAGATAAAGTAATTTAATCCATTGAGTAAAATTGGGTCCAAAATTAAATTTTTAAAAAAAATTTAAATAAATACTGCCATTCAACCCGATCAAAAGCCTTATCAGCATATAAGGATATTACACATTCCGATTTCTCCTTAGAAGGAGAATTTAATAACTGGCGAATATTAAAATGGGAATATTGGCTTTTAATATATCCAGTCTGATCATCAGAAATTATAGATGGTAGGATATTTTCAATCCTACAAACCAGAACTTTAGATAGGATTTTAGTATCAACATTAAGTAAGGAAATTGGTCTATGTGAAGAACATTCAGTTGAGTTCTTATTCTTTTTAAGAATAAGCGAAATAGAAGCTTCATAAAAAGATTGCAGTAACCTACCCAACTTAAAATAATCCAAAAAGACTACATAAATGAGGTATAAACAGTGAAGAAAATGCCTTATAAAAATTCTCCAGAAAATCCATCAGGACCTGAAGCCTTCCCTGAGTGCAGTGAATGTACAGCTTCAGTAATTTCTTCCTGAGAAATAGGTTGATACAACTGTTTTCGATCATCCACAGGAAGTGTAGGGATACTTAATTGGTCTAAAGTTATTCATTATAGTATCTTTAGGAGGGTCAGAACTATAAAGTTTAGAATAAAATTCTATAAAGGTATCATTTATTTCTAAATTATCAGTTGTCCTGACACCATTAGCTTTACAGATTTCTTTAATCTGTCATTTAGCAATATAAGTTTTAATCTGGTTAGCCAATAATTTACCTGTTTTATCTCCATGAATATAAAAATGACTTATCCTTTGGAGTTGAATTTCAATAGGATATGTTAATAAAAGATATTTAGTTTTAGTTTCAACCCATCTTTTATATAGAACAGGATATGAAGCCAAGGCATATTTTTGGTCTAATTGTTTCAGCTGATTGGCTAAATTAATTCTCTCTTTATTAGCTTTTTTCTTAACATGCAGTATAAGAGATGATTTGTCCTCTAATATGTGCCTTAAAGGCATCCCATATAACAAGGCTAGAAGTCTCCTCCACCATATTCTCTTCAAAAAAGAGAATAATTTGTCTCTCCAAGAACTTTATATTTATATAAAAAAAAACCTTGTCAGATAACAAAGTTAGATTAAAACGTCGGAATCTGTTTGAGGAAAACCAAGGAGATTTAAAGATAAAAACACAGGAGCATGATCAGAGATAGCAATCTCTTTCTATTCATGAGATTGAATGAGTAGAATTATTTGGCTATCTATTTAAAAAAACAATTCTGGAATACATATGAGGAACACGAGAAAAATGAATAGTCTCTATCTGTTGCATGTAGAAAGTGCCATACATCAACAATACCACATTTCATTAAAAATGAATGAATAAACAAAGCTGACTTATTAAGTGTCACTAGTTTAGAAGATGAGCAATCTAAAACTGGATCTAATCAGCAATTAGTCTCCTGCCATCACCAATAAGTATAAACTCAAATCAGGCTGAAACAAAAAAGCTCAAAGAATGCTGGGTCACTTATATTTGGGGCATATACATGAGCAAATACCATTAATTTATTTTCTAATTTCCCCTGATACTATAATAAAATGCCCATTAGTATCAGACTACCTTGTGTTGAACAAAGGGTACTGTATTATCTATATAAAAAAAATCAAAACTCCCCTAGACTTGGCCTGAAAACAAGTGAAAGTGTAATTCCCTCCATCAGCTAAAAAGGCATGAATTATCAGAGTTATGTATGTGAGTTCCTTGTTTTTTAAAAAAAAATTAATTGGGACCTTAAGTTTTTTAATATAGGCAAATTCTTATTTCATTTCACAGGGTGGTTTAACCCTTTCACGTTAAGACTAAGTAAGTTAGCAGTATAATCCATTTTTAATACTATTTAAAAGAAAAGTTAGAAGGATAATCCTTGAAATTATTAATAAAACTAAACAGTGACCTTTGAGATGAGATAACCAAGCAACAGGTTTGGCTAAGAATCCAAAACAGCTTCCGGGGGGGGAGAAACACAACTCCCCTCCCCCCTTCCAAAGAGAGAAAGTCGATGCCTACAGCTAATGACGATAACCCCCAGAGAACCTGCTGGCTTAGCTCCAAATTAATTTCAAGGTTAGAAGTATTCCAACCTAGTCAAAACAACAGATAAAAAAATAAGCACTTAATTCTGATATCAAGAATTCTAGAAAAATAATTATAATATAAAATAATATGAACACATGAAGTATTGGCTCATTAAAGTCTTATTCTCGAAATAAAGCCTTAAAAGGTTCGAAAAGAGAGGTGACTACAAGGCTTACCAAAGGTAAAATACTCAGTTATTCATGTAAAAAAAATAATAGTCAATTTTCTGACTTTAAAAATTTCCGAGCCTCTAAACTCGAACGGAACCATTCCTTCGAACAATCCTCAGTGTAATTCTGAGCTGAGCCGGATATCGTAAAGAAGGTTTAAAATTTGTTTAACAGCTCTGACGTGACACTTTTAAACTTGGCACACTCCCTCATGATCTCTGCTGAGAAATCCTCACAATCCTAATCTTCTTGCCATTGTTAATCAATCATACCTTTCCAATGGGATTCACGAATTATAAGGTCCTTTGTTTGAAATTCGTGGAAGTAGATTATTACTGAACAAGGTCTATTTCCAAGCAGTCTATTCCCAGGCACTCTGTGAGCTTGGTCAATCATTGGTGTCAATTTTAAAATATTAGGGAATAGCTGAACCAGAAAGTTTGCAAAGAATTCCATGGGGCAATCACCTTCAGTTAACTCTTCGAGACCAAGAATTTGTAAGTTATTTCTTCTGCTTCTGTTTTCTAGATCAGTAATCTTCTGTCTTAATTCTTCATTATCCTTGGATTGTTTTTCATAATGCTTTTGCAGGTCATCCATTTTCTCATCCAGAATCAACAGGATTTCTTCATTCTCTTTTATTCATTTATCATGCTCAGTTAAGGTTTTTGGAATAGAATCCAGTTATATACCTAATAGTTTAATTCCAGAGTTGAGTTGCTGAAACTCTTCAGAGGATTCTTTTCTGAATCGCTGAAATTCCTCGGAAGTTTCTTTACTGTGTTTTTGCAGCGATTCAATAATAGAATCCAATGACGTAGAAGGATCTTTTTTAGTACCTTTAACAGTTTTTTGTAGCCATGGTAAGACAGTGTCACGTTAAAAAGTAAGGTTTCACATCAGGTTGGAAAATAAAAAAAAGTAAACTAGGAGCAGCTGAAAAAGCTGCTATTCCATCCACAGCCAGCAGAGAAGTTGCCTCAGATTCCTTTCTAACTCCCTGTAGTCTTTTTTTCAGGACCTCTTCCCTTTTCCTACCTATGCCATTGGTACCAATATGTACCACGTCCTCTGGCTGTTCTCCCTCCCACCGAAGGATATCTTGGATGCAATCAGAAACATCCTGGACCCTGGCACCTGGGAGGCAAACTACCATCCGAGTTTCTCTCCTGCATCCACAGAATCGCCTGTCTGACCCCTTAACTATAGGGTCCCCTATCACTCCTGCCTTCCTCTTCCTTTCCCTACCCTTCTGAGCCACAGGGCCAGACTCTGTGCCAGAAGCATGGCCACTGTTGCTTCCCCCAGGTAGGCTGTCCTCCCCAACAGAACTCAAACAAAAGTACTTATTGTTAAGGGGTACAACCACAGTGGTACTCTCTAGTACCTGACTCTTCCCCTTCACTCTCCTGACTGTGACCCATTTCTCTGTCCCCCGTGGCCCTGGGGTGACCACCTGCCTGTAACTACTCTATCACCACCTCGCTCTCCCTGACTAGGCGAAGGTCATCGAGCTGCATCTCCAGTTCCCTAACTTGATCCCTCAGGAGCTGCAGTTTGACACATCAGGTGCTGATATGGCTATCTGGGATGCTGGGAGACTCCAGGGCCCCCACACCTAACACCGAGGGCAGAAAACAGGCCTCACACACATACTTCCTATCTCACCTCGTCTCGTTACTGCCTAAGCCCGTTGAGCCAAAGCCCTATCACTCTGCTGCCTCTCACTCCGCTGCCCGCTGGATATGGCAGTCTTTTTAAACCTTTCGCACTCTATTGGCAGACGTCAAGCACCTGCGCAGTCTTGCCTCTCTTTAACCCGAGTAGTAAAACACTGCCTTTGCTCCGAAAAATCAGCAGTTCACTCGCAGCCTTCTTGCTCTGATTTGCTTTAGAAATTTCTTAGGGTTACCCATAGCCCTCTATTTTTCTGAGCTCCATGTACCTATCCAGGAGCCTCTTAAAAGACCCTATCGTATCCACCTCCACCACTGTCGCCAGCAGCCCATTCCATGCACTCACTACTCTCTGCATAAAAACCTACCCCTGACATCTCCTCTGCACCTATTTCCAAGCACCTTAAAACTGTGCCCTCTCATGCTAGCCTTTTCAGCCCTGGGAAAAAGCCTCAGACTATCCACATGATTAATGCCTCTCATCATCTTATACTCTATCAGGGTACCTCTCAACCCCCACCACAGGAAGGAGAAAAGGCCAAGTTTCTTCAACCTATTCTCATGAGGCATGCCCCCCAATCCAGGCAATATCCTTGTAAATCTCGTCTGCACCCTTTCTATAGTTTCCACAACCTTCCTGTAGTGAGGGGATCAGAAATGAGCACAGTACTCCAAATGGGGTCTGACCAGGGTCCTATATAGCTATAATATTACCTTTTGGCTCTTAAACTCAATCCCATGGTTGTTGAAGCCCAATGCATCGTATATCTTCTTAACCATAGAGTCAAACTGCACAGCAGTTTTGAGTGTCCTATGGACTCGGATCCTCCACACTGCCAACAATCTTAACATTAATACTATATTCTACCATCATATTTGACCTACCAAAATGAAGCACCTCACATTTACCTGGGTGATAACTGCACCCTAGGGTTCTGAAAAAGGTAGTATTACAGATCGTGGTGGTATTAGAAATGATCTTTGAAAAATCATTGGACTCTGACACAGTGCCAGAGAACTGGAAAATTGCAAATGTTATTCCACTCCTTAAAGGAGGAAGGCAGCAGAAAAGAAATTATAGATCTGCTAGCCTGACCTCAGTGGTTGGGAAGATGTTAGAGTCACTTGTTAAGGATGAGGTGATGGAATACTTGGACAAGATAGCACAGACTCATCATGGTTCCCTTCAGGGAAAATCCTGCCTGATGAACCTGTTGGAATTCCTTGAGGAGATTACTAGTAGGATAGATAAAGTGTATAGATGCAGTGGATTTTGTATATTTAGACTTTCAGAAGGCCTTTGACAAGGTTCCACATTTGAGGCTGCTTACCAAGTTAAGAGCCCATGGTATTGCAAGAAAGTTACTGGCATTATTAGAGTATTGACTAATTGGTAGGAGGCAGTGTGTGGGATTAAAAGGATGTTTTTCTGGTTGGCAGCCAGTGACTAATGGTGTTCTGTAGGGGTTGGTGTTAATACCATTTCTTTTTATGCTGTATATCAATGATTTAGATAATGTAATGGATAGCTTTGTTGCCAAGTTTGCAGATGATACCAAGGTTTGTGGAGGGGCAGGTAGTGTTGAAGAAACAGGTAGGATGCAGAAGGACAGATTAGCAGAATGGGAAAGAATGTGGCAAGTGAAATACAATATTGGAAAATACATGGTCATGCACTTTGGTAGTAGAAATGAATGTGTGGACTATTTTCTAAATCAGGAGAAACTCCAAAAATCTGGGATGCATAGGGACTTGGGAGTCCTTGTGCAGAACACTCTAAAGGCTAACTTGTAGGCTAAGGTGGTGGTGAGGAAGGCAAATACAATGTTAGCATTCATTTCAAGAGCTCTAGAATACAAGAGCAAGGATGTGACGCTAAGGCTTTTTAAGACACTGGTGAGGCCTCACCTTCAGAATTGTGAACAACTTTGGGCCCCTCATCTTAGAAAAGATGTGAAGCGTTGGAGAGGGTCCAGAGGAGGTTCATAAAGATGATTCCAGGAATGAAATCAAAGGTTTGTACATGATAGAAATGATCTCAGGTGCATCTATTTCAATGCAAGGAGTATTATAGGTAAGGCAGATGAGCTTAGGGCGTGAATTGGCACATGGGATTACAACATTATTGCTATTAGTGAGACTTGGTTGCAGGAGGGGCAGTACTGGCAGAATAATGTTCTGGGGTTCTGTTGTTTCAGATGTAATAGTGGAGGAGGGATGAAAGGGAGAGGAGTGGCATTACTAGTCAGGGAAAATATCACAGCTGTACATAAACAGGACAGCCCGGAGGGCTTGTCTACAGAGGGTGGAGCTGAGGAACGGGAAAGGTGTGACCACACTAATAGGGTTGTATTATAGACCGCCCAATAGTCAGAGAATTGGAGGAGCAAATCTGTAGAGAGATAACAGACCGATGTAAGAAACAAAGTTGTAATAGTAGGGGATTTTAACTTTCAACATATTGCCTGGGACTCCCACACTCTGAAAGTGCTAGATGGCTTGGAATTTGTCAAATGTGTTCAGGAAAGTTTTCTAAATCAATATATATAGGTACCTACGAGACGGGATGCAGATCTCCTATTAGGGAACCAGACAGGTCAGGTGACAGAAGTATGTGTAGGCAAATATTTTGGGTCCAGTTTCGAGTTAATTATGGATAAGGATTGGTCTGGTCCTCGAGTTGAGGTTCTAAATTGGAGAAGAAGCAATTTTGTGAAAATGAGAAAGGATCTAGGAAGTGGATTGGGATAAGTTGTTTTCTGGCAAGGATGTGTTCAGTAAGTGGAAGGCCTTCAAAGGTGAAATTTTGAGAGTGCAGAGTTTGCATGTTCCTGCCAGGATTAAAGGCAAAGTTAACAGGCATAGGGAACCTTGGTTTTCAAGGGATATTGGCAATCTGGCTAAGAAAAAGAGAGAGATGTATATCAGGTATAGGCAACAAGGAACAAATGAGGTACTTGAAGAGTATAAAAAATGTAAGATAATACTAAAGAAGGAAATCAGGAAGGCAAAAAGAAGAAATGAAGTTGCTTTGGCAGATAACGTGAAGGTAAACCTGAAGGGTTTCTACAAGTATATTAAGAATAAAAGGATAGTAAGGGACAAAATTGATCCTCTAAGATCAGAGTGGTTGTCTATGTGTGGAGCCTCATGAGATGGGGGAGATCTTAAACAGTTTATTTGCATCAGTATTTACTCAGGAAACTGGCATAGCGTATATGGAAGGAAGGGAAACAAACAGTAGTGTCATGGAACATATAGAGATTAAAGAGGAGGAGGTACTTGCTGCCTTACAGCGAATAAAGGTAGATAGATGCCCCAGGCCTGACATATTTCCGCGGACCTTGAGAGAGACTAGTGTAGAAATTGCAGGGGCTGTGGCAAAAGCCTTAGCCATGGGTGAGGTGCCAGAGAATTGGATGGTAGCTCATGTTGTTCCATTGTTTAAAAAAGGCTCCAAAAGTAAACCAGGTAATTACAGGCCGGTGAGCCTGACATCAGTAGTAGGTAAATTATCAGAAGGTGTTCTGAGAGATCGAATATACAAGTATTTGGACAGCCAAGGGCTGATTAAGGATAGTCAGCAGAGCTTTGTGCATGGTAGATTGTATTTAATGAATCTTGTAGAGTTTTTTGAGGAGGTTACCAAGAAAGTAGATGAAGCAAAGGCTGTAGATGTTGTCTACATGGAATTTAATAAGGCCTTTGACAAGGTCTCACATAGGAGGTTAGTTCAGAAGGTTCAGGCACTCAGTATCCGTGGAGAGGTTGTAAACTGGATTTGAAATTGGCTGTGTAGGAGAAGATAGGGTGGTAGTGGATGATTGCTTCTCAGACTGGAGGCCTGTGACTAGTGTGCCTCAGGGATCTGTGCTGGGACCATTGTTGTTTGTTGTATATATCAATGATCTAGCTGATAATGTGGTAAATTGGATCAGCAAGTTTGCTGATGACACTAAGATTGGAGGCATTGTGGAAAGCGAGGAAGGCTTTCAAAGCTTGCAGAGGGATCTGGACCAACTGGAAAAATGGGCCAGAAAATGGCAGATGGAATTTAATGCAGACAAGTGTGAGGTGTTGCATTTTGGAAGGACAAATCAAGGTAGGACATACACAGTAAATGGCAGGGCACTGAGGAGTGCGGAAGAACAAAGGGATGTGGGAGTTCAGATACATAATTCCCTGAAAGTGGCATCACAGGTAGACCAGGTTGCAAAGAAGGCTTCTGGCATCCTGGCATTCATAAATCGAAGTATTGAGTATAGGAGTTGGGATGTTATGGTGAGGTTGTATAAGACATTGGTGAGGCCAAATTTGGAGTATTGTGTGCAGTTCTGGTCACCTAACTATAGGAAGGATATCAGTAAGATTGAAAGAGTGCAGAGAAGATTTACTAGGATGTTGTTACGTCTTCAAGAGGTGAGTTACAGGGAAAGATTGAACAAGTTAGGACTTTATTCCTTGGAGTGTAGAAGAATGAGGGGGGTATTTAATGGAGGTTTACAATTATGAGGGGTATAGACAGAGTAAATGCAAGTCAGCTCTTTCCACTTATATTACAAGAGATAAATATGAGAGGACTTGGCTTTAGGCTGAAAGGGGAAAGGCTTAGGGGGAACATTAGGGAGAACTTCTTCACTCAGAGTGGTGGGAGTGTGGAATGAGCTGCCATCTGACATGGCAAGTGCAGGCTCACTCTTAAGTTTTAAGAATAAATTGGATATATACATGGATGGGAGAGGTCTGGAGGGTTATGGACTGGGTGCAGGTCAATAGGACTAGTGGAATAAAGTTTCGGCACATACTAGAAGGGCCGAATGGCCTGTTTTCTGTGCTGTAGTGTTCTGTTGTTCTATGGAAAGGGTTATCTTACAAGGTACATTTGATGGCTCTGGGTCTGTACTCGCTGGAATTCAGAAGGATGAAGTGGGTTCTTGTTGAAACCTTTGGAATGTTGAAAGGGTTAGACAGTATATTTGGAAAAGTTGTTTCCCATGGTGGGAGAGTCTAGGACAAGAGGACACAGCCTCAGGAAAGAGGTGTACCCTTTCAAAATAGAGATGCAGAGAAATTTCTTTAACCTAAGGGTGGTAAATTTGTGGAATTTGTTGCCACATGCAGCTTCTGGCCAGATCATTGGGTGTACTTAAGGCAGAAATTGATAGGTTCTTGATTGGACATAGCATTAAAGGTTACGGGGAGAAGGCTGGGAACTGGGGTTGAGGCAGAGGGGAAAAAAAAGGTTCAGCCATGATTGAATGGTGGAGCAGACTCAATGGGCCATGTGGCCCAATTCTGCCTCTATGGCTTCTGGTCTTATGGTCTTTTATCCTATCTGGACCAGATGATTTCATTGCATTCACCCTCCTGAAGGCAGCTTCAGATACTTAGAACATAGAACTCTACTGCACATTACAGGTCCTTTGGCCCAGAATGTTGTGCTGACCCATGTAACAGGCTCTAGAAACTGCCTAGAATTTTGCTAACATATTGCCTTCTATTTTTCAAAGCTCCATCTACCTATGCAGGAGTCTCTTAAGTCCCTACTATACCTTCCTCTACCACCTTAGCTGGCAGTGCATTCCACACACCAAGCACCTTCTGTGTGAAAAACATACCTCTGACATCCCCCTTGTTCCTGCTTCCAAGCATCTTAAAGCTATGCCTCCTTGTGTTAGCCATTTCAGCCCTGGGGAAAGCCTCTGGCTATCCACATGATCAATCCCTATCATCATCTTATACACCTCTATCAGGTCACTTCTCATCCACTGTCGCTCCTAGGAGCAATTTGGTAGGAATATTCCAAACAGGACATACATGGTAAATGGTAGGGCATTGAAGAATGCAGTAGAACAGAGTGCTCTAGGAATAATGGTGCATAGTACCCTGAAGGTGGATAGGGTGGTGAAGAAAACTTTTGGTATGTTGGCCTTTATAAATCAGAGCACTGAGTATAGGAGTTGGGATGTAATGTTAAAATTGTACAAGGCATTGGTAAGGCAATATTTGGAGTATTGTGTACAGTTCTGGTCACCGAATTATAGGAAAGATGTCAACAAAATAGAGAGAGTACAGAGAAGATTTACTAGAATGTTACCTGGGTTTCAGCAGCTAAGTTAGAGGGAAAGATTGAACAAGTTAGGTCTTTATTCTTTGGAGCGTAGAAGGTTGAGGGGGGACTTGATAGAGGTATTTAAAATTGAGGGGGATAGATATAGTTGACATGGCTAGGCTTTTTCCATTGCAAGTAGGGGAGATTCAAACAAGAGGACATGAGTTGAGACGTGGGGCAAAAGTTTAAGGGTAACATGAGGAGGAATTTCTTTACTCAGAGATTGGTAGCTGTGTGGAATGAGCTTCCAGTAGAAGTGGTAGAGGCAGGTTCGGTATTGTCATTTAAAGCAAAATTGGATAGGTATATGGACAGGAAAGGAATGGAGGATTATGGACTAAGTGCGGGTCAGTGGGATTAGGTGAGAGTAAGTGTTTGGCACGGACTAGAAGGGCCGAGATGGCCTGTTTCTGTGCTGTAATTGTTATATGGTTATATAAAAGGCCAAGTTCACTCGACCTATGGCTGTACATTTTTTCCATAGGTGCTGCCTGGCCTGCTGAGTTCCTCCAGCATTTTGTGTGTGTTGATCCAATTCCTTTACTCAGTGCCCTGACTAATGAAGGTCAGCATGTGAAAAGCTCTTTACATTAATCTATTTATCTGTCAGATTGCTTTCAGCAAACTGTGTACATATCCCAGGTCTCTCTCTTCTATCTAGTGCCCTACCATTCAAAGTAAAAGCCTTACACTGGTTTGCCTTTCAAAAATGCATAACTTCAGGATAATTAGGTAGAGGGTTGGACCACTCCAGGACAATGCAGGGAATTTATGCTCATAGACAATGGATGTGGGTAAGATGATACTTTGCATCAGAATTTACCAAGGACATAGAACAGTGCAGTGCAGAAACAGGTCCTTAGGACCACACTGCCTATCCAAATGAATCCCTTCTGCCTATGCAATGTGTTTATCCCTCTGTGCCCTGCACATACATGCACGTACTTATCTAAAAGCCTCTTAAAGTTCCTCTATTGAATTTGCCTTCACTACCCTCACACACCGTAAATGCATAAGCTCTAATGTTAGAGATTACGAAGCTGGTAAAAGATGCTGGCTGTCTACTCTATGCCATTCATGAGACAGGCAGAATGAGGCCAATTGGCTCATCAAGTCTGTTCTGCCATTCCATCGTGACTGGTTCATTATCCCTCTCAAACCCATTCTCCAGCCTTCTGTAACTTATGACACCCTGATTAGTAAACAACTTATCACCCTCAGTTTTAAATATACCAATGACTTGCATGCCACCCTGTCAATGCACAGCCACATTTGAGAAGCTATGGATTTGCACCCCAATGTCCTTCTGCACATCAATAATTTTAATGATCTTCCCATTAACAGTATAACTATATAACAATTAAAGCATGGAAACAGGCCATCTCGGCCCTTCTAGTTGTAATATATTTGATTTCCCAAAGTGCAGCACCCTGCACTTGGCCAGATTAAATTCTATCTGCTATTTCACAAACAAGAGAAAATCTGCAAATGCTGGAAATCCAGGCAGCACACAAAAAGCTGGAGGAACTCAGCAGGCCAGGCAGCATCTATGGAAAAAAGTACAGTTGACGTTTTGGGCCAAGATGCTTTGGCAGGACTATTTATCTGCCTATATCTGCAACAGATCCATATCCCACTGTTATTTGCCAAATTCCTCATGGACAATGTTTTTATTGTCCTTGGCCTTACTAATCCACCCATCCACACTTTCATTTAAGTCATTTGTAAATCGCAAACCGCAGAGGTCCCAGTACCCTGTGGAATACCACTACTCTGACCTCCAGCTGGAATAGTGTCTATCTCTGTCTTTAATAGTCAACTGATTCTGAACTCAAACAGCCATTTCACCATTGATTCCATGCATCATACCTTCTGAGGGACCCTGTCAAATGTCTTACTGAAATCCACGTAGACAACATCCACTGCTCTGCCTTCATCAATCATCTTTGTTGAAATAAAACAAACTTGAAAGACTTGATTTGCTCCATACAAAGCTGTGCTGTTCCTCTAATTAATCCATGTTTTCCAATTGTTCAAAAGTCCTATGCTTT
The DNA here is from genome assembly GCF_030144855.1 of Hypanus sabinus. Lineage (NCBI taxonomy): Eukaryota > Metazoa > Chordata > Chondrichthyes > Myliobatiformes > Dasyatidae > Hypanus > Hypanus sabinus. Next base: position 182,027,608 of record NC_082712.1, read on the forward strand.
CCAAACCTTTCCTACAACTGACATGAGACTCATCGGTCCATAATTTCCATTAAGTTAAGGATAAAGTCTACAGACAAATTACTCATAAATAAAATACTAAAGTGCATTAATAATAAATATCGTAAGGTATGGAGCAAGTTAACCAGTGACACTTCAAATACGAGAAACTTGGTGCACTGAACTCTCTCTACATAGGGGGATGGTTTATCTGCACCTTCCATAATTGTCTTCTCCACATTCAGGCTTAGGTTGTTCTTCTCACACTAATCCATCAACCGCTCCAGTTCCTCTCTATACTCCATCTCACCATCGTTCTTGATAAGGCCTGAAGACTGATGACATGGTGTGAAAAGCCTAGATAAAGTGGGTATAGAGAGGATGTTTCTTATAATGAGGAGTCTAGGACCAGAGGACACTGTCAGAGTAGAGGGATATCCATTTAGAACCGAGATGAAGAGGAAAACACATAAAATGCTAGAGGAACTCAGCAGGTCAGGCAGCATCTATGGAAAAAAAATGCAGTCAATGTTTCAGGCTGAGATGTCGACTACTTTTTTCCATATATGCTGCCTGGCCTACTGAGTTCCTTCATAATTTTGTGTGTTGCTTGGACAAATCTGACCAATTTGTTTGACAAAAAATTCAATAAGATTTGAAGGGGTTACTAGGAAAGTTGACGAGGGTAAAGCAGTGGATGTTGTCTGTATACACTACAGTAAGGCCTTTGATAAGGTTGCACACGGAAGCTTAGTTAGGAAGGTTCAATCATTGGGTATTAATATTGAAGTAGTAAAATGGATTCAACAGTGGTTGGATGGGAGATGCCAGAGAGTAGTGGTGGATAACTGTTTGTCAAGTTGAAGGCCGGTGAGTAGTGTTGTGCCTCAGGGATCTGTACTGGGTCCAATGTTGTTTGTTATATACATTAATAATCTGGATGATGGGGTGGTAAATTGAATTAGTGAGTATGCAGATGATACTAAGATAGGTGGTGTTGTGGATAATGAAGTAGGTTTTCAAAGCTTACAGGGAGAGTTAGGCCAGTTAGAAGAGTGGGCTGAAAGATGGCAGATTGAGTTTAATGCTGATAAGTGTGAGGTGCTACATTTTGGTAGGAATAATCAAAATAGGACATGGATAGTAAATTGTAGGGCATGAAGGAATGTAGTAGAGCAGAGTGATCTAGGAATAATGGTGCATTGTTCCCTGAATGTGGAATCTCATGTGGATAGGGTGGTAAAGAAAGCTTTTGGTATGCTGGCCTTTATAAATCAGAGTATTGAGTACAGGAGTTGGGATGTAATGTTAAAATTGTAAAAGGCATTGGTGAGGCCAAATTTGGAGTATTGTATACAGTTCTGGTCACCAAATTATAGGGAAGATGTCAACAAAATAGAGAGAGTACAGAGGAGATTTACTAGAACGTTACCTGGGTTTCAGCACTAAGTTACAGAGAAAGGTTGAACAAGTTAGGTCTTTATTCTTTGGAGCGTAGAAGGTTGAGGGGGGACTTGATAGAGGTATTTAAAATTGAGGGGGATAGAGTTGACATGGATAGGCTTTTTCCATTGCAAGTAGGGGAGATTCAAACAAGAGGACATGAGTTGAGAGTTAGGGGGTAAGTGTTTAGGGGTAACACGAGGGGGAACTTCTTCACTCTTCGGAGTGGCAGCTGTGTGGAATGAGCTTACAGTAGAAGTGGTAGAGGCAGGTTCGATATTGTCATTTAAAAAGAATTGGATAGGTATATGGACAATAAAGGAATGGAGGGTTGTGGGCTGAGTGCATGTCCGTGGGACTAGGTGTGAGTGAGTGTTTGGCATGGACTAGAAGGGCTGAGATGGCCTGTTTCTGTGCTGTAATTGCTATATGGTTATATGGATTTCCAGCTTCTGCAGAATTTCTCTTGTTGGAGATGAAGAGGACTTTCTTTAGTGAGAGAGTGGTGAATCTGTGGAACTCAATGCCACAGACAGCTGTGAAGGCCAAGCCACTGGGTATATTTTAAAAAGGTTGATAGGTCCTTAATTTGTAAGGGCATCTAATATAAAGGTGAGAAGGCAGGAGAAAGGGGTTGAGATGGATAATAAATCAGCTGAGATGGAATGGTGGAGCTGACAATGGGGATGGCCTAATTCTGCTCCCATGTCTTATAGTTTTACCCTATTCATAGCTACTTGATTTGTGGAGGTGTGATCACTGTTCAATAACTGTTCTCCCACTGAAAGGAGAGTCACCTGGCCAGGCTCATTTCCCTAAACTAGGTTCAGTATTGCTCCTCTTTTAGATGCACTATCTACATGTTGATTTAGGAAACCCTCTTGGATGCACCTAACAAATTCTTCCCCATCTAAATTTCTTGCACTAAGAGGTCTTGATCTATATTGCCCACCTACAACAACAACCCTGTAACATGGAAGAAACAGATAAATGTGCAGCATGTTAGATTACCAGGGCAGTTTCAACTCGAGAGGAAGTGTTGGCAGATCTTTTGAAAGCAACAAGATGGCTCACCGGGTCGTATGGGATATACCCAAAGTTATTGAGAGAGGCGACAGAGAAGATGCTGGGGCCTTGATAACAATGTTTGTATTCTCACTAATAGTAGTCGAGCACCAGAGTACTGCAGAATTGCAAATGCCTTTACATTGTTCCAAAGAGGAATGGGATAATTCAAGGAATTATAGGCTGACCAATATAACAGCAATGACAGGGAAGCTATTGGAGACAATTCATAGGGATAGGATATATGCACATTTGTAAAAACATAGCCTCATTAAAACATAGAAACATAGAAAACCTACAACACAATACAGGCCCTTTGGCCCACAAAGTTGTGCTAAACATGTCCCTACCTTCGAAATTACTAGGCTTATCCATTGCCCTCTATTTTTCTAAGCTCCATGTACCTATCCAAAAGTCTTTTAAAAGACCCTATCATATCCGCCTCCACTGCCGTTGCTGGTAGCCCATTCCACATACTCACCACTCTCTGAGTAAAAAAAATTACCCCGACATCTCCTTTTACCTACTACTCAGCACCTTAAACCTGTGTCCTCTTATGGCAACCATTTCAGCCCTGGGAAAAAGCCTCTCATCATCTTGTACATCTCAATCAGGTCACCTTTCATCCTCCTTCGCTCCAAGGAGAAAAGGCCGAGTTCACTCAACCTATTCTCATAAGGCATGCTCTCCAATCCAGGCAACATCCTTGTAAATCTTCTATGGTTTCCACACCCTTCCTGTAGTGAGGCGACCAGAACTGAACACAATACTCCAAGTGGGGTTTGACCAGGGTCCTATATAGCTGCAAAATTATCTCTCAGCTCCTAAATTCAATTCCACGATAGATAAAGGCCATTACACCATATGCCTTCTTAACCACAGAGTCAATCTGTGCAGCGGCTTTGAGCGTCCTATAGAGTCTTACCATTAATACCATATTCTGCCATCATATTTGACCTACCAAAATGAACCACTTCACACTTATCTGGGTTGAACTCCATCTGCCACTTCTCAGCCCAGTTTTGCATCCTATCAAAGTCCTGCTGTAACCTCTGACAGCCCTCCACACTATCCACAACACCTCCAACCTTTGTGTCATCAGCAAACTTATCCTTCCACTTCCTCTTCCAGGTCATTTATAAAAATCACGAAGAGTAAGGGTCCCAAAACATATCCCTGAGGCACTCCACTGGTGACCGACCTCCATGCAGAATATGACCTGTCTATAACCACTCTTTGCCTTATGTGGGCAAGCCAGTTCTAGATCCACAAAGCAATGTCCCCTTGGATCCCATACCCTATCAAATGCTTTGCTGAAATCCATATACACTACATCAACTGCCCTTCCTTCATCAATGTGTTTAGCCACATCCTTCAAAAACTTCAATCAGTCTCGTAAGGCATGACCTGCCCTTGACACCACCATGCTGACTACTCCTAATCATATTATACCTCTCCAAATGTTCATAAATCCTGCCTCTCAGAATCTTCTCCATCAACTTACTAACCACTGAGTTAAGACTCACTGGTCTATAATTTTCTGGGCTATCTCTACTCCCTTTCTTGAATAAAGGAACAACATTCGCAACCCTCTAATCCTCCGGAAAATCTCCCGTCCCCATTGATGATGCAAAGATCATCGCCAGAGGCTCAGCAATCTCCTCCCTTGCCTCCTACAGTAGCCTGGAGTACATCTCATCTAGTCCCGGCGACGTATCCAACTTGATGCTTTCCAAAAGCTCCAGCACGTCCTCTTTCTTAATATCGACATGCTCAAGCTTTTCAGTTCACTGCAAGTCATCCCTACAATCACCAAGATCTTTTTTCATAGTGAATACTGAAGTAAAGTATTCATTAAGTACCTCTGCTATTTCCTTCGGTTCCATACACACTCTGCCACTGCCACACTTGATAGGTCCTATTCTTTCATGTATTATCCTCCTGGTCTTCACATACTGTAGAATGCTTTGGGTTTTCCTTAATACTGCCTACCAAGGCCTTCTCATGGCCCCTTCTGGCTCCTTCTTAAGCTCCTTCCTAGTAGCCTTATAATCTTCTAGATCTCTAACATTGCCTATCTCTCTAAACCTTTCGTAAGCTTTTCTTCTTGGCTAGGTTTATTACAGCCATTGTACACCACGATTCCTGTACCCTACCATAACTTACCTGTCTCATTGGAACATACCTATGCAGAACTCAACACAAATATTCCCTGAACATTTGCCACGTTTCTTCCATACTTTTCCCTGAGAACATCTGTTTCCAATTTGAACCTCCAAATTCCTGCCTGATAGCCTCATAGTTCCCCTTACTCCAATTAAATGCTTCCCTAACTTGTCTGGTCCTATCTCTCTCCAATGCTATTGTAAAGGACATAGAATTATGATCACCATCTCAAAAATGCTCTCCCACTGAGAGATCTGACACCTGACCAAGTTCATTTCCCAATACCAAATCAAGTACAGTCTCTCCTCTTGTAGGCTTTATCTACATATTGTGTCAAGAAACCTTCCTGAACACACCTAACAAACTCCACCCCATCTAAGCCCCTTGCTGTAGACAGATGCCAATTGATATTTGAGAAATTAAAATCTTCCATCACGACAACTCTTATTATTACACCTTTCCAGGATCTGTTTCCCTGTCTGTTCCTTGAAATCCCTGTTATTATTGGGTGGCCTTTAAAAAATCACCCATTGAAGTTATTGACCCCTTCCTGTTTCTAATCTCCACCCACAGAGACTCCGTAGACAGTCCCTCCATGGCGTCCACTTTTTCTGCAGCTGTAACACTATCTCTGATCAACAATGTCACACCCCCACCTCTTTTGCCTCCCTCCCTGCCCTTTCTGAAACATCTAAAACCTGGCACTTGAAGTAACCATTCCTGTCCCTGAGCCATCCAAGTCTCTGTAATGACCATCTCATCATATCTCCAAGTACTGATCCACGCTATAAGCTCATCCGCTTTGTTCACAACACTCCTTGCGTTAAAATAGACACATTTCAAACCTTCAGTCTGAGCTCGTCCCTTCTCTATCACCTGCCTATCCTACCTCACACATTGTCTCCTTGCTTTCTCTATTTGTGAGCCAGCTGCCTCTTCTCCAGTCTCTTCAGTTTGGTCCCCACCTTCCCCCCCCTCAAAATTCTAGATTAGGGATAGCCAGTGTTGCTTTGTGCAGAGCAAATCATGGCTTAAAACCTGATTGATTCTTTTTGAGGAGGTGTTCAAGATTATTGATTATGGCAGGGCAGTACATACTCTCTACATAGCTTTTTGTTCTAAGACATTTGTCAATGTCCCTCATGGTAGGTAGAACTAGAAGGTTATGAAGAGCAAAGTCATAGTAGCAGAATTATACCATTTGGCCCATCAAATCTGCTCTACCATTTTATCATGGCTGATCCATTTCCCTCTCAACTCCATTCTCCTGCCTTCTCCCTGTAACTTTTCACACCCTGACTTATCAAGAATCTATCAACATTCGCCTTAAATACACCCAATAACCTGACCTCCACAGCTGCCTGTGGCATGAATTCCGCAGATTCACAACCCTCCGCCTGAAGAAATTCCTCTATATCTCCATTCTAAATGGATGTCCTATTCAGAGATTCTTCCCCCCGGTCCTAGACTCTTCCATTACAGGAAATATCCTCTCCATATCCACTCTGTCTAGGCCTTTCAACATTTGATAGGTTTCAGTGAGATCCCCTTCATTCTTCTAAACTCTAGTGAATACAGGTTAAGAGCCATCAAGCACTTCATATGATAAGTCCAAGCAACAAACACAAAGTGCTGGAGGAACTCAGCTGGCCAGGCAACATCTATGGAAAAGAGTACAGTCAATGTTTAGGCCTAAAACATCGACTGTACAGTGCTGCCAAAGGGTTTTGGCCCGAAACATCGACTGTATTTTTTTTTCCATAGATGTTGCTTGGCCTGCTGAGGTCCTCCAGCATTTTGTGTGTGTTGCTCGGGTTTTCCAGCATCTGCAGATTTTCTCATGTTTGTCATATAATAAGTCTTTCAATCCTGAAATGATTTTTGTAAACCTTCCTTTGATCCCTCTCCGATATTAGCACTTCCTTTCTTAGGTAAGGGACCCAGAACTGCTCATTATAATATAGGTTTTTGCAGATAAAACAGCAGAGGCACTTTAAATTTAAGGGAAGCTGCAAGAAACTTCTTTATTGTCCTCAAAACACAGAACAATAAGTGCAGCAAGAAACTTACATCATCTCATCAGATCAGCCTCTTAAAGTGAACCCCAGCTCAATGTCAGTGGTTGTGAATTAGGCTTTTTTCCACCCATTACATTAGCCTACACAGGACCACCCCCCCCCCCCCCCAGAGTTCACTCAAACTAGCATGTGATGCTGTACGGAGCTTGGATGAGCTGCCCGGCTCGGGTGCCATGTTCCCTCGGTGGAGTAACAGCAGGTTCCTCTGGTTCGAACAGAGATGACCCTCTAGAAGATGATGAAAATGGCAGACATCCAGATAGAAGCTTGTAGTCAAACATACCGTAGTTCCTGATGTACCTGCCAGCTGAAGAAAGTGGGTGGATGCCACATGCCTCTGACCAATTGTTCATGCACAGCATCCACTGTATGGTCTAAAGCATCAGTCGCAAAGGCAATAGCTGTACTGGGGAGTAGGTGTGTCTGTACGATCAAGTTGAAAAGAGCTTGAATGGTGTCATCAAATGCTCTGGTCATGTCTGCTGACCAGTCAAACACATGATTAGAGGCATTGCCTTTAAGGGCACATTACCTGGGGAGCGTAAGTTCAACAACTTGCAGAATGAAGAGGTAATAGAAGTTCACCATGTCTAAACACTCGTGGTATCTGCACTGGATTTTGAGATGGATGGTCCTGCGTTCGAATCTGGCTGGGTTCAAACCTGGGCAGCAGCAGTATCTGTGCAAAAGAAAGTCCTGGCAATCTACTTCTGTATCTTGCCACAAAACCCCTATGGAAGACTACACTATGAATGGGGTTGCCATGAATTGATGACAACTCGACGGCACTCAACAACAAAAACTCTTGTTTTTTAGTAGTGTGGAGCAGTGGGAAATCCACGGTAGCAGCATCACTTGATGGGAAGGGCTTCACACCTTCTGAGGAGATGCGATGGCTGAGAAAGTCAATGGTTGACAACCCAAACTGACTTTTAACAAGACTAATAATCAAACCGTGTTGTTTAAGCATTCAAAAAGTGTAGCAGGATGTGATACATGTTTGGATTTGGATGCACTGGTGACAGGCATGTCATCCAGGTAAACAAAAAGAAAATCTAACTCTTTTACTGGAGTCCATCTGCCTTTGGAAAGTCTGTGCCGCATTTTTCAGCCCAAGCAGCATTTGCAGAAACTCAACAAGTCCAAACAGATTATCACAGCTGTTTTAAGAAGTCCTCCAAGCACAGAGGCCTGATGGTTCAAAGATTCAAAGGTTCATTATCAAAGTATGTATGCAGTATACAACTCTGAGATGGTCTTCACCAGATAGTCTCAAAACAAAGAAAACCATGGAAGTTGTTCTAGAAGAACATCAAACCCACTCCCCCCCCAGCACAAAAAATAAATGGCAACAATGTATCTTTAAAACCCTTTAGTAATATCATTATACACAGAAGAAAACAGAATTTGCTGAATTTGCTGGAGAGGCTGTGGCCTAGTGGGAGATTTTGCACATATATTCTGGGACTGTACCAAATTAAGGGAATTTTGGTACAAGGTCACTGAGGAAATAATAAGGATTTTAGATATAAGTATACCCTTTGAATCTAGTCATTTAATTTTAGGCAATCTCCTGCAATCTGAATTAAAGAAGAATAAACTACACATGTTAAGAGTTTTGATTCTGATTGCTCATAAAATGATAACTGCCAATTGGCTTCCCCTTCTGGTTCCCCTTTTCAGACTGAAGAAATTGGAACAGTATCCATTTACTCTAACCCTGGAGATTAGATCTTTATTCAGTGTCTTCATCCAACTTCAAAATGTAGCATTAAAACCCATTTTTTCTAACATGTAGTCTAAGAATATCCAATCCACCCTATCTAATGCCTTCTCGGCATCTAAGCTAAGAAGCATTGAAGGGTACATGGACCTCTGTGCTAAAGACTGGATATTTAAAGCTTTTCTAACATTATTTGCTCCCTGGCGGCCTGGAATAAATCCAGTTTGATTTGGATTAATCAATTTTCCTATATATTTCTGTAGTCTCTTTGCTAAAATAGAACAAAGAATCTTCACATCAGTACCAAGCAGGCTGATTGGTCAATATGAACTAGATGCTATAGGGTCCTTTCCATCCTTGTGGATTATTGATATGATTGCCTCTGACCAGCTCTCTGGGGGGGGTCATATTCATTCAGAGTATAAGTAAAAACTTTACATGAAACTGGAGTAAGTTCTGTCGTAAATATTTTATAGAACTCAGGAGATTATTGTGCAAACTTAAAGCACACGGTATTGGGGGTATGGTATTGATGTGGATAGAGAATTGGTTGGCAGACAGGAAGCAAAGAGTGGGAGTAAATAGGACCTTTTCAGAATGGCAGGCAGTGACTAGTGGGGTACCGCAAGGCTCAGTGCTGGGACCCCAGTTGTTTACAATATATATTAATGAGATGAGGAAATTAAATGCAGCACCTCCAAGTTTGCGGATGACATGAAGCTGGGCGGCGGTGTTAGCTGTGAGGAGGATGCTAAGAGGATGCAGGGTGTCTTGGATAGGTTAGGTAAGAGGGCAAATTCATGGCAGATGCAATTTAATGTGGATAAATGTGAGGTTATCCACTTTGGTTGCAAGAACAGGAAAACAGATTATTACCTGAATGGTGGGCGATTAGGAAAAGGGGAGGTGCAACTAGACCTGGGTGTCATTGTACACCAGTCATTGAAGGTGGGCATGCAGGTACAGCAGGCGGTGAAAAAGGCAAATGGTATGTTGGCATTCATAGCAAAAGGATTTGAGTACAGGAGCAGGGAGGTTCTACTGCAGTTGTACAAGGCCTTGGTGAGACCGCACCTAGAATATTGTGTGCAGTTTTGGTCCCCTAATCTGAGGAAAGACATTCTTGCCATAGAGGGAATACAGAGAAGGCTCACTAGATTGATTCTTGGGATGGCAGGACTTTCATATGAAGAAAGACTGGATCGACTAGGCTTATACTCACTGGAATTTAGAAGATTGAGGGGGGATCTTATTGAAACGTATAAAATTCTAAAGGGATAGGACAGGCTAGATGCAGGAAGATTGTTTCCGATGTTGGAGAAGCCCAGAATGGGGGGGGTCACAGTTTAAGGATAAAGGGGAAGCCTTTTAGGACCGAGATGAGGAAAAACTTCTTCAGACAGAGAGTGGTGAATCTGTGGAATTCTCTGCCACAGGAAACAGTTGAGGCCGGTTCATTGGCTATATTTAAGAGGAAGTTCGATATGGCCCTTGCGCCCAAAGGGATCAGGGGGTATGGAGAGAAAGCAGGTACAGGGTTCTGAGTTGGATGATCAGCCATGATCATACTGAATGGCGGTGCAGGCTCAAAGGGCCTACTCCTGCACCTATTTTCTATGTTTCTATGTTAAATCCATCCGTACCAGGAGATTTATTATTTTTTAATGTTTTAATAACATCTTTTATTTCTAATTCTGAGATTGGTTGTATCTGTGGAACAATCTCACTTTCTGAAAGTTTGTTTATACAGATGTCCTTAAAAATTTCATCCAGCTTGCCTTTATTTCATGGTGGATCTGAAGTATCATACAGATCTTTATAGAAGGCCCTGACTGCCTCTGCCACATTGTTTGGGTTCGATACTTCGGATATAGTTAAAGGATGTCTAATTTTTGGTACAACTCTGTTAGTTTGTGTGTTTCTCAACCGAAATGCTAACAGACGGCTGGCCTGGTACCCCATCTCATAATACTTTTGATTTGTGTATCTAAGTGCTTCTTCCGCTTTATAAGTGAGCAACTCATTCAAGGCATCCCTGCACTTTTGTAGGTTTTTCCAATGATCCTTGTTCAGTGTTAATTTGTGCCTTTGTTCTAATCTTTTATTTCACTTTGTAATTGATTACATTTTTCATTTCGGTATTTTTTCATTTGAACAGCCAAATCAATACATTTCCCCCTAATCACGGCTTTTGCATCTTCCCACAGAATCGAGGAGGAAACCTCCCCATTGTCATTTGTCACAAAATATTCATCAAAGCATTGTTTTAGTTGATTATTGGAAGAGGGGTCCATCAATGTGGAAACCTTGAGCCTCCAATATTTGAAGTGTTGCTCAGAGCCTCAATTCAGTGCAAGTCTAACAAGAGCACAATCTGATAATGGAATGGGTTCAATAACACATTCCTTCAGCTCATGTAGATTCTTCTTCAGGATGCAAATAAGTTCAATTCTTGAATATGAGCCACAGGATCTAGATAAATAACTAAAATCCCTGGCACCTGGATTCAATGCTATCCAGCCATCAACTCGCCCAAGCTCATCCAACATAATTTTTACCGCTTTAGAGTTCTTGCTCAGGGTTTCTCCATTCCCAGGTAATTTATCCAAACTCCTATTAAGAATACAATTAAAGCTTCCTCTAACTATAACATTACCTCTAGCTTCTCCTGGCAAGTAATAAAGCTGCTTCTTTGAAAAAGGTGGGGTTATCTTCATTCGGAGCATAGATGCTCATGATAGTAAACTCTTCACCTCCCATCAAGCCCAAAGCTAACACATATCTACCCTGCTTGTCTTTAACCTCTTTTTCCACCATGAAATAAACTGATCTGTTAATTAATATTGCAACTCCTCTCTCTTACTAGTATTAGGTCAATATGAATAATAGACTTGATCTACCCACTCTTTTTAATTTTTTGTGTTCCATGTGTCCTAAATGTGTTTCTTGTAATAGAGCTATAAAGCAATTAAGTTTTTTCAACTGAGCCAATATTTTTTCCTTTTAATAGGGTGATTGATTCTATTAATATTATAATTAATTATGTTTGAAGTGGCCATGATACAATATCTCTCTTACTACATCACCATCCTCCTCACACCTTCAACCAAACCCAGCATTTTTATAGTATAATAACTGGAAAACGTGTGATTACCTGCCAATGCCTACAGAACTACTTACAAAAGAATATAACCCACAAAACACAACAAAACCAAACAAGACTTCCAGAAACCCAGTTGGTCTTTTAAATTTCCTGATAAAACAAATTATTATGACTGTTTTTTCTCTTATCAAGACCAGCCCCTGATAATAATTAGGCAGAGAGTAATGACACCTGCTTATCTCTGGGAAACATGCACACAGGGCTATCATAGCTACAAACCAAGTTAAAAAAAAAATACCCTGGTTGAGTTATTGCCTTCCCTTGGTGATTCTTTTTCCTTTACTGTCTGATTAACAAAATTTAACTCACCACCCCCCCCCCATGAAACTACATTGTATATCAAAATATGTCAGTTACGCTGATAAATAGCTGTACATGATGGCAAAGACAGTTAAATATTACTCACACCCAGAAATCATTAATCAGTCCCAAGAAGACACCATTCATAATAACTCCTTCTTTGAAAGAAAAAAATATAATCGTTCTCTTTGGAAAGCTCTCATGTTTGCCTCCGACAGCACAGCGCTCCCTCCTCTTCCCCTCCACTGCACCTGTAATACCTTGCTGATGAGTCGCTGCTCCAGCTTCTCCCTCCCACTCACCGGCACGGAGATGCCCAGGTTGTTCAATGTAGGTAAAGCTTAAATCAAAGAAGGAAAGGTCTTCACTCCAGCATCCAATTTTATTCTCAGCTGCGCTGGGAAGCGACAACTTGCTTGCACACCTTTCTCCTTTAGCTTTTTGATCACGGCTCAAATTTTTGCTCTTCTTTTCTGGACCTCAGGAGAGTAGTCCTGATCAAAATAGATGATTCTGCCTTGAAATGTAACTTGTTTTTGAGCCTATGCTTGATGCAGTACTGCCTCTTGTGCTGTATAATCCAAGAAGCGTACAACAATGGAACACGGTGGTGCAGAAAGTGCTGGCTCCGTGATCAGGGATCGGTGGGCTCTCTCAATGTGTATATTTAAGTCATCTGGCAGTCAAAGCATTGTTTTAATTAACTGTTTGACAAACCCCACCATGTCTCCTTTCTCACTACCCTCCGGTATCTGAAGTTATTTCTTCGTAAGCGGTTCTGGAGATCATTGGAAGTTACGGTAAGAGCGGTTTCTTGCTTCAACAGGTATTTAAGTGCTCTCTCATGCCGGAAGTGTGCGTCCTCATTAGCACTAATTCTGGACTCACACTTGGGAGATTTCTGCTCAAGGAAGTCCAATCATTCCTTCAGATCTGTCACCAAGGTCTCCAGTCTAGATAGGGATGCCGTGGTGTCTGAAAATGACTCTTGATTTTCTTTTCTCAACTCTTTCAACTCACGTAGTATCACTGCCATATCTTTCTCCTCATCATCTTTGCTAGCTTCGGCCTGCTCTGGCGCTAGCTGTATCTTTTTGTCTTTACTTTCTCTGCATATTTCTTGTTTTCCAGTGTGTTTTGAAGTCCAAGATGCCATTCTCGTGTTCCTCTACTCTTAGCAAAAACATAGATGGTCAAAGGTAACTTAACAGCTATGATTCTTCGAGTTTTGTGGGAGGGAATGTGAGGTAGGTCAATACTGAATCACGGCGTCACCAAAAGTCCTCACAGTAAAAATCTTAACCAGGACATTACAAACAGAATATAAAAACCATAAAACCTAAAGAGTCCATGGTCCATGTTCTAATACATATAAAGCAGAACCAGTAACATCCTCTGACAATCGAGAGAAAGAGAGATACAACTCAAATGCAGTGGCTTTCCCTCTGACCTAAGTAAGTCAACTTCAGAAAAATTTAAGTTTCTGTCTAAACATGTCGAAAAGTCTTCTGGATGTGTGGGACTGGATAACGATTGGGGGCGGTGACCTTGTCACCACATGGGTGGCAATCACCATCAGACTTAGGGACCATATGGAGGGGCGAAAGACCAGATGCTATTCAACTGGCGTATAATGTCAGGTCTTTCCATTTTGGCAAGCTCAGCCTTCATGATGTCCAGCTTTTCAGGGTCCTGTCCATGCGCGCAAGCAAGGAACAGTTGCCAGTTGTAGAAATATGATGCTCAACCCCATATTTTGTGACTGTAGAGGAGAAGGTGGGTTTCGTGATGCTTGGGAATTTGCCCAGCAATCGAGTGAACTCACATGCGGTGGTGCATGTGTTTGACAGAGTTGTTGTGGGGGACTTACTGGGGCTACAGTACACCTTTATACAGGGGCCTGTGGGAAGAGCCACAGGAGCAGTCAGCAGGGGGCGTGTCCAGACAGGCACATAGTTCACCACAACAGGGTAATGACCTAAAGTTCTCACAAGTCAGAAGTTCTTAAGATCAACTAATAGTCCTCGGGCACACAGGAAATCTGCACCAAATAGAGGTCTAGTCACCTTAGCCAGGACATAGTGCCATACGTAACATCACCCACTGAAGCAGAGCATCACCCGTCATGGCCTGTAAGTCTGGATCCTGCTGCTGTTAGCAGCCTCCAGTGAGGTTTCATCGCTCTTTGCCTTCTAATCAATAAGTACTGCTGGAAGCACACTCAATCACATAAGAAACATCACCCTGAAAGGGTGTCTGTAATAAGCAGTAGACAGAGCTCTGACCAGTGACCAGTATGGACATCAGGAGTTGCGAGGAGTGAATTTCACTCAGGTCCACTGCTCGAGTTGAAAAAAGCAGCATTGGATCATGACTGCTGACTTGAGCACTGACCAGTGACCAATCAGCATTTGGAATTGATTAGCAAAGGCAAATTAAAGGAAGGCAGGGGCAAGCGCAGTGGCATCCGGAAAACAGTACCACAGCATAAAAACCAGGACCAACAGCTTCTTCCACCAGGCCATCAGACTGATTAACTCACACTGATTTGAGTGTATTCTGTGTTACATTGACTGTTCATTTATCATAAATTATTATAAATTACTATGATTGCACATTTAGACAGAAATGTAGCATACAAGATTTTTATTCCTCATGTACATGAAAGATGTAAGAAATAAAGTCAGTTCAATAATTCATCTTTTCTTCCGTATGGCTTTGTTATTTGCCTTCTGTGGTTTTAGCGTCTTCTCAATCTTCTAACTTACACTAATTTTTTTTCTATTATATGCCCTCTTTTTTTGCTTTTATGATGGCTTTGACTTTCCTTGTCAGCCACAGTTGTGTCTCTCTGCTTTCAGAATACTTCTACTTCAGGATGTATCTATCCTATGCCTTTTGAATTGCTCTCAGATACTCCAGCCATTGCTGCTATGCTATCATCCTTGTTCTTATCTCCTTCCAATCAACTTCAGTCAGCTCCTCTCTCATGCCTCTGTAATTCCTTGTACTCCACTGTAATACTGATACATTTGACTTTAGCTTCTCCTTCTCAAATTGCAGGGTGAATTCTATCATATTATGATCACCACCTCCCAATGGTTCCTTTACCTAAGTTCCCTAATCAAACACAACACCTAGTTCAGAGTAGCTGATCCCCTGGTGGGTTCGACCACAAGCTGCTCTAAAAAGCCATCTTGTAAGCATTCTAAAAATTCTCTCCTTCAGGATTCAGAATTGAGAGCAAGAAGGCTGCGAGTAGAATGGCTAAGGATTTCCGGAGTGAAGGCAGTTTTACTACTCAGGGTAAAAGAGAGACAAGACTGCGAAGGTGCGTGATGTCAGCCAGTAGAGCAGGAAAAGTTTAAAAAGAAGACTGCCATATCCAGCGGGCAACAGAGTGAGAGGTAGCAGAGTGATAGGGCTTTGGCGGTAATGAGGCGAGGTAGGTCTACCTGTGTTAATTGCGGAAAGAAAGTAGTATGTGTGTGAGGCTGGTTTTCTCTGCTCAGTATCAGATGTGGGAGGTTCTGGAGCCTCCCAGCTTCCCGAATGGCCATATCTGCACCTGGTGTGTCGAGCTGCAGCTCCTAAGGGACTGTCTCAGGGAACTGAAAATGCAGCTCTTATGACCTTCGTCTGGTCAGGGAGAGCAAGGAGGTGACAGAAAGGAGTTAAGGCAGGTGATCACATGGGGGCCATGGGAGACAGACAAGTCGGTAACAGTCAGGAGAGGGAAGGGGAAGAGTCAGGTACTAGAGAGTACCCCTGTGGTTGTTTACCTTGACAATAAGTACTCCTGTTTGAGTACTGTTGGGGGGGACAGCCTACCTGGGGGAAGCAACAGTGGCTGTGCCTCTGGCACAGAGTCCAGCCCCGTGGCTCAGAAAGGTAGGGAAAGGAACAGAAAGGTAGTAGTGATAGGGGACTCGATAGTTAGGGGTACCAGGGTCTGGGATGTTTCAGATCGCATCCGAGATATTCTGCAGTGGGAGGGAGAACAGCCAGAGGTCACGGTACATATTGGTAGCAATGACATAGGTAGGAGAAGGGAGGAGGTCCTGAAGGCAGACTACAGGGAGTTAGGAAGGAAGTTGAGGAGCAGGACCACAAAGGTAGTCATCTCGGGATTACTGCCTGTGCCACACGACAATGAGTATAGGAATAGAATGAGGTGGAGGATAAATGAGTGGCTGAGGGATTGGAGCGGGGCAGGGATTCAGATTTCTGGATCATTGGGAAGTCTTTTGGGGCAGGTGTGACCTGCACAAAAATGACGGATTTTTTTTTAATAGGCTGCCCAATAGTAACTGGAATATCGAGGAGCAGATAGGGAAACAGATCCTGGAAAGGTGTAATAATAACAGAGTTTGTTGTGATGAGAGATTCTAATTTCCCAAATATCAATTGGCATCTCCCTAGAGCAAGGGTGGAGTTTGTTAGGTGTATTCAGGAAGGTTTCTTGACACAATATGTAGATAAGCCTACAAGAGGAAAGACTGTACTTGATTTGGTATTGGGAAATGAACCTGGTCAGCTGTCAGATCTCTCAGTGGGAGAGCATTTTGGAGATAGTGATCATAATTCTATGTCCTTTACAATAGCATTGGAGAAAGATAGAACCAGACAAGTTAGAAAAGCATTTAATTGGAGTAAGAGGAACTATGAGGCTATCAGGCAGGAAATTGGAAGCTTCAATTAGGAACAGATGTTTTCAGCAAAAAGTACGGAAGAAATGTGGCAAATGTTCAGGGGATATTTGTGTGGAGTTCTGCATAGGTACGTTCCAATGAGACAAAGAAGTTATGTTAGGGTAAAGGAACCGTGGTGTACAAAGGCTGTTATAAATCTAGACAAGAAGAAAAAAAAGAAAAGCTAGGTAATGTTAGAGATCTAGAAGATTATAAGGCTAACAGGAAGGAGCTTAAGGAAATTAGGAGAGACAGAAGGGTCATGAGAAGGCCTTGGTGGGCAGAATTAAGGAAAACCCCAAGGCATTCTACAGGTGGCTGCCAGTAACGGTGGTGGAGGCAGATACGATAGGGTCTTTTAAGAAGCTTTTAGATAGGTACATGGAGCTAAGTGAAATAGAGGGCTATAGGTAAACTTAGTAATTTCTAAGGTGGGGACATATTCGGCACAACTTTGTGGGCTGAAGGGCCTATATTATGCTGTAGGTTTTTCTGTGTTTCTAAGTATGTGAAGAGCAAGAGTATAATATGTGAAAGAATATGACCTATCAAGTGTGACAGTGGGAAAGTGTGTATGAAACTGGAGGGAATTGCAGGGGTACTTAATGAATACTTTACTTCAGTATTCACTACGGAAAAGGATCTTGGTGATTGTAGTACTGACTTGCAGCAGACTGAAAAGCTTGAGCATGTAGATATCAAGAAAGAGGATGTGCTGGAGCTTTTGGAAAGTATGAAGTTCGATAAATCGCCAGGACCAGATGAGATAAACCCCAGGCTATTGTGGGTGGCAAGGAAGGAGATTGCTGAGCCTCTGGCAAATATCTTTGTCATCACTGGGGACGGGAGAGGTTCCGGAGGATTGGAGGGTTGTGGATGTTGTTCCTTTATTCAAGAAAGGGAGTAGAGATAGCCCAGGAAATTATAGACCAGTGAGTCTTACTTCAGTGGTTTGTAAGTTGATGGAGAAGATCCTGAGAGGCAGGATTTATGAACATCTGGAGAGGTGTAATATGATTAGGAGTAGTCAGCATGGCTTTGTCAAGGGCAGGTGGTGCCTTACAAGCCTGATTGATTTTTTTTTGAGGATGTGACTAAACACATTGATGAAGGAAGAGCAGTAGATGTAGTGTGTATGGATTTCAGCAAGGCATTTGATAAGGTACCCCGTGCAAGGCTTATTGAGAAAGTAAGGTGGCATCGGATCCAAAGGGTCATTGCTTTGTGGATCCAGAACTGGCTTGCCCACAGAAGGCAAAGAGTGGTTGTAGACGGGTCATATTCAGCATGGAGGTCGGTGACCTGTGGTGTGCCTCAGGAATCTGTTCTGGAACCCTTACTCTTCATGATTTTTATAAATGACCTGGATGTGGAAGTGGAAGGATGGTTTAGTAAGTTTGCTGATGACACAAAGGTTGGAGCAAGTGTATGACAGACAGACAGACATACTTTATTGATCCCGAGGGTTAGGGTGAGATCTGGGATCAGCCAGGGCAGAGTGGACTCAATAGGCTGAATGGCCTAATTCTGCTCCTATGTCTTATGGTCTTAACATGGCACAAACCATGATAATCCTTTCTCACAGAATGATTCCCCCCCACCCAGACATTCCATTTACACCCCAACCACCTTTCAATCTGCATAGCTGTAATCCCAGTACTTGGTCCAGCAGCCCCACAATCACCTGCACTGGAATTTAAAGGGAATGGGGGGCTTTGCCAACTGCTTATCCCCACCCCTGCACACACTTTGACCATGAAGATGATGGTGATGAGCCCCAGGCAGCAGCAGTTAAAGTGGGAGAGGTTTAAGAGGGACCTAGGCAGATAGTAATAGGAAATGACCAAGATCTAGGCATTGCAGGTGGTTTGAGAGATGGTGGGCTTTGTGGAAGATTGGGGGGGTGGCAACTGGGACTTGGGCGGGGGACATGGGGCCTTGGTGTTGGCAGGCAAGATGTTGTGGATGATGTAGGGAAAGTGCTAGCTGTTGGTGAGTAGGGCTTGGAGTGGGCTGGGGAGGAAAGGGACCAGTCTGGGGCTGGTGGGCAGTTGAGATCAGGAGCTGGTGAGCAGGGTTCTCCAGTTTAGGTGGAGGCTAATCCAAGCCAATGAGGAGTGTTGTGGAACAGCACAGAAGCTGATTGCCATACTTGCATCAGCAAAAGCATTGAGTACAGGAGTTGCAATGCCAAGAGGTGTGATGTCACAGTGCAACTCTAGAATCCTTAGTGAGACCCCTTCAGACAATTGTCTGCAGTTCTGATCTCCATACCATGAGGATGTCACTAAATGAGAGAAGGTGCAGAAAAAAAATTACGGCAATGTTGCTTGGATCCAAGGGATCCCAAAAGCACCCAGTAACTAAATAGTAGGGGGTGGGTTGAACAGATTGAAGAAGTATGGATAAAGTAAAAGAGAAAAGTGTAGATAAAGATGAAGAAAAAGCAAAAAATAAAAAAGAGAAAAATAAGGGTGATTACAAGATTTTAAAAGGACACTTTATCCAAATGCCTGTAGTATTCGAAACAAGTGCAGTAAACTTGTGGCACAAATCAGTGCAAAGGGATATGGTTCAATGGCCAATACAAAAATGTGGTTGCAGGGTGGAGAGGATTGGGAATTAAATATCCAAGGATATCAGGTAATACGGAAGGATAGGCAGAAAGGTAAGGGATGAGAGATACACTCTTAATTAAAGATGAGATCAGGGTGATGGTGAGAGACGATATAAGATCTGAGGAGCAGAATGTTGAATCCATCTGGGTAAAGATTAGGAATAGTAAAGGGGAAAAGTCACTGGTGGGAGTTTTCTATTGGCCATTGAATAATAACTTTATAGTGGCACAGACAATAAACAGAGAAATATCTGAGGCATGTAAGAATACAACATATTATTATGGGGATCATCAAAAACTTGCACATAGATTAGGTGAATCAAGTTTGTCAAGGCAATTTTGAGGAGAACTTCGTAGAATGCATCCGTGATGGCTTTCTTGAACAGCATATTACTGAACTTACAAGGGAATGTGCTATCTTAGATCTGATCCTGTGCAATGAGACAGATAAAATTAATGATCTTGTAGTTAGGGATCCTCTTGGAAAGAGTGAACACAGTATGATTGAATTTCTCATACAAATGGAGGATGCAACAGTTCAATGGATAAACAATGGAGACTACAATAGGATGAGGGAGGATTCAGTTAGTGTAGACTGGGAACACAGTTGAGGAACAGTGGAAGACTTCCAAAAAAATTTTTCATGATGCTCAACAGAAGTAAAAACAAGTTAAAAACAAGGACAGTAAAGGCGGGAAGAACCAGCCTTGGATAACTAAGAATGTAAAAAAAGGCATCAAACTAAAAGCTTCTGCATACAAAGTTGCCAAGAAAAATGGGAAACTGGAAGATTGGGAAAACTTTAAAAAGTAACAAAGAACCACTAAGCATGAGATAAAGAAATGGAAGATAGATTATGAAAATAAACCTGCACAAAATATAAAAATGGATAGTAAAAGTTTCAATAATTAAAGCTGGGGGGAATATATAGGAGGCAGGGTTTAAGGGTCAGCACAACATTGTGGGCTGAAGGGCCTTTACTGTGCTATAATTATATAAAGCAGAAAAGGTGGCTAAAGTGAATATAGGTCCCTTGGAGGATAAGAAGGGGGAATTGATATTGAGCAATGTGGAAATGGCAGAGGCTTTAAATTACTATTTTGAGTCGATCTTCACACTGAAAGACATGTCTAACATGCCAAAGAGAGATGTTATGGATGCAATGGGAGGTGAGGACTTTGATACAATAGCTATCACTAAAGAGGTAGTGCTGAGCCAGCTTGTGGAGCTGAAGATAGACAAATCCCCTGGTCCTGATGGAATCATCCCAGGGTACTGAATAAAATGGCAGAGGTTATAGAAGAGGCTTTGGTGATCAAAATTTTCTAGACTCTGGGCAGGTCGCAATGGATTGGAAGATGGCAAATGTCACACTGCTGTTCAAGAAAGGATGTAAGCAAAACACAGGTAACTATAGGCGAGTTAGTTTAATATGTGGAGATGGGAAAATGCTTGAATCCATCATTAAAGAAGAAATAGTGAGGCACCTAGAAAGAAATGGAGGCAGACACAGCATGGATTCAGCAAAGGCAGGTCCTGTTTGACAAACTTACTGGAGTTATTTGAAGATATAATGAGCACAGTGGATAGTTGGGAACAGATGGCTGTTATTAACTTCGATTTCCGGAAGGCGTTCAATAAGGTGCCACATAAAAGACTTATGCATAAGGATGCATAGAGTCAGGGGTGATGTATTACCATGGAGAGAGAATTGGTTAACCAATAGAAAACAGGGGGTTGGAATACATGAGTGTTACTCTGGTTGGTAATCAGAGGTGAGTGGAATGCCACAGGGCCAGTGCTGGGCCTGCAACTGTTCACAATATACATTAACGATCTGGAAGAAAGGACAGTATATAGTGTATCTAAGTTTGCTGATGGCACCAAATTGAGTGGAAAAGCAAATGGTGCAAAAGATATAAGCATCTGCAGAGAGATATAGATAGGTTGAGTTAATGTGCAAGGGTCTAGCAGATGGAGTACAATGTTGGTAAATATGAGGTCCTCCACTTTGGAAGGAAAAATGAAAGTGCAGATTATTATTTAACTGGTAAAAAAATCGCAGCATGCTACTGTACAGAGGGACTTGGAAATGCTTGTGCAGGAATGACGAAAGGTTGGCTTTCAGATGCAGCAGGCTATCTACAAGGCAAGTGGAATGTTCACTTTCCATATAACAATTACAGCATGGAAACAAGCCATCTCAGCCCTTCTAGTCCATGCCGAACGCTTACTCTCACCTAATCCCACTGACCCACACTCAGCCCATAACCCTCCATTCCTTTCCTGTCCATATACCTATCCAATTTTGCTTTAAATGACAATACTGAACCTGCCTCTACCACTTCTACCGGAAGCTCATTCCACACAGCTACCAATCTCTGAGTAAAGAAATTCCCCCTCATGTTACCCTTAAACTTTTGCCCCCTAAGTCTGGACTCATGTCCTCTTGTTTGAATCTCCCCTACTCTCAATGGAAAAAGCCTATCCACGTCAACTATATCTATCCCCCTCAATTTTAAATACCTCTATCAAGTCCCCCCTCAACCTTCTATGCTCCAAAGAATAAAGACCTAACTTGTTCAATCTTTCCCCCTAACTTAGGTGCTGAAACCCAGGTAACATTCTAGTATATCTTCTCTGTACTCTCTCTATTTTGTTGACATCTTTCCTATAATTCGGTGACCAGAACTGTACACAATACTCCAAATACAGCCTTACCAATGCCTTGTACAATTTTAACATTACATCCCAACTCCTATACTCAGTGTTCTGATTTATAAAGGCCAACATTGGTTTCTTCACCACCCTATCCACTTTCAGGGTACTATGCTCCATTATTCCTAGATCACTCTGTTCTACTGCATTCTTCAATGCCCTACCATTTACCATGTATGTCCTATTTTGATTATTCCTACCAAAATGTAGCACCTCACACTTCACAGCATTAAACTCCATCTGCCATCACTCAGCCCACTCTTCTAACTGGCCTAAATCTCTCTGCAAACTTTGAAAACCTAATTCATTATCCACAACGCCACCTACCTTAGTATCATCTGTATACTTACTAATCCAATTTACCACCTATCATCCAGATTATTAATGTATATGACAAACAACATTGGACCCAGCACAGGTCCCTGAGGCACACCACTAGTCACCGGCTTCCAACCTGACAAACAGTTATCCACCAGTATTCTCTGGCATCTCCCATCCAGCTACTGTTGAATCCATTTTACTACTTCAATATTAATACCTAACGATTGAACCTTCCTAAATAACCTACCGTGCAGAACCTTGTCGAAGGCCTTAATGAAGTCGATATAGACAACATCCACTGCTTTACCCTTGTCAACTTTCCTCCTAACCTCTTCAAAAAATTCAATAAGATTTGTCAAGCATGACCTTCCACACACAAATCCATGTTGACTGTTCCTAATCAGACCTTGTCTATCCAGATAATTACATATTACCATCTCTAAGAATACCTTCCATTAATTTACCCACCACTGACGTCAAACTGACAGGCCTATAATTGCTAGATTTACTCTTAGAACCCTTTTTAAACAATGGAACCACATGAGCAATACACCAATCCTTTGGCACCATCCCCGTTTCTAATGACATTTGAAATATTTCTGTCAGAGCCCCTGCTATTTCTACACTAACCTCCCTCAAGGTCCTAGGGAATATCCTGTCAGGACCTGGAGATTTATCCACTTTTATATTCCTTAAAAGCGCCAGTACTTCCTCCTCTTTAATCGTCATAGTTTCCATAACTTCCCTACTCGTTTCCCTTACCTTACACAATTCTTTGGATTTATTTTCACCTTACTTGCCAAAGCAACCTCGTATCTTCTTTTAGCTTTTCTAATTTGTTTCTTAAGATTCTTCTTACATTCTTTATATTCCTCGAGCACCTCATTTACTCCATGCTACCTATATTTATTGTAAATATCTCTCTTTTTCTGAACTAAGTTTCCAATATCCCTTGAAAACCATGGCTCTCTCAAACTTTTAACCTTTCCTTTCAACCTAACAGGAACATAAAGATTCTGTACCTTCAAAATTTCACCTTTAAATGACCTCTGTTTCTCTATTACATCCTTCCCATAAAACAAATTGTCCCAATCCACTCCTTCTAAATACTTTCACATCACCTCAAAGTTAGCCTTTCTCCAATCAAAAATCTCAACCCTGAGTCCAGTCCTATCCTTCTCCATAATTATATTGAAACTAATGGCATTGTGATCACTGGACCCGAAGTGCTCCCCATCACATACCTCCGTCACCTGACCTATTTCATTCACTAACAGAAGATCCAACACTGCCCCTTCTTAGTTGGTACCTCTATGTATTGCTGCAAAAATCTATCCTGCACACATTTCACAAACTCCAAACCATCCATCCCTTTTATAGGATGGGCTTCCCAGTCTATGTGTGGAAAATTAAAATCTCCCACAATCACAACCCTGTGCTTAGTACAAATATCTGCTATCTCCTTGCAAATTTGCTCCTCCAATTCTCGCTCCCCATTAGGTGGTCTATAATACACCCCTATAAGTGTTACTACACCCTTCCCATTCCTCAATTCCAGCCAAATAGCCTCCCTAGACGAGCCCTCTAATCTATCCTGCCAGAGCACCGCTGTAATATTTTCTCTGAGAAGCAATGCAACACCTCCCCCTCTTGTCCCTCTGATTCTATCACACCTGAAGCAACGAAATCCAGGAATATTTAGTTGCCAGTCACACCCCTCCTGCAACCATGTTTCACTAATTGCTACTGTGCTGTCTTTACGACAGTTACTTAGTTTATAATATTTTTGCTTAGTAATTCATTCGATAGTATTTTCTAGTTAGAATTAGAAGTGTTTAAAGTATATTCATTGCATGTAAAATATATCGGCATGTGATGACATCACATCCGGTTTCGCCGCGTCTTGTGGGAAAGTACCGGTTTGAAATTAACGCGAGGGTGGGGGCTCACCACGAGGCACACCTGAGCAGAAGTTGTTTTGCAGGCATGAGAAATCACAGTGAGAGCAACGCTGTAAGTTAATAGATAATCGATATATTGAACTAAGATGTTAATGCCGATCCTGTTAGAAGTAACGACGGTCGATAATGTTTATGCTTTCGTTAGTTAAAGAGTTGCGGATAGTTTGCATTGAAGTGTATCTAAAGTAGTCAATGGAGCAGGTAAACTCTGCCTGTATACTGCACCTTAGTGTAATGTAGTTATAGTCACCTTTGCAAGTATTTACAATTGAAATGTGATATTAAGGAAGGAACAAATACTGTATCAATCTTGTATTGTTTTATCAACAGTTTTCACCATATGTTAATGTGAAGAGTGAACAGTAAATGGTGTGATCTGGTCTCATTGACTGGTTTATCTCGACGTTGAATTCGGCGTTATTAGTACACGCGAAGGAGAACGTTACAGCTACAATATCATATTTCCAGGTATCAATCCATGCTCTAAGCTCATCCACCTTTCTTACATTGCTCCTAGCATTAAAATAAATGCATTTAAGTAATTCTCCACCTCTCTCTCTCTATTTATCTCTAACAGTACAAAGAACTTTACTGTCTTCTTTTTCTTCCTTCTCCCATACATCTGTTCCTACACTCTGGTTCCCCTCCCCCCTCATATCTAGTTTAAATCCACTGGTTTAAATCAATTCATTGCTAGAGGGATTGAATTTAACAGCAGGGAAGTTATGCTGCAACTATACAGGGTACAGGTGAGGCCGCACCTGGAAGCATTGCTTGCAGTTCTGGTCTCCTTACTTGAGGAAGGATATACTGGCTTTGGAGGTGGTGTAGAGGAGATTCACCAGGTTGATGTCAGAGATGAAGGGGTGAGACTATTAGAAGAGATTGAGCTATCTGGGACTGTACTTGCTGGAATTCAGAAGAACGAGAGGAGACCTTATAGAAACATTAAAAATTATGAAAGAGATAGATAAGATAGAGGAAGGAAAGTTGTTTCCACTGGTAGGTGACACTAGAACTAGAGGACATAGCCTCGGAATTCAGAGGAGTAGATCTAGGATGGAGATAAGAAGGAACTGTTTTTCCTAGAGAGTGGTGAATCTGTGGAATTCTCTTCCCAATGAAGCAGTGGAGGCTGCCTCAGTAAATATATTTAAGACAAGGTTGGATAGATTTTTGCATAGTAGGGGAATTAAGACTAATGTGGAAAAGGAAGGTAGGTGGAGATGAGGCCATGGCCAGATCAACCATGATCTTATTGAATGGCTTGATGGGCCAGATGGCCTCCCTCTGCTCCTATTTCTTATGCTCTTATGTTTCACTATGTGATCTCTGTCTCAGAGGCTGAAAGTATCTTCAGAAGACAGATGCCTTGTAAGGCATCAAGCCCCAATGGTGTACCTGGTAGGGGACTGAAAATCTGTGCCAACAAATGGCTGGAATATTCAATAACATCTTCAATATCTCACTTCTGCGGTCAAACATTCCCACTTGATTCGAAAGGATGGCAACCACCTGGACAACACAAACACCTACATCAGAATGCTGTTCATAGATTATAGCTCAGCATTTAATACCATCATTCCCTCAATCCTGATTGAGAAGTTGCAGTACCTGGTCCTCTGTACCTCCCTCTGCAATTGGATCCTCGATTTCCTAACTGAAAGACCACGTCTGTGCAGATTGATTATAACATCCCCTCCTTGCTGACGATCAGCACTGGCGCACCTCAGTGGTGTGTGCTTAGCCCACTGCTCTACTCTCTATATACTCATGATTGTGTGGCTATGGATAGCTCAAATACCACCTATAAATTTGCTGATGATACAACCATTGTTGGTAGAATCTCAGGTGGTGACGAGAGGGCTTACAGGAGTGAGATATGCCAACTAGTGCAGTGGTGCCACAGCAACAACCTAACAGTCAACGTCAGTAAGATGAAATAACTGATTGTGGACTTCAGGAAGGATAAGACGAAGGAACACATACCAATGGAGCTTTGTAAAATAGAGGGCTATAGGTAGGCCTAGTAATTTCTAAGGTAGGGACATTTTTGGCACAACTTTGTGGGCCAAAGGGCCTGTATTGTGCTGTAGGTTTTCTATGTTTCTAATCAAGATCTCTGAGGATTTAACTTGGTGCCAACATATTGATGTAGTGTTATGTACCCTTAGGGTTCATTTTTTTCTGTGGACTGTCACTTTAAAATGCCGGGAGAATGAGACTGACTTTTGGACATTGTTTGAGCTGCTCCAGAGACAGAAAGAGAGAGAGGTGG
Source organism: Hypanus sabinus (assembly GCF_030144855.1). Classification (NCBI taxonomy): domain Eukaryota; kingdom Metazoa; phylum Chordata; class Chondrichthyes; order Myliobatiformes; family Dasyatidae; genus Hypanus; species Hypanus sabinus. The sequence continues at coordinate 182,054,129 of NC_082712.1, forward strand.
AGTTATTTGTTGGACAATGAATTTTTATGGTTTCTTGCAGCTTGTTTTGAATATACAAGGTCACACAGACACACACAGTTAGAGTCAAGATGGATTCGGTCAATGGAAGATACCAGTGAGTTGGTCGCTGATTTAAACTTTCAGTAGCCAAAAGGGGTGAGTTGAGATTGATCCAGAGTATTGATAAATGACTCTCACAAGTTGCTGCAACTAGAAGAAGTTTGTAGAGAGGAGAGGAAGGTTTGAAACAGAAGAAACCTAGTGACAAAGAGATAACTGTTTGGACTCTCTATCCAAGTAGCCTGTGAGGGTGAGTTTGTTTCCATTCAAATACGAAAGTGTGATTGTCACCTAGTTAATCCACAGGAGTGGGTTCTCTGGTGAGGGGAAAACATTTGTGAATACCACGTGTGTGTTTACCCTTTGTCTGGGTGTGATAGTTCACTGAAGTAAGGCACCCCTGTGGCAAATCACTGTTGGAGTTATTTTGTATGTCGTGGAACTGGATAAGTAACTATCACGTTGTGTCTGAGTGGGGTAACCTTGTGCAATCTACCGGTGTGTCGACCCTTGCCTGGGTGGTGGTTCCCTTGCAAAGGGTCCCCTTTGTGATAATCTACTGTTGGTAATATTTTGTGTGAGGATTCGGAGGACAACAGGAAGATTGACGACACCTGTTTGTTTGGATTACAAATATCTTTCTCTCACCTCAGTTTTGTGGATTGAACTGTATTTCCTTACATACCATCATAAGACTGTATCATGTACCACCTAAGTTTGAAGAAGTTTGGGGATTTATATATTTACACCTATATATGCATAACACCGTTAACTCTTGATTTACCTGGTTTAAGTTACTATATGAAGTAGTTACTAATAAAATAGTGTTTTCTTAACAGCAAAACCTGTTCTATTGCTGCTGATACTTTTACAGGGTTGCGTGTACATAACAGTAATCATAAAGAAGGCAAGACAGCGGCTATACTTTATTAGGAGTTTGAAGAGATTTGGCATGTCAACAAATACACTCAAAAACTTCTATAGTTGTACTGTGGAGAACATTCTGACAGGCTGCATCACTGTCTGGTATGGAGGGGCTACTGCACAGTACTGAAAGAAGCTGCAGAGGGTTGTACATCTGGTCAGCTCCATCTTGGGCACTAGCCTACAAAGTATCCAGAACATCTTCAGGGAGCAGTGTCTCAGAAAGGTGATGTCCATTATTAAGGAGCTCCAGCACCCATGGCATGCCCTTTTCTCACTGTTACCATCAGGCAGGAAGTACAGAAGCCTGAAGGCACATACTCAGCGATTCAGAAACAGCTTCTTCCCCTCTGCCATCCAATTCCTAAATGGACATTGAATCTTTGGACACTAACTCACTTTTTTTAATATACAGTATTTATGTTTTGGTATGTTTTTTTAATCTATTCAATATATGTAATTGATTTACTTTATTTATTATTATTTTTATTTTATTTGTTTTTTTCTCTGCTAAATTTTGTATTGCATTGAACTGCTGCTGCTAAGTTAACAAATTTCACATCACATGCTGGTGATAATAAACCTGATTCTGATTCTGATAGTGCCCAAGAAGATCAAGGTGAGCTGCCTCACTTATCACTCAGTTGTACTCTCACCTGCCATAATGACATGCTTCAAAAAGTTGGTTATGGTGAGAATTATCTCATGTCTAATACCTGTATTTCCATTGTGAATACAACCTTCCACACAATCAAGAACGTCATGAAGGGGTGGTACCTCAAGAAGAACCCTCATCATCCTACAGAGAGGGTTGTCAGTATCTCTCTTCCACCCCTTTAGAGATTTAGAGTCATAGAAAAGTACAGCACATAAACAGGCCCTTCAACCCATCTAGTCCTTGCTTCACCATTTAAACTGTCTAGTCCCATCAACCTGCACAGGGACCATAGCCCTCCATACCTCTACAATCCATATACCTATTCAAACTTCTCTTAGATGTGAAATAGAGCTCACATGCACTACTTGTGCTGGAAGCTTGTTCCACACTCTCACAACCCTCTGAATGAAGAAGTATTCCCTCATGTTTCCCTTAAACTTTTCACCTTTCACTATTAACCCATTACCTTTAGTTGTAGTGCCACTCTACCTCAGTAGAGAAAGCCTGCTTGTATTTACCCTATTTATATCAATAATTTAGTAGTCTTTTATCAAATCTGCTCTCAATCACTACATTCTAAAGAATGAAGTCCTAACCTATTCAATCTTTCCATATAACTCTGGTCCTCCAGACCCAGCCACATCCTTGTAAACTCTGTACCCTTTCATCCTCACTTACATCTTTCCTGCAGCTAGGTGACCAAAGAATATAGAACACAGAAGAGTACAGCACAGGAACAGACCATTCAACCTTCATTGTTGTGCTGAACCAGCTAAAAAGCAAATCAAAAACACCCAACCACTAATCCATTCTACCATATCCCTTCATCCTCCTTGTATCTATGTGCCTATCAAAATGACTCCTAAAAGCCTCTAATGTACTTGCCTCTACCACCATACCAGGCAACACATTCCAGGTATCCACCACTCTGAGTAAAGATTTACCCCTCACATGCTCCTTGAACCAACACCCTCTCACCTTCAATGCATGCCCTCTGGTATTATACATTTCAATTCTGGGAACAGATACACTCTGTCCACTCTATTTTATAATCTATTAGATTTCACTTCAGCCTCTGACACTCCAGAGAAAACAATCCATGTTTATTCAGCCTCTTCTCATAACATATGTCCTCTAAACCAGGTAGCATCATGGTGAACCACTCTTCAAACCCTCAGTGTGGCAACCAAAACTGTACGCATATCCTGAAGATGGAAGTTGAGCAGCCAGAAGTCATGGTACATATTGGTACCAATGACAAAAAGGGACAATGTCCTGAAGAAAGAATATAGGTAGTTAGGAAGGAAGCTGAAAAGCAGGAACTCAGGGGGTGAGTAGTCATGGGATTACTGCCTGTATCATACCTTAGAGAGGGTAGGAATAGAATGAGGTGGCAGATAAATATGTAGCTGAAGAATTGGAAAAGGAGACAGAGATTCAGATTTCTGGATAATTGGGACCTCTTCTGGGGCAGGTATGGCCTGTACAAAAGGGTCAGGTTGCATTTGAATCTGGGGGGGGGGGGACCAATATTATTGCAGGCATAATTACCAGAGCTGCTGGGGGTGGTTTAAACTAATATGGCAGGGGAATGGGAACCAGGGTGATAGAATTGAGGATGAGCCAGCAGATTTACAGGTAGATGATGCGTCTAACATGAATGTAAGGAAGGACAAGTCAATGATTGAGTACAAATACAGACAGATCAAAGAGATAAATTGTACCACAGAGGTAAAATTAAAAAGGGTAAAGAATGAAGGACTGAAGGTGCTATATTTAAATACACACAGCGTTCAGAATAAGGTAGACAAACTCATGATGTAATTAGAGATTGGTCAGTATGATATTGTGGATATCACTGACTTGTGGCTGAAAGAAGGCCATAGTTGGGAGTTTAAGATCAAAGGATATACTTTGTATTGAAAGGACAGGCAGGAAGGCATAGGCGGTGGTGTGGCCCTGTTGGTAAGAGCTGGAATTGCATCTATAGAAAGAGGTGACATAGAGAATGTTGAATCTTTGTGGATGGTGTTAAAAAATTGCAAGGGTGAAAAAAACATTATTGGAATCATATATAGGTCTCCAAATAGTAGCCAAGATGTGGGGTTGAGATTGTAAAGGGAGCTGGAAAAGGCATGTAATAAGGGTAATGGGGAAACTTCAATATGCAAGGGGACTAGGAAAATTAGGTTGATGTCAGATCGCAAGAGAAGGAATTTGTTGAATGACTACAACATGGCTTTTTAGAGCAGCTTCTGCTTGAGCCTACTCGGGGAAAGACTATCTTAGATTGGGTGTTGTGTAATAACCCAGTACTGATTAGGGAGCTTCGTGTAGGGCGGGGGTCGGCAACCCGCGGCTCCGGAGCCACATGTGGCTCTTTTACGTCTGTGCTGCGGCTCCCTGTTGCTTTGGGAAATAATTGGTTGTGGCGACCCTTTTCCTGGCACATCCGAACCGACTCACAATAAGATAGCCTACGGGGGTTTGCGAGCACAGAGCTTTGGAGCCTCTGCGCCATGGGGGGGGGGGGCAGGTTGAGGGAGGCTTAAAAGTGAGGCTGAAGATTTCGAATAAAGTTTTTTTCCTTCGACTGCAGTTACCGACTCCGTGTCATAATTTTAGCGCTGCGTGTAGCACACCGCTACATGGTCAGTATTTAATTAATATGTATTTTATGTTAGTTTGTTAGTTTTTGAAATGTAAATCTAAATTTGAAGATTATGGTGATCTTGTACAATCTAAATAAGACGTTGTGGCGACGCATTTCCTGACACATCCAAACCGGCTCACAATTAGCCAGCGTTCAGGCTAAGGGAGATAGCCTACGGGGGTTTGTGAGTACGTGTCTTTTGCAGCATCCGTGCCCATGGGGGGCGGGTTGAGGGAGGCTTAAAAGCAAGGCTGTTTAGTTCGAATAAAGCTATCTTTGACTGCAGTTTACTGACTGCGTGTAGCAACCGCTACAACGTGTTTTTATCGCTGGCTGTCCAGAGGGGAGGTGCTGAAACGCTTTGTCGCGCATCTGGAAGAAGTGAAAACTTCCCTGGGCAGCAAAGGGCTCAACTTTCCTGAGCTGGAACAGCCAGAGTGGCTGGAAAAGCTACACTTCATGGTAGACATGACAGCGCACCTGAACACGCTGAACACAGCTCTTCAACGGGGTAAGGACGTACAGCCCTGCACATGTTGGAGGATGTTTTGCATTCGAGCGCAAGTTGACGTTGCTTGCCAGGGATTTACAGAAAGGCACATTGTCTCACTTCCCCAATTTGAGAGAGTTCAAACAATGTCACGACATGATAAATTCGGAGTATTTACATTCTGCAATCATCGCAATGCAAACATCGTTTGGGAAACGCTTCTGTGAGTTCAGAGAGGAAAAAAACACATTATCCTTCCCGGTCACTCCCCTAAGCATCGATCCATCCCTACTGAATACGACTGCATTGTCAGGTGTGAGTCAACCTGAACAAGTATGATAAATATTTTAATTGCAAGGAATGGTAGGGTGAACGAACCATGGGTGACAAGTGAGGTGGAGAATCTAGTCAGGTGGAAGAAAGCAGCATACGTGAGTCTCGAAAGCAAGGATCAGATGGGTCTATTGAGGAATATAGGGTAGCAAGAAAGGAGCTTAAGAAGGGGCTGAGAAGAGCAAGAAGGGGGCATGAGAAGGCCTTCGCGAGTAGGGTAAAGGAAAACCCCAAAGCATTCTTCAATTATGTGAGGAACAAAAGGATGACAGGAGTGAAGGTAGAACTGATTAGAGATAAAAGTGGGAAGATGTGCCTGGAGGCTGTGGAAGTGAGCAAGGTCCTCAATGAATACTTCTCTTCGGTATTCAATACTTCTCTTCGGTATTCACCACTGAGAAGGAACTTGATGATGTTGAGGACAGTATAAGTGAGGTTGATGTTCTGGAGCATGTTGATATTAAGGGAGATGAGGTGTTGTAGTTGTTAGGATACATTAGGATGGATAAGTCCTCAGGGCCTGACGGAATATTCCCCAGGCTGCACCATGAGGCAAGGGAAGAGATTGCTGAACCTCAGGCTAGAATCTTTAACCTCGTTGTTCATGGGAATGGTACCGGAGGATTGGAGGGAGGTGAATGTTGTCCCCATGTTCAAAAAAGGTAGTAGGGATAGTCCAGGTAATTATAAACCAGTGAGCCTTACATCTGTGGTGGGAAAGCTGTTGGAAAAGATTCTTAGAGATAGGATCTATGGGCATTTAGAGAATCATGGTCTGATCAGGGACAGTCAGCATGGCTTTATGAAGGGCAGATCATGTCTAACAAGCTTGATAGAGTTCTTTGAGGAGGTGACCTGGCATATAGATGAGGGTAGTGCAGTGGATGTGATCTACATGGATTTTAGTAAGGCATTTGACAAGGTTCCACATGGTAGGCTTATTCAGAAAGTCAGAAGGCATGGGATCCAGGGAAGTTTGGCCAGGTGGATTCAGAGTTGGCTTGCCTGCAGAAGGCAGAGGGTCATGGTGGAGGGAGTACATTCAGATTGGAGGGTTGTGTCTAGTGGTGTCCCACAAGGATCTGTTCTGGAACCTCTACGTTTTGTGATTTGTATTAATGACCAGGATGTAGGGGTTGAAGAGTGGTTTGGCAAGTTTGCAGATGCCACAAAGGTTGGTGGTGTTGTAGATAGTATAGGGGATTGTCAAAGATTACAGAGAGACATTGATAGGATGCAGAAGTGGGCTGAGAAGTGGCAGATGGAGTTCAACCCGGAGAAGTGTGAGGTGGTACACTTTGGGAGGACAAACCCCAAAGCAGAGTACAAAGTAAATGGCAGGATATTTGGAAGTGTGGAGGAGCAGAGGGATCTAGGGGTACATGTCCACAGATCCCTGAAAGTTGCCTCACAGGTGGATAGGGTAGTTAAGAAAGCTTATGGGGTGTTAGCTTTCATAAGTCGAGGGATAGAGTTTAAGAGATGCGATGTAATGATGCAGCTCTATGAAACTCTGGTTAGGCCACACTTGGAGTACTGTGTCCAGTTTTGGTCGCCTCAGTATAGGAAAGATGTGGAAGCATTGGAAAGGGTATAGAGGAGATTTACCAGGATGCTGCCTGGTTTAGAGAGTATGGATTATGATCAGAGATTAAGAGAGCTAGGGCTTTACTCTTTGGAGAGAAGGAGGATGAGAGGAGACATGATAGAGGTGTACAAGATATTAAGAGGAATAGACAGAGTGGACAGCCAGCGCCTCTTCCCCAGGGCACCACTGCTCAGTACAAGAGGACATGGCTTTAAGGTAAGGCAAGGGAAGTTTAAGAGGGATATTAGAGGAAGGTTTTTCACTCAGAGAGTGGTTGGTGCATGGAATGCACTGCCTGAGTCAGTGGTGGAGGCAGATACACTAGTGAAGTTTAAGAGACTACTAGACAGGTATATGGAGGAATTTAAGGTGGGGTGTTATATGTGAGGCAGGGTTTGAAGGTTGGCACAACATTGTGGGCCGAAGGGCCTGTAATGTGCTGTACTATTCTATGTTCTATGTTCTAAAGTTTTTCCCCTAACTCTCAACTCATGTCCTCTTGTTTGAATCTCCCCTACTCTCAATGGAAAAAGCCTATCCACATCAACTCTATCTATCCCCCTCTTAATTTTAAATACCTCTATCATGTTCCCCCTCAACCTTCTACACTCCAAAGAATAAAGACCTAACTTGTTCAACCTTTCTCTGTAACTTAGGTGCTGAAACCTAGGTAACATTCTGGTAAATCTCCTCTGTACTCTCTCTATTTTGTTGACATCTTTCCTATAATTCAGTGACCAGAACTGTATACAACTGTACTCCAAATATGGCCTCACCACTGCCTTGTACAATTTTAACATTACATCCCAACTCCTATACTCAATGCTCTGACCTATAAAGGCCAGCATACCAAAAGCTTTCTTCACCACCGTATCCACATGAGATTCCAGCTTCAGGGAATAGAATATAAAAGCAAGGAGGTAATGCTGAAGCTTTATCAGGCAGCATTTGGAATATTGTCAGCAGTTTTGGGCCCCATATCTCAGAAAGGATGTGTTGTTGTTGGAGAGAGTCCAGACAAGATTAACGAGGATAATTTCAGGAATTAACATATGAGAAGCATTTGGCAGCTTTTGGCCTGTACTTACTGGAATTTAGAAGAAAATGGGAGTATCTCATTGAAACCTACTGAATGTTGAAAGGACTAGTTAGAGCGGATGTGGAGAGGATATTTCCTGTGGTGCGGGTATCCAGAACTGAAGGGTACAGCCTCACAATTGAGGTGCAACACTTTAGAACAGAGGTAAGGAGGAATTTTCTTAGCCAGAGAGCAATAAATCTGTGGTATGCTCTGCCATAGACTGTAGTAGGGGCCAAGTCCCTGGGTATATTTAAGACTAGTTCATCATTTCCCCATTGGTCAGGGCATCAAATGATATGACAAGAAGGCAGGTGTATGGGGTTGAGTGGGATCTGCAATTAGCCATAATGGAATGGTGAAGCAGACTCGATGGGCTGAATGGCCTAATTCTGCTCCTCTGTCTTATGGTCTTATGTGGTCTTACAAGAGTTTTATAAAGTTGCAGCAGAATCTCTTGGAATCACAGTCACACAGCCTGCAAACGGTTCCTTTAGCCCATCTCATCCCTGCAGAACAGGATGTCTATCTGAGCTAATTTCATTTGCCTGTGTTTGGCCCATATCCATAAGACCATAAGACATAGGAGCAGAATTAGGCCATTTGTCCCATCAAGTCTACTCTGCCATTTCATCACGGCTGATTCCTTTTCCTTCTTAGTCCCAGTTCCATGCCTTCTCCCTATATCCCTTCATGCCCGGAATAAACAAGAATTTATCAACACCTTAGTTGGAAGTTAGAGGATTGTGAAGCTTTCAAATACCAACTAAAAAAGTCATGAAGAATGTCAAGATGGAATACAAAAGTAAGGTAACCAATAATATGAAGAATGATAGCAAAAGTCTCTTCAGATACATAAAGTGCAAGAGTGGATATCGGACCATTGGAAAACAATGCTGGAGAGGTAATTATGTGGGACAAGCAAATGGCGATCGAAACTGAATAAATATTTTGCATCATTCTTCACTGTGGAAGAGCAGTGTGGTGGAAGTTCCAGGTGTCAGGAGTCATGAAGTATGTGAAGTTATCATTACTAGAGTTAAGGTTCATGGAAATTGTAAGGTCTGAAGGTAGACAAGTCACATAGACCAGATGGTGTACACCCAGGGTTCTGAGAGAGGTGGCTGAAGATTTTGTGGAGACATTTGTAATGATAGACATAGAAAACCTACTACAAAATACAAACCCTTCAGCCCACAATACTGTGCCAAACATGCACTTACTTTCGAATCTACCTTGAGTTACAAATAGCCCTCAATTATTCTAAAGTCCATGTAACTATCTAGGAGTCTCTTAAAAGACCCTATTGTATCCAACTCCACCACAGACACTGGCAGCCCATTCCACATACTCATCACTCTCTGTGTAAAAAAACTTACCCCTGATATCTCCTCTGTACTTACTTCCAAGCACCTTAAAACTGTGCCCTCTCATGTTAGCCATTTCAGCCCTGGGAAAAGCCTCTGACTATCCACATGATCAATGCCTTTCATCATCTTATACACCTCTATCAGGTCACTTCTCATCCTCCGTCGCTCCAAGGAAAAATTATCTTTCAGAGATCACTCGATTCTGGAATGGTTCTGGAAGAGTGGAAAATTGCAAATATCACTCCACTCTTTAAGATGAGAGAGAGGCAGAAGAAAGGAAATTATAGGCTATTTAGTCTGACCTCAGTAGTTGGGAAGATATTGGAGTCAATTATTAAGGATGAGTTCTCAGGGTACTTAAAGGCACTTGATAAATTAGGCCATAGTCAGCATGGTTTCATAGAAACACAGAAAACCTACAGCACAATACATGCCCTTTGGCCCACAAAGTTGTGCCGAACATGTCCCTGCCTTAGAAATTACTAGGCTTACTTATAGCTCTCTATTTTACTAAGCTCCATGTACCTATCCAAAAGCCTCTTAAAAGACCCTACCATATCTGCCTCCACCACCGTTGCTGGCAGCCCATTCCGTGCACTCACCACTCTCTGAGTAAAAAAACTTACCCGACATCTCCTCTGTACCTACTCCCCAGCACCTTAAACCTGTGACCTCTTGTGGCAACTATTTCAGCCCTGGGAAAAAGCCTATGACTATCCACACGATCAATGCCTCTCATCATCTTTTGCACTTCTATCAAGTCACCTCTCATCCTCCATCACTCCAAGGAGAAAAGGCCGAGTTCACTCAACCTATTCTCATAAGGCATGCTCCCCAATCCAGGCAACATCCTTGTAAATCTCCTCTGCACCTTTTCTATGGCTTCCACATCCTTCCTGCAGTGAGGCGACCAGAACTCAGCACAATACTCCAAGTGGGGTCTGACCAGGGCCTAATATAGCTGCAACATTACCTCTCTGCTCCTAAATTCAATTCTATGATTCATGAAGGCCAATACACCATACGTCTTCTTAACCACAGAGTCCACCTGTGCAGCTGCTTTGAGCGTCCTATGGACTTGGACCCCAAGATCTCTCTGATCCTCCACACTGCCAAGAGTCTTACCATTAATACTATATTCTGCATCATATTTGAACTACCAAAATGAACCACTTCACACTTATCTGGGTTGAACTCCATCTGCCACTTCTCAGTTTTGCATCCTATCAATGTCTCACTGTAACTTTTGGCAGCCCTCCTCACTATCCACAACACCTCCAACCTTGGTGTCATCAGCAACCTTACTAACCCATCACTCCACTTCCCCATCCAGGTCATTTATAAATATCACGAAGAGTAAGGGTCCCAGAACAGATCACTGAGGCACCCCACTGGTGACCAATCTCCATGCAGAATCCAACCTGTCTACAACCACTCTTTGCCTTCTGTGGGCAAGCCAGTTCTGGATCCACCTGGCCAAACTTCCCGGGATCCCATGCCTTCTGACTTTCTGAATAAGCCTACCATGTGGAACCTTGTCAAATGCCTTACTAAAATCCATGTAGATCACATCCACTGCATTACCCTCATCTATATGCCTGGTCACCTCCTCAAAGAACTCTATCAGGCTTGTTAGGCATGATCTGCCCTTCACAAAGCCATGCTGACTGTCCCTGATGAGACCATGATTCTCTAAGTGCACATAAATCCTATCTCTAAGAATCCAATAGCTTTCCCACCACAGATGTAAGGTTCACTGGTCTATAATTACCTGGACTGTCCCTACAACCTTTTTTGAACAAGGGGACAACATTCGCCTCCTTCCAATCCGCCGGTACCATTCCCGTGGACAATGAGGACATAAAGATCCTAGCCAGAGTTTCAGCAATCTCTTCCCTTGCCTCGTGGAGCAGCCCGGGGAATATTCCATCAGGCCCCAGGGACTTATCCATCCTAATGTATTCTAACAATTCCAACACCTCACTTATATTGTCCTCACTGTCATCAAGTTCCCTCTCAGTGGATACCGAAGAGAAGTATTCATTGAGGACCTCACTCTCTTGCACAGCCTCCAGGCACATCTTCCCACTTTTATCTCTAATCGGTCCTACCTTCACTCCTGTCATCCTTTTGTTCTTCACATAATTGAAGAATGCCTTGGGATTTTCCTTTACCCTACTCGCCAAGGCCTTCTCATGCCCCCTTCTTGCTCTTCTCAGCCCCTTCTTAAGCTCCTTTCTTGTTACCCTATATTCCTCAATAGACCCATCTGATCCTTGCTTCCTAAACCTTATGTATGCTGCCTTCTTCCACCTGACTAGATTTTCCACTTCACTTGTCACCCATGGTTCCTTCACCCTACCATTCTTTATCTTCCTCACCGGGACAAATTCATCCCTAACATCCTGCAAGAGATCCTTAAACATCATCCACATGTCCATAGTGCATTTCCCTGCAAAAACATCATTCTAATTCACACCCGCAAGTTCTAGCCTTATAGCCTCATAATTTGCCCTTCCTCAATTAAAAGTTTTCCTGTCCTCTCTGATTCTATCCTTTTCCATGATAATGCTAAAGGTCAGGGTGATCACTAAAGGTGATCACTGACCCCCGGATGCTCATGCTCTGACAGATCTATGACCTGACCCGGTTCATTACCTAATATTAGATCTAGTATGGCATTCCCCCAAGTCGGCCTGTCAACATACTGCGACAGGAATCCATCCTGAACACACTTAACAAACTCTACCCCATCTAAACCCTTGGATCTAATCAAGTGCCAATCAATATTAGGGAAGTTAAAATCACCAAGATCCTTTCCCATAGTGAATACTGAAATAAAATATTCATTAAGTACCTCTGCTATTTCCTCCGGTTCCATACACACTTTCCTACTGTCACACTTGATAGGTTCAATTCTTTCACGTCTTATCCTCTCATCATCTTGTACACCTCTATCAGGTCACCTGTCATCCTCCTTCGCTCCAAGGAGAAAAGGCTGAGCTTACTCAACCTATTCTTCACATACTTTAAGGTTTTCCTTAAATATGCCCACCAAGGCCTTCTCATGACCCCTTCTGACTCTCCTAATTTCCTTCTTAAGCTCCTTCCTAGTAGCCTTATAATCTTCTCGATCTCTAACATTACCTAGCTCTCTGAACCTTTTGTAAGCTTTTCTTTTCTTCGTGACTAGATTTATTACAGCCTTTGTACACCACGGTTCCTGTACCCTACCATAACTTCCCTGTCTCATTGGAACGTACCTATACAGAACTCTACACAAATATTCCCTGATTATTTACCACATTTGTTCCGTATTCTTCCCTGAGAACATCTGTTTCCAATTTGAGCCTCCAACTTCCTGCCTCATAGTTCCCCTTACTCCAATTAAGTGCTTTTCTAACTTGTCTGTTCCTATCTCTCTCCAATGCTATTGTAAAGAAGACAAAATTATGATCACTATCTCCAAAATACTCTCCCACTGAGAGATCTGACACCTGACCAGGTTCATTTCCCAATATCAAATCAAGTACAGCCTCTCCTCTTGTAGGCTTATCTACATACTGTGTCAAGTAACCTTCCTGAACACACCTATCAAACTCCACCCCATCTAAACCCCTTGCTCTAGAGAGATGCCAATCGATATTTGGGAAATTAAAATCTCCCATCATGACAACTCTATTATTATTACACCTTTCCAGGATCTGTTTCCCTATCTGTTCCTCGATATCCCAGCCTAAAAAAAACCCTATAAAGTTATTGACCCCTTCCTATTCCTAACCTCTGCCCACAGAGACTCCGTAGACAATCCCTCCATGGCGTCCACCTTTTCTGCAGCAGTGACACTATCTCTGATCAACAGCGCTATGCCCCCACCTCTTTTGCCTCCCTCCCTGTCCTTTCTGAAACATCTAAAACCCGGCATTTGAAGTAACTAATCCTGTTCCTGAGCCATCCAGGTTTCTGTAATGGCCACCACATCATATCTCCAAGTACTGATCCACGCTCTAAGCTCATCCATTTTGTTCACAACACTCCTTACATTAAAATAAACACATCTCAAGCCTTCAGTCTGAGCGTGTCCCTTCTCTATCACCTGCCTATCTTCCCTCTCGCACTGTTTGCAAGCTTTCTCTATTTGTGAGCTAACCTCCTCTTCCCCAGTCAGTTCAGTTTGGTTCCCACCCGACAATTCTAGTTTAAACTCTCCCAGTATGCATAGCAAAACTCCCAGCCAGGATATTGGTCCCCCTGGGATTCAAGTGCAACCTGTCCTTTTTCTACACGTCACACCTGCCCCAACAGAGGTCCCAATCATCCAGAAATCTGAATCCCTGCCCCCTGCTCCAATCCCTCAGCCATGCATTTATCCTCCACCTCATCCTATTCCTATTCTCACTGTCACGTGGCACAGGCAGTAATCCCGAGATTACTACCTTTGCGATCCTGCTTCTCAACTTCCTTCCAAACTCCCTGTTGTCTTTTTTCTGGACCTCCTCCCTTTTCCTACCTACGTCATTGGTACCAATATGTACCACGACCTCTGGCTGTTCTCTTTCCCACCACAAGATATCTTGGACGCGATCTGAAAAATCCCAAACCCTGGCACCTGGGAGGCAAACTACCATCTGAGTTTCTTTCCTGCATCCACAGAATCTTCTGTCTGACCTCCTAACTACAGAGTCCCCTATCACTCCTGCCTTCCTTTTCCCTTCCCTATCCTTCTGAGCCACAGGGCCAGACTCTGTGCCAAAAGCACGGCCACTGCTGCTTCCCCCAGGTAGGCTGTCCCAGCCCAACAGTACTCAAATAGGAGTACTTATTGTCAAGGGGTACAGCCACAGGGGTACTCTCTAGTACCTGACTCTTCCCCTTCCCGCTCCTGACTGTGACCCACTTATCTGTCTCCCGTGGCCCTGGTGTGACCACCTGCCTATAACTCCTCCCTAATACCTCCTCGCTCTCTCTGACCAGGTGAAGGTCATTGAGCTGCATCTTCAGTTCCCTAACTTGATCCCTCAGGAGCTGAAGCTCAACACACCGGGTGCAGATCTGGTTGTCCAGGAGGCTGGGAGTCTCCAGGATCCCCCACATCTGACACCGAGCACAGAAAACTGGCCTCACACACATTCTTCCTACCTTGCCTCGTTCCGTTACTGCCTAAGCCCATTGAGCCAAAGCTCTACCACTCTGCTGCCTCTCCCTCCAACGTCCACTCTGACGCTGCCCACTGGATACAGAACTCCACAGATTACAGACCTCCAGGTGGAATAAGATCCTTCAACCACTATCCTCTGTCCTCTATGCGCAAACCATTTCTGAATACAACAGCCTATTAGCCCCAGATCCCATGCATCTTAATCTTCTGGATTAGCCTCCCATGAGGGATTTTGTCAAACACCTTACTAAAATCCATGTAAACAACATCCACTGCCCTACCCTCATACTCTCTCATCACTTTGTCCAAAAAGTCAATCAAGTTGGTAAGGCACAACTTCCCACACACAAAGTCATGCTAGATCCCTAAATAGGAAATGCATTTCCAAATTCTCATCTATCCTATCCTTTAGAATTTTCTCCAGCAACTTTCCTGTAATTGACCTGAGACTCACTGGTCTGTAGTTCCTAGGATTTTCCCTTGTTCCCTTCTTAAATCAAGGTATAACATTAGCCACTTGCTAGTCCTCCAGGACCTCACCTTTAGCTAGATAGGACACAAACATGCTGGTCAAGGTTCCAAAATTTCACTTCTTGCCTCCTTCAATAACCTGGGGTAAATCCCATCAGTCATTGAGGACTTATTCACCTTAATACTCATTAGGAGGCCCAAGACTTCCTCTTCCTTAACCTCTAAATGTCCTAGTGTATATACACTCAGTACTGACTTCCTGGTACTCCATATCCTTTTCTTTGATAAATATTAAGTACCTCACTCACATTCTCTGCATCCAAGCAAATATTCTCGCCTTTATCCTTGTGTGGTCCTACCCTCTTCCATACATATGACTTAAGTTGATTTTTTATTTGAATCCTTTTTCCTATTAACCATATATGGTTAAATGAACATATCAATAATAACAATATCAGGAGAACAAGGTTACAATAATAGCTATAACACATACCAACATGAGTTCCAAATATCACATCCAGACATGTCCACCCGATCTCTTGATAATTGAAACAAGAAAAAGTTCAAAAGATTTGTTCAGAAAAAAAAAATCCCCTAAACTAAGCAGAAAACAAAACAAAAAAAAAGAAAAACTGGGCTGGTATAATTTGTTTATTATAATTATTCTGTTCTTGACTCCGTTCCTCCTTCCATATATGGTTAATAGGAAAAAGGATTCAAATAAAAAATCAGCTTAAGTCATATGTATGGAAATATTGAACAAAAGACTCCCAAGTTTCCTCGAACTTAATCGAGGAATTAATCTTGTCACTCCTGATTTTTTCTAGGTTTAAACAAACTATAGTTTGAGAGGACCATTGAATGTAGTAAGGGGATCAGAATCTTTCTATTTAAATAAAATGGATCTTCTGGCCATCTTCGTAACAAATACTATCAAACGGCAGGCTGAAGATGATAAATAACTAGAATCCATCATTGGTAATCCAAAAATTGCAGTAATAGGATGGAGTTGTAAATCAATATGTAAAACTGCTGAAACAATATCAAAGATGTCTTCACAATATTTTTTCAAAAGAGGGCAGGACCAAAACATATGGGTTAAAAAAGCAACCTCGGAGTTACATCTGTCACACATAGGATTTATACGGGAATAAAAACGGGCTAGTTTGTCTTTTGACATATATGTTCTATGAACCACTTTAAATTGCATTAAAGTATGTCTAGCACACATTGAAGAAGTATTAACTAATTTAAGAATCTTTTCCCATTCTTCTAAGGATATACTTACTTTAAGTTCTCATTCCCATTCATACTTTATTTTATCAGATATACCTGAAGTAATTTTCATGATCAAATCATAGATAGTTGCTGTTACACTCTTTTGTAAGGGATTTAAACTTAAATTTTTTTCTGTAATTTCAGCTTGATATGCCATCGGAAAGGTAGGCAAAATAACATTCAAAAAAATTCTAATCTGTAGATATCTAAAAAAGTGTGATCTAGGCAAATTGTATTTATTAGATAACTGTTCAAAAGACATAAAACAGTTATCCGAAAATAAATCACGAAAACAGTTTTATCCTTTCATTTTCTAAAGATGAAAGGCTTGATCAATTCTGGATGGTTGAAAAAAAATTAAATAAAATAGGGCTAGAAAGGGTAAATTTATTCATTTCATTTTTCAATCTTTTTTATTGATTTTCAAATAAAGAATATACAAATACAAATTAAAAGAGGAGTTTAACAAGTAGATAATATAAAAGACATATAAACAGATATATTAAAGACAAAAAGCATATAATATCAAACTCAAATTGGTAATATATTATGCTGTTATATATACAATGGTCAGAGAGAAATTACAACTCCTCATAGCAATCGTAAAAAAAAAGATTGGAAATTTTATTGATAGAGGAAGAAAAACCCCACTAACTAAACTAAAACAAAAAAGAGAGAAAGAAAAAAAAAGAAAGAAAAAGAAAGATTGGGCAATCCAAATCAGGATAAACATAAAAAGGAAAGAGAGAGAAAAAAAACACATCCTTCCAGTCATCTCCGAACCTTCATGGACAAGGATATTCTCCAAAAAGAATAAAGAGAAATAAATAAATAAAGATAAATTAAATCATGTGAAAATATTGAATAAAGGGTCGCCAGACTTGTTCAAAATCAAAAGATGTATCAAATGTCCGGCTTCTAATTTTCTCCAAGCTTAAACATGACATGATGGAGGAGAGCCAGTAGAAAACAGTGGGTGAGTTAGATTCTTTCCAGTGTAGCAAAATAGCTCTCCTAGCCAGTAAAGTTAAAAAGCTATCAAATGTTGGGCGGAGGCAGACACTTTGCTTGCTTCCTCTGCGAAAATCCCAAAAATTACTGTAAGTGGATTAGGTTGAACATCCATATCTATAACTTTAGATAATATTCCAAACATATCCCTCCAAAAATTATTTAAACTTACACATGACCAAAACATATGGGTTAGAGTAGCCACTTCTGCATTACATCTATCACAAATAGGGCATATATTAGGAAAAATATGCGCCAATTTACCTTAAACTGAATTAAAATATGGCATGAGCAGACAGATGAATTATTAACTAAATAATAAATTTTACTCCATTGGTTATCTGAGAGTGAATGTTGAAGTTCTACTTCCCAGGTGGGTTGAACCCTATCATTAGGCGATGTGCGAGCATTCATTAACTGTTTATAAATGATAGCTATTAATCATTTTTGAAAAGGTTTAAACTGAAAAATAACATAGGCCAAATTTGAAGAGCAGATCAAGAGGTAATTTGATAAAAAATCACGTAAGAAATTCCTAACCTGTAAATACCTGAAAAAATGTGTATTGGAGATATCATATTTATCTATTAACTGTGAAAAAGACATTAAACAGTCTTGTAAAAACAAATCTAAAATAGTTTTTATTCCCTTAATTTTCCATATTAGAAAAGCCTTATCCAAAGTTGATGGTTTAAAAAAGAAATTAGAATAAATATTACTAGAAAGTAAAAAATCATTTAATTCAAAAAATCTACGAAATTGAAACCAAATTTTAAAAATATGTTTAACAATAGGGTTAAGAGCTTGTTTACCTATTCTGAGAATGAAAAGGGAAGAGGAGCTCCTAATAAAGAAGTTAACGAAAACCCCACAACTGAATTTTCCTCCAGCTGTAACCATGAAGGGCGATCTTGATTGTCTATATCATAAATCCAAAAAGTAATATAGCAAATATAAATTGCCCAATAATAAAATCTAAAGTTTGGTAAAGCCAGTCCTCCATCTTTTTTTGATTTTTGCAATAAAAGTTTATTCACTCTAGAGCTTTTATTATTCCAAACACAAGACAAAATCAGAGAGTCTATTTTATCAAAAAATGTTTTTGGAACAAAAGAGGGAACTGCTTGAAATAGATATAAAAATTTCGGTAGAATAACCATTTTTATAGCATTTATTCGACCTATCAATGACATCGACATAGGTGACCATTTGGAAAGTGCCTGTTGAGTATATTCAACTAAAGGGAAAAAATTATACCTATATAGGTCTTTAAAGTTTTTTGTAATTTTGATACCAAGGTAAGTAAAATGGTTTTTGGCAATATTAAAAGGTATTTGATCATAATAATCAAAATAATTATTAATAGGAAATAATTCACTTTTATGTAAATTAAGTTTATATCCAGAAAAAGTACCAAATTCCATAAATATAGATAATATAGGAGGAATAGATTTCTTAGGATTTGAAATGTAAACTAATAAATCATCTGCGTATAACGAAACTTTATGTAACTTATCCCCTCTCCTAATACCCTGCACAGAATTAGAATCCCTAAGAGGAATAGCAAGTGGTTCAAAAGCCAAATTAAATAATAAAGGGCTAAGGGGACAGCCCTGACGGGTACCTCTATATAATCTAAAGTAAGGAGACTTCTGTTTATTAGTGAGAACCGCAGCTACCGGGGCATGATAAATCAATTTAATCCAGGAGATAAATCCTGGGCCAAAATTGAACCTCTTCAAAACCTGAAATAGATAAGGCCACTCCACCCTATCAAAGGCTTTCTCTGCATCCAAAGATACAATACATTCAGATTCTTTGGTTGAGGGGGAATAAATGATATTTAATAATCTTCAAATATTAAAATGTGAGTACATATTTTTAATAAATCCTGTTTGATCATTTGAGATAACATTAGGCAAGATACTCTCAAGCCTATTTGCTAGAATTTTAGAGAGGATTTTAAAATCTACATTCAGTAAAGAAATAGGTCTATAGGATACACATTCCAGTGGGTCTTCCCCTTTTTTTGGAATCAATGAAATTAGTGCTTCCTAAAAAGTTTTAGGAAGGTTCCCAGAAGATGTAGAATCAGTGAACATTTGATGAAGATGTGGTATAAGCGTTTCTTGAAAGGTCTTATAATATTCTACCGTATAACCATCAGGTCCCGGAGCTTTACCTAATTGCAAAGAGGATATAGCCTTGGCTATCTCCTCTTGTTTAATAGGTGCATCTAACATATCAGCATCTTGAATCGAAATTTGAGGTATGTTTAACCTTTGCAAAAATCTATTCATAGTGATATTACTATCAGAGAATTCAGATTTATAAAGATTAGAATAAAAGTCCATAAATATCTTATTAATTTCATAAGGATCTAAAGTTTCTGTTCTATCTGGTCGGCGAATTTTTAAAATCTGACCATCCCAGCCTTTAACTGACCTGCTAAAAGTTTAGCAGATTTTTCCCCATGTATATAAAATAAACTTTTAGATTTAAAAATTTGCTGTTCAATGGGAAAGGCCAGAAGTAAATCATACTGTGATTGAAGTTCGACCCTTTCTTTATATAGGTCTTCAGTAGGTTTAACTGAATACGCTTTATCTATCTGTTTAATTTTATTAATAAGCACTGACAATTCTGCTTTAGTTTTCTTTCTCAAGGCTGCTGAATATGAGATTATCTGACCCCTAAGAAAAGATTTCAAGGTGTCCCATATAACCAGATTTGACATTCCTTCAGTTGTATTAAATTCAAAAAATATAGAAATATGCTCCTTAATAAAATTAACAAAAGCTGGATCCTGTAACGAAACGGGGTTCAATCTCCACTGTGAGATTTTCAAAAATCTGTCCGGGAGCTTAAGGGTTAACTTTAAAGGCGCGTGATCTGAAAGCGCAATGATGTCATACGCACATTCAACAACGGAGTTTAACAGACGTGTATCTAAAAAAAAGTAATCAATTCGGGAATATTTGTGATGGACGTGTGAAAAAAAGGAGAAATCTTTATCATTGGGGTGTCTATATCTCCAAATATCGACAAGGCCATATTCTAATAAAAAAGAGTTAATACAAGCTGCTGCTTTATTAGGAAGCAACAGATTGGTTGATGACCTGTCAATCGCCGGATTTAAGCAACAGTTAAAGTCACCACCCATGATCAGCTTATATTCATTGAGATGCGGCAACTCTGAAAAAAGTTTCTTAAAAAAAATCAGAATTATCCACATTAGGTGCATATACACACACCAGAGCTACCTTTTGCTTGCATAATAAACCAGTAACAATTAAATATCTTCCAATCAAATCAGTTGAGGTATTAAGGTGTACAAAAGGGGTTTTGGGACTAAGAAATATAGAAACACCTCTTGTTTTACAGTGAGTGAAAAAGAGGCCCTTCCCAAAAGCGAAAAAATCTATCCCCATCCTGTTTTCGTATATGATTTTCTTGTGCAAAAATAATATCAGCATTAAGTGTTTTTAATTTCTTAAAAATCTTCTTACGCTTAATGGGATGATTGACACCGTTCCAATTCCAAGATATTATATTAATTTTATTAACATCCATGTTTAAAATTGAGTTTAATATTATATAAAAGAAATGTTACGCAAGTACAGATTAAACCAAAAGATGCGGGTACAACCAGAAGGAGTGACGCAGTTACGAAAGAGAAATCCATCAAAAGAACTGCCCAATCAAGAGAAAAACCTACTTTAATAGACCCCTCCCTCCTCCCCCCCCCCGCCCAATAGATAGAAAGGAAAGAACCAATAGGCTGGTCCCATGCTAACTAATCACCTTTGACCCTGTTCTCCAACTTGCAGCTCCATATATAAAAAAAACAAAAATCCCACGGAAAATAGCCATAATAAAAGGCACAAACAGAATTCAACTACTATAATGTTATGTCTAACATTAATAAAAACATAATCAACAACGGCCACCTTAGAATCAGCTAAAGTAGCTTAAACACATATTCAAAAGAAAGAATAAATCCAAGCAAATAATGTTACAAAGAATATTCTTTCTCTTGAAAAAGAAAAATAAATGAATATGTATATAACAGACCTAAAACTATAAGTATTGAAACAAATAAAAAGATTAATACACAACAGGTCCTACACGGACCACTAAAGTACAATACTATAATGGTTCCCTACAAAACAGCTATATATGTATTAATTATTAGTAAGGTAAAAAAATTAAATTGACCACGTCCCATACCAGAGAGTGTAAAGGTATAACATGTACTTAACTCAAAAGCTCCATAAACAACTCATACAGCAGATACTTCAAAATTGGCTATTGAATAATCGATGTAACTTTAATATTTTATTCAGTAGGTTTAACTTTAAAGTTTTTAATATACTCCATCTTTGCAGCATATGGAGTAGGTCATGTTTCTAGCAGTTCTCTCTCTTTTAATATATTTTATATCTCACTAACAGATCCCTTTTAGTTCTAATGACTTACTACTTCTACTGAAGGATTTATTATTTCTACTGAAGGATTTTACAACTTAATTACAATGGCCGAAAAAAGTCGTTCTGGTATTGAATTAAGAAGCGGCAAGACTTTCCCCGAAATGGAGCAAACGGAACAAACCAAGAAAACGGAGGAACCTGTTACACTAGCAGGAATATTTTCTTCAATACAAGACATGAAGTCAGAATTCGGATCACTTAATATTAAAATTGATAAGCTGACCGGTTCAAATGGGAAGCTAAAAAAAACTATTTCTATGATTCAAGACGCGCTGAAAAACTTGGATTCTCAACTTCAAACACTTCAGCAGACTACAACCTGAATCGAGAGCGAGCATGATTTGTTCAAGCAAACTATTAAAGATCAAGGAATGAAGATATCTTTGATGGAAAAGAAAATCAATGAAATTACCTCGGAACTATCTAAAACGAAGAAAAGAATGGTTGATTTAGATAGTAGACGGTGTCAGAGGAATCTGCATATTCTAGGACTGCCTGAAAATACTGAAGCTGGCGATTTGTTAAAATTCTTTTCAGATATGCTGTATTTACTTTTCAATGAGACCCTCGAAACTAGCCCTTTAATCGACAGAGCCCTCAGAATTCCATTCTATCGATGTTCAGCCGAATTACGTCCTCGAGCAGTTGTACTTTCTTTGCATTATTACATGACTAAAGAAGCTATTCTTCGAGAAGCCAGAAAGAAACGTAAATTACTCTTTAATTCAACACACATTCATATAGTTGAAGATTATCCCCCTGAAATCTTTGCTGAAAGAAAGAAACATCAAGAAGTTATGAGTGAAATGTATAAATTAGATTTAAATCCCTCCCTTCGCTTTCCAGCAAAGCTGATAATTTTTCCTGAAAGCTCTCAACCATTGAGAATCTACTCTCCTCACGAGGGATGGGAATATATTAAAAACTTTCAAGTTAAGCCTACTGGGTAAATTTATTCAAGTAAAAAAATTTACGAAATTGAAACCATATTCATATTGTATATTTAATTATTTGGGTTAGTAATTTGTTTGGTCAAATTAGTAAATGCAAAGGGGAACAAAGCCCCTAAAATAGACACCAATGAAAATCCTTGCAAAGACTCACATTCAAGATTCAACCACCTTGGATTTTGGGTTTTATCTATCTCTTGGGTCCAAAAGGTTAACTTTCAGATATTAATTGCCCAATAATAAAATCTAAAGTTTGGCATCACCAAACCACCGTCCTTTTTGGATTTCTGTAAATATTTCTTACTCAACCTTGGATTTTTACCCTGCCATATATATGAAGAAATTTTGGAATCAATAATATAAAAAAAAGATTTAGAAATAAAATCTAGAACTACCTGAAATAAATAAAGAAACTTAGGTAAAACCATCATCTTAACAGCATTGATTTGGTTAACTAATGATAAAGACACTGGAGACCATTTAGTTAATATTTGTTTAATATGATCAATTAAAGGTAAGAAATAAATAGGTCCTGATGTTTCTTAGTAATTTTAACCCCTAAATACATAAAGTAATCTGTAACCAATCTAAATGGAAAACTTCTGTAAATTAAAGTTTGCATATTTAATAGGAATAATTTAATCTTATCAAAATTTAATTTATAACCAGAAAAGCTACTAAATTGAGGAAGTAATGATATTACTGAAGGAAGGGATTTCTCTGGATTAGAAATACATAATAACAGGTTATCTGCATGTAATGATACCTTATGTGCTTCATTGCCCCACATAATGCCAAATATATTTGGTGAATCTCGAAAAGCAATTACCAGGGGTTCAAAAGCAATGTCAAATCCTGACAAAGGGTCTCGGCCCAAAACACTGACTGCTCATTTCAACGGATGCTGCCTGACCTGCTGAGTTCATTCAGCTTTTGTATGTGTTGATTTGACCACAGCATCTGCAGTGTACTTTGTCTTGTCAAATAGTAAAGGACTTAAAGGGCAGCCCTGCCTCGTACCACAAAAAAGCCTAAAAAAGGAAGATCTCTGACTGTTTGAAACTACAGAGGCCAAAGGAGTGTGATATATCAATTTAATCCGAGATATAAATTTTGGACTAAAATTAAATTTCTCAAGTGCATAAAACAAATATTTCCATTCAATTCTGTCAAATGCCTTCTCAGCATCCAATGAAATAAAACAGTATATTCTGAAATATTAGGTGAAGAAGTATATATAATATTCAATAATCTCCTAACATTAAAGTATGAGTAACATTTTTTTATAAATCCTGTCTGATCTTCTGAAACAATTTTAGGCAAAATGTTCTCCAGTCTAATTGCCATTATGTTAGAGAGAATTTTAAAATCCACATTCAACAAAGATGTTGGTCTGTATGAAGCACATGCAGTAGGGTCTTTATCTTTTTTAAGATTTAAGGAAATGAATGCTTCATAAAAGGATTGTGGTAGTTTACCTATCAATAAGGCATCTTTAAAAGTTCTACTTAACCAAGCAGAGAGTAAATCAGAAAATCATTTTAAAAATTCTACTGTAAGTCCATATGTACCAGGGGCTTTACTGGAGTTCATTAAAGAAATTGCTTTATGTATTTCTTCCTCCATTATCGGTGCATCTAATAGTAAACATTCATCAGATGATAGTTTGGGGATATTCAATTTCCCTAAGAATTCAGGCATTGTAGTAGTATCATCATGGAATTCTGATTTATATAAAGAGGTATGGAATTCTTGAAATAATTTATTAATCTCATTATGGTCAACTGTAAAATTGCCATCCTGTTTATAAACTTTAATAATCTGGCATTTAATCAAAACAGTTTTCAATTGATTGGCTAATTATTTCCCTGATTTTTCACCATGTACATAAAATTGAGATTTAGTTTTAAGTAACTGGTTTTCAATGGGAGATGTTTTAAACAAACTATGTTGCATCTGAAGTTCAACTCTCTTTTTATAAAGCTCCAAATTAGAAATAACTGAATATTCTTTAGCAATTGCTTTAACCTTATCAACCAATATAGACATTTCATTATTAGTTCACTTTTTTAATCCAGAAGATTATGAAATAATTTGTCCACGAATATATGCTTTAAAAGTTTCCCATAATATCCCACTGGAAATTCCTTCAGTAGAGTTAGTTGAAAAGAAAAAAGCAATCTGTTCTTTAATGAAACTAACAAACTTTAAGTCTTGAAGTAAGGTTGAGTTGAACCACCATTGTCTAGTTCTAAAACTTACATCAGCTAATTTAATTGATAATTTCAGAGGTGCATGATCAGAAATAGTAATTGCATCATAATCACAAGCAATGACTGATGGTACTAATCGGGAGTCAATAAAAAAGTAATCAATTCTAGAATAATTGTGATATACATGAGAGAAAAAAAGAAGACTCTTTATCATTAGGGTGTAGAAGCCGCTAAATGTCTGATATTCCAGAGTCCACTAAAAAAGAATTAATAATAAATGCAGATTTATTTGGTGGGATTTGTTTAACTGAAGACCTATCCATCAAAGAATTCAAACAGCAATTAAAGTCTCCCCCCATTATCAACTTATATTCATTTAAGTTAGGAAGTAATGCAAATAATTTCTTTAAAAATTCAGGACAATCAACATTCGGTGCATAAATATTAACCATAACAAATTTTTGATTATAAAGTAAACCAGTGATCAACAAAAATCTACCAGTTGGATCTGAAATTTGTCTCATAATGAATGAATGGAATTGAAGAATCAATAAATATAGAAACACCTTTCACCTATGTGGATGAGTTAGAATGAAACTGCATGCCCCTCCAAAATCTAAAAAAAAAGTTGATTGTCCTCCTTCCTCATATGAGTCTCCTGTGCAAAAACAATTTGAGCTCTCAGTTTATTAAATACTTAAAAAAAATTTCTATTTAATCAGATGGTTCAAACCATTATTATTCCATGAAACAAAATTAATAGTCTTATCCATTTTCAATAAGTAAATTATATAATGTATAAGAGGTTAATCCTACTGTAGGGAAATTATGTTCCCAAAAAAAAGGAAAACAAGTCAAATGAGGAACTGGAAGTCACGACAGTCAGACATATTTGTAGTTTCAATCCAGCCCAGAAAAAAACAAAAAGCAAAAATACCCCTCCCCCACCCCACAGAACCCAAAAGCTAACCAAAAGAAAGTTAGTAAGCAAACTACCCCCGTTTCTACCCCCATCTCTCTAGTGATGAAATTCCAAAATTTTTAAAAAAGGGATTCATACCACTCCCATTTTGAGCATGTACCATTTTCCTCAGCGTTTTTTTTTAAATCACAAGAAGCCAGTTTCAAAAAAAGGAAGGAAAATATTTTAATAGATTATTAATGTTTCACAAATTCAAAAAAGGATTATCAGTCCATTAGAACTTAAATCAAACATAGTTATTTTAAATAGTCACAAGGGGAGAAAATCAATAAAGAATGGCTTTATCATAAAGATATAATGAATACTCTTAATTCAAAATCGAATTACCTTTTACTAAAGCTAGGAGAGAAAAAAATTTTCATACGATGGAAGTCCTGATTTATTTTTTTTAAAACTTAAACCAGGTGTATGTTAAAACATAATAATGAACAAAGTCAATCTTTAATCTGTAGAGGACTGCCATGTTTTAAATTTACACCAGTCTCAAATAGAAAGAATTCCTTCAAATAGACTAAACAAAGTAAAAACTAAGTGCACGACAGACGATCAGACATTTTAAACTTTTTAAAAAATATTTCAGAAAGCTATTTTAAAAGACAAGAAATAATTATCTGAAAAATATGGCAAATACTTATAATTTGAAACAAACACATTTTACCAGAACTTAAGTAAAAAAAACATATAAGATCTACCATTAAACTGTAGACTGTAGCAAATTACCAATTTAGTTTAAACTATCGAAAGCAGTTTTTAATCATTGAAATCATTAGACTGTAACTGACTGCCAACTTTATTCACTAGGCAAATAAAATCTATCATTAAACTATGGAAAACTGTCATTTTCTATCAAGGACAATTTTAAATCCACATAACCATTAAACTATATAGAAACTATCGAACTTGCATTTAGATCCTCGAAAAACTTTTGAGCCTTTTCAACTGAAGTGAGGGATTTGAGGGATCCATCAGATAGGATTATTCTGAGATGGGCGGGGTAAAATAACGCAGGTCTGAATTTAGCTTGATACACATCACTCATCACCGAATTAAATGCTGATCTCTGCTGCATTACTTCGGGACTATAATCTTCTACCATTCGAAATTTGTGGTTTCCATATTCCATAATTTTTTTCTGACTGGCAAGTCGCATTAACTGTTCCTTAATATGTACATAATGAAATTGTAAAATGATATGCCTTGATTTGGAACCCGATGCCCACCTCATTCTTGGGACCCTGTCCAGAAATGGTGCCTTTGGAAACATTTCCAAGCCAAACACTTTCCTTAAAAATTGAGAGAAAAATTCAGTGGGGTCTTCTCCTTTTTCAATATCTTCAGGTAGGCCAATTATTCTAATATTTTGTCTGTGACTTCAACCTTCCAGATCAATCATCTTAATTTTCTGTTGCTCCAAAGTTTCCTTTCCAGTGACTCGACTCTGCCTTCTGTCTTCTTGTCAGCTTCCTCAAGTTCAAAGACATGTCCCTGTAACTCCTTGGTCTCCCATTTAAATGTTTCCATTGCATTATTAATCATCCTTAACGTCGAACCCACGGCGTCAATTTTTTCTTCCAATTTCGAATTTCTGCTCAATTTTCTCATTCAATAATTTTGAAATTTTCATTTCCAGTTTCAGATTTTTTTGGTCGATTTTTTCATCCAGTAATTTTGATATTGCATCCAGGGTAAGCTCACCCTCTCCACTGCTTTCAACTAGTTTCTATTGTCCTATGGTACTTATTTTCTCTAAATAAGGATCAGATTTTAAGCATATAAAAAAATTTATATGCTTTAGTATAAGTCAGTAATAGAAGAGTGGTAAAAGATTAGGAGGAAGCTTCAACTCAACTCACTCCATTAGGCCCTAGAGACTCCACACATGGATTTCCATCCTTATCTTCTAGATGATCAATTTTGTCCCTTGCAATTCTTTTACTCATAACATACCTGTAGAATCCTTTAGGATTCTCCTTCACCTTGTTTGCTAGGGCAACTTCATGTCGTCTTTTAGCCCTCCTGATTTCCTTCTTAGGTGTTCTCTTGTATTTCTTATACTCCATGAGCACCTTGTATGTTCCTACCTGCCAGAACCTACTATGCACCTCCTTTTTCTCTTAACCAGGACCTCAATATCTCTTGAAAACCAAAATTCCTTAAACCTGTTACCTTCACCTTTTATTCTAACTGGCACATACAAGCTTTGTCCTCTCAAATTTTCACTTTTGAAGGCCTCCAACTTACCAAGTACACTTTTGCCAGAGAACAGTCTGTCCCAATCCACACTTGCCTGATCACTTCTGACACCATCAAAATTGGCCTTTCTCCAATTTAAAATCTTAACCCACAGAACAGACCTACCTTTTTGCATATCTAATTTGATACTAATGGCATTGTGATCACTAGATCCAAAGTGTTCCCCTACACAAACATCTGTCACCTGCCCTGTCTTATTCCATAATAGCAGATCAAGTATCACACACTGTCTCATTTCTACATACTGATGAGGGAAACTTCCCAAACACATTTGACAAACTCTATCCCATCTGATCCTTTGACAGTATTGGAATACCAGTCAATAATGCGGAAAGTTAAAATCACTGACTATAACAACCTTATGTTTCTTGTAACAGACTGTGTTCTCTCTACAAATGTATTCCTCTAAAGCCCATGGACTACAATATAGTCCATAGAAGTGAGGCAAAGTTGCACTCATTTCATGGATCCAGAGGAGGATGTGTTTGCTGTCCTGAGGCAAATCAGGGTGGATACATCCCCAGGGCCTAGCAAGGTGTTTCCTCAGACCCTACTGGAGGCAAGTTCAGAAATTATAGGGGCCCTAGCAGAGATATTTAAAACATTATTGGCAATAGGAGAGGTACCAGAGGACTGGGGGATAGCCAATGGTGTTCCACTGTTTAAGAAAGTTCTAAACATAACCCAGGAAATTATAGATCGATGTCCGACATCAGTTATGGGAAAGTTATTGGAAGATATTATAGTAAGTATTTGGATAGACATGACTGATTAAAGATAGTCAGCATTCTTCGTACATTGGAGGTCATGTCTAACTAATCCACATGGGAGGTTGTTCAAGAAGGCTCAGTCACCTATCATTCATTGGATTAAGCACTGGGTTTGCAGGAGAAGTCAGAGAGTAGTAGTAGAAGACTATTGCCTCTCTGACTAGAAACCTGTGACCAGGGTGGTGCGCCGCAGGGACTGGTGTTTGGTCATCTGTATCAAATATCTAGATGGTAATATACCCCAAAACCACATCCTGAACAATCAATTCCTCAGTAATTGGGAAGATGTTGGAGTCAATTGTTAAGGAGTACTTAGTGACACAGAACAAGATAGGACAAAGTCAGCATAATTTCATTAAGGGAAAATCTTGCCTGACATACTTTTGGAATTCTTTGAAGGGATTAAATGTAGGATAAATAAGGAGGATGCAGTGGATGTTGTAAATTTGCACTTTTCAAAAGGCCTTTGACAAGTTCAGAGACCATGGTGTTACAGGAAAGTTACTGGCATGGTTTGAGCATTGGCTGATTGGTAGGAGGCAACAAGTGAAAATAAAAGGATCCTTTCTGGTTGGCTGCCAGTGAATAATGATGTTCCGCAGGGGTCAGTGTTGGGACCGCTTCTTTTTAAGCTGTATATCAATAATTTAGATGATGGAATGTATCATAAGACTGAGCAGCAGAATTAACCCAATCAGCCCATTGAGTCTACTCTGCCATTCCATCCTGGCTGATCCTAGACCCCGCTCAACTCCATTACCCCTGCCTTCTCACCATATCCTTTGATCTTTGAAGCCCTGACCAATCAGGAAACGATTGACTTCTGCCTTAACTATACCTATACCACCACAGTCCACAGATTCACTACTCTCTGGCTAAAAAGATTGCTTCTTACCTCTGTTCTAAAAGGTCATTGGATACCCCTGCTATAGAAAACTTACTCTCCATATCCACCCTATCTAGTCCTTTCAACATTTGGTAGGTTTCAATGAGACCCTCCTGCATTCTTCTAAATTTCAGTGAGTACAAGACCAAAGCTGGCAAATAGTCCTCATATGTTAACCCTTTCATTCCAGGAATCATCCTCATGAACCTTCGCTGGACCTTTTCCAATGACATCATATCCTCCTGAGATAAAGGGCTCAAAACTGTTGATAATACTCCAAGGGCAACCTAGTGTATTATAAAGGCTCAGCAACATCTTCTTGCTTTTATAGAACATACAACATAGAAATCTACAACACATTATAGGTCCTTTGGCCCACAATGTTGTGCCAATCATGTAACCTACTCTAGAAACTGCCTAGATTTTCCCTACCGCATAGCCCTCTATTTTTCTAAGCTCAATGTACCTATCTAAGAGTCTCTTAAAAGAGACTCTCTTTTACCACTCTCTGTGTGGAAAACTAAGCTCTGATATCCCCCCTGTACCTACTTCTAAGCACCTTAAAACTATGCCCCTAGTATTAGCCATTTTAGCCCCAGGAAAAAGCCTCTGATTATACACATGATCAATGCCTCTCATCATCTTATACACCTCTATCCGGTCACCACTGATCTGTCACACTCCAAGGAGAAAAGGCCAAGTTCACTCAACCTACTCTCATAAGGCATGCACTCCAATCCAGGCAACATTATTGTAAATCTCCTCTGCGCTCTCTCTATACTATACACATCCTTCCTGTAGTGAGGTGAACAGAATTGCACACAGTACTCCAAGTAATATTCTAGTCCCCTTGAAATAAATACCAACATTGCATTTGCCTTCTAGATGGCTTTGTTGCCAAGTTTGCAGATGATTTGAAAATTGGTGGAGGGGCAGGTATTGTTGAGGAAACAGATAGGGTGTAGATAGACTTAGACAGAAAAGGAAAATGTGCAAGAGAATGGCGAATGAAATATAATGTTGGAAAATGCATGGTCATGCACTTTGGTAGTAGAAATAAATATGTGGACTATTTTCTAAATGGGCACAAAATCCAAAAATCTGAGATGTAGAGGGACTTGGGAGTCCTTGTGCAGATCACCCTGAAGGAAAACTTACAGGTGGAGTCTGTGGTGAGGAAGGCAAATGCCATGTTAGCAGTCATTTCAAGAGGTCTAGAATACAAGAGCAGGGATATGATGCTGAGGCTTTATAAGGCACTGGTGAGGCCTCACCCAGAGTATTGTGAACAGTTTTGGGCTCCTCATCTAAGAAAATATGTGCTGGCACTGGAGAGGATTCAGAGGATTCACAATGATGATTCTGGGAATAAAAAGGTTATCATATCTGTGCTCACTGGAATTCAGAAAGATAAGAGGGTATCTCATTGAAACATTTTGAATGTTGAAAGGCCTAGTCAGAGTAAATCCGGAAAGGATGTTTCCCATGGTGGAGAAGTCTAGGACAAGAGAGCACAGCCTCAGGATAGAGGGGCATCCATTTCAAAGATGCTGAGAAATTTATTTAACCAGAGGATGGTGAATTTGTAGAATTTATTACTCCGGGCAGCTGTGGAGGCCAGATTGTTGGGTGTATTTAAGGCAGAGCTTGATAGGTTCTGGATTGGACATGACATCAAAGATTACAGGGAGTATTGGAGTATAAAAATATTATGGAGTATAAAACTTGTATCATTTGCTGTGTAACCAAAACTATATAGTCAGTTTGCTATGCATGTACTCAATCTAGTAGAATGAAATCTTAGGAATGTAGAAGACAATGGTGTGTTAGTGAGAGGTAGCTAAAGAGCTAAAGAAATGTAGATTAGAACATTGCTCAGTTCTGAGTTTATTATTTGCTATGCATGTACCCAATTTGGTAGGAGACTGAAGTCTTAAAAATGTAGAAGACATGCTATGTTAATGAGAGGTAGCTAAGAGATGTAGATAAGAACATGATTAAGCCAATTGATAGGAACAATAGGGACAGGATGTATGTGTAATACGTGTAATACGCAACTATAGATCGATTACATATGCTAATACAACTGGACAAATACTATAAAAAATGCTGTGTCCGGAGATCGGTGGGCAATCAGCGACTAGCTCAATGACTGTCTCAGCTTTGATTTGCAAATTAAAGTTTAACCCTTCTTGAAGAATCTTCTGCATCTCCTAGTCATTTGTGAGGCACGAAAAACCATGACAGGAGAAGGTTGGGGAGTGGGGCTGAGGAGGGGAAAAACGGAACAGCCTACTAGCCTGTCTTCTTGATACAATGTGTACACTTGGATGTTAAGCTCCCAGCTATAATCCCAGCTATAATCTTCTTTCAACCATTCTGTGATACCCATGTCATACATGTCAATCTGTAACTGTGCAACAAGTTCACCTACCATATACTGTACACAGCACACATTCAAATATACCTACAGTCCTGTAATCATCACCTTTTTCGATTTTGTCCACCTTTTACATTACAACTCAACATGTTGACTACAATTTTGGCCTATCATCTGCCTCTCCTTGTTAGAAGTCTCACTACACACTTCCTCTGTTTGTAAACCAACTCTGTCATTCTCAGCACCATCACCCTGTTAAAACACCTCCTTGTCGAATTAATATAAACCCTCCAGAACAACTCTAAGCAAACCTGGTTGTAAGGATATTGGTTCCCCTCGTGTTCAGGTGTAATTCATCCCTTTTGTACAGGTCATACCTTCCCCAGAAAAGATCCTAATGATCCATAAGTCTGAGTCCCTGCCCCTGCACCAGTTCCTCAGCTACACATTCACATGCCAAGTCATCCTATTCTTACCCTCAGTGGTGTGTGACAAGGGTAGCAATTCAGAGAGTACTATCCTGGAGGTCCTGTTTTTCAGCTTTCTACCCAGCTCCTTTAAACTCTCTCTTCAGGACCGTCTTACCTTTTCTATCAATGTCAATTGGTGCCAATATGTACCATGACTTCTGACTGTTCATCCTGCCACCTTTGAATACCATGAACCTGATCTGTGAAATCCCTGACCCTGGCATCCTTGAGGCCAAATACCATCCCAGTGTTTCCATTCAATAAAAGTAATTATATTCAAACGCTGATCCCCCCCACCTCAGCCAGATCATCTCAAAGAGTAGATATGGGTCAAGGTTCAAGAGTGGAGTGACCATCAGCCACCTCCTGTAAACGGGTGACATCAAGCTGTATGCCAGAAATGAAAGAGACATTGACTCACAAATCCAGCTGAAAGGGGTGTAAAACAGAAACATCAGGATATCATTTGGACTTGAAAAGTGCAGCCGGATGAAAAGAGGCAAACTCATAAAGACTGAAAAAGAGTAAAGTTACCTAAAGGCACCCTACCAAATGTACAGGACAGTTACAAATACCTGGGGATACTGCAGAGGCACAGAAGCCATGGTGAGGATGCAAGAAAGGTTCTAACTATCTCTGAGGAGTGAGGCAGCTGAATGGGAAGAACAAGGTCAGAACCATCAACACATTCACCCTACCAGTCATCAGATACCCAGCCACAATAATGTGTTGTCCAAGGAATGAACTGGAAGCCACTGACATCAAGACCCAGAAACTTCTAACAATACATGGAAGATTCCATCCATAGTCCAACGTCACTCGACTATGCACCCACCAAAATAAAGGAGGGTGTAGACTTGGAACTGTCAAAGCCACAGTCCTGGAAGAAATGCGAAACATCCCTGAGTATGTCAGGAAGATGGCCGCTAAGGATGACCAGCTAGGAGAATACCTCAGACAGCAGGCAGGGGATATGGAAATGGAAGTGGGTGAGGCAGAGCCAGAGGACTAGAAGCCATAGCAGGGCAAGCCAGTGCACTGGATGTATCATCACCAGATATCAGAGGTGACTGACATAAGAAAATCCTACCAATGGCTGGAAACGATAGGGCTGAGGGACAGCACAGATGAACCTCTCATGGCCACACAAGAACTGGCACTGAGCAGAAGAGCAATAGGAACAGGGGACAAGATCCAAGATGCAAACTGTGCATGGAATCTGCTGAAACCATCCAGTAAATAGCAGGGTACAAGATGCAGGCAGGAACAGCATACACTAAATGGCACAACCAAGCTGCAGGAATTGTGTCCAGGAACATCTGCGCTGAGTATGGATTGGACACTCCCAAGTCCAAATGGGAAACACCCAAGAAGGTAGTGGAGAATGGCAGAGCTAAGATCCTGTGAAACTTCCAAATACAGACTGTAAGTAGGTACTGGCCAACCAACTAGGCATAGTAATACTGGACAAGGAATGGAAGAAAGCAATAGTAATAAATGTGGCAATCCTGTAACATCAGAAAGAAAGATTGTGAGAAGCTGGAGAAAAACTAGGGCTTGAAAGAGCAGATAGAAAGGATGTGGAACGTTAAAGCCAGAGTAATCCCAGTGGTAACAGGGGCACTTGGGGCTGTTACACTTAGACTGGGAGAGTGGCGTCAACAAATCCCGGGAACAACATCTGAGGTCTCGGTCCAGAAGAGCACATTACTAAGAACAGCAAGGATACTGCGCTGAACCTGAGACTGAGGGAAAAATACATGTGCATACCATGCATAAGGGGTGACTAGATATATAATACTCTGAGTATTATACTTAATAAATAAAAATAATTATTTGCCAAATTCCTAGTTGAGACAAGTATTCTGAAATTATATTTGTGTTCAGCTTCAAGCAATTTAACATAAACAAACAAAAAAATTCTGAGGAATAAAATTATGAGAGGGATAGAGTTGACGGAGATAGGCTTTTTCCATTGAGAGTAGGAGAGATTCAAACAAGAGGACATGGGTTGAGACTTAGGGAGCAAAAGTTTAAGGGTAACATGAGGGGGAATTTCTTTATTCAGGGAGTGGTAGCTGTGTGGAATGAGCTTCCACCACTTCTACTGGAAGCTCATTCCACACAGCTACCACTCCCTGAATAAAGAAACTTGGTATTGGTTTGGTATTGTCATTTAAAGCAAAATTGGATAGGTATATGGACAGGAAAGAAATGGAGGGTTATGGGCTGAGTGCGGGTCAGTGGGACTAGGTGAGACTAAGCATTCGGCACGAACTAGAAGGGCCGAGATGGCCTGTTTCCGTACTGTAATTGTTATATGGTTATAAGCAACAGTCTTTGAATTTTTTTTTTGGTCAGTGATATTGATGATGATTTAATTCCCCCTTATACTGATAACGGGCGGAGATTCCAGGAGCTTCGGCGCCCGGTGGATTTGACTGTCCTGCGAACTTTTCATCAGCACTTCATTCCCAGGGCTGCCCCCGATGAGGATTTAACTGGCGAAGGTTCCTCCCAGCGGTAGTCACCTCTTCCCGCTGGACCTTCTCTCTGCATCCCCGTGTCTCCTCTTTCCGAGCCGAACTGCCAGCCTCGCTTCTCCCCGACTAGTGTCACCCATCCCCGTCTCTACATTTCTTTCCCTTCAGTTTGCAGTCATCCCATCACTGATCCCTACTCACCTTAATCGAAAACACCATGGCAGTTAAGCCCAAGCAGAAGAAATTCATGTAGAGAAAGTTGAAGATGGACCAGGGCAGGTGATCACGGACGGGGAGCACGTCAGGCACCACCTGAACCGTGCGAGGAGCCATTGGGATCTGATCACTTCTGTACTCCATTCTGGACCAGTGCGGGATGGCGGGCGAGCTCAGGCAAGATGCGAAGAGGAGTGTTTCTCAAAACCAAAGACTGGCGTAAACGTAGGTCAACAGAGGTGCGTGTGCTTGCACTCCAGATTTAGGAGGCGTGGCAAACGTTAAATGGGTGTGATGCGACGATTGGACAAGGGTGAAATAATTGCTCCTTCACTTGTGCTCCGTGCCCCACCATTCAGACGCGACAGAACTACAGCAGAATTAAGTGATAGTAAGGTCCCTGTATTTGGAGGGGTCATAGAGGCACAGAGAAATACAGCACAGAATCATGGTAAAGGAAAACAAGCAGAGTGTGAGGGCAAAAAGCCTATGCTTATAGACAATAAGTGCAGAAGTAGACCATTCGAGCCTGCACTGCCATTTTGAGATCACGGCTGATCATCTACTATCAATACCCGGTTCCTGCCTTGTCCCCATATCCCTTGATTCCCCCATCCATAGGATACCTATCTAGCTCCTTCTTGAAAGCATCCAGAGAATTGGCCTCCACTGCCTTCTGAGGCAGTGCATTCCAGACCCCCACAACTCTCTGAGAGAAGAAGTTTTTCCTTAACTCTGCCCTAAATGACCTACCCCTTATTCTCAAACCATGCCCTCTGGTACGAGACTCTCCCAGCATCTGGAACATATTTCCTGCCTCTATCTTGTCCAATCCATTAATAATCTTATATGTTGTAATCAGATCCCCTCTCAATCTCTTTAATTCCAGCGTGTATAAGCCCAGTCTCTCTAACCTCTCTGCGAAAGACAGTCCTGACATCCCAGGAATTAACCTTGTGACACACACAGATTGCTGGAGGAACTCAGCAGGCCAGGCAGAAGCTATGGAAAAAAGTACAGTTGACGTTTTGAGCCTAGGGTTTTGACCTGAAATGTTGACTGTACTTTTTTTCCATAGACGCTACCTGGCCTGCTGAGTTCCTCCAGCATTTTGTGTGTTGCTCGGATTTCCAGCATCTGCAGATTTTCTCATATCTATGCTTATAATAGTCAAAGTTAATGGAAAACCCATTAAAGCTCTTTTAGATTCTGGTAGCCACTGTAATTAATTATTGAATTATGCCCCTGTTTTTGGTGTTGACTATAGTCACCAAACACCTGTCCAGTGTGTACATGGTGACAGGAAGTCTAAGCCACTGGCAGAACTTGCTATAAAGCAGGATGACCATAAGTACTTGATGAACATGGGGGTACTGGAGAAACTACCAGTTGATATGATTCTAGGGAGAGATTTGCCTGTGTTACATGAGGAAGAGAATTGGCCACTCTATCTGTCACTCCAGTAGTGAATAATGCTGTTTTGCATTTTTGCATGACTCATGCTAAAACCAAAGCAATGGTTGGGTTACATTCTATGCTTAATTTGGATGCTAGTCTGCGTGAGGGAGGAAACCAAAGGCCTAGAAGTCACTCCAGCAATGGCACCTTCTCCAGCCTCTGTTGACATTTGTACAGATGATGTATCCAATGAAGATGAATTGGAAGGGGTTGAAAAGTCCTGGTACCTCGTGGGAAAGTTAGCCTCTCCCATCTCAATGGCTGCCAACCAACAGAGCTGCAGAGGTCTTAGCTGACTTTCCTGAGCTGTTCCAGCAGAGTCCAGAGCTGACAAAGGTCCTAAAACATTCCATCAGGATCAGTATGCCAACACTGCTACAGATTGCCAGAGTGACTTGTGGGGTCCTTCAGGATGAGATTCAAACCATGCTGGAGTTTGGAGTCATCGGGCCTTCAAATAATGAGTGGAGCAGTCCTATCATTATCATCCCCAAGAAGGATAGCAACCGAAGGATATGCATTGGTTTCAGAAGTTGAATGCCATTTCTTTTCTTGACGCTTATCCTCAGTCCCACATTGAGGACCTATTCTTAAGGATTGGACAGGCAAACTAAATTACTACAGTGGACCTTTGCAAAATTTACTGGCAGGTTCCCTGGATGACCAATCAAAACCCCTCACTGCCTTCTGCATGCACCTGGGTCTGTTTTAGTTCACTGTGATGCACTTTGTTCTTCGAGGTAGAGCAGCAATGCTCCAGTTCTGTGAGGACAGCAGTACAGCCTACCTGGATGAAGTGGTTTACAGCCAGATGTGTTCAAAGCATCTGGATCATCTGCACAGGGTCTTGGGGAATATTCATGCTGTTGGTCTCACTCTCAATCTACAAATATGTGAGTGGACAAAATGGGATACCAGATACCTAGGCTACCCGTTGGGACATGGAGTCTCTACAGTAATTAGCAAATTTCACAATGATTAGGTCTCCTATCACTACTGCTCTGTCTGACTTTATCCTTTCCTGCTGAGCCTCCGAGCCAGCCGCAGTTCCACTGTCCTGGCTGCAGCTGCTTTACCCTGATAGGTCATTCACCTCCCCACTGCCAACAGTATCCAAAGGGATAATACTTGTTACTGTGGTGAATGGCCACAGGGGAACCCTGCCCTAATTTTTTACTCACCTTCTGTTACAACATGCACCCAACTGCGCCAGCTCCTGGTGTTTAGACATTCTAACTCTCCAGAGAATGGATAGCTGACACAGCCCCTTTAAAGATTCAGGACAGTCCTGAAAATTGGCAATCATGCTTTGGATGCCAAGAACTGAATATTGAAAGAACACTCTGAATGGAGCCTTAGCGCTCAGTGAAGGAATTATATTGACTTGACCTAGAATTGCGTATACTATGTTTAATATTCCTTATATCTTGTTGGAAAACATCGCTCTGGCGTGTGTAGGGTTTTACATCATTATGAAACAGTTGAACACATTATATTACAATGTGAAGCATTTAAGGTTGAAAGAAAGCAAATGCAGGCTTCGTTACTATCTTTGGGTGTTCATAGTTTTCATTGAAAAACCCTTCACCAAGTTATGGAAGTGGCTTTAATTTAATTCATAATATTGTCTTTCATTATTTATATTCTATAAGGCTTTTTGGGATAATTTAGTTTTCACTTGATGAAGAACTAGTAGGGGTTTTATTTTCCAACTCTCTACATGGCACTCCAGTCCAGTTGGTGGCAGTAATGCAACATTATGTTGAACTGCCAACCACCATTAAAAGTCAGATGAAGAAGAAGCCTCTGTGCTCATTTGTAAACCCAACCAGAGATATCATCTATTGTTTTGTTTTGCGTTCAGTTCCTCAATCCAGTTTATTCCATTTCTCGATCCTAGCCTTGGATACACCAGCATTTGGGTCCAAAACATCCTCATCAAGGACTCTTGTCACACCTTACTTCTGTTGTTTTATCTTGTTCTATCTCAATGTACTGTATAATGAATTTATCTTTGTGAAGAGTATGCAAGACAAGCTTTTCACTGTACCTTTGTGCATATGATAATAATAAACCAATCCAATTCACTTTCCCCGCAATTATAACACTTCTTTCTGTATTCTGTTTTTCCTTGTACTATTTTGATGTACTTGTGTGTAGAATGATCTGTCTGGAAGGCATGAAAAGCTAACTTACACAACAAAAAACATCAGAAGAACCTTAAGCCTTCATTTGTAAATTCTGGCATCTGCAGAGATGGGAGGAGAGACTAAGGGTGGAGAATCAAACTGACCATGACAAGGTGATATATGGGCCACTCCAGTTTGGCAGTGAAGATAATCGCAATTGTAATAGAAGACAGTTCGAGTGGAAGACTGGAAGACAGTTCTAGGGAGGCTATTTGGGTGGAATTGAGGAATGGGAAGGGTGTAGTAACACTGATAGGAGTGTATTATAGGCCACCTAATGGGGAGCGTGAGTTGGAAGAGCAAATGTGTAAGGAGATAGCAGATATTTGTAGTAAACACAAGGTGGTGATTGTGGGAGATTTTAATTTTCCACATGTGGACTGGGAAGCTCATTCTGTAAAAGGACTGGATGGTTTAGAGTTTGTGAAATGTGTGCAGGATAGTTTTTTGCAACAATACATAGAAGTACCGACTAGAGATGGGGCAGTGTTGGATTTCCTGTTAGGGAATGCGATAGGTCAGCTGACAGATGTATGTGTTGGGGAGCACTTCGGGTCCAGTGATCACAATAGCATTAGCTTCAATATAATTATGGAGAAGGACAGGACAGGACCTAGAGTTGAGATTTTTGATTGGAGAAAGGCTAACTTTGAGGAGATGTGAAGGGATTTAGAGAGAGTGGATTGGGTCAAGTTGTTTTATGGGAAGGATGTAATAGAGAAATGGAGGTCATTTAAGGGTGAAATTATGAGGGTACAGAATCTTTATGTTCCTGTTAGGTTGAAAGGAAAGGTTAAAGGTTTGAAAGCACCATGGTTTTCAAGGGATATTAGAAATTTGGTTCAGAAAAAGAGGGATGTCTACAATAGATATAGGCAGCATGGAGTAAAGGAATTGCTCGAGGAATATAAAAAATGTAAAAGGAATCTTAAGAAAGAGATTAGAAAAGCTAAAAGAAGATAAGAGGTTGGTTTGGCAAATAAGGTGAAAGTAAATCCGAAAGGTTTCTACAGTTATATTAAAAGCAAGAGGATAGTGAGGGATAAAATTGGCCCCTTAGAGAATCAGAGTGGTCAGCTATGTGTGGAGCCAAGGGAGATGGGAGAGATTTTGAACGATTTCTACTCTTCGGTATTCACTAAGGAGAAGGATATTGAATTGTGTAAGGTATGGGAAACAAGTAAGGAAGTTATGGAACCTATGAAAATTAAAGAGGTGGAAGTACTGGCGCTTTTAAGAAATTTAAAAGTGGATAAATCTCCGGATCCTGACAGGATATTCCCCAGGACCTTGAGGGAAGTTTGTGCAGAGATAGCAGGAGCTCTGACGGAGATCTTTAAGATGTCATTAGAAATGGGGATTGTGCCAGAGGATTGGCATATTGCTCATGTGGTTCCATTGTTTAAAAAGGGTTCTAGAAGTAAGCCTAGCAATTATAGGCCTGTCAGTTTGACATCAGTGGTGGGTAAATTAATGGGAAGTATTCTTAGAGATAGTATTAATAATTATCTGGATAGACAGGATCTGATTAGGAGTAGCCAGCATGGATTTATGCGTGGAAGGTCATGTTTGACAAACCTTATTGAATTTTTTGAAGAAGTTACGAGGAATGTTGACGAGGGTAAGGCAGTGGATGTAGTCTATATGGACTTCAGCAAAGCCTTTGACAAAGTTCCACATGGAAGGTTAGTTAAGAAGGTTCAGTCGTTAGGTATTAATGCTGGAGTAATAAAATGGATTCAACAGTGGCTAGATGGGAGATGCCAGAGAGTAGTGGTGGATAATTGTTTATCGGGATGGAGGCCGGTGACTAGCAGGGTGCCTCAGGGATCTGTTTTGGGCCCAATGTTGTTTGTAATATACATAAATGATCTGGATGATGGGGTGGTAAATTGGATTAGTAAGTATGCCGATGATACTAAGGTAGGAGGTGTTGTGGATAATGAGGTGGGTTTTCAAAGCTTGCAGGGAGATTTATGCCGGTTAGAAGAATGGGCTGAACGTTGGCCGATGGAGGTTAATGCTGAGAAGTATGAGGTTCTACATTTTGGCAGGAATAATCCAAATAGAACATACAGGGTAAATGGTAGGGCATTGAGGAATGCAGAGGAACAGAGAGATCTAGGAATAACAGTGCATAGTTCCCTGAAGGTGGAGTCTCATGTAGATAGGGTGGTGAAGAAGGCTTTTGGAACGCTGGCCTTTATAAATCAAAGCATTGAGTACAGAAGTTGGAATGTAATGTTAAAATTGTACAAGGCATTGGTAAGGCCAAATTTAGAATATTGTGTGCAGTTCTGGTCACCGAATTATAGGAAAGATATCAATAAATTAGAGAGAGTGCAGAGACAATTTACTAGGATGTTACCTGGGTTTCAGCACTTAAGTTACAGAGAAAGGTTGAACAAGTTAAGTCTCTATTCATTGGAGCGTAGAAGGTTGAGGGGGGATTTGATCAAGGTACTTAAAATTTTGAGAGGGATAGATAGAGTTGACATGAATAGGCTGTTTCCATTGAGGGTAGGGGAGATTCAAACGAGAGGACATGATTTGAGAGTTAGGGGGCAGAAGTTTAAGGGAAACAAGAGGGGGTATTTCTTTACTCAGAGAGTGATGGCTGTGTGGAATGAGCTTCCTGTACAAGTAGTAGAGGCCAGTTCAGTTGTGTCATTTAAGGTAAAATTGGATAGGTATATGGACAGGAAAGGAGTGGAGGGTTATGGGCTGAGTGCGGGTAGGTGGGACTAGGTGAGATTAAGAGTTCGGCACGGACTAGGAGGGCCGAGATGGCCTGTTTCCGTGCTGTGATTGTTATATGGTTATATATTATATTGTTATATAGGAAAACATCACCTTCTGACCCAGTTAACACTTGTATAAATAACTGTAGCAGATGACATTGGTGGTCAGCACAGTGGTTTTTTCTACTCTGATCACAGCCAGGCTGTTGACACAGGATAGAAATACTGGATGTTATGTGGTAAACAGCTATGCAGATAATGTTTGAAGAGAGATCACAATTAGCTACCATACATGCAGTAGTAATATCTATCTGATTTTCATCAGATAGGCATCTTTGCACATCTGCTAAGAGTGAGTTTGAAAAAATATTTTGATACTGTTTGAGCTCTAGAAAATTTGAGGAGGTAACAAAACACATTGATGACAGTAGAGCTGTGGATGTAGTGTCTATGGATTTCAGTAAGGCATTTCATAAGGTTCTCAGAAAGTAAGGAGGCATGAGATCCAAGGAGACCTTGCTTTGTGGATCCAGAATTGGCTTGCCCACAGAAGGCAAAGGATGGTTGTAGAAGGTTCATATTCTGCATTGAGGATGGTAACCAGTGGTGTTCTGCAAGGATCTGTTCTGGAATGCCTCCTCTTTATGATTTTTTAAAATGACCTGGATGATGATGTAGAAGGGTGGGTTAATAAGATTGCTGATAACACATAAGTTGGGGATGTTGTGGATTGTCTGGAGGGTTGTCAGAGGTTACAGTGGGACATCAAACACAATGAAATCTGCAGATGCTGGAAATTCAAGCAACACACGCAAAATGCTGGTGGAATACAGAAGGCCAGGTAGCAGCTATAGGAAGAAGTACAGACAACATTTCGGGCCAAGACCCTTCATCAGGACTAATTGAAAGAAAAGATAGTAAGAGATTTGAAAGTGGGAGGGGGAAGGGGAGATCCAAAATGATAGGAGAAGACGGAAGGTGGAGGGATGAAGCTAAGAGCTGGAAAGTTGATTGGCAAAAGAGATACATAGTTGAAGAAGGGAGAAGATCATGGGACAAGAGGTCTAGGGAGAAAGAAAGGGGGAGGGGAGCACCAGAGGGAGATGGAGAGCAGACAAGAAGTGATTGTGAGAGGGACAGAGAGAGAGAAAAAGAGAGAAAAAGAAAGAAAAAGAAAAAAAAAGGGAAAAAAATAATAAATGAATAAGGGATGGGGTAAGATGGCGTTAACGGAAATTAGAGAAATCAATGTTCA
Organism: Hypanus sabinus; assembly: GCF_030144855.1. Taxonomy (NCBI): domain Eukaryota; kingdom Metazoa; phylum Chordata; class Chondrichthyes; order Myliobatiformes; family Dasyatidae; genus Hypanus; species Hypanus sabinus. Next base: position 182,096,937 of record NC_082712.1, read on the forward strand.
TGCCATCAGGTTGGAGGCTACCCAGACGAAATATAAGGTGTTGTTCCTCCAACCTGAGTGTGGCTTCATCTTTACAGTAGAGGAGGCTATGGATAGACATATCAGAATGGGAATGAGATGTGGAATTAAAATGTGTGGCCACTGAGAGATCCTGTTTTCTCTGGCAGACAGAGTGTAGGTGTTCAGCGAAACATTCTCCCAATCTGCTTCGGGTCTCAGCAATATATAGAAGGCTGCACCGGGAGCACCGGATGCAGTATATCACACCAAGTGGGACATAAGTAGGATGCAGAGCTGGGCTGAGACGTAGCAGATGGAGTTCAACCCAGATAAGTGTGAAGTGGTTCATTTTGGTAGGTCAAATTTGAAGACCGAATATAGTATTAACGGTTAGACCCTTGACAGTGTGGAATATCAGCGAGATCTTGGGGTCCATGTCTATAGGTTACTCAAAGCTGCTGTGCAGATTGACAGTGTTGTTAAGAAGGAGATTGATGTGATGCCCTTCATTAGACCATAAGACAAAGGAGCAGAAGTCGGCCATTCGGACCATTGAGTCTGCTCCGCCATTTCATCATGAGCTGATCCAATCTCCCCTTTAGTCCCATTCCCCCGCCTTCTCACCATAACCTTTGATGCCCTGACTACTCAGATACCTATAAATCTCTGCCTTAAATACACCCAATGACCCGGCCTCCACTGCTGCCCGTGGCAACAAATTCCACAGATTCACCATCCTTGGCTAAAAAATTTTTTCGCATCTCTGTTCTGAATGAGTGCCCTGCAATCCTCAAGTCATGCCCTCTTGTACTAGACTTCCCCACCATGGGAAACAACTTTGCCACATCCACTCTGTCCATGCCTTTCAACATTCAAAATGTTTCTACGAGGTCCCCCCTCATTCTTCTAAACTCCAAGGAGTACAGTCCATGAACGGTCAAATGTTCCTCATATGTTAACTCTCTCATTTCCGGAATCATTCTAGTATTAACCATGGGACTGATTTCAAGAGCTGCAAGGTAATGTTAAAGCTAAACCTTAGTTAGACACCACTTGGAATATTTCCTTAGTTCTGGTCTCCTCAGTACAGGAAGGATGTGGAAACCATAGAAAGGGTGCAGAGGAGTTTTACAAGGATGCTGCCTGGATTGAGGAGCATGTCTTATGAGAATAGGCTGAGTAAACTCGGGCTTTTCTCCTTGGAATGACGGAGGATGAGAGGTGACCTGATAGAGGTGTATAAGATGATGAGAAGCATTGATCATATGGATAGCCAGAGGCTTTTCCCCAGGGCTGAAATGGCTGACACAAGGGGGTGTGTTAAAGTACTTGGAAATGGATACAAGGGGGATGTCAGAGGTAAGTTTTTCACACAGAGAGTGGTAGGTGTGTGGAATGTACTACCAGCAACAGTTGTAGAGGCAGATACAATAGGGTCTTTTAGTAAACTCTTAGATAGGTACATGGAGGTTAGAAAAATAGAGGGCTATGTGGCAGGGTAATCTAGGAAGTTTCTAGTGTAGTTTACATGATCTATACACCATTGTGAGCCAAATGTCCTGTACTATGCTGTACATTTCTATGATTCTGTAATTCTATACCCATTAATGATGTTCTTTTCTCAAACTTGCTCCCACAGTAGACTTGCTGCATATGTTTCAATAAACAATCAAACCATAGAGAAAGCAGCCTTTAAAAAAATACATCTTTGACAGTTGCATAGAGGGATCAAGGGTCAAACAGAGGCAGTATGTAGTGAGAATTTCAGAGTTGTATACTCTGTAGAATCGTTGTGAGTAGAGCTGAATAGTAGCAAAGATATGGTCTACAAGTTACAATGGAAAATAAAGATGCATGTCAAAGGGCAACGCTACAGTAGTCATGGGGAATTCAATATGCAGGTAGATTGGAAAAAATAGGTTGATACTGAATCCAAAGAGGGGAATTTATAGAATGGCTTTGAGATGGCTTTTTAGCGCAGCTTGTGGTTGAGCCCACTCTGTGATCAGCTATTCTGGATTGGATGCTGTGCAATGAACAAGGAATTGATCAAAAAGCTTAAAGAGGAAGACATGGAGGGATGGTCTACAGAGTCTCTGTGGGTGGAAGTTAGGAACAGGAAGGAGTCTTACAACACACAGCAGGTCAGGCAGCATCCATGGAAACGAACAGTCAACGTTTTGGGCCGAGACCCTTCATCAGGTCAATAACTCTACTGTGTGTTTTTTATAGACCACCCAATAGTAACAGGGTCATCGAGGAGCAGATAGGGAGACAGATTCTGGAAAAGTATGATAATAATATGGGTGTCGTGGTGGGAGATTTTAAATTCCCAAATATCAATTGACATCTCCCAAGAGCGAAGGGTTTAGATGGGGTGGAGTTTGTTAGGTGTGTTCTTGACATAATATGTAGGTATGCCTACGAGAGGAGGCATTGTGAAATGTGAAATGGTATTGTGAAATGAACCTGGTCAGGTGTCAGATCTCTTGGTGGGAGAGCATTTTGGAGATAGTGATCATAATTCTATTTCCTTTACCATAACATTGGAGAGGGATCAGAACAGACAAGTTAGGAAAGCATTTAATTGCAGTAAAAGGAAATATGTGGCTATCAGGCAGGAACTTGAAAGCATAAATTGGGAACAGATGTTTTCAGTGAAATGTACAGAAGAAATGTGGCATATGTTCAGGGGATATTTGTGTGGAGTTCTGCGTAGGTATGTTCCAATGAGACAGGGAAAGGATGGTAGGGTACAGGAACCACATAGTACAAAGGCTGTTGTAAATCTAGTCAAGAAGAAAAGAAGAGCTTACAAAAGGTACAAAAAACTAGGTAAAGATAGAGATCTAGAAGATTATAAGGCTAGCAGGAAGCAGCTTAAGAAAGAAATGAAAAGAGCCAGAAGGGGCTATGAGAAGGCCTTGGCAGATGGGATTAAGGAAAACCCCAAGGCATTCTACAAGTATGTGAACAGCAAGAGGATAAGACATGAGAGAATATGACCAATCAAGTGTGACAGTGGAAAAGTGTGTATGGAACAAGAGGAGACAGCAGAGGTTCTTAATGAGTTCTTTGCTTCAGTACTCACCACGGAAAAGGATTTTGGCAATTGTAGGGATAACTTACAGCAGACTGTAAAGCTTGAACATGTAGATATTAAGAAAGAGGAGATTGCTGAGCCTCTGGCAATGATCTTTGCATCATCAAAGGGAACGGAAGAGGTTCCAGAGGATTGGAGGGTTGCAGATGTTGTTCCATTATTCAAGAAAGGAAGTAGAGATAACCCAGGAAATTATAGACCAGTGAGTGAGTCTTACTTCAGTGGTTGGTAAGTTGATGGAGAAGATCCTTAGAGGCAGGGTTTATGAACATTTGGAGAGACATAAAATGATTAGAAATAGTCAGGCAACACACAAAAAAAATGCTGGTAGAATGCAGCAGGCCAGGCAGCATCTAAAGGGAGAAGCGCTGTCAACGTTTTGGGCCGAGACCCTTAATGTCGACTGCGCTTCTCCCTATAGATACTGCCTGGCCTGCTGCGTTCCACCAGCACTTTTTGTGTGTGTTGTTTGAATTTCCAGCATCTTCAGATTTCCTCGTGTTTACTTTAGGAATAGTCAGCATAGCTTTGTGAAAGGCAGGTCGTGCCTTACAAACCTAATTGAATTTTTTGAAGATGTGATCAAACACATCAACACAGGGTTCCACACAGTAGGCTTATTCAGAAAGTCAGAAGGCATGGGATCCAGGGAAGTTTGGCCAGGTGGATTCAGAATTGGCTTGCATGCAGAATGAAGAGGATCATGGTGGACACAGTACATTCGGATTGGAGGGCGGTGACTAGTGATGTCCCACAAGGATCAGTTCTGGGACCTCTGCTTTTCATGATTTTTATTAACGACCTGGATCTGAGGGTAGAAGGGTGGGTTTGCAACTTTGCAGATGTCACAAAGGTTGGTGGTGTTGTGGATAGTGTAGAGGATTGTTGCAGAGAGACATTGATAGGATGCAGAAGTGGGCTGAGAAGTGGCAGATGGAGTTCAACCCGGAGAAGTGTGAGGTGGTACTCTTTGGCAGGACAAACTCCAAGGCAGTATACAGAATAAATGGCAGGATACTTGGTAGTGTGGAGGAGCAGAGGGATCTGGGGGTACATGTCCACAGATCCCTAAATGTTGCCTCACAGGAAGATAGGATAGTTAAGAAAACTTATGGGGTGTTAACTTTCATAAGTCGAGGGATAGAGTTTAAGAGACGCGATGTAATGATGCAGCTCTATGAAACTCTGGTTAGGCCACACTTGGAGTACTGTGTCCAGTTCTGGTCGCCTCACTATAGGAAGGATGTGGAAGCACTGGAAAGGGTACAGAGGAGATTTACCAGGATGCTGCCTGGTTTCGAGAGTATGGACTTTGATCAGAGATTAAGGGAGCTAGGGCTTTACTCTTTGGAGAGAAGGAGGATGAGAGGAGACATGATAGAGGTATACAAGATATTAAGAGAAATAGAGAGTGGACTGCCAGCGCTGTTCTCCAGGGCACCACTGCTCAATACAAGAGGACATGGCTTTAAGGTAAGGGTTGGGAAGTTCAAGGGGGATATTAGAAGAAGGTTTTTTACTCAGAGAGTGGTTGATGCATGGAATGCACTGCCTGAGTCAGTGGTGGAGGCAGATACACTAATGAAATTTAAGAGACTACTAGACAGGTATATGGAGGAATTTAAAGTTGGGGGTTATATGGGAGGCAAGGCTTAAGGGTCGGCACAACATTGTGGGCAGAAGGGCCTGTACTGTGCTGTACTATTCTATGTTCTACATTGAGAAAGGTAAAGCAGTAGATGTCATGTATATGGATTTCAGCAAGGCATTTGACAAGGTACCCCATGCAAGGCTTATTGAGAAAGCAAGGAGGCATGGGATCCAAGGAGACATTACTTTGTGGATCCAGAACTGGCTTGCTCACAGAAGGTAAAGAATGGTTGTAAATGGGTCATATTCTGCATGGAGGTCGGTCACCAGTGGTGTGCCTCAGGGATCTGTTCTGGGACCCATGCTCTTCGTGATTTTTATGAATGACCTGGATGAAGAAGTGGAAGGATGGGTTAGTAAATTTGCTGATGACACAAAGGTTGTGGGTGTTGTGGATAGTGTGGAGGGCTGTCAGAGGTTACAGTGGGACATTGATAGGATGCAAAACTGGGCTGAGGTGGCAGATGGAGTTCAGCCCAGATAAGTGTGAGGTGGTTCATTTTGGTAGGTCAAATATGATGGCAATATATAGTATTAATGGTAAGACTCTTGGCAGTGTGGAGAATCAGAGTAATCTTGAGGTCCGAGTCCATAGGACACTCAAAGCTGCTGTGCTGGTTAACTCTGTGGCTAAGAAAGCATACGGTGCATTGGCCTTCATCAATTGTGGGACTGAGTTTAGGAGCTGAAAGGTAATGTTGCAGCTATATAGGACCCTGGTCAGACCCACTTGGAGTACTGTGTTCAGTTCTGGTCGTCTCATTATATAGGAAGGATGTGGAAACCATAGAAAGAATGCAGAGGAGATTTACAAGGATGTTGCCTGGATTGGGGAGCATGTCTTATGAGAATAGGTTGAGTGAATTTGGCCTTTTCTCCTTGGCGATGGAGGAAGAGAGGTGACCTGATAGAGAGGTATAAGATGATGAAAGGCATTGATTGTGTGGATAGTCAGAGGCTTTTTCCCAGGGCTGAAATGGCTAGCATGAGAGGGCACAGTTTTAAGGTGCTTGGAAGTAGGTACAGAGGAGATGCCGGGGTAAGTTTTTTACACAGAGTGGTGAGTGCGTGGAATGGGCTGCCAGCGATGGTGGTGGAGGCGGATACGATTGGGTCTTTTCAGAGACTCCTGGACAGGTACATGGAGCTCTGAAAAGTAAAGGACTATGGGTAATCCTAGGTAATTTCTATGATAAGGACATGTTCAGCTCAACTTTGTGGGCCGAAGATGCTGTATTGTGCTTTAGGTTTTCGAGGTTTCTATGTAAACGAACCCTTAGGGGCCAATGATCATAATATGATAGAATTCACTCTGAATTTGCAATAGGGAAGCTAAAGTCAGACATTTCAGTATTACAGTGGTGTAAAGGGAATTACAGAGGCATGAGAGAGGATCTGGCCAAAGCTGATGGAAAGGAACATTGGCAGGGATCATGGCAGAGCAGCAATGGCTGGAGTTTCTGGCAGCAATTCAGGAGGCACAGGATAGATATATTCCAAAGAAGAAGTATTCTGAGGCAGAATGATGCAACCATAGCTGGCATGAGGTCAAAGCCAAGATAAAAGTCAAAGAGAGAGCATATAATAGAGAAAAATTGAGTTAGTAATCAGAGGATTGGGAAGGTTTTAAAAACCAACAGAAGGCAAATTTAAGAAGTCATAAAGAAAGAAAAGATGGAATACAAGGTAATCTAGCAATAATAATGAGGATACCAAAGGTTTCTTCAGATATATAAAGTGTAAAAGAGAGGCGAGTAGATATGGGAGTGCTGGAAAATTATCTTGTGAGTTTCCTTTACAGATCAAGGAAATGGTGGATGAACTGAATATTAATTATGCATCAGTCTTCACTGTGGGAGACAATGGCAGTATGCCTGAAGTTTGAGGGTGTCATGTGGCAGAATTGAGTAAAGTTTTCATTACTAGGTCTAATGTTAGATAGGTCATTTGCACCAGATTGTATACACCCCAGTGTTCTGAAAGAGGTGGATGAAGAGATTCTGGAGGCATTAGTAATGATCTTTCAAGAACCAATGGATTCTGGCGTGGTTCTGGTGAACTGAAAAATTGCAAATATCATTCCAATCTTCAAGAAGGGAGAGGGGCAGAAGAAAGGAAATTATAGGACAGTTAGTCTGATCTCAGTGCTTGGGCAGATGTTTGAGTCGATCATTGAGGATGTGGTTTTGGAGAAGAGGCATATGTTAAGGTAGGCTGAAGTCAGCCTGGTTTCCTCAAGGGAAAACCTTGCCTCACAAATCAGTTGAATAACAAGCGGACTAAATAAAGGAGAAATTGTAGATGTTGTGTATTTGAATTTTCAGAAGGCCTTTGACTAGGCACTGCACATGAGGCTGCTTAGAGCCCATCGTATTAGAGGAAAGGTACTGGTATGGATAGAGCACTGGCTGTTTGACTGCTGGTGGCTACTGGTGTTCTACTGGGGTCTGTGTTCCTTTTACATTATATGTCAATGATTTGGATGATGGAATTGAAGGTTTTATGGCCAAGTTTGCAGATGATACAAAGATTAGTGAAGGAGCAGGTAAGGTTGAGAAAGTAGAGGGGCTGCAGAAGGACTTAGACACATTAGAAGAGTAGGTAAAGAAGTGGCAGAGGAATACAGTGTGGAGAAGTGTATGGTCATGCACCCTGGTAAAAGAAATAAAAGTGTAGACTATTTTCTAAGTAGTGAGAAAATTTAAAAATTTGAAGTGCAAAGGGACTTGGGAGTCCCTTAAGGTTAATTTGCAATTTGAGTTAGTGGTGAGGAAGGCAAATGCAATGTAAACATTCATTTTGAGAAGAATAGACTATAAATGCAAGGATGTAATGTTGATGCTTTATGGTGAGGCCTCATTTGATGTATTGTAAATAGTTTTTGACCCTTTATCTAAGAAAGAGTGTGCTGATATTGGAGTGGGTTCAAAGGAGGTTGACAAATATTATTCCATATGAAGAGCATTTGATGGCCCTGAGCCTGTATCACTGGAATTCTGAAGAATGTGGGGGGACCACATTGAAACCTATCAAATGTTGAAAGATCTCAGTAGAGTGAATCTGGAGAGGATGTTTCCATTGGTTGGTATGTTTAAGACAAGAAGATACAGCATCAGAATAGAGGAAGTCCATTTAAATCATCCATTTTTAACAGGCAAGAGGAGTGTGTATTGGGTCAGAGCCCTATGGAAGTCAGGAAAGATGGTAAAAGGAGAAAATTTGGGCAAGGTGGGTCCTTTTGAACTGCACAGGCATGGAAAATGGTGCCATCAGAGCCCTACCAAAGCTGCAAATAAAAGGAGGATAGCCTCAAGCGGAGCAGCCATTGTCTGAAGTGGCTGTTGTTGGAGTGTGCCAGTGATAGTGTGAAGTCTTTTGCTTGAACAAGCAGAGGCACAGTTAAGAAAAGGCAAGGCTTTTTCTCTTTGGTATGAGTAGTCAGAATGGAACACTTCTCCTATCAGGTGTGGGAATTTGGGATACCTGACAGTTTCTCTGATGGCTAAATCTGTAGGAAGTGCACTCAACTTCAGCATCTGACTGACTGGGTCAAGGAGTTAGATGTACTCAGGATCATTTGGAAGGCTGAAGATGTTACACACAAAACTTTTGAAGAGATGGTCACAGCCAGAGTACAGGCTTCAGACAGTAAATGGGTGACCACCAGGAGGGGTAAGGGGATTAAGGAGTCAATGCAGGGTTTCCCTGTGTCCATTCCCCTCAGCAACAAGTGTCCTCCATTGTCCACTGCTGGGGAGTATGACCCATCAGATCACGGCAGTAGTTGCCAGACTGGTGGTACTGTGGCTGGCCCTGAGCCTCAACAGCAAAGGGTAAAGCCAGGCAGTGTGGTAGTTATAGAGGACTAGAAAGTTAAAGGGACAGAAAGGAGTTTTTGTGGCTGCAAAAGAGTCACCAGAATGGTGTAGTACCTCGCAAGTGCTAGGGTCCATGGTGTATCAGAGTGGCCGCAGCATATGCTTCAGGGGGATGGGGAACAGCCAGAGGTCATGGTGCATGACACAAATGACACAGGCAGAAAAAGAGAAGAGGTCTTATTCTGTGAGTATATAGAATTAGGAAAAAGGTTGAAGAGAAAGACCTCCAGGGTTGTAATACCCAGATTACTCCCGGTGCCATAGGCTAGTGTAAGTGAAATTGGGTGATAGCATGGATGAATGAGTGACAGCAGGGATGGTGCAGGGGGGCAGGGTATCAAGTTCCTGGATCCTTGGAACCTTCTCTGGGGAAGGGGTGACCTCTACGAGAGGGATAAGTTACAACTGAACAGGCAGAGAACCAATAAACTGGCCAGGAGGTTTGATGATGCTTCTTGAGGGAATTTAGACTAGTTTTCCTGGGGGCTAGGAATCAGAGCTCCAGGTCAGTAAAGGAAGGATCGGACAGAAAGTTGATGTCAGGAAAAGTATTGAAAGGCAAAATTGACATAACAGTTATGATGAGTCAGATAATTTGAGGTATGTATATTTTAAAGATAGGAGTGTTATGGGTAAGGGTGATGAACTTAGAGCATGGATCAGTACATGGGACAATAGGAACAAAGAAACATAGAAAATAGGTGCAGGAGTAGGCCATTCGGCCCTTTGAGCCTGCACCACCATTCAGTATGATCATGGCTGATCATCCAACTCAGAACCCTGTACCTGCTTTCTCTCTATACCCCCTGATCCCTTTAGCCACAAGGGCCATATCTAACTTCCTCCTAAATATGAACCGGCCTCAACTGTTTCCTGTGGCAAAGAATTCCACAGATTCATCACTCTCTGTGAAGAAGTTTTTCCTCATCTAGGTCCTAAAAGGCTTCCCCTTTATCCTTAAACTGTGACCCCTCCTTAAACTGGACTTCCCCAACATCAGAAACAATCTTCCTGCATCTAGCCTGTCCAATCCCTTTAGAATTTTATACGTTTCAATAAGATCCCCCTTCAATCTTCTAAATTCCAGTGAGTATAAGCCTAGTCGATCCAGTCTTTCTTCATATGAAAGTCCTGCCATCCCAGGAATCAATCTGGTGAGCCTCCTCTGTACTCCCTCTATGGCAAGAATGTCTTTCCTCAGATTAGTGGACCAAAACTGCACACAATATTCTAGGTGCGGTCTCACCAAGGCCTTGTACAACTGCAGTAGAACCTCCCTGCTCCTGTACTCAAATCCTTTTGCTATGAATGCCAACATACCATTTGCCTTTTTCACCGCCTGCTGTACCTGCATGCTCACCTTCAATGACTAGTGTACAATGACACCCAGGTCTCGTTGCATCTCCCCTTTTCCTAATCGGCCACCGTTCAGATAATAATCTGTTTTCCTGTTCTTGCAACCAAAGTGGATAACCTAACATTTATCTACATTAAATTGCAACTGCCATGAATTTGCCCACTCACCTAACCTATCCAAGTCACCCTGCATCCTCTTAGCATCCTCCTCACAGCTAACACTGCCACCCAGCTTCGTGTCATCCACAAACTTGGAGATGCTGCATTTAATTCCCTCATCTAAATCATGAATATATATTGGAAACAACTGGGGTCCCAGCACTGAGCCTTGCGGTACCTCACTAGTCACTGTCTGCCATTCTGAAAAGGTCCCATTTACTCTCACTCTTTGCTTCTTGTTTGCCAACCAATTCTCTATCCACATCAATACCATACCCCCAATACCGTGTGCTTTAAGTTTGCACACTAATCTCCTGTGTGGGACCTTGTCAAAAGTCTTTTGAAAATCTAAATATACCACATCCACTGGCTCTCCCCTATCCACTCTACCAGTTACATCTTCAAAAAATTCTATAAGATTCGTCAGACATGATTTTCCTTTCACAAATCCATGCTGACTTTGTCTGATGATTTCACCTCTTTCCAAATGTGCTGTTATCACATCTTTGATAACCGACTCTAGCATTTTCCCCACCACCGATGTCAGACTAACCGGTCTATAATTCCTCGGTTTCTCTCTCCCTCCTTTTTTAAAAAGTGGGGTTACATTAGCCACCCTCCAATCCTCAGGAACTAATCCAGAATCTAAGGAGTTTTGAAAAATTATCACTAATGCATCCACTATTTCTTGGGCTACTTCCTTAAGCACTCTGGGATGCAGACCATCTGGCCCTGGGGATTTATCTGCCTTTAATCCCTTCAATTAACCTATCACCACTTCCTTACTAACATGTATTTCCCTCAGTTCCTCCATCTCACTGGACCCTTGGTCCCTTACTATTTCCAGAAGATTATTAATGTCCTCCTTAGTGAAGACAGAACCAAAGTAGTTATTCAATTGGTCTGCCATGTCTTTGTTCCCTATGATCAATTCACCTGTTCCTGACTAAAGGACCTACATTTGTCTTGACCAATCTTTTTCTTTTCATGTATCCATAAAAGCTTTTACAGTCAGTTTATATGTTCCCTGCCAGCTTTCTCTCATAATCTTTTTTCCCTTTCCTAATTAAGCCCTTTGTCCTCCTCTGCTGGTCTCTGAATTCCTCCCAGTCCTCAGGTGTGCCGCTTTTTTTTTGCTAATTTATATGTTTCTTCTTTGGACTTGATACTATCCCTAATTTCCATTGGCAGCCACGGGTGCACTACCTTCCCTGGTTTATTCTTTTGCCAAACTGGGATGAACAATTGTTGTAGTTCATCCATGCAATCTTTAAATGCTTGCCATTGCATATCCACCGTCAACCCTTTAAGTATCATTTGCCAGTCTATCTTAGCTAATTCACGTCTCATACCTTCAAAGTTACCCTTCTTTAAGTTCAGAACCTTTGTTTCTGAATTAACTATGTCACTCTCCATCTTAATGAAGAATTATGGTCACTCTTACCCAAGGGGCCTCGCACGACAAGATTGCTAACTAACCCTTCTTCATTGCTCAATACCCAATCTAGAATGGCCTGCTCTGTAGTTGGTTCCTCGACATGTTGGTTCAGAAAACCATTCCGCATACATTCCAAGAAATCCTCCTCCTCAGCACCCTTACCAATTTGGTTCACCCAATCTATATGTAGATTGAAGTCACCCATTATAACTACTGTTCCTTTATTGCACGCATTTCTAATTTCCTGTTTAATGCCATCCCCAACCTCACTACTACTGTTAGGTGGCCTGAACACAACTCCCACCAGCGTTTTCTGCCCCTTGGTGTTATGCAGTTCTACCCATATCAATTCCACATCCTCCAGGCTAATGTCCTTCCTTTCTATTGCATTAATCTCCTCTCTAACCAGTAATGCTACCCCACCTCCTTTTCTTTCCTGTCTATCCCTCCTGAATATTGAATATCCCTGGATGTTGAGCTCCCATCCTTGGTCACCCTGGAGCCATGTCTCTGTGATCCCGACTATATCATATTCATTAATAACTATCTGCACATTCAATTCATCCACCTTGTTACGAATGCTCCTCGCATTGACACACAAAGCCTTCAGGCTTGTTTTTACAACACTCTTAGTCCTAATACAATTATGTTGAAAAGTGGCTCTTTTTGCTTTTTGCCCTCTATTTGCCTGCCTGCCACTTTTACTTTTCACCTTACTACTTTTTGCTTCTACCCTCATTTTACACCCCTCTGTCTCTCTGTACTTGTTCCCAACAATGAAATGTAGCTATTACTGAATTAATAGCTACAATGATGTAGCTGTTACTGAAACTTGGTTCATAGAGGGGAAGAAATGGGTGATTAAGGTACTAAGTCTTTGAAGTTTTAGAAAAGATAGAGGAGGAGGTAAAAGAGGAGGAGTTGCACAGCTGATCAGGGACAATATCACAACTGTACTCAGAGGAGACATAATGGAGGGGTCCGACACAGAAGGTGGAATTGAGAGAGATTTGGATGGAACCCAGGAATAAGGAAGGATGAAATTACACTGATGGGATTGCTGACCCATTAATAGCCACTGGGATATTGAGAAGCAGGTATGTAATCAGAAAATATGTAAAAATAACAGGGTTGTTATCATGGGGGATTTCAACTTCCCACATATAAACTGGGACCTTCTTAATGTAAGAGGTTTAGATGAGGCAGAATTTGCTAAGTGTATCCAGGAAGGGTTCTTAAATCAATTACGGACAGTCCAGCAAGAGGAAGGGCCATATTGGACCTGGTGTTGGGTAATGAGTCTGGCCAGGTGACTGACTTTTCAGTGGATGAACAGTCAGGGGACAGTGACCACAACTCTTTATCTTTCAGCATACAGGTGACTGGACTGTCAGGAGAGGGAAGGGGGAATGTCAGACAGTGGAGAGCACCCATGTGTCCATCCACCTGGACAACAAGTACACCATTTTGAATACTGTTGGGGGGAGGGGTGACCTACCTGGGGAACCAACAGTGGATGAGTCTCTGGCACTGAGTCTGGCCCTGTGGCTCAGAAGGGTAGGGAACTGAAGGGTGGCAGCAGTTATAGGGGACTATATAGACAGGGGACCAGATAGGTGATGCTGTGGATGCAAAAAGGAAACACAGGTGGTAGCTTGTCTCCTAGGTGCCAGGGTCCAAGATGTTTCTGGACATGTCCACAATATCCTGATATGGGAGGGTGAGCAGCGAAAAGTCATAGTACATATTGATACCAATGACATAGGAGGAAAAAGGGAGAAGATCCTGAAAAATAAATAGAGAGTTAGGAAGAAAGCTGAGAAGCAGGACCTGTGCCATGTGGCAGTCAGCATAGGAATGGAATGAAGTGGCAGATAAATGGGTGGCTGAAGAATTGTAGCAGTGGGCAAGGATTCAGATTTTATGGATAGTTGGGACTTCTTCTGGGGTAGGTATGATCTGTACAAGAGGGAATTCTAAGGGGACCTATATTTTTGCTGGCAGATTTACTAGAGCTGTTGAGAATACTTTAAACTAAGATGGTAGGGGAATGGGAACAAGGATGATAGAATTGAGGATGAGCCAGCAGGGTTACAAGTAGATGATGGGTGTAATATGAATGTAAGGAAGGACAAACCAATGATTGGATGCAAATGCAGACAGAGCAAAGAGTTACATTGCACCACACAGGCAAAATTCAAAAGAATGAAAAATGCAGGACTGAAGATGCTCAATTTAAATGTGCATAGCATTTGGAATAAGGTGGATGAACTCATGATACAAATAGGGATTGGTCAGAATGACATTGTGGACAACATTGCATCATGGCTGAAAGAAGGCCATAGTTGGGAGCTTAAGAACAAACAACGTACTTTGTATTGAAATGACAGGCTGGAAAGCATAGGTGGTGGTGAGGCTCGATTGGTAAGAGATGGAATTACACTTTAGAACGAGGCGACTGAAGGTCAGAGAATGTTGAATCGTTATGGGTGGAGTTATGAAACTGCAAGGGTAAAAAACTATTATGAAATTCATATATAGACCTCCAAATAGTAGCCAAGGGGTTGAGATTGCAAAGGGAGCTGGAAAAGGCATGTAATAAGGATAATGACACAATTGTAATGGGGGGACTTCAATATGCAAGGGGATTGGGAAAATCAGGTTGGTGTCAGATCGCAAAAGAGGTAATTTGTTGAATGCCTGTGAATGGCTTTATAGAGCAGCTTGTGCTTGAGCCTAGTTGTGGAAAGTTTCTCTCAGATTGGGTGTTGTGTAATAACCCAGATCTTATTAGGGAGCTCGATATAAAGAAACCATTAGGAGGCAGTGATCATAATATGGCTGAATTCATACTGCAATTTGAGAGGGAGAAACATCACACATATGAATCTGTATTGTAATGGAATAAAGGGAATTACAGAAGCATGAGAGAGGAGTTTGCCCATATGGATTGGAGCAGGATACTGGTAGGATGACGGCAAAGCAGATATGGCTCTTTCTGGGGACAGTTCAAAAGGCACAGGATAGATATTGTATATCCCATAGATAAAGAAGTTCTCAAATGGTGGGGGTAGGAAACCATGGCTGACAAAGGAAGTTAAGAACAGCATAAAAGCCAAGGAAAAGACAGAAAAGGTAGCAAAAGTGAGTGGGAAGTTGGATGATTAGGAAGCTTTTAAAATCCAACAAAAGATAACTAAAAAACTAAGAAGGTAAAATGTGAAATATAAGGGCAAACAAGCCAATAATATAAAGCAGGATACCAAAAGTTTTTTCAGTTATATAAAGAATAAAAGGGAGAGTTGATAATAGAGCACTGGAAATTGCTGCTGGTGAGGTAGTAATGTGGAACAAAGAAATGGCAGATGAACTTAATGGATACTTTTCAACTGTCTTTGCTGTGGAAGACACTAGCAGTGTGCCAGAGGTCCATGACTGTCAGTGAGCAGGAGTGAATGCCATTGTTATTATAAAAGAAAAATTACTAGGCAAACTGAAAGGTGTTAAGGTGCATAAGTCACCTGGACCAGATGGACTACATCCCAAAGTCCTGAGAGAGGTTGCTGAAGAGATAATGGATGCATTGGTCATGATCTTTCAAGAATCACTTGACTCTGGCATGGTCCCAGAGTACTGGAAAATTACAAATGTTACTCCACTCTTTTGGAAGAGAGGAAGGCAAAAGAAAGGAAATTATAGGTCAGTTAGCCTAACCTCAGTGGTTGGGAAAGTGTTGGAGTCTATTATGCAGGATGTGGTTTCTCATTAGTGTTGGAGACTAATAATAAAATAAGTCAAATTCAGCACAGTTTCTGTGAAGGGAAGTCTTCCCTGACAAATCTGTTAGGGTTCTTCGAGGAAGTAACATGTTATATTATTTACTTAGATTATCAGAAGGCGTCTGATAAGGTGCTACACATGAGGCTGTTTAGAACATAGAACATAGAATAGTACAGCACATTACAGGCCCTTCAGCCCACAATGTTGTGCCGACCCTCAAACCCTGACTCCCATATAACCCCCCCCCCCACCTTAAATTCCTCGATATACCTGTCTTGTAGTCTCTTAAACTTCACTAGTGTATCTGCCTCCACCACTGACCCAGGCAGTGCATTCCACACACCAACCACTCTCTGAGTGAAAAACCTTCCTCTAATATCCCCCTTCAACTTCCCTCCCCTTACCTTAAAGCCATGTCCTCTTGTACTGAGCAGTGGTGTCCTGGGAAAGAGGCGCTGGCTGTCCACTCTGTCTGTTCCTCTTAATATCTTGTACACCTCTATCACGTCTCCTCTAATCCTCCTTCTCTCCAAAGAGTAAAACCCTAGCTCCCTTAATCTCTGATCATAATCCATACTCTCTGAACCAGGCAGCATCCTGGTAAATCTCCTCTGTACCCTTTCCAATCCTTCCACATCCTTCCTATACTGAGGCGACCAGAACTGGACACAGTTCTCTAAGTGTGGCTTAATTAGAGTTTATAGAGCTGCGTCATTACATCGCGTTTCTTAAACTCTATCCCACGACTTATGAAAGCTAACACCCCATAAGCTTTCTTAATTACCCTGTCTACCTGTGAGGCAACTTTCAGGGATCTGTGGACATGTACCCCCAGATCCCTCTGCTCCCCCACACTACCAAGTATCCTGCCATTTACTTTGTACTCTGCCTTGGAGTTTGTTCTTCCAAAGTGTACCACCTCACACTTCTCCAGGTTGAATTCCATCTGCCACTTCTCAGCCCACTTCTGCATCCTATCAATGTCTCTCTGCAATCTTTGACAATCCTCTACACTATCTACAACACCACCAACCTTTGTGTTGTCTGCAAACTTGCCAACCCACCCTTCTAACCCCACATCCAGGTCGTTAATAAAAATCACAAAAAGTAGAGGTCCCAGAACAGATCCTTGTGGGACACCACTAGTCACAACCCTCCAATCTGAATGTACTCCCTCCACCACAACCCTCTGCCTTCTGCAGGGAAGCCAATTCTGAATCCACTTGGCCAAACTTCCCTGGATCCCACGCCTTCTGACTTTCTGAATAAGCCTACTGTGTGGAACCTTGTCAAATGCCTTACTAAAATCCATGTAGATCACATCCACTGCACTACCCTCATCTATATGCCTGGTCAACTCCTCAAAGAACTCTATCAGGCTTGTTAGGCATGATCTGCCCTTCACAAAGCCATGCTGACTGTCCCTGATCAGACCATGATTCTCTAAATGCCTATAGATCCTATCTCTAAGAATCTTTTCCAACAGCTTTCCCACCACAGACATAAGGCTCACTGGTCTATAATTACCTGGACTATCCCTACTACCTTTTTTGAACAAGGGGACAACATTCGCCTCCCTCCAATCCTCCGGTACCATTCCCGTGGACAACGAGGACATAAAGATCCTAGCCAGAGGTTCAGCAATCTCTTCCCTTGCCTCGTGGAGCAGCCTGGGGAATATTCCATCAGGCCCCAGGGACTTATCCATCCTACTGTATTTTAACAACTGCATCACCTCCTCTCCCTTAATACTAACATGCTCCAGAACATCAACCTCACTCATATTGTCCTCACCGTCATCAAGTTCCCTCTCATTGGTGAATACCGAAGAGGAGTATTCATTGAAGACCTCACTCACTTCCACAGCCTCCAGGCACATCTGCCCACTTTTATCTCTAATCGATCCTATCTTCACTCCTGTCATCCTTTTGTTCTTCACATAATTGAAGAATGCCTTGGGGTTTTCCTTTACCCTACTCGCCAAGGCCTTCTCATGCCCCCTTCTTGCTCTTCTCAGCCCCTTCTTAAGCTCCTTTCTTGCTACCCTATATTCCTCAATAGACCCATCTGATCCTTGCTTCCTAAACCTCATGTATGCTGAATTCTTCCACCTGACTAGATTTTCCACTTCACTTATCACCCATGGTTCCTTCACCCTACCATTCTTTATCTTCCTCACCGGGACAAATTCATCCCTAACATCCTGCGAGAGATCCTTAAACATCAACCACATGTCCATTGTACATTTCCCTGAAAAAACATCATCCCAGTTCACACCCACAAGTTCTAGCCTTATAGCCTCATAATTTGCCCTTCCCCAATTAATAATGTTCCTGCCCTCTCTGATTCTGTCTTTTTCCATGATAATGCTAAAGGTCAGGGAGCGGTGATCACTGTCCCCCAGATGCTCACCCACTGACTGACCCAGTTCATTACCTAATACTAGATCTGGTATGGCATTCCCCCTAGTCGGCCTGTCAACATACTGTGACAGGAATCCATCCTGGACACACTTAACAAACTCTGCCCCATCTAAACCCTTGGAACTAATCAAGTGCCAATCAATATTAGGGAAGTTAAAGTCACCCATGATAACAACCCTGTTATTTTTGCACCTTTCCAAAATCTGCCTCCCAATCTGCTCCTTGGTATCTCTGTTGCTACCGGGGAGCCTATAGAATACCCCCAGTAGAGTAACTACTCCCTTCCTGTTCCTGACTTCCACCCATATTGACTCAAAAGAGGATCCTGCTACATTACCCACCCTTTCTGCAGTAGTAATAGTATCCCTGAACAGTAATGCCACCCCTCCCCACCTTTTCCCCCCTCTCTATCCCTTTTAAAGCACTGAAATCCAGGAATATTGAGAATCCATTCCTGCCCTGGTGCCAGCCAAGTCTCCGTAATGGCCACTACATCATAATTCCATGTATGTATCCAAGCTCTCAGTTCATCACCTTTGTTCCTGATACTTCTTGCATTGAAGTACACACACTTTAGCCCTTCTACCTTACTACCTTTATACCCTTTATTCTGCTGTTCTTTCCTCAAAGGCTCTCTATATGTTAGATCTGGCTTTACTCCATGCACTTCTTTCACTGCTCTATCGCTCCAGGTCCCATCCCCCTTGCAAATTAGTTTAAACCCTCCTAAACCATGCTAGCAAACCTACCAGCAAGGATATTGCTCCCCCTCAAGCTCAGGTGCAACCCATCCAATCTGTACAGGTCCCACTTTCCCCAGAAGAGATCCCAATGGTCCAAAAATCTAAAACCCTGCCCCCTGCACCAACTCCTCAGCCAGGCACTCAACTGCCATCTCTTCCCATTCTTACCATCACTATCACGTAGTACTGCCAGCAATCCTGAGAACGCCACCTCTGAGATCCTGTTCTTCAGCCTTCTGCCTAGATCCCGAAACTCACACTTCAGGACCTTATCCTTCTTCCTGCCTATGTCGTTGGTCCCAACATGTATCACGACTTCTGGTTGCTTTCCCTCTCATACCAGGATGTGATGCACCCGGTCAGAGACATCCCGGACCCTGGCACCTGGGAGACAACAAACCATGCAGGTTTCCTTCTCACATCCACAAAATCTCCTGTCTGCTCCCCTGACTATAGAGTCTCCAATGATGACAGCTCTCCTCTTCTCCGTCCCATCCTTCTGCACCACAGGGTCAGACTCAGTGCCAGAGGCTCTGCCACCGTGGCTCACACCTGGTCGGTCGTCATCACCAACAGCATCCAGGACGGTGAACATTATTCAGGGGGATGGCTACAGGGGTGCTCTGTACTACCTATCTACTCTCCTTCACTTCCCCCCTCAGACTGTCACCTAACAACCTGTTTCCGGCAGCCTAGGTGTGATTACCTCCCTGTAGCTCTCATCTATGACTGCCTCATTCTCCCTTATGAGTCAAAGATCATCCAGCTGCTGCTGTTTAACAAGATAAAATCCTGTGGCATTACAGGAAAGATACTGGCACGGATAACGAAATGGCTGACAGGAAGGAGGTAGTGAGTGTGAATAAAGGGGGCCTTTTCTGGTTGTCTGCTGGTGACTCATGTTGTGCCTCAGAGGTCAGTATTAGGACTACTGCTTTTCAAATTGTTTGTCAATAATTTAGATAATGGAATGGATGGCTTTATGGCAAAGTTTGCAGTTGATACGAAGATAGGTAGAGAGGTAGGTAGTGCTGAGGAAGCAATGTGATTGCAGAGGACTTAGACAAATGGAAAAATGGGCAAAAAAATAGCAGTTGGAATAGTGTTGGGACATGTACGATAATGCATTTGGTAAAAGGAACAATTGTGCAGACTATTATCTGAATGGGGAGAAGGTTCTAACATTAGAGCCACAGAGTGACTTGGGAGTCCTCATGCAAGACTCCCAGAAGTTTAATTTACAGGTTGAGTCTGTGGTAAAGAAGTCAAATGCAATGTTGGCATTTATTTCAAGAGGAATAGAATATAAGCAAGGAGATAATGCTGAGGCTTTATAAGACATCAGTCAGGGTGCACTTGGGGTATTATTAACTGTTTTGGGCCCTATATCACAGAAACAATGTGTTGTCATTAGAGAGAGTGCAGAACAGTCCTCTGGCACCATGCCAGAGTTCAATAATTTTTGAAAGATCATTTCTAATGCTGCCACAATCTAACACTACCTCTTTCAGAACTCTATGATGTAGCTCATCTGGTCCACGTGACTTATGTACTTTTAGGCCTTTTAGCTTTTAGAGAACCTTCTCCCTTGTAAAACTATTTGCACTCACTTCTCTTCCTTCACACAGTACAGCATCTGGCACACTGCTAGTTTCCTCCACAGTTAAAATGGGTGCAAAATACTCATTTGGTTCATCTGCCACATCCTTTTCCCCCATTATTATTTCTCCTGCTAATTTTCTAGCGGTCCTATATCCTCTCTCATCTCTCTTTTATATTTTATATACTTGAAAAAACTTTTACTATCCACTTTGATGTCATTTGCTAGCTTGCAATCATATTTCATCTTTTCCCTTCTAATGATTCTTTTAGTTGCTGTCTGTAGGTTTTTAAAAGCTTCCCAATCCTCTATCTTCCCACTATTTTTTGCTTTGTCGTATGCCCTCTTTGACTTCCCTTGTCAGCCACGGTTGTACTATTTTGCCATTTGGGTATTTCTTCACTTTTGGTATACTCATGACCTGTACCTTTCTCAATTTTTTTCCCAGAAACGCACACAATTGCTGTCATCCCTGCCAGTATCTCCTTCCAATTTAT
Source organism: Hypanus sabinus (assembly GCF_030144855.1). Lineage (NCBI taxonomy): Eukaryota > Metazoa > Chordata > Chondrichthyes > Myliobatiformes > Dasyatidae > Hypanus > Hypanus sabinus. The sequence continues at coordinate 182,117,564 of NC_082712.1, forward strand.
TTTGGCCAACTCCTCTCTCATACCACTGTAATTTCCCTTACTCCACTGAAATACTGCTACATCAGACTCTGTTTTCTCCCCATCAAATTTCAAGCTGAACTCAATTATATTGTGATCTCTGGTTGCCAAGGGTTATTTTATCTTAAGCTCCCTAACCACCTCCAGTTCATTACATAACATTCAATCCAGTATAGCTGATCCCCTAGTAGGCTCAATGACAAACTGCTCTAAAAAGCCATCTCTTAAGAATTCAACAAACTCTCTTGAGACCCATTAACAACCTGATTTCCCCAATTGACCTGCATGTTAAAATCCCCCATTACTGCCATAACATTGCCCTTTTGACTCGCCTTTTCTATTTCCATAGAACCATAGAACACTACAGCACAGTACAGGCCCTTCAGCCCTCCATGTTGTGCCGACCCATATAATTCTTAAAAAAGTACTAAACCCACACTACCCCATAACCCTCCATTTTTCTTTCATCCATGTGCCTGTCCAAGAGGCTCTTAAATACCCCTAATGTTTTAGCCTCCACCACCATCCCTGACAAGTCATTCCAGGCACTTACAACCCTCTGTGTAAAAAACTTACCCCTGATGTTTCCCCTAAACTTCCCTCCCTTAATTTTGTACATATGCCCTCTGATGTTTGCTACTGATGCCCTGGGAAACAGGTACTGATTATCCACCCTATCTATGCCTATCATAATCTTGTAGACCTCTATCAAGTCCCCTCTCATTCTTCTACACTCCAAAGAGAAAAGTCCCAGCTCTGCTAACCTTGCTTCGTATCTGTTCTCCAAACCAGGCAACATCCTGGTAAATCTGCTCTGCATTCTCTCCATAGCTTCCACATACTTCCTATAATGAGGTGACCAGAACTGAACACAATTGTTGTAACCTATGGTCCACCTCCCAGCCACTATTGGAAGGCCTGTATATAACTGCCATCAGGGTCATTTTATATTTGCAGTTTCTTAAATCATCCCACAAGGATTCAACAGCTTTCGATCTTATGTCACATCTCTCTACTGATTTGATGCCATTCTTTACCAGTAGAGCCACGCCTCCCTCTCTGTCTACCTTCTTATCCCTCTGATACAACGCTTGGACTTTGGACTTATTCCTTGGACTTCCAGCTTTCAACTACAACCGTCCTTCAGCCACGATTCAGTGATGGCCACAACATCATACCTGGCAATCTGTAATAGTGCAACAAGATCATTCACCTTATCTCTTATACACTATGCATTGAAATACAACACCTTGAGTACTGTATTTGCTCCCCTTTTTGAAGCTGACCCGAGTCCAGGTCTTTCAGCCCTTTCACAAGGTCATCTGGAGGAAATGCACTCATGACCTGTTGGAAGCAATCTTGTGCAATAACAAGTTGGAAAGGACTAGTATGTCTTGGGTGTTTTGAAAGATAGTAATAGCTTCCTTCTGCGGGCATTTCTTGAGCCTGCATGGAAGTGAAAAAAGGTGGCTGCTTGCGTGTTCATGATCATTGGGGACTACGGAAGTGGAGTGATGCTACCCAGCTTTTTAAGCTATTTTGGTAAAATCCATTATACATCACCCAGAGGAAAATAAAGTAATTCATTGAAGGAGCTGGCTTGTAGTCATCCTTTGTATGCATAAAGACAGATTCACCAAAAACCACATTGTTGCGAGGTGAAGGTGGGGGAGGTGAGAGGCTGGTAGGAATGACCAAAGCTCTCCTTGATGGTGGGGAGTCATGGGACTACAGTGCCCATTTTCTAGAATGCTATTCTGAAGATGTTCACAGGTGAGGGCTTGTGTGCATTCAGTGTGCGTTGCTTAGGTTTCTAGTCTCTGCAGATTTTCTCCTGTTTTGAGATATCTGTCTGTTCAATGTGAGTACGAACATGTGAGGGAGCACCCTCTGTTCTTGTCCATTTTGATAAAAGGTGCCACGTTATAGTGAGAAAGGGGAGTCTCCCTTCTGATGTACAAGGCTTGCCCGAGCCTTCAGTGTCCACTAATGGTTGGATATAAGCATAAGCAGACTGGTTTTGAACATACTTGTTAGTCCTTACAGTTAACTGACATGGTGAGTTTGATCTGACATCATCATTCTCAGCTAGCTGCTCCATACCCACCTCAAAGACTTTAGCCTCAGCTGTATCTGCTCCACCTCTCTTTCATGCTGCAGTGCCTCTAATGTGGTTTCCAGGTTTGTCTCCTCTACTTTTAATTCCACCTGTCTCACTTTAATGTCAGTTTCTCTTTGTGTAAATAATGCCCTAGCTAGCACTGCTTTGGCCCCTGTCTGGTTTTCCAGCATTGCCTTGCTTGCCGCTGAGCTGCTGAATAATCTAGATGGACATTATCGAAACTGACCTGGTTTCAAGGCATTTCCTCTCCATTGTGGACATTTTAGCTTTCTGTCAAGTGGGAGCTTGCAGAATCAACCTTACCCACTGTAGACGGAATCACCATTGAGAGTGTCTTTTTACTAATCTGCTAGTAGCTAGGAATAAAGTGGCTAACCAAATCAGTGGGGCGGGGGTCATAACAACTACATGTGAATTAGAATATAATGCACCCCACAATGCAGTTACAATCATTTTAGAAAATAAACAGACATATCTATGTTAAATACAGCATACAAACAACATCTACATATTAACACATCCCCATCACTAAAGAAGTGGAATATTGTACTGTGCATGGTGGGAAAGGCACCACAAAGGCAACCTGAGTGCATCAGCTTGGTTTAGGACCCGTTATGAGAAAACATTGGGGGGGTGGGGTGTGTGTGTGTGTGTGTGTGTGTGTGTGTGTGTGTGTGTGTGTGTGTGTGTCTGTGTGTGTGTGGAGTGCTCTCAGTAACATGGAGTTTCTGGGGGCAATTTGGAAGGCACAGGATTGATATATGCCAAAGTTGAAGCAGTATTCTAAAGATAGGATGACCATCCGTGGCTGACAAAGGAAGTCAAGACAACATTAAAGCCAAAGAGAGGGCATATGACAACAGAAGGTAACTGCCTGGTTCAGGAATTGCACCGCCTCGGATCACAAGACCCTGCAGCGGATAGTGAGGTCAGCTGTAAAGATCATCGGGGTCTCCCTTCCTGCTATTACAGATATTTACACCACACGCTGCACCCGTAAAGCTAACAGCATTGTGAAGGACCCCATACATCCCTCACACAAACTCTTCTCCCTCCTGCCATCTAGCAAAAGGTACCGAAGCATTCGGGCTCTCACGACCAGAGTGTGCAACAGTTTCTTCCCCCAAGCCATCACACTCCTCAGTACTAAGAGTCTAGACCAGGGGTCAGCAACCTTTACCACTGAAAGAGCCACTTGGACCCGTTTCCCACAGAAAAGAAAACACTGGGAGCTGCAAAACCCGCTTGACATTTAAAATGAAATAACACTGCATACAACGTTTTGTTTTGCCTTTATGCTATGTATAAACAAACTATAATGTGTTGCATTTATGAAATTGATGAACTCCTGCAGAGAAAATGAAATTACATTTCTGCATGCAACAAAAACATTTTGAACTCCGAAAAAAAGACGTTGGGTTGAAGGTTACTTTTAAGTAAAATACTCAACGTCTATTTGAGTCCTTCTTGTATTTATGAAAAACGCCAAACTTAAATTTGCCGCCAGCAGCAAACCAAAAATAACGTCAGCCAGCTGTCAACCTGAAAAATAAAAGGACTATTTCACTGAACAATGAAAACATATGAATATACATAAAATAATAGGCAATTAAAATATTTATCATACTTGTTCAGGTTGACTCACACCTGACAATGCAGTCGTATTGAGTAGGGATGGATCGATGCTTAGGGGAGTGACCGGGAAGGATAATGTGTTTTTTTCCTCTCTGAACTCACAGAAGCGTTTCCCAAACGATGTTTGCATTGCGATGATTGCAGAATGTAAATACTCCGAATTTATCATGTCGTGACCTTGTTTGAACTCTCTCAAATTGGGGAAGTGAGACAATGTGCCTTTCTGTAAATCTCTGGCAAGCAACGTCAACTTGCGCTCGAATGCCAAAACATCCTCCAACATGTGCAGGGCTGTACGTCCTTACCCCGTTGAAGAGCTGTGTTCAGCGTGTTCAGGTGCGCTGTCATGTCTACCATGAAGTGTAGCTTTTCCAGCCACTCTGGCTGTTCCAGCTCAGGAAAGTTGAGCCCTTTGCTGCCCAGGAAAGTTTTCACTTCTTCCAGACACGCGACAAAGCGTTTCAGCACCTCCCCTTTGGACAGCCACTGGACTTTGTTGTGCAGCAGGTGCCCCATCAGTAGCTACTGACACCAGATGGGTGGTCTTTATTCCTTTGGCTCTTAAACAATTCAAGACAGCCTCACAGATGTCCTCCCCCAGTGTTTGGTCTTTTAGAGGTATCAACTCAATCAGTTCTTCCTGTGGCCCGGCAGAGTTTACATACCGGCAGAACAACGCTATTTGTTCAATATCACCTTTGTCTTTAGACTCGTCACAGGCAATCGAGTAGGCCACAGCTGAATTGATGTCTTTAATTTGCTGTCTTGTGATGTCTTCTGCCATTTTTATGGTTCTGTCTTTGACAGTCTTTGCAGAGAGGGGCATATCCCTGATTTTCTGCACAATTTCACTCTTGTTTTTAAAGTCCGTGAATAGATGTTCTGAAATCTTAATGAAAGATTCTTTTATATATTCACCATCTGTAAACTGCTTCCCGTGCCTGACTATTTCCTGAGCGTCAATATAACTGGCGTATGTCGTTGATTTTCCAGACTTCATCCATTTCTGGAAATGATTTTTGCTCAGATCAACCTTCCACATCAGTTCCGAAACGGCTTTTTTTCTCTCATCTCCATCCGGATATTTTTGAGCAAAGGCTGCGTGTTTATTCTGGAAATGCCTTGCGACATTTGACTTTTTGTTGTTTGCTAGTTTCTCATTGCATATTAAGCATACCGGTAAACCAGTCTCGTCAACAGTGAAAGCAAATGAATCTGTCCACGTATCATTAAACGTTCTGTTTTCTTCAGTCACTTTTCTTTTTTTAGAATTCTCCATAGTTGGCTTACCTTGGATCGAAAAATTAAAGAAATCGCGCACTGGCGGGTGTCAGGTATTGGCAGTGGTGACGTATATTAATAGCGATAAAAACACGTTGTAGCGGTGTGCTCACGCAGCCAGTAAACTGCAGTCGAATAACTTTATTCGAACTAAACAGCCTTGCTTTTAAGCCTCCCTCAACCCAGCCCCCATGGACGCAGATGCTGCAAAAGACGCGTATTCACAAACCCCCGTAGGCTATCTCCCTTAGCCAGAATGCTGGCTAATTGTGAGCCGTTTCGGATGTGCCAGGAAATGTGTCGCCACACTTAGATTGTACAAGCTCACCATAATCTTCAAATTTAGAATTACATTTCAAAAGCTAACAAACTAACATAAAATACATTTTAATTAAATACTGACCAATTATTTCCCAAAGCCACAGGGAGCCGCAGCACAGAGGTGAAAGAGCCACAAATGGCTCGGGAGCCGCAGGTTGCCGACCCCCGGTCTAGACTGACATCTACATCATTTATTATTATATTGTAATTTATCCTCTACTGTGCCTATTGTCTTGTTTATTAATTATTGTACTGCCCTGCACTGTTTTGTGCACTTTATGTGGTCCTGGGCAGGTCTGTAGTCTAGTGCAGTTTTTTATGTTGTTTTACATAGTCTTGTGTAGCCTTGTGCTGTCTCACATAGCCTAGTGTAGTTTTGTGTTGTTTCATGTAGCACCAGGGTCCTGGAGGAACATTGTTTCATTTTTACTGTGTACAGTACCAGCAGCTGATGGTCAAAGTGACAATAAACTTGACTTGACTTGAATGCAAGAACAGATGAAATATGTGATAAGCTAGCCAATAATACTAAAGAGGATACCAAAAGTCATATGCCCTCTCTTTGGCTTTAATGCTGTCTTTGACTTCTTTTGTCAGCCACATCCCCCTTATTTGGTCCTTTCAACATTCAGTAGATTTCAATTACCCCGATGGAAATCAGATAGATATTACTACTGCGTGGATGGTAGCTAATTATGATCTCTCTTCAAACGTTATCTGCATAGTTGTTGACCACATAACATCCAGTATTTCTATCCTGTGTCAACAGCCTGACTGTGATCAGAGTAGCAAAAACCACTGCGCTGACCACCAAATGTCATCTCCTACAATTATTTATACAAGTTTTAACTAGGTCAGAAAGTGATGTTTTCCTATCTACCACTCTAACTGTCTTCTGTTACCATTGCGGTTATCTTCACTGTCCAAATTGGAGTGGCCCATATATCCCTTGTCATGGTCAGTTTGATTCTCCACCCTTTGTCTCTCCTCCCATCTCTGCAGCTGCCAGAATTTACAAATGCAGGCCTGAGGTTCTAGGGGCTTATCTATGGAAAATAGTGCCTATGGCAAGCACTGAAATTGCACCCCTGTCCAAACATCTGACACCCATCTTTTAGATAACTTTACCATAATATCGGCTCAAAAATTCAAGTCAAGCCCATTAATCTTTTAATTAACAAATTATGGCACTATATCAAAATTATAATTGCACCTTCCTTGCTTTCACTGATGCAAATTGGTCTATGATATGATCAAAGTCAGTTTTTTTCAGTTTCTTCTCTTTCTACACTCAGCAGAGCAAGATCACAGAGTCTGCCTTGACCCATGGAGGCTCTCAAATATGAAAGTATTAGTTTTAACTTGCAGAATGATCTCTCACAGCTGGCGATGGAAACTGCAATGGTTAGCATTATCCAAATAGCAATGCGAAGATTGGGGAAGACGCACTCATCTCCATACTGAACAATAAATTCAAGAAGTTCTTCAGGTCTTGATATTTCCATGTTGACCCGCCTTGATAGCAACATTCTGCAATCCAAAATTTCTTCATATAGCTGCTGTTCATATAATGCTGTCCGTCAACATCAGAGTTGTAGAATTCACCCAAATTTTCCCACTTCTTCTTTCGGTCGTTACTGTCGGCATCGTAACACAGTCCCTTGACATCGAGAAGGAACCCAAACTTGGCATCAGTGTCATGCAAATGAGCGAACCTTTCATCCATTTCTCTGTGAAGACGGTTAAGTGTTCCCTTCATTACTCTTTCCATTTCCTCCTTAGCTATTAACTCAGCGTCTCTTGAGTTCTCATCAGCCATTCATTTCTTTTGTCTCTGATGTCTTTCAACTTCAATATTCCATTCTTGACAGAGACCAACTCCTTCTTCGAGTGACTCACTGACCAACACTTCTATTTCATCATAAAAGTGATCTCAGAGGGCTTTCAAATCCAGGGCAGCATCATATATAATAACCATATAACAATTACAGCAAGGAAACAGGCCATCTCGGCCCTTCTAGTCCGTGCCGAACGCTTACTCTCACCTAGTCCCACTGACCTGCACTCAGCCCATAACCCTCCATTCCTTTCCTGTCCATATACCTATCCAATTTTTTTTTAATGACAATATCGAACCTATCGTGGAAGTTCATGCTAGGATTCTGCAGCCTCTTTTGAATATGGTCAATGGGAATGAGTACTTTGTTCCAAAATCCTAGCAAAATCAGAAAATTGTAACTCATCAACATACGGTTGTACAGCTGCCTTGCGTCACTTCTTGTTTCACTGGTCTCATTTTCATTGCCTATCATGTCCTGGAGAACTTGAAGTATCTCCTCAAGGTACTTGTTGACGGGCTTCACTGCTTCTGTCCTTGCACTCCACCTGGTTTCGGACTCTGACTTAACAACCACAGGCATGGCATTTTTGAGTTTTTCCCAGTGCTGTGTTGAACGAGAGAAAAACACATAGAGAGCTTTTTTTTTCACTCTCCGAAGATGGCTTGTCTGACTTTAATAGAAGCTGCTCAGTGGCACCCCCATTCAAGTGATGCCCAGGGCACGTGCCTTACCTGCCATACCTTAGAAACGCCACTGTGAGGTTCTTCTGATGTTTTTTGTTGTGTAAGTTTTCTTTTCATGCCTTCCAGACAGATCATTCTACACACAAGCACATCAAAATAGTACAAAGAAAAGCTGAATACAGAAAGAAGTGTTATAATTGCAGGGAAAGTTATTGGTTTGTTATTATCATATGCACCAAGGTACAGTGAAAAGCTTGTCTTACATACTCTTTACAAAGATAAATTCATTAGACAGTACATTGAGGTAGAACAAGATAAAACAATAGGATAAGTAAGGGGAGTAAGCAGTCAGGACAGGGTTCCCCTGTGGCCATTCCCCTCAGTAACAAGAATTACCTCTCTGAGGGGGTGGGGGATGACCGCTCAGGGCACAGCAGCAACAGCCAGATCAATGGAAATGCGGCCAGCTCTGAGGCTCAGCTGGGAAGGATAACGTCAGGCAGAGTAGTAGTGATAAGAGACTCGATAGTTAGAGGGGGCGGAGGCAGACAGAAGATTCTGTGGCTGCAAAAGAGAAGCCAGGCTGGTGTGTGGCCTCCTAGGTGCAAAAGTCCACAATATCTGAGAGCGGCTGCAAAGGTTCTCAAGAGGAAAAGTGAAGTGCCGAAGGTTGTGGTGCACATTGGCATCAATGACATAGGTATAAATGTCATAAGGGTGGGCACTGGGAGTGGACCCAGATGCAAGACATGGACACTGAAGTACTAGGAATTGGACTGGACTAGAGTTAGGGATGGGACAGGACACAGACTAGGTGCTGGGACAGGAACACAAACTTGGGCTAGGACTTTGGCTAGGAAAACGAGACCAGGACAAGGAACTGGGAACTAGGAGCCAGGGCTTGGACTCTGAGCCAGAGACTGGACAAGGACGCAGAACCTGGGTTTTGACTCAGGTTTGGACCCCAGAACTAGGCAAGGACATGACATGACTACAGGACTGGACGTGGCTTGGGTTCCTCAAGGCTTGGCTGCAGGACTAGGCAGGGCTTGGTTTCTTCGAGGCTTGGCTGCAGGACTAGACATGGAACTCCTGCACAGGAAGAGGCACATGGACAGGACAAGAACCTGAAGCCTTGACTCGATCTTGGGACACCTGAACATGGAGCCTTGGTCTTGAGAGAACAAGAATACAGAGCCTTGGTCTTGAGAGAGACAGGAACACAGGGACATGGAACACAGAGCCAGGACCCCTCCTTAGGAACAGGACGGGGCTGGGGCACTACACAGAGTCAGGACTCCTCCTAGGGAGCAGGACATAGGGCCTGGACTCATACACAGAACACTGAGAGACGGTTCCCAACACAAGGTAGCGGCAAACGGCCGGACCTACCTAGTGAAGGCATGGACACAGAGACGGTTCTCAACACAAGGTAGCGGCAAGTGGCTGGACCCACCTAGTGAAGGCGTGGACACAGAGACAGTTCCAAACAATTATAGACAGTTTCTTATCTAGACACAGCAAGGCTCCGGTCTTGCTCCGGTGGTAGAACTTGACAGCAATGCAGGGGAGGACACAGGTGAGGTTGCAGGCAAGACTTCAGGAAGAAGGTGAAGGGAAGGGGAGGGAACAGTCCAGCCTAAAATGAGAATCAGGTACCTCAATTAGAGCTCCCAACAGAACAAGGGAAAACTGAAAAACCTGGAATAAGAAACGATGGACTGGACTGCAAACCGGAATGCAGACTTCATGGAACGGACCATGACAATAAAGGGGGAAGAGGTCCTGTGCAATGAGTATAGGGAGTGAGGGAAAATGTTGACAGCACAATCTCCAAGTCAGTAATTTCCAGATTCCTCCCAATACCACATGCTAGTCAGGGCAGGAATAAGATGATAGTACAGATGAATGAATGGCCAAGGAAGTGGTGTAGGGAGCAGGGGTTCAGATGACTGGATCATTGTGTTATCTACAAAAAGGACAGGTAACATCTGAACCTGAGGGAGACCAATATCCTTGTAGACAGGTTTGTTAGAGCTGTTTGAGTGGTTTTAAACTGTTGGTAGGTGTCAAAGGTGGGAACCAGAGTGACAGGACTGAGGATAGGGTAGTTGACAACAAATCAATGCAGTATGTAGTGAGATTGTGAGGAAGGACAGGAAAATGATAGGAAATACTGCAATCAGGTTTATTATCAACGGCATGTGATGTGAAATTTGTTAACTTAGCAGCAGCAGTTCAATGCAATACATAATCTAGCAGATAAAAAATAATAAATTAAATAATAATAATAATAATAATAAACAAGCAAGTAAATCAATTACAGTATACGTATACTGAATAGATTAAAAAAACATTAAAAACATTTTGTGGCAGACCATTCCACAGATTTACTACTCTCTGACTAAAATGATTCATCCTACCTCCATTCTAAATGGTCACCCCTCAGTCTTGAGAAAGCCACAAAAAGGCATCTTGGGACCCTTCTGCAGGCTTTGGAGTTCCTTTCTCAAAGCATCATCTCTCTTCAGCTGGGCAGACAAAAAGTCTCTAAACAGATATCCCAGGGAGGGTTTGGAGGTAGTGCCACTTGAAGGCCCTTCTGCTTCTGACCAAAGTTTGGTCCTGGGCTGAAGTTCTTCCTCCTCTGAGGTCCCTGCTGCTTCACAGGCACCTGCTTCTCTTTTAGTCTCAGGGGTTCCCTGACATGAGACTGCAACCCCACTTTTCACTGAGTTGAACATACCCCTTTTTGATTGGCTATATGTTAGATATATGGGTTATGAGCAAAGAAAAAAATGACTGGAGTCGCTTAGCACATTTCACCCTTAGTACAAGGGTGTTTATTAGGTGCATCAAAATCAAACTTGCAAAAATTAGTGAAAATAGAGAAAAGAAAACTACAATGTTCACAAAAAAATCTGCCAGAGTGCACAATAACAGTTTTGTACTTATACTTGTCCAGTGTGAAATCCTGGCAGCCCCCATCCCTCTCTATTACTGAGGTAGTTTGGCTGCTAGAGACTAGTTGTGTTCCGCAGGAGTCAGTGTTAGGAATGCATTTTTTATGCTGCATATCAATGATTTAGATGATAGAATAGATGGTTTTGATGCCAATTTTTCAGATGATACAAAGATTGTTGGACAGGCAAGTAGTGTTGAGGAAACAGGTAGGCTGCAGAAAGACTTCAACAGATTAGTAGAATGGGCAAGAGAGTGGCAAATGAAATTAAATGATGGAAAATGCATGGTCATACACTTTGGTAGTAGAAATAAGTGTGTAGACTATTTTCTAAATGGGAAGAAAATCCAAAATTCTGAAATGCAAAGTTACTTGGGAGTCCTGGTGAAGAACATCCCAAAGGTTAACTTGCAGCTCAAGTCATTGGTGAGCAAAGCAAATACCATGTTAGCATTAATTTCAAGAGGTCTAGAATACAAGAGCAAGGATGTGATGCTGAGGTTTTATAAGGCACTGGTGAGGCCTCACCTTGAGTATTATGAACAATTTTTGGCTCCTCATCTAAGAAAAGATGTGCTGGCATTGGAGAGGGTTGAGAGGAGGTTCACAAGGATGATTCCAGGAATGAGAGGGTTATCATATAAGGAATGTTTAATGGATCTGGGTCTGCATTCACTGGAATTCAGAAAGATGAGGGGGGCTCTCATTGAAACCTTTTGAATGTTGAAAGGCCTATACAGAGTAAATGTGGAAAGGATGTTTCCCATGCTGAAGGAGTCTAGGACAAGAAAGCACAGCCTCAGAATAGAGGGGTGTCCATTTAAAACAGATGCAGAGAAATTTCTTTAGCTAGAAGGTGATGAATCTATGGGATTTATTACCACATACAGCTGTGCAAGCCAGGTCTTTGAATGTACTTATGGCAGAGCATGATGGGTTCTTGATTGGAAATGGCATCAAAGGTTACGGGGAGAAGGCCAGGGAGTGGGGATGAGGAAGGGAAAAAAGGATCAGCCATGATTGAATGGTGGACCAAATGGCCTAATTCTGCTCCTGTGTCTCCTGGTCTTATGGTCTAACAGCCTGATAGTGGAGTCTGCAACAAGTCACATGGATGTCAGAAATAGTCTGCAAATGATCCTATAGGACTATTCATACCAGAACAAATGAGCAGAATGTGTAGTACCAAGAAGGGTGAAACTGGAACTACCAACACCACTCTAGAGGTTTTGTCAATAGATTCTCCATGATGGAAAATGGAAACTGAAAAACAGGATGTGGCATTTATATAGAATGCCATGATCACCTTCAGAAACAGTTCTAGAAATACACAGATTTCCTAGTAATGTATGTGGCTAGCCACTGCGAATCAGGATGTGTGCATGTAGTAGCTTAGCCTGCTGAAATGAGTGTTGAGAATGAACTGCAGTAACGGATGTGGTCAGCCTCTGACAGTCAGTATATACTCAACTGGCAGTGTAACTGTGGATTGCAGGAAGATTTTAAAAAGCAAATTAAAAATTGTAATTATTAGTACCCTTCTTAAAATAAATCATCCAAGTAGCTCAGGAGCACAGAAGGGGTATAATTAAAATAGAGTGTGCTACATATTTTCCCTATGGAGGAAAATACAGGCAGATCAACTAACAAGGTGATATAGCTAAGAAGGAGACTTATGACAACCTCGAGTAGTCATAGATATAGAGACACAGAGAAGTACAGCACAGAAATGGGCCCTTTGGCCCATCTAGTTATGCCAAAACCATTTAAACTGCCTACTCCTATTCACCTGCACCAGAATGATAGCCCTCCATATCTCTACCATCCATGTACCTATTCAAACTTCTCTTAAAAGTTCAATTCGAGCTCATGTGCACCACTTATACTGGCAGCTCACGACCCTCTGAGTGAAGAAGTTTCCCATCATTTTACCATTAAACTTTTCATCTTTCTCCCTTAACTCATGACTTCTGGTTGTAATCCCACCTAACCTCAATGGAAAAAGCCTGCTTGCATTTACCCTATCTACACCCCTTGTAATTTGGTACACATCAATCAAATTTTCTCTCAATCTACTATGTTCTTAAGAATGCAGTCTTAACCTATTCAATCTTTACTGACAATTCAGGTCATCCAGACCCAGCAACATCCTTGTAAATTTTCTTCTGTACTTTTTCAACCTTGTTACATCTTTCCTGTAGGTAGGTGACCAAAACTGCATGCAATACTCCAAATTATGCCTTACCAATGTCTTATACAATTTCAACTTAACATCCTATCTCCTGTGTTCAGTACATTGATTTATGAAGGCCAATGTGCCAAAAGCTTTCTTTTAGACTTTGTCTACATGTGACACCATTTTCAATAAATTATGGATCTACATTCCCAGATCCCTTTGTTCTACCGCACTCCTCAATGCCCTACCATTCACTGTGAAAGACATACCCTGGTTGGTCCTACCGAAGTGCATTTGTTTCTTCATTAAATTCCATCTGCCATATTTCAGCCCATTTTTTCAACTTATGCAGATCCCTCTGCAAGCCATGATTCCCAATGTCAATGCCCACTACACCCCCAAACTTGACGTCATCTGCAAATTTGCTGATCTGGTTCACCACATTATCATTCAGTTCATTGATACAGATGACAAACAACAAAGGACACAGCACCGATCCCTGCAGCATACCACAACTCAAAGGCCTCCAGTCAGAGAGGCAACCATTTACTATGTTACGGATTCTGCAACAATAAATATATAAGTGAGGCAGGGGTTTTATAACAAATAAAACATTTATTAAACATGGAAAAACAAACCCCCCCAAAAGTAAACAAACCACTAACGTAACCGGAAGTCAGCTGCTGTGCGGCAGCTTAAACAGTTCTTAAAGCAATGAAGCTTAAACAGTTCTTAAAGCGATGTTGCAAAAACAGTTCTTCAAAGTAGTACTGCAAAAGTTCAAAATGCTTACAGTCCATTAAAGGAGAGACTTTTTAGACAATTTAAATTCTCTTTCACATCGTGTCGTTGCGGTTCCCAGTTGAACTATACTTTTCCCATGGAGAATTTACGAAGATGAAAATGAAACGGCTTAAAAGCACTGATCGTTCCTTTACAAAACTGTGCCCAAACCCTTTCTGCTATTCACAAGGGTTACCAGAGGGACAGTCAACGAATTCCTTCTGAATGAGGATCAAACAAGGTCGAACCCGTTTCACAGTCGAAATCGACTTTCCTTGCTCTTTTAACTCCCAAACTCCGATCTTCACTCTCCACTGATTTTTAACCGGCAGTGTTATAAAGAAACTGCCGGCAATGACCTTTTAAACTTTAGGCATTAAATAAAACTCCATCTTTCAACCAAACTGCGTCATAACGTTGGACCACGCAGTGGCATGGAATCAAAATGGCAAATCCAGCTACGAACTGCCCCTCCTCACAGGGAGGAGTCCTCCTTTTATACCCTGTAAAAAAAACCTGTCACATGACCTCTGCTGGCGGGAAAATGACGTCACTCCACCATCACAAGACCACTACCTTAAGTCCAGTATAGCTTCAACACCACTGTCACGTGTCACGGGTACGTAACAACTACAACTCTCTAGCTTCTCCCATAAAGCCAATGTCAAAGCCAATTTACTACCTTGTCTTCAATGCCTCACCACTGAACCTTCTTAACCAAAAGGAGACAGATAAATCGGTGACTGTCAGGAGAGGGAAGGGGGAACATCAAATAGCGGAGAACACCCCTGTGGCCATCCTGCTGAACAATAAGTACTCAATTTTGAGTACTGTTGGATGGCGGAATGACCTACCTGAGGAAACAACAGCAGCTGTGCCTCTGCACTGAGTCTAGTCCTGTGGCTCAGAAGAGTTGGGAACTGAAGAGAATGGCAGCAGTAATAGTCAGGGGGACAGATAGTTAATTCCGTGGATGTGGAAAGGGAACATGGCTGGTAGTTTGTCTCCCATGTTCCAAGTTCTGAGGTGTTTTTGAATGTGTCCATAATATCCTGAAAAGGGAGGGTGAGCAGCCAGAAGACGTGGTACATATTGTTACCAATGATACAGGAAGGAGGTCCTGAAAAAAAAATATAGGGAATTAGAATCTCGGGATTGCTGCCTGAGCCACGTGACAGTGAGGATAGGAATAGAATGAGGTGGCAAATAAATGTGTAGTTGAAGGATTGGAGCAGGGCTCAGGGATTCAGATTTGTGGATAACTGGGAGCTCTTCTGGGGCAGGTGTGACCTGTACAAAAGGGACAGGTTGCACTTGAATCCAAGGGGGACCGATATTCTTGCGGGCAGATTTACAAGAGCTGTTGGGAATGGTTTAAACTAATATGACAGGGGGATGGGAACCAGGATGTTAGAGCTGAGGATGAGCCAGCAGGTTTACAACTAGATGATGGGGGTAAAATTAATGTAAGGAAGGACAGGCCAATGATTGAATACAAATGCAGACAGTGCAAAGAGTTAAACTGTACCACAGGGGCAAAATTCTAAAGGGTGAAGAATGCAGGACGGAAGGTGCTATATTTAAATGCACATAGCAATCAGTATACGATGGATGAACTTGTGGCGCAATTAGAAATTGCTCAGTATGACGTTGTGGGCATAATGAGTAGTGGCTAAAAGAAGGCCATAGTTGGGAGTTTAACATTGAAGGATATACTTTGCAATGAAAGGACAGGCAGGAAGGCACAAGCAGTGGTGTGGCTGTGTTGGTAAGAGATGGAAGTACATCTTTAGAAAGAGGTGACATAGAGTCAGAAAATGTCAAATCTTTGAGGGTAGAATTAAGAAACCACAGGGGTAGAAAAACTATTATGGGAATCATATATAGACCTCCAAATAGTAGCCAAGATGTGGGGTTGAGATTGTAAAGGGAGCTGGAAAAGGCATGTAATAAGAGTAATGACATAATTGTAATTGGGGACTTGAATATGCAAGGGGATTGGGAAAATCGGATTGATCTCAGATCGCAAGAGAGGGATATTGTTGATAGCCTATGAGATGCTTTTAGAGCAGCTTCTGCTTGAGCTTACTTGGAGAATAGCTATCTTAGAAGTGGTATTGTGTAATAACCCAGACTTTATTAGTCAGCTTAACATAAAGTAAACCTGAGGAGGCAGTGATCATAATATGATTGAATTCATACTGCAATTTGACAGGGGGAAGCATAACTGATATGTACAGGTGGACAATCCCTTATCCAAAATCCTTGGGGCGAGTTGCATTTCGGAATTCAGAATTTTTCGGATTTCAGAAAATTGATAATTATATTGATAATTAACCTGTCTCAGTGCTGGTGGACTTTAGGACCTGGGGAGCTCCGGACCAACACACATCCTCCCACATACTTTAAATCATCTTCAGATTACTTATAATAGACAATAGACAATAGGTGCAGGAGTAGGTCATTCAGCCCTTCAAGCCAGCACCGCCATTTAATGTGATCATGGCTGATCATCCACAATCAGTACCCCATTCATGCCTTCTCCCCATATCCCTTAACTCCGCTACCTTTAAGAGCTTTATCTAACTGTTTCTTGAAAGCATCCAGAGAATTGGCCTCCACTGCCTTCTGAGGCAGAGCATTCCAAAGATCCACAACTCTCTGGGTGAAAAAGCTTTTCCTCAACTCTGTTCTAAATGCCCTACCCTTTATTCTTAAACTGTGGCCTCTGGTCCTGGATTCCCTGACATCGGGAACATGTTTCTTGCCTCTAGAGTGTCTAATCCTTTAATAATCTTATATGTTTCAATCAGATCTCCTCTCATACCTCTAAATTCTGGTGTATACAAGCCCATTCGCTCCAATCTTTCAACATATGACAGTCCCGCCATCCCGGGAAATAACTTTGTGAACCTACGCTGCACTCCCTCAATAGCAAGAATGTCCTGCCTCAAATTTGGAGACCAAAACTGAACACAATACTCCAGGTGTAGTCTCACCAGGGCCCTGTACAACTGCAGAAGGACCTCTTTGCTCCTATACTGAACTCCCCTTGTTATGAAGGCCAACATGCCATTAGCTTTCTTCACTGCCTGCTGTACCTGCATGCTTACTTTCAGTGACTGATGTACAAGAAAACCTAGATCTCGTTGTACTTCCCTTTTCCTAACTTGACACCATTCAGAGAGTAATCTACCTTCCTGTTCTTGCCACCAAAGTGGATAACCTCACATTTATCCACATTAAACTGCATTTGCCCACTCACCCAACCTGTCCAAGTCACCCTGCATTCTCCTAACATCCTCCTCATATTTCACACTGCCACCCAGCTTTGTGTCATCTGCAAATTTGCTAATGTTACTTTTAATCCCCTCATCTAAATCATTGATGAATATTGTAAATAGCTGCAGTCCCAGCACCGAGCCTTGTGGTACCCCACTAGTCACTGTCTGCCTTTCTGAAAAGGACCCGTTAATCCCTACTCTTTGTTTCCTATTTGCCAACCAATTTTCTATCCATGTTAGTACCCTACCCCCAATACCATGTGCTCTAATTTTGCCCACTAATCTCCTATGTGGGACCTTATCAAAGACTTTCTGGAAGTCCAGGCACACAACATCCACTGGCTCTCTCTTGTCCATTTTCATAGTTACATCCTCAAAAAATTCCAGAAGATTAGTGAAGCATGATTTCCCCTTCATAAATCCATGCTGACTCGGACCGATCCTATTTTACTGCTACCCAAATGTGCCACTATTTCATCTTTTATAATTGACTCCAGCATCTTCCCCACCACTGATGTCAGGCTAACTGGTCTATAATTCCCTGTTTTCTCTCTCCCTCCTTTCTTAAAAAGTGGAATAACATTAGCTACCCTCCAATCCCCTGGAACTGATCCTGAATCTATAGAACATTGGAAAATGATTACCAATGCACCCACAATTTCTAGAGCCACTTCCTTAAGTACCCTGAGATGCAGACCATCAGGCCCTGGGGATTTATCAGCTTTCAGTCCTAACAGTCTACCTAGCACCATTTTCTGCCTAATGTGAATTTCCTTCAGTTCCTCCATTACCCTAGGTCCCCTGGCCACTATGACATCTGGGAGATTGTCTGTGTCTTCCTTAGTGAAGATAGATCCAAAGTACCTGTTCAACTCGTCTGCCATTTCCTTGTTCCCCATAATAAATTCAACCGTTTCTGCCTTCAAGGGTCCAACTTTGGTCTTAATACCTAATACAATGTAAATGCTTTGTAAATAGTTGTTATACTGTATTGCTTAGGGAATAATGACAAGAAAAAAAGACTGTACTTGCTCAAACAACGAGTGCTGAAGAGCGAATTTCAGGTTTTCCTGATTCACACTCTTTTACAAATACTATTATAGTTCATTTACAGAGTAATACGTGGTGGTGGCATCCATTGGTCTCGAGAGACCATGGATCTGCGCCTGGGCAGGGCTGTATGGGAGACCGGCAGTTGCCCAAGCTGCAGGCCTTCCCCTCTCCACGCCACCGATGTTGTCCAAGGGACAACTAGGACCCATGCAGCTTGGCACCGGTGACATCGCAGAGCAATGTGTTGTTAAGTGCCTTGCTCAAGGACACACGCTGCCTGAGCTGAGGCTCAAACCAGTGACCTTCAGGTTACTAGTCTGATGCCTTGCCCACTAGGCCACGTGCCAGCACACAGAGTAATATACTGATAAATGAAATAGTGGAATAATTATAGACTATGAATACAATAGTACATTTTATTTCCAACAAATACATTCAATAAAACATAAAAATATACAGATTCAAATGAACCATATCAAACACATAGTAAATGACTTATTGGAATAAATGTAGAATGTAAATACTCTAGGACACATACAGGTTCAAGCTAAGCTAAATACGTGCAGGTACCTCCAGTTTAGTTGCATTATGTCTGAAAAACAAAGCTAAATACTCTACAGGTACCTGATGGGCCAGGAACAGTATTCTCAAGTTATGAAGCAGCACTACGACAGATGGCATTTTTAATTACCCTAGTAGCAGCAGAGATACCAAGGAGCAGATTGGGAGGCAGATTTTGGAAAGATGCCAAAATAACAGGGTTGTTATCATGGGTGACTTTAACTTCCCTAATATTGATTGGCACCTTATTAGTTCCAAGAGTTTAGATGGGGCAAAGTTTGTTAAGTGTGTCCAGGATGGATTCCTGTCACAGTATGTTGACAGGCCAACTAGGGGGAATGCCATACCAGATCTAGTATTAGGTAACAAACCGGGTCAGGTCACAGATCTGTCAGTGCAGGAGCACCTGGGGGACAGTGATCACCGCTCCCTGACCTTTAGCATTATCATGGAAAAAGATAGAATCAGAGAGGACAGGAAAATTTTTAATTGGAGAAGGGCAAATTATGAGGCAATAAGGCTAGAACTTGCAGGTATGAACTGGGATGATGTTTTTTCAGGGAAATGTACTATGGACATGTGGATGATGTTTAAGGATCTCTTGCAGGATGTTAGGGATGAATTTGTCCCGGTGAGGAAGATAAAGAATGGTAGGGTGAAGGAACCATGGATGACAAGTGAAGTGGAAAATCTGGTCAGGTGGAAGAAGGCAGCATACATGAGGTTTAGGAAGCAAGGATCAGATGGGTTTATTGAGGAATATAGGGTAGCAAGAAAGGAGCTTAAGAAGGGGCTGAGAAGAGCAATAAGGGGGCATGAGAAGGCCTTGGCAAGTAGGGTAAAGGAAAATCCCAAGGCATTCTTCAATTATGTGAAGAACAAAAGGATGACAGGAGTGAAGGTAGGACCAATTAGAGATAAAGGTGGGAAGATGTGCCCGGAGGCTATGGAAGTGAGCGAGGTACTCAATGGATACTCCTCTTCGGTATTCACCACTGAGAGGGAACTTGATAATGGTGAGGACAATATGAGTGAGGTTGATGTTCTGGAGCATGTTGATATTAAGGGAGAGGAGGTGTTGGAGTTGTTAGAATACATTAGGATGGATAAGACCCCGGGGCCTGATGGAATATTCCCCAGGCTGCTCCACGAGGCGAGGGAAGAGATTGCTGAACTTCTGGCTAGGATCTTTATGTTGTCCACGGGAATGGTACCGGAGGATTGGAGGAAGGCAAATGCTGTCCCCTTGTTCAAAAAAGGTAGTAGGGATAGTCCAGGTAATTACAGACCAGTGAGCCTTACATCTGTGGTGGGAACGCTGTTGGAAAAGATTCTTAGAGATAGGATCTATAGGCATTTAGAGAATCATGGTCTGATCAGGGACAGTCAGCATGGCTTTGTGAAGGGCAGATTGTGCCTAACAAGCCTGATAGAGTTCTTTGAGGAGTTGACCAGGTATATTGATGAGCGTAGTGTAGTGGATGTGACCTACATGGATTTTAGTAAGGCATTGGTTCCAAATGGTAGGCTTATTCAGGAAGTCAGAAGGCATGGGATCCAGGGAAGTTTGGCCAGGTGGATTCAGAATTGGCTTGCCTGCAGAAGGCGGAGGGTTGTGGTGGAGGGAGTACATTCAGATTGGAGGGTTGTGACTAGTGGTGTCCCACAAGGATCTGTTCTGGGACCTCTACTTTTTGTGATTTTTATTAACGACCTGGATGTGGGGGTAGAAGGGTGGGTTAGTTTGCAGATGACACAAAGGTTGGTGGTGTTGTAGATAGTGTAGAGGATTGTCGAAGATAGCAGAGAGACATTGATAGGATGCAGAAGTGGGCTGAGAAGTGGCAGATGGAGTTCAACCCGGAGAAGTGTGAGGTGGTACACTTTGAAAGGACAAACTCCAAGGCAGAGTACAAAGTAAATGGCAGGATACTTGGTAGTGTGGAGGAGCAGAGGGATCTGGGGGTACATGTCCACAGATCCCTGAAAGTTGCCTCACAGGTAGATAGGGTAGTTAAGAAAGCTTATGGGGTGTTATCTTTCATAAGTCGAGGGATAGAGTTTAAGAGTCGCAATGTAATGATGCAGCTGCATAAAACTCTAGTTAGGCCACACTTGGAGTACTGTGTCCAGTTCTGGTCACCTCACTATAGGAAGGATGTGGAAGCATTGGAAAGGGTACAGAGGAGATTTACCAGGATGCTGCCTGGTTTAGAGAGTATGGATTATGATCAGAGATTAAGGGAGCTAGGGGTTTACTCTTTGGAGAGAAGGAGGATGAGAGGAGACATGATAGAGGTGTACAAGATATTAAGAGGAATAGACAGAGCGGACAGCCAGTGCCTCTTCCCCAAGGCACTACTGCTCAGTACAAGAGGACATGGCTTTAAGGTAAGGGGAGGGAAGTTCAAGGGGGATATTAGAGGAAGGTTTTTCACTCAGAGAGTGGTTGGTGCGTGGAATGCACTGCCTGAGTCAGTGGTGGAGGCAGATACACTAGTGAAATTTAAGAGCCTACTAGACAGGTAAATGGAGGAATTTAAGGTGGGGGGTTACATGGGAGGCAGGGTTTGAGGGTCGGCACAACATTGTGGGCCGAATGGCCTGTAATGTGCTGTACTATTCTATGTTCTATGTCCTAAAGACTTCTTCAAGTGTCATCTGTCCCTTTAACATAAGTTTACATCTAAGCAATCTCTCCTTAACTGAGTAAACTGCCATAATCTCTTGCTTACTGATAAATGCACATTGTTCAAGGCCAGCAATTAACTGATCACACATTTTCACCATATCTTCTAGAACATAGAACATACAATAGTACAGAACAGTACAGGCCCTTTGGCCCACAATGTTGTGCCGACCCTTAAACCCTGCCTCCCATATATCCCCCCATCTTAAAATGGTCTATGGGGATTTTTTCACCTGTGTTCACTATGTCATTATCATCACTACTATCTGCATGCTTATCTGTATTTAACACCATTTCAGCAAATTCCCCATCACTCAAGGAATACACTACAGGTGCATCATTGTCAATGTTCAGCATTTCTTCGATGTCAGCTTCCTCTAACCTATCTACACTTTTGTTCGATAACATTTTAGCAGAGGTTACGAGGTTCGATATCATCGTCCTCTCATTAGTGACACGAAATTCTTCAAAGTCTTGATCTGTAGGTTCATTTACATCAAACATCGTTGTAGGCCAAAGCCTGTGCCAAGCATTTGTTAATGTTAATTTATCAACATCATTCCAAGCATCAGTAACTGCGTAAATGGCATCCTTAACATTGGACTCTTTCAGGAAGTCTTGGATTCCTACTCCTCTGTTGACTGCAGAAAGCATACAATTCAAAAACTAGTCTTTATACTTGCTCTTCATGGAGCATAAAATTCCTTGAGTGATGTCAGCTGTTGGCACGCCAAACAAGCCTTGTTACAACATGCTTCACACTCTGCGACAAAACTTCAGTTTTCAGAGCTTTTCGCATTTCAGAATTTCGGATAAGGGATTGTGGACCTGTATCAGTACTACAATGAAATGAAAGGAATTACAGAGGCATGAGAGAGGATCTTGCCCATATGGATTGGAGGAAGATACTGGCAAGATGATGGCAAAACAGAGATGGCCGAAGTTTCTGGGAACAGTTCAAAAGGTGCTTGATAGATATGTCCCACAGAGGAAGAAGTTCTCAAATGGCAGAAGTAGGAAACCATGGCTGACAAAGGAAGTTAAGAACAGCATAAAAGATAAGGAAAAGGCATACAAGGTAGCAAAAGTGAGTGGGAAGTTGGATGATTGGGAAGCTTTTAAAATCCAGCAAAAGGTAACTAAAAAAACTACAAGGTAAAAGGTGAAATATAAGGGCAAACTAGCTAATAATATAAAGCAGAATGCCAAAAGTTATTTCAGTTATATAAAGAATAAAAGAAGTGTTGATATTAGACCACTGGAAAATGATGCTGGTGAGGTACTAATGTGGGACAAAGAAATGGCAGATGAACTTAATGGGTACTTTTCAACTGTCTTTGCTTTGGAAAACACTAGCAGTGTGCCGGAAATCTGTGAGTATCAGGGAGCAGGAGTGAGTACCATTGCTATTACAAATGAAAAACTGCTAGGCAAGCTGAAAGGTCTTAGGTGGATAAAACACCTGGGCCAAATGGACTACATCCCAGAGACCTGAGAGAGGTTGTTGAAGAAATAACAAATTCATTTGTCATGATCTTTCAAGATTCACTTGGTTGTGGCATAGTCCCGGAGGACTGGAAGATTGCAAATGTCACTTCACTCTTTAAGAAGGGAGGAAGACAAAAGAGAAGAAATTATAGGTCAGTTAGCCTAAACTCAGTGGTTGGGAAAGTGTTGGAGTCCATTATTAAGGATAAGGTTTCAGGGTACTTGGAGACTAATGATAAAATAAGTCAAAGTCATCATGGTTTCTGTAAAGGGAAATCTTGTCTGACAAATCGTTGAGAATTCTTCGTAGAAACATGGAAAACCTACAGCACAATACAAGCCCTTGGGCCTGCAGTGCTGTGCCGAACATGTACTTACTTTAGAAATTACCTAGCGTTACATATAGCCCTCTATTTTTCTAAGCTCCATGTACCTATCCAGGAGTCTCTTAAAAGACCCTATTGTATCCGCCTCCACCGCTGTCGCTGGCCACCCATTCCATGCACTCACCACTGGCTGTGTAAAAAACTTACCCCTGACATCTCCTGTATACCTACTTCCAAGAGTAGGTTCTTCCTTCTTTGAGGTAGTAGCAAGCAGAGTGGACAGGGGAGAGGAAGTAAATGTCATTTACTTGGATTTTCAAAAGCCATTTGATAAAGTGCCACACATGAGGCTGCTTAACAAGGTAAAATCCTATGACATTACAGGAAAGATACTGGCATGGATAGCAGAACTGCTGACAGACAGGAGGCAGCAAGTGGGAATAAAGGGGGGCTTTTCTGGTTGGCTGTCAATGACCAGTGATATTCCTCTGGGACCAGTATAGGGACCACTACTTTTCACATTATCAATCTTAGATAAAGGAATTGATGGCTTTGTGGCTGTGCTCCTATGTCTTATGGTCTTATAGTCTTATGCTTTACATGGTTTCAGTAAGGACTCAATGGGCCAAAGGGTCAATTTCTGTACTGTACTTTTCTATGACTCTATGACTCATTGAAAACAGCATCCATCATCAGAGACTCCCACCATCCAGCCATACTCTCTTATCGCTACTGCCATCAGGAAGAGATACAGGAACCTCAGAACTCACACCACCAGCTTCAGGAACAGTTACTACCCCTTTAACATCAGGCTCTTGAACAGAAGGGGATAGCTTAACAACACAAACACGAGGAAATCTGCGGATGCTGGAAATTCAAGTAATACACACAAAATGCTGGTGGAACACAGCAGGCCAGGCAGCATCTATAGGAAGAAGTACAGTCGATGTTTCGGGTCGAGACACAAAATGATAGGAGAAGACAGGAGGGGGAGGGATGAAGCTGAGAGCTAGGAAATTGATGGCAAAAGGGATATAAGGCTAGAGAGTGTCATAGGAGGCCTTGGAAGAAAGAATGTGGGAGCGGGCACCAGAGGAAGATGGAGAACAAGCAAGGAGTTATTGTGAGAGGGAAAGAGAGAAAAAAAGTGGGAAAAATATATAATTCTAAAAATAGATAGATAGATAGATAGATAGATAGATCGATAGATAGATAAATAAAAAGGGTTATGGTAAGAAGGGGAGGAGGGGAATTAATGGAAGTTAGAGAAATCAATGTTCATGCCATCAAGTTGGAGGCTACCCAGACGGAATATAAGGTGTTGTTCCTCCAACCTGAGTGTGGCTTCATCTCAACAGTAGAGGAGGCCATGGATAGACATATCAGAATGGGAATGGGACGTGGAATTAAAATGTGTGGCCACTGGGAGATCCTGCTTCCTCTGGCGGCAGAGCATACGTGTTCAACGAAACGATCTCCCAGTCTGTGTCGGGTCTTACCACTATATAGAAGGCCACACTGTGAGCACCGGACACAGTATATCACACCAGCCAACTCACAGGTGAAGTGACGCCTCACCTGGAAGGAGTGTCTGGGGCCCTGAATGGTGGTGAGGGAGAAAGTGTAAGGGCAGTTGTAGCACTTGTTGCTCTTACAAAGATAAGTGCCAGGTGGGAGATCGGTGGGAAGGGATGAGGGGAACGCCATCCCTATCTATCTATCTATCTATTTCTATCTATTTATTTATCTATTTATTTATTTATTCCCCCTTTGTCCTCTCTCTCTTTCCCTCTCACAATAACTGCTTGCATGTTCTCCATCTTCCTCTGGTGCTCCCCTCCCCCTTTCTTTCTTCCAAGGCCTTCGTCCTATGATACTCCCCCTTCTCTTGCCTTATATCCCTTTTGCTAATCAACTTCCCAGCTCTTAGCTTCATCCCTCCCCCTCCTGTCTTCTCCTATCATTTCAGGTCTCCCCCTCCCCCTTCCACTTTCAAATCTCTTAATATCTCATTTTTCCGTTAGTCCTGATGAAAGGTCTTGACCCGAAACATTGACTGTACTTCTTCCTCCAGATGCTGCCTGGCCTGCTGCGTTCCACCAGCATTTTGTGTGTGCAACTTAACAACAAATCACTTGTAGTATCAGAGAAAGCAACACACTGGACCACAGTTTCCCCACAATAAAGAGCATTGGTCGTGCTATCCCAGTCCCACACTTTGTAAAGTCTGATCACCCAGCTGTACTTGTACTCCCTGAGTACAGGCAGAAACTGAAGACTGCAGCACCAACAGTGAGGAGCGAGAAATTATGGACAAGGGAAGCACAGGGGCACTTACAGGACTGCTTTGAATTGGACTGGACTATATTCAGAGATTCATCTTTAAGTCTGAATGAGTATGCCACAGCTGTCACTGGCATCATTAAGACCTGAGTGGATGAGTGTGTGCCTATGAGAGCTTACTAAACATACCCTAATCATAGTTCATTGATGCACCAGGCGGTTCATAGTCTGCTGAGAGCTAGATCTGTGACATTCAAATCTGGCGAACCAGGTCTGCACAAGAAAGCAGGTAAGACTTCTGAAGGGTTATTTCAAGAGCTGAGGAACAATTCAGAATGGGATTGGAAGTGAAATCAGATGCACATCAACTCTGGCAGGGTTTACATGCCATTACTTCCCACAAAAAAAAACCTTACATCATGAATTGCAGTGATGCTTCATTCCCAAATGAGCTCAACTCCTTCTATTCTCACTTTAAAAGGGAGAATAAAACTAGGGCTATAAGGATGCCTACAGCACCCAGTGATGCTGTGACCTCTCTCCTGGAGGCTGACGTCAAGCTGTCTTTCAGAAGGGTGAACCCTCGCAAGGCAACAGGCTCCAATGCAGTACCTGGAAGGGCTCTGAAAACCTGTGCTAACCATCTGATGGGGGCGTTCAAAGGAATTTTCAATCTCATATTGCTACAGTCAGAATTCCCCATCTACTTTAAAAGGGCAGCAATCATACCAGTGTCCGAAAAAAGCAGAGTAAACTGCTTTAATGAATACCTCTGGTGGTGAAGTGATTTAAGAGGTTGGTTATGCCTAGAATTAATTCCTATCTCAGCAAGTCTTGGACCCTCTGCAATTGTATAACCATATAACCATATAACAATTACAACATGGAAACAGGCCATTTCAGCCATTGTAGTCCATGCGGAACGCTTACTCTCACCTAGTCCCACCGACCTGCACTCTGTCCATAATCTTCTATTCCTTTCCTGTCCATATACCTATCCAATTTTACTTTAAATGACAATATCAAACCTGCCTCTACCACTTCTACTGGAGGCTCGTTCCACACAGCTACCTCTCTCTGAGTAAAGAAGTTCCCCCTCGTGTTACCCCTAAACTTTTTCCCCCTAACTCTCAACTCATGTCCTCTTGTTTGAATCTCCCCTACTCTCAATGGAAAAAGACTACCCACATCAACTCTATCTATCCCCCTCATAATTTTAAATACCTCTATCAAGTCCCCCCTCAGCCTTCTACGCTCCAAAGAATAAAGACCTAACTTGTTCAACCTTTCTCTGTAACTTAGGTGCTGAAACCCAGGTAACATTTTAGTAAATCTCCTCTGTACTCTCTCTATTTTGTTGACAACTTTCCTATAATTTGGTGACCAGAACTGTACACAATACTCCAAATATGGCCTCATCAATGCCTTGTACAATTTTAACATTACATCCCAAATCCTATACTCAATGCTCTGATTCATAAAGACCAGCATACCAAAAGCTTTCTTCACCACCCTATCTACATAAGATTCCACCTTCAGGGAACTATGCACCATTATTCCTAGATCACTCTGTTCTTCTGCATTCTTCAATGCCCTACAATTTACCATGTATGTCCTATTTTGATTAGTCCTACCAAAATGTAGCAACTCACACTTATCAGCATTAAACTGCATCTGCCATCTTTCAGCCCACTCTTCTAACTGGTCTAAATCTCTCTGCAAGCTTTGAAAAACTACTTCATTATCCACAATGCCACCTATCCTAGTATTATCTGCATACTTACTAATCCAATTTGCCACCCCATCATCCAGATCATTAATGTATATGACAAACAACATTGGACCCAGCACAGATCCCTGAGGCACACCACTAGTCACCGGCCTCCAACCTGACAAACAGTTATCCACCACTACTCTCTGGCATCTCCCATCCAACCAGTGTTGAATCCATTTTACTACTTCAATATTAATACCTAACGATTGAACCTTCCTAACTAACCTTCCATGTGGAACCTTGTCAAAGGCCTTACTGAAGTCCATATAGACAACATCCACTTCTTTATTTTCATCAACTTTCCTAGTAACCTCTTAAAAATTTCAATAAGATTTGTCAAACATGACCTTCCACGCACAAATCCATGTTGACTGTTCCTAATCAGACCCTGTCTATCCAGATAATTATATATACCATTTCTAAGGATACTTTCCATTAATTTACCCACCACTGATGTCAAACTTACAGGTCGATAATTGCTAGGTTTACTCTTAGAACTCTTTTTAAACAATGGAACCACATGAGCAATATGCCAATCCTTCAGCACCATTCCTGTTTCTAATGACATATGAAATACTTCTGTCAGAACCCCTGCTAGTTCTACACTAACTTCCCTCAAGGTCCTAGGGAACATCTTGTCAGGATCTGGAGACTTATCCACTTTTATATTCCTTAAAGATGCCAGTACTTCCTCTTCTTTAATCATCATAGCTTCCATAACTTCCCTACTTGTTTCCCTTACCTTACACAATCCAATATCCTTCTGCTTAGTGAACACCGAAGAAAAGAAATTGTTCAAAATCTCCCCCATCTCTTTTGGCTCCACACATAGCTGTCCACTCTGATTCTCTAAGGGACCAATTTTATCCCTCACTATCCTTTTGCTATTAATATAACTGTAGAAACCCTTTGGATTTATTTTCACCTTACTAGCTAAAGCAAACTCATATCTTCTTTTAGCTTTCCTAATTTCTTTCTTAAGATTCTTTTTACATTCTTTATAATGGAACACCTCATTTACTCCATGCTGCCTATATTTGTTGTAGATCTCTCTCTTTTTCCGAACCAAATTTCCAATATCCCTTGAAAACCATGGCTCTCTCAAACTTTTAACCTTTCCTTTCAACCGAACAGGAACATAATGATTCTGTAACCTAAAAATTTTACCTTTAAATGACCTCCATTCCTCTATTACATCCTTCCCATAAAACAAATTGTCCCAATACACTCCTTCTAAATCCTTCCGCAACTCCTCAAAGTTAGGCTTTCTCCAATCAAAAATCTCAACCCTGGGTCCTGACCTATCCTTCACCATAATTATACTGAAACTAATGGCATTGTGATCACTGGACCTGAAGTGCTCCCAACACATACCTCCATCACCTGACCTATCTCATTCCCTAACAGGAGATCCAACACTGCCCCTTCTCTAGTTGGTACCTCTATGTAATACTGCAAAAAACTATCCTGCACACATTTCACAAACTCCAAACCATCCAGCCCTTTTACAGAATGGGCTTCCCAGTCTATGTGTGGAAAATTAAAATCTCCCACAATCACAACCTTGTGCTTACTACAAATATCTGCTATCTCCTTACAAATTTGCACCTCCAGTTCTCGGTCCTCATTAGGCTGTCTATAATACACCCCTTTAAGTGTTACTACACCTTTCCCATTCCTCAATTCCACCCAAATGGTCTCCCTAGATGAGCCCGCTAATCTATCCTGCCAGAACACTGCTGTAATATTTTCTCTGACAAGCAATGCAACATCACCCCCTCTTGCCCCTCCGATTCTATCACACCTGAAGCAACGAAATCCAGGAATATTTAGTTGCCAATCACATCCCTCCTGCAACCATGTTCCACTAATAGCTACAACATCATATTTCCAGGTATCAATCCATGCTCTAAGCTCATCCACCTTTCTTACAATGCTCCTAGCATTAAAATAAATGCATTTAAGAAATTCTCCACCTCTTACTCTTTGTTTATCCCTAACAGTGTAAACAACTTTACTATGCTCTTTTTCTTCCTTCTCCCCTTCATCGTCGGTCTGAGCGCTTCCCTTCTCTATCACCTGCCTATCCTCCCTCACACACTGTCTACAAGCTTTCTCTATTTGTGAACTAACCTCCTCTCACCTAGTTTCTTCAATTTGATTCCCACCCCCCAACCATTCTAGTTGAAAGTCTCCCCAGTAGCCTTAGCAAATCTCCCCACCAGGATATTGGTCCCCTTATGACTCAAGTGCAACCTGTCCTTTCTGTACAGGTCATACCTGCCCCAAAAGAGGTCCCAATGAACCAGAAGCCTGAATCCCTGCCCCTTGTACCAATCCCTCAGCCATGCATTTATCCTCCACCTCATTCCATTCCTACTCTCACTGTTGTGTGGCACAGGCAATAATTCCGAGGTTACTACCTTTACAGTCCTTCTTCTCAACTCCCTTCCTAACTCCCTATATTCTCCTTTCAGGACCTCTTCCCTTTTCCTACCTATGTCATTGGTACCTATATGTACCATGACCTCTTGCTCCTCACCCTCCCACTTCAGGATATTTTAGACACGTTCAGAAACATCCCGGACCCTGGCACCAGGGAGGCAAACTACTATCCAGGTCACTGACTGCGTCCACAGAGTCGCCTATCTGACCCCCTAACTATTGAGTCCCCTATTACTGCTGATTTCCTCTTCCTTTCCCTACCCTTCTGAGCTACAGGGCCGGACTCTGTGCTGGAGGCACGGCCACTGTTGTTTCCCCCAGGTAGGCTGTCCTCCCCAACAGTACTCAAACAGGAGTACTTATTGTCAAGGGGTACAGCCACTGGGGTACTCTATAGTACCTGACCCTTCCCCTTCTCTCTCCTAACCATGACCCGCTTGTCTGCCTCCCATGGCCCTTGTGTGACCACCTGCCTGTAACTCCTCTCTGTCAACTCCTCACTCTCCCTGACTAGATGAAGGTCATCGAGCTGCAGCTCCAGTTCCCTAACACGGTCCCGCAGGAGCTGCAGCTCAGCGCATCTGGCGCAGATATGGACATCTGGGAGGTTAGGAGACTCCAGGACCTCCCACATCTGACACCGAGAACAACAAGCTGCCCTCACACTTATAATTCCCCCTTATCTCAAATAACAGGTAAAACTGAAGACTAAACCTACCTTGCCTCACCCGTTTCCACCTAAGCTCTTAAGCCTTCACTCTGCTCCGGACTCACTCCGCTGCCTGCAAACGACGTTACCAGCTGTATAAGTCTGTGTTCCTTTTAAATCTTCCGCGCTTCACTGCCTGACGTCACACAACTGTGCAGTCCCGCCTCTCAACCCCAATGAGAATAAAAATCAAAATGGCTCCTGCAACACTCCCATTCTGATTCTCAGGCTTCTTTCTCCAAATTAAACGTATATAGTAACATATATGGTACTTTAATAATAAATTTTCTTTTAACTTTTAATTTTTAATTTTTTTTTAGCTTTGTAATGATTGTTTCAGGGACAGAGATTTGAGTTAGATGTCAGGTTAGAGTTTAGGAACAGAATTATGAGTGAATTAGAGGTCAGAGCAGAGTTTGAGTTTCTGCTCTGCATTCAAAGACCAGCGACATGAACTTGGGACATCTGTGATTGGATGTTGGATTGCAGAGGGTGGATGAGGGCCTCTCAGGGTTGGCAGAATCCAGAGCTGAAGTTCCATGCAGGTTGAAGGAACAAGTACCAATGATACTCTGAATTCAGAAATTAGCAGGTATAGAGTACGTGGCCTAGTGTTCAATGATCAGTGAGACCTGGGAGTCCTTCTGTAGGATTCCCTAAAGTTAACTTGCAGGTTGAGCTGGTGGCAAGGAAGGCAAATGCAATGTTAGCATTCATTTTGAGAGGACTAGAACAATGATGCAATGCTGAGGCTTTATAAGGCATCAGTCAGACCAGACTTTGTATTGTGAGCAGTTTTGGGTTCCTTATCTAAGAAAATATATACTTGCATTGAAAAGGTCTAGAGGAGGCTATAGAACATAGAACACAGGAATCTACAGCACATTACAGGCCCTTCAGTCTACAACATTGTGCCAACCATGTAACCTAGTCCAGAAAATGCCTAGAATTCCCTACTGCATATCACTCTATTTTCCTAAACTCTGTGTAGCTATCTAAGAGTCTCTTAAAAGACCCTATTGTATCTGCCTCTACTGCCAGTGCTGGCAATGCATTCCACACACCCAGCATGCTCTGTGTGAAAAACATACACCTGACATCCCCCTTCCAAGCACCTTAAAACTATGCCCCCTCGTGTTAGTCATTTTAGCCCTGGAATAGCCTCTGGCTATCCACATGATCAATGCCTCTAATCATCTTAGACACCTCCATCAGGTCACCTCTCAGCCTCCATCACTCTAAGGAGAAAAGGGCAAGTTCATGTAACATGCTGTAAGGTTTCACTGATAAAGTAATGGCGAGAGTTACAATTGTGGGGCTTGACCAGGATGGATTCTGTTGAATGCTGTGTGATTACCCTGAGCAATGAACCAGTGGGGTAGATATTTGTACAGATAAATTGTTAATTCTACTGTTAAGTACTGTTGAAGTTGCAATTGTGGGCGGAGGTTTGATAAAATGGCTGGTGCAGCTCTCGTTTTAATGCAGACCAGCGTTGAGGTAATGGTAGCTGCGGGCGGAGATTTCAAAGACAGGGTTCTATCATTTCTGCGGAGTGAGAGGAAAGAGTGGTCAGATTTGGAATGTCTAATTAATCCATGTCCCCCAATGAAGAGAGAGAGTTCTGAGCTAGTATCTGCCCTTACTTCTCTGGAGAATAAATGGAAAAATCAGATTCAAAGTCTCAGCTATGGCAGGCTCCCCCTTATCTTCTGGATAACGCCCACCTCTAAAGGGCAGGAGGAGTATGAGATTTGGGCAGAGTGGACCTCTCAGTTGTTAGATGAGTGGCAGTGCTCGGATGATGAAAAGTGACAGAGACTGGTTGAAAGTTTGAATGGGCGGGCCGCTGAAGTTGTGAGAGCTGTCACATTGCAATCTCCCATAGCAACAGCTGTCAATTATCTGCCAGCACTAAACAATGCTTTTGGCCCGACTGGAAGCCCAACGGAGTTCATGGTAGAGTGTCAGAAGATGCGTCGGGAAGGGAGAGAAGCTTTCCGCTTTTATTTTTCAGCTTGACAGGCAGCTAAATTGCTTGCAGAGCAGAGGGGTCATTCATGCAGCTGAGGTGGATCAGTTAAGAATGGACTAGACAGCCAGGGATCCCCAGTCCCAAGACCTGATTGCTTGGGGTCTCCAACACTGGGTCATAGGTCATGTTGTTGTACAGTTTGTAAAACGAACGGTATCTGAAGCATTTACCATTGACACTGTTTAGGGCACTGAAGATCTGGGGGCTTAGTGCTAGTGATTATCCACATGATGTTATTTGTCAGTGAAGTTGGAGCCTCGGAGGCAGACGTAGGAGTACCTGAGGTCCTTGATACATTGGTGCTGGTTTGTCCGGACCCTGTTGAGAAGGGCAGCATTTCAATTCCAGTGGGGACCAGCACCCCTCTTGTGAAGGGACTCATTAGGGCCTGCAAGGAGAAGGCTGGTGAGAGCCTTCTAGGAATATTGTCCGCACACACGGGGTTTCGAGCTGCATTTGAGGAAGTGTGTGGCAGCATTGGGCCAGATACCGAATTTAAACGAGGGACTGCCCGGAGAAGTAGCGAGATTGATGGGGACCCCCAATTTTCCCGAGTGCCTGAGGGTGAAGTCCTCTTAGAGGATGCTCCGGAAGACAACAAGGAGGAATCAGGATTTCCTGCTAGGGTACTGGTGAGGCCTGAATTGCAGAAGCCCTCGATTGTACAAGAACGCAGGGTGGAAGTGATTGTCAGGAGCACTACAAAGAGGGAGGTCACCTTCAAGTGGGGGATGCCCCTGGTGCTTTTGTTCCCTGTGACAGTGATGTCTAGTGCCCCTGTGAGACACGCCAGGGAGAAGCTATTGGAAAAGGGGGGAAAGTTGACCACTGAGTCATTCAACTTCGGGGACTCCCCAGTTCCTGTGGGTTGGAAGAAGAGGTTGGTAGAGAAGATGTTGAAGCTGGAAGGTGTCTTTTCCACTGACGAGTTTGATTTAGATTATTCCAAGAGCACTCATCACACTATCCGGGTGACTGAGGATACCCCGTTCAGAGAAAGATCACGACTGGCCCCTGCAGAAGTGGAGGATGTTCAGTGGCATTTGCGTAAGTGGAAGGAAGCTGGGATTATTACCGAGTCCTGAAGCCCCTATACGTCCCCAATAGTAGTAGCCTGAAAGAAGAATGGGAAGGTACGGATGTGTGTGGACTATAGGACACTGAACAGGTGCACCATCCCTGACCAGTATACTGTCCCGAGGACTGAAGACGTGCTGGCCTGCCTGAGTAGTGCAAAGTGATTCAGTGTGCTGGAGGAGTAGATATTTCCAGATCCCCATGAGTGAGCTGACAAAGAGAGAACGGCATTCATATGTCGCCTGGAATTTTTCCAGTTCAAAAGGATGCCCCAGGGCATCTTGGGAGCTCCTGAAACCTTCCAGTGGGTCATGAAGAAGTTGGTGAGGTGTATGAAATTGCTTGAGGTATTGGTAAATCTGGATGACCTCATAGTATTTGGATCCACCTTGGAAGAACATGAAGCAAGGCTGATGAAGGCGCTGGGCCACCTGAAAGCTGAAGGGTTAAAATCTTCCCCGGACAAGTGCCAGTTCTGCCAAATGTCTGTTAGCTATGTTGGGCACATGGTCTCACGGAATGGGGTAGTTACAGACCCAGCTAAGATCAAGGTGGTTATCACTTGGCCAAGACCCCAGACTGTGAGCACTCTGCGCTCGTTCCTCAGGTTCTGTGGCTACTATCGGAGGTTCGTGAAAGGGTATGCAAAATTGAGTCACCCTTTGAATCAGCTTCTGTGCAGTTACCCTCGCTTGGGAAGAGAGGGAGGAGTAAAAAAGGACAGGAGGGTGGAGAGTATCTTAGGCCATTGGAGCCCTTTGGACTGAGGTGGGATGCAAAACGTAAGGAGGCTTTTCAGTTGCTGAAGGCGCTACTGACGCAGGCGCCGGTGCTGGCTTTTGTGGACCCCAATTACCATATGTACTGCACACGGATGCCAGTCAAGAGGGTTTGGGGGTGTCCTGTATCAGGATCAGGGCTCCAGGTTGAGGTCCGTTGCATCAGCTGGAGTCTGTCACCTTCTGAGAAAAACTATCCCACACACAAGTTGGAATTTCGGGCATTGAAATTGGCAGTGGTGGATAAGCTGAATGACTACCTCTACAGGGCCAAGTTTGAGGTGAGGACAGACAACAATCCCCTAACTTATATCCTGACCTCGGCGTAACTGAATGCCACAGGCCATCAGTTGTTGGCGGCATTGTCTGCCTATGTTTTCAGCCTGAAGTACCGGCCAGGAAGCAGGAACATTGATGCTGATGCTTTGTCCTAATGGGCACTTGAGGGTCTGGTCAGGGACATAGAGTGGGAGGGCGTTCCTGCACTGAGGTGAAGGCCCTGTGTCAGTTTTACATCACCATGAATGCAGAGGAAAAGGAGGGGCAGGAGCAAGCGGTGGATCAATTGGGGGATTCCAATGACATCATCCCCCAAGTGTATTGTAACCTGACTGTTCTGAAGACAAATCAACTGCCAGAATTGAGTTCTGGGGAAGTGGCTGCTGTTCAGTGAGATGACCCGGGCATTGGTACCATTAGGCCAGCAGTCGAATAGGGAGACATGGCTCAGGCAGAAAAGACAAACCATGCGTCAGTGCCTCCATAATGATGAGAATGGCCTCAGTTGGAGTTGAAGAACCAGATCTTATACCGGGTCACATCACCCCCAGACCAATCCTGGTGTTGCCAGCTGGTTCTGCCTGAGAAGTATCGGAGGATAATGTTGAAATCACTTGTAAGCAGAACAAGTGCTACACCTGCCCTTACACTTCCTTCCTCACCACCATTCAGGGCCCCAGACAGTCCTTCCAGGTGAGGCGACACTTCACCTGTGAGTCGGCTAGTGTGGTATACTGTGTCTGCTGCTCCCAGTGTGGCCTTTTATATATTGGTGAGACCCGACGCAGACTGGGAGACTGTTTTGTTGAACACCTACGCTCGGTCTGCCAGAGAAAGCAGGATCTCCCAGTGGCCACACATTTTAATTCTACGTCCCATTCCCATTCTGATATGTCTATCCATGGCCTCCTCTATTGTCAAAATGAAACCAAACTCAGGTTGGAGGAACAACACCTTATATACCGGCTGGGTAACCTCCAACCTGATGGCATGAATTTTGACTTCTCTAACTTCCATAAATGCCCCTCCTCCCCTTCTTACCCCATCGTGACATATTTAGTTGTTTGTTTTTTTTTCTCTCTCTCTGCCCATCACTCTGCCTGTTCTCCATCTCCCTCTGGTGCTTCCCCCCCCCCCTCTTTCTTCCAAGGCCTCCCGTCCCATGATCCTTTCCCTTCTCCAGTTCTGTATCACTTTCGCCAATCACCTTTCCAGCTCTTAGCTTCATCCCACCCCCTCCATTCTTCTCCTATCATTTCGCATTTTCCCCTCGCCCCACTACTTTCAAATCTCTTAGTATCTTTCCTTTCAGTTAGTCCTGATGAAGGGTCTCGGCCCAAAACATTGACAGTGCTTCTCCTTATAGATGCTGCCTGGCCTGCTGTGTTCCACCAGCATTTTGTGTGTGTTGTTTGAATTTCCAGCATCTGCAGATTTCCTCGTGTTTGCTGTTGAAATCACTTAATGTGATTCTGGACATTTGGGGGTGGAAAAGACCTATGGATTGCTCAGAGTCCGGTTTCACTGTCCCTGAATGAAGTCAGAGGTCAAAGAATACTGCAAGTCATCCATTCGATGTATACGGCGAAAGACACAGTCTATGCGAGCAGCTCCGTTGTCCCACCTGCACAGTGCAGGGCCTCTGGACCTAGTGTGTATGGATTTCCTGTCAATAGAACCTGATGCCAGCAACACGGTGAATGTCTTAGTCATCACGGACCACTACACCATATATGCTCAGGCTTTTCCTACCAAGGACCGGAGGGCATCAACGTTGGCAAAAGTGTTATAGGAAAAGTGTTTCATTTCTTATGGCCTTCCCAGGCAAATACATAGTGATCAGGGACGGGAATTCCAGAGCAGACTCAAGTGTGAGTTATCGGGCTTGCTTGGAGTCGAGAAGGTGAGGACCACGCCCTATCACCCACAGGGTGACCCCAGCCTTGCTAGACATGCTCAGGACCCTGGAGATCAGCAAGAAGAGCAGGTGGAGTCACCATATTGGGCATCTGGTTCACAGTTATAATTGTACACAAAATGAAGCTACTGGGTACTTGCCATATTATCTGATGTTTGGGCACGAGGCAAGGTTGCCCATTGACCTTTGTTTTGGGACTGACAAGGGTGACTTACGTGTCTGAGATAAGAAGAGAATTGAAAAGGGCTTATGAATTAGCTGGGGTTGTGGCTGCCCAGCAGAATCAAAGGAATAAGAGGAGGTGTGATCAAAAAGTGAGGTTCTTCCAACTCCTTCTGGTAGACAGAGTCCTCATAAGGAATTTGGGGCTACCTGGAAAGCATAAATTGGCTGACCACTGGGCAGCTACGTCCTATGTGGTGGAGAGTCAGATGCCAAACCTCCCAGTTTTCCAGGTGAAAGCAGAGGATGGGAACAGACCTGTCAAGATTCTCCATTGGAATCACCATCTGCCCCTGGGTCAAGAGGTGCAGGTACCACCCAGAGCTTGATGGAGCCTAGTAAAAGGACCCTTAGGAAACACGGGGTGACTACCAGACCCCCAACAGGCAAGGTTAGGCCAGCCCCCACCTCTGAGAGGGATACTGGTTCAGAGGATGAGGACCTGAATGTGTGGTATATGCTGCCTTTCGCTAACTCCCCAGTGATTGAGGAAGAGACTCCCAGCCCTTCTCCCATTGAGACAGGTGAATTGGGGGGTGGGGCTATCTGTGGGCAGTTTGGGTTGCAGCGGGACTCTGCGGGGGAGGAAGCGGGGTTTGATCATGGAACAGAGGGCTTTGGGTTGCAGGTGGACATGAGTTATAGATCAGGGGAGGCCTCGCCAGGTAGACTGGAAGTATCCCCAGTAGTGTCAGAACATGAAGAGTTAGATGATGGGGTGCGGAGGTCTCAGAGAATTAGGAGACCACTGGATAGGTTGGCCTATGTAGCACCAGGGGAACAGAATGTGACCCCTACTGTGTTGGGGAGCTGTGTCAGTGCCTTTTATACCTGGATTGGGCTTTGTGTTTTGCAGGAAGAGTTGGCGAATTATCTCAACATCATGAGGACATGAGTAAATTTGGTGGGGGGAAAGTGTAACAAGCTGTAGGGTTTCACTGCTGCGTAACATGCTGTAAGGTTTCTCTGTAGCAGCAATGTTTGGGTTATGACCAGAGATTATGCTGTTGTTCTTTCTTGTGAGTCTGAAAGAGAGATTTTCACAGTCTTTTGCCAGGGAGAGATGAGGAGAGAAGACACAAATGGAGAGAGTTGGTAGACCATTGGACAGGGTGGACTTGGAGCGAGGGTCCGAAGGGCAGCAATGATCGGAGGAGGTCAATGGTGGACAATTGGCTTATCAGTGAGCTCCAACATTGCGCATAGACTGTTTCATAATAATGGGCCCTTTTTTTCTTTTATTTCATTTCTTTACTAACCATATAGTCAAAGTAAGAATTATAAAACTTAATCGTTTAATCGCATATTGTGTACTGTTTTTTATTTCAGGGTATTGATTTGTAACAGGGAATACATCACACAGCATCCACCCAAACGAGATTTCTTAAGTTTGGCCAGGCTGGGGGCTATCACCCCCTATATTAAGCCATTAGCCAAAGCGAGAGTTACATTCACGATCTATTCTTATAAGATACACTCTCCAATCCATGCAACATCCTTATAAATCTCCTCTGCTCTGTCTCTCTATAGTACCCTCGTCCATCCTGTAGTGAGGTGACCAGAAATGAACACAGTACTCCAAATGGGGCTAAGTAAGGTCTTATATAGCTGTAACATTACCTCACAGCTCTCGAACACAATATCATGGCTGATAAAGACCATCACACCATATGCTTTCTTAACAACACTGTCAACCTACGCAGCAGCTTTGAATGTCCTATGAACATGGACCCCAAGATCTCTCTGATCCTCCACACTGCCAGGAACCTTGCCATTAATCTTATATTTTGTCTTCAGATTTGACCTACTGAAATGAACCACTTCACACTTATCTGGGTTGAACTCCATCTGCCACTTCTCAGACCAGGACTGCATCCTATTGATGTCCCGCTGTCCCCTCTGACAACCCTGCAGACTATACATGACACCCCAACTTTTGTGTCACCAGCAAACTCACTAAAACTTATTTCTATTTCTTCATCTAGATCATTTTTAAAACTCACAAGGAGGAGGGGTCACAGAACATATCCCTACAGAACAGCACCAATCACCAACTTCCATGTAGAATATGAACCATCCACAACCACCTTTTGCCTTCTGTGGGCAAGCCAATCTGTATCCAGAAAACAAGGTCCCCTTGGATCCCATTCCTCCTTACTTTCTGAATGAGCCCTGCATGAGGAACCCTGTCAAGTGCCTTATCGAAATTCATTTATACTACATCCACTGTTCTGCCTTCACCAATGTGTTGTGTTACATCCTCAAAGTACTCAATCGGGCTTGTAAGGCACAACCTGCCCTTAACAAACCCTTGCTGATTGTCCCTTATTAGATTAAGTCTCTCCAAATGCTCATAAATCCTGCCTCTCAGAATCTTCTCTAACAACTTAAAGAGTGGTTGTAGATGGGTCGTATTCTGCAAGGAGGTCGGTGAGCAGTGGTGTGCCCAGGGACCCCTCCTCCTTGTGAGTTTTAAAAATGATCTAGATGAAGAAATAGAAATAAGTTTTAGTGAGTTTGCTGGTGACACCTACTCTTTTATAAATTACCTTGATGAGGAAGTGGAGGGATGGGTTAGTAAATTTGCAGATGATACAAAGGTTGGAGGTGTTGTGGATAGTGTGGAGGGCTGTCAGAGGTTACAATGGGACATTGATAGGATCCAAAACTGGTCTGGGAGGTGGCAGATGAAGTTCAACCCAGATAAGTGTGAGGTGGTTCATTTTGGTAGGTCAAATATGATGGCAGAATGTAGCATTAATGGTAAGACTCTTGGCAGTGTGGAGGATCAGAGGGATCTTGGAGTCCGAGTCCATAGGACACTCAAAGCTGTTGTACAGGTTGACTGTACGGTTAAAAAGGCATTTGATGCATTGACCTTCATCAATCATAGGATTGAGTTTAAGAGCCGAGAGGTAATGTTGCAGCTATATAGGTTGGAGTACTGTGCTCAGTTCTGGTCGCCTCACTATAGGAAGGACGTGGAAACAATAGAAATGGTGCAGAGGAGATTTACAAGGATGTTGCCTGGATTGGGGAGCATGCCTTATGAGAATAGGTTGAGTGAACTCAGCCTTTACTCCTTGGAGTGACAGAGGATGAGAGGTGACCTTATAAAGGTGTACAAGATAATGAGAGGCATTGATTGTGTGGATAGTCAGAGGTTTTTCCCCAGAGCTGAAATGGCTAGCACGAGAGGGCATAGTTTTAAGGTGCTTGGAAGTAGGTACAGAGGAGATGTCAGGAGTAAGTATTTTACACAGAGAGTGGTGAGTGCGTGGAATGGGCTGCCAGCGGCAGTGGTGGTGGCGGAAACGATAGGGTCTTTTAGGAAACTCCTGGATGGCTATATGGAGCTTAGAAAAATAGAGGGCTATTGGTAAAGCCTAGGTAGTTCTAAGGTAAGGACATGTTCAGCACAGCTTTGTGGGCCAAAGGGGCTGTTTTGTGCTGTATGTTTTCTATGTTTCTAACTTTCTCAACACTGAAGTAAGACTCACTGGACTATAATTTCCTGGGTTATCTCTACTCCCTTTCTTGAACAAGGGAACATTTGCAACCCTGCAATGCTCTGGCACTTCTCTCATCCATATTGATGATGCAAAGATCATCACCAGAGCCTCAGCAATCTCCTCCCTCACTTCCCTCAGTTGTCTGGGGTATATTTCATCCAGACCCGGCAACTTAATCTAATTTAATGCTTTTCAGAAGCTTGAGCACATCCTCTTTCTTAATGTCTATACACTCAAATGTTTCAGTCCACTGTAAGTCATCCCCACAATTGTAAAGGTCCTCTTTCCTGGTGAATACTGAAACAAAGTATTCATTAAGTGCCTCCGCTACCTCTGAATCTATGCACACATTTCCACTCCCAGTCCTGATTGGTCCTACTCTCACATGGCTCATCCTCTTGCTCTTCACATACCTCGGGGTTTTCCTTAATCCTGTTCACCAAGGCCTTCTCATGCCCATTATAGCTCTCCTAATTTAATTCTTAAGCTCCTTCCTAGCAACTTGTAATTTTCTAGAGCTCTAACAGTACCTAGTTTCTTGAACTTTTCGTAAGCTTTTCTTTTCTTCTTAATTAGATTTTCTACATCCTTTTTACCCTACCATCTTCAATGGACCATACCTATGTAGAACACCATGCAAATATTCCCTGAACATTTGACACAATTCTACCATGTATTTCCCTGAGAACATCTGTTCCCAATTTATGCTCCCAAGTTTCTGCCTATTAGTATCACATTTTCCCCTGCCACAAATTGTCTGCTCTTATTCCTCTCCAGCAATATGGTAAAGAAAACAGAGTTGTGATCACTACCTCCAAAATGCTCTCTGACTGAGAGATCTGACACTTGATCAGGGTCATTTCCCATTACCAGATCAAGTACAGCCTCTCCTCCAGTTGGCTTATCTACATATTGCATCAGGAAACCTTCCTGAAAACACCTAACAAACTCCACCCCATCCAAACCTCTTGCTCTAAGGAGATACCAGTCAATATTAAGAAAGTTAAAATCACCCATCACACCAACCCTATTATTATTACACTATTCCAGAATCTGTCTCCCTATCTGCTCCTCAATGTCTCTGTTACTATTGGGGGAGGTCTATAAAAAACATCCACTAGAGTTATTGCCCACTTCCTGTTTCTGATTTGCACCCACACTGATTCAGTAGACAATCCCTCCATGACTTCCTCCTTTTCTGTAACCGTGATACTGTCCCTGATTAGCAATGCCACACCCCTACATCTTTTGCCTCCCTCCTTGTTCTTTCTGAAATATCTATTGCCTGGCACATTCAGCAGCCATTCCTGCCCTTGAGACATCCAAATCTCTGTAATGGCTACAATGTCATAGTTCCACATATTGATCCATGCTCTAAATTCATCCACCCTGCTTATGATACTCCTTGAATTAAAATAGACATATTCTAAACCATCTATCTGAGTGCATCATTGCTCTATCATCTGCTTATCCTTCCTCACAAACTGCCTACAAGCTGTCTCTACTTGTGAACCAATTGCCTCATCCTCTGCCTCTTCACTTTGTTTCCCACCCCCCTGCAAATCTAGTTTAAACTCTCCCCAGTAGTATTAGCAAACCTCCCTCCCAGGATATTGGTTCTCCTCCAGTTCAAGTGCAACTCATCCCATTTGTATAGGTCACACCTTCCTCAGAATAGGTTCCAAGAACTTGAAGAACTTGAAACCCTGCACCCTGCACCAAGAACTTGAAACCCTACACCCTGCACCATCTCCTCAGCCACTCATTCATCTGAGCTATTTTCCTGTTCTGACCTTCCGTAGCTTGTGGCACTGGAGATAATCCGGAGATCACCACTTTGGAGGTGCTGCTCTTCAGCCTCCTTCCTAACTTCCTGAACTTACTGCACAGGACCTCTACCCCTCTCCTGCCTATGTCATTGGTACCAATATGTACCCTTCCTTTCAAGAATATTCTGCAACTGCACAGTGACATCCTGGACCCTAACCCCCAGGCATTATTTTTGCTGCCGCAGATTCTCCTATCGGTCTGCCTAATATTGAGTTCCCTACGATTATTGCTCCTTCTGACTTCACTCTTCCCCTCTGAGGCTCAGAGCTGACACAGTGCTATTGGTCTGGCTGCTGCTGCCTTGCCCAGATAGGTCATTCCCCTCAGCAGTATCCAGAGGGGTATACCTGTTGCTGAGAGGAATGGCCACAGGGGGGCTCCTCGCTGACATGGCTAATAAATCAGCCATGATGGTGGAGCAGACTCGATGAGATGAATAGTCTAATTCTGCTTCTATGTCTTATGATCTTATGGGATCGATTTTGAGGATTGAACCCCCAGGTCGAATCAAAAGTTTGGAAGTTGGGTGGATTGGCTGGAACCATGTCTGCAAAGCTCAGTGAGTCTGCTGGGGTATGGGGGAAGTCTGGTTCCATGTTGGAGGCCTGTCCTTGCATGTAATGCATGGGAGGGAGGAGGGAGATAACAGGGCTTGATTTTGCTGTTATTGCTTGTTGCTTGTGTTCTGGGTTGCTCTGCCAAGCATTGTGTGCATGCTATGTTGGTACCAGAGTGAGTGGTGACACTTGTGGGCTGCCCCCAGCAAACTCTTGGTTGTGCTGGTTGTTAACGTAATGACACATTTTTCTATATGTTTTGATAAATAAACTTGAATCTTGGTTACATCACTATCTGATATGAAGGCACCAATGCACGAGATTGTAAGAGGCTTCAAAGGGTTGTAGTCTCAGCCAGCTCAATCAGGGCATCACCTTCCCACCACTGAGGACATCTTCCAAAGGCAATACCTCAAGAAGGCAATATACATTGTTAAGGGCCCTCACTATCCAGACCTTGCCGTCTTCTCATTACTACCATCAGAGAAGATGTACAGGGGCCTGAAGTCCAATACTCAAAATTTTAAGAATAGCTTCTTCCCTTTCACCATTAGGTTTTCGAATGGTTCATGAACACATGAACACTATCTAATTATTTCTTTTTTGTACTATTTATTTTTTAGTTTTTATTACTATTCCCATTTGTTATGCCTGCATCATACAACAAAGTTCATGATATGTCTGATTCTGATTCTGAACTCTCTTGATTTGCACCTCCTTAGAGCAAAGGATTATGCAAAATTGGTTAGGTGTATCCAGGAAGGATTCCTGATACGGTACATGAACAGTCCAACTGGAGGACAGTCCATTTTAAATCAATACTAGATAGGTGACAGGTCTCTCAGTAGGTGAGCATTTTGGAAATAGTGACCACAACTCCATAACCTTTAGCATAATCATGGACAAGGATAGGAGCAGATGGTATGGGAGAGTATTTAATTGGCTGAGAGTTAATTACAGTGGTATTAGGAACAGGGAAACACACAGTGGAAATGTGGAGATAGGTAGGTTCTTCCCAAGAGGTAGAAGAAAACATATGTAAGGTTTAGGAAACAAAAATCAGACAAGACTCTTGAGAATTATAAGGTAGCCAGAAAGGATATACTTTGTAGAACATAAAACAGTACAGCACAAGAACAGGACATTCAGCCTACAATTTTGTGCTGAATTGGTTAAAAAGCAAAACAGAAACACCCAAAGAGTAATCCCTCCTACCTACATGATATTCATATCTGTCTATCTTCCTTACATCCATGGGCCTATCCAAACATCTCTTAAACGCTTCTCATGTATTTGCCTCCACCACCATAGCAGGCAGCATATTTTAGTCATCCAGCACCCTCTGAGTAAAAAACCTATCCCTCACATCCCCCTTGAACCTACCCCCTCTCACCTTCAATGCATGCCCTCTGGTATTAGACATTTCAGCCCTGGTGAACAGTTACTCTTTATCCAATTCTCCAGCAATTTTCTTACAACTGACATGAGACTCAGGGTTTTCCCTTGTTCCCTTCTTAAATAGAGGTACAACATTCACCACTCGCCAGTATTCCAGACATCACTATGGCTACAGAGGACTCAAAGATATGCATCAAGGGCCCAGCAATCTCGTCTCTATCCTCCTTCAATAACATAGGGTAAATTTCATCAGGCACTGGGGACTAATCTGCCTTAATACTCATTAGGAGGCCCAACACTTCCTCCTCCTTGACCTCTAAATGCTCTAATGTATTTATACACTCAACACTGATCTCTGAGTCCTCCAT
The DNA here is from genome assembly GCF_030144855.1 of Hypanus sabinus. NCBI lineage: Eukaryota > Metazoa > Chordata > Chondrichthyes > Myliobatiformes > Dasyatidae > Hypanus > Hypanus sabinus. Next base: position 182,161,973 of record NC_082712.1, read on the forward strand.
ATCCTTTTCCTTGGAAAATACTGAAGCAATGTATGTAATCATTAACTACCTCAATCACATTATTTGCATCCAACCAAAAGTTCCCCATTATCCTTAAGTAGTCCCACCCTCTCCCAAGTTATCCTAGTGATCTTAATGTATGTGTGCATTGCCTTGGGATTCACCTTAATCCTACTTGCCATTATAGAGACTTGGATGATGCAGGGGCAGGAATGGCTACTTCAAGTGCCAGGCTTTAAATGTTTCAATAAGTACAGGGAGGGAGGCAAAAGAGGTGGGGATGTGGCACTGTTGATCAGAGTTAGTGTCACAGCTGGAGAAAAGGAGGAAGTCATGGAGGGATTGTCTACTGACTCTTAGTGGGCAGAAGTTAAGAATAGGAAGGAGCCAATAACTCTACTGGGTGTTTTTTATAGACCATCTAATAGTAACAGGGACATCGAGGAGCAGATAGGGAAACAGATTCTGGAAAGATGTAATAATAACAGGGTTGTTGTGGTGGGAGATTTTAATTTCCCAAATATTGATTGGCATCTCCCGAGAGTAAGGGGTTTAGATGGGGTGGAGTTTGTTAAGTGTGTTCAGGAAGATTCCTTGATATAATATGTAGATATGCCTACAGGAGGAGAAGCTGTACTTGATCTGATATTGGGAAATGAACCTGGTCAAGTGTCAGATCTCTCAGTGGGAGAGCATTTTGGAGATAGTGATCACAATTCTATCTCCTTTACCATTGCATTGGAGAGGGAAAGGAACAGCCAAGTTAGGGAAACATTTAATTGGAGTAAGGGGAAATATGAGGTTATCAAGCAGGAACCTGGAAGCATAAATTGGAAACTGATGTTCTCAGGGAAATGTACAGAAGAAATGTGGCAAATGCTCCAGGGATATTTGTGTGGGGTTCTGCATAGGTACGTTCCAATGAGACAGGGAAAAGATGGTAGGGTACAGGAACCATAGGGTACAAAGGCTTTTGTAAATCTAGTCAAGAAGAAAAGAAGAGCTCACAAAAGGTTCAAAAGTCTAGGTAATTATAGAGATCTCAAGTCAAGTCATCAAGTCACTTTTTATTGTCATTTCAACCATAACTGCTGGTACAGTACACAGTAAAAATGAGACAACATTTTTCAGGACCATGGTGCTACATGAAACAATACAAAAACTACACTGAACTATGTAAATCAGTGACCACACTGACCACAGTACGTGCGCTTGCAACACTGTGTGTCAGACAGAGTGGTCAGCAGCACTGGGGCTCCACAGAGGACTGTCCTGTCTCCTTTTCTCTTCACCATCTACACCTCGAACTTCAACTACAACACAGAGTCTTGCTATCTTCAGAAGTTTTCTGATGACTCTGCCATAGTTGGATGCATCAGCAAGGGAGATGAGGCTGAGTACAGGGTGACGGTGGGAAACTTTGTCACATGGTGCAAGCAGAATCATCTGCAGCTTAATGTGAAAAAGACTAAGGAGCTGGTGGTGGACCTGAGGAGGGCTAAGGCACCGGTGACCCCTGTTTCCATCCAAGGGGTAAGTGTGGACATGGTGGAGGATTACAAATACCTGGGGATATGAATGGACAATAAACTGGACTGGTCAAAGAACACTGAGGATGTCTACAAGAAGGGTTAGAGCCATCTCTATTTCCTGAGGAGACTGAGGTCCTTTAACATCTGCCGGACGATGCTGAGGATGTTCTACGAGGCTGTGGTGGCCAGTGCTATCATGTTTGCTGTTGTGTGCTGGGGCAGCAGGCTGAGGGTAGCAGACACCAACAGAATCAACAAATTTATTCGTAAGGCCAGTGATGTTGTGGGGGTGGAACTGGACTCTTTGACGGTGGTGTCTGATAAGAGGATGCTGTCCAAGTTTCATGCCATCTTGGACAATGACTCCCATCCACTCCATAATGTACTGGTTAGGCACAGGAGTACATTTAGTCAAAGACTCATTCCACTGAGATGTTAAACTGAGCGTCACAGGAAATCATTCCTACCTGTGGCCATCAAACTTTACAACTCCTCCCTCAGAGTGTCAGACACCCTGTGCCAATAGGCTGGTCCTGGACTTATTTCCATTTGGCATGATTAACTCATTATTTAATTATTTATGGTTTTATATTGCTATACTTCTTCACTCTTCTTGGTTGGTGCGGCTGTAACGAAACCCAATTTCCCTCAGGAACAATAAAGTATGTCTGTCTGTCTGTAAAACAACACAAAAAACTACACTAGACTACAGAGCTATCCAGGACTGCATAAAGTGCACAAAACAATGCAGGCATTATAATAAATAATAAACAAGACAATATGTCAGTCTAGATTCTAGGTATTGAGGAGTCTGATGGCTTGGGGGAAGAAACTGTTACAATGTCTGATCGTGAGAGCCTAAATGCTTCAATGCCTTTTCATAGATGGCAGGAGGGAGAAGAGTTTGTATGAAAGGTGTGTGGGGTCCTTCATAATGCTGTTTGCTTTGCAGATGCAGCATGTAATGTAAATGTCTGTAATGGTGCGAAGAGAGACCCTGTTGATCTTCTCAGATGACCTCACTATCCACTGCAGGGTCTTGCTATGGAGCTGGAGTTGAGGGACCAGGTGAGATTCTCCACCAGGTGAACACCAAGAATTTTGGTGCTCTTAACGATCACTACTGAGGAGCCGTCGATGTTCGGTGAAGAGTGTTTGCTCCATGCCCTCCTGAAGTCAACAACCATCTCTTTTGTTTTGTTCACATTCAGACAGGTTGTTAGCTCTGTACCAGTCCATTAGCTGCTGCATCTCCTCTCTGTATGCTAACTCGTCGTTCTTCCTGATGAGACCCAACACGGTCGTGTTATCGGCGAACTTGATGATATGGTTCGAGCTGTGTGTTACAGCACAGTCGTGCGTCAGCAGAGTGAACAGCAGTGGATTGAGTCCACAGCCCTGGGGAGCCCCCGTGCTCAGGGTGATGGTGTTGGAGATGTTGCTTCCGATCTGGACTGACTGAGGTCTCCCAGTCAGGAAGTCTACGATCTGGTTGCAGAGGGAGGTGTTCAAGCCCAGTAGGCTCAGCTTTCTAATCAGTTTCTGAGGAATGATTATGTTGAATGCTGAACTGAAGTCTATGAACAGCATTTGAACATACTTTTTTGTCCAGGTGGGTTAGGGCCCGGTGGAGGGTGATGGCAATGGCGTCTTCTGGTTGGGACGTAATGCTAACTGCAGGGGATCCACTGAGAGGGGGCAGCAGGGTCTTGATGTCACTCATGACGAGCCTCTCGAAACACTTCATGGATGTGAGTGCAATGGGATGGTAGTCATTGAGGCAGGACACTGAAGACTTCTTCGGCACAGGGACGATGGCGGCGGCCTTGAAGCACATTGGAATGATGGTGCTGCTCAGGGAGATGTTGAAGATGTCAGTGAGAACATCTGCTAGCTGGTCTGCATGTCCTCTAAGCACTCTGCCAGCAATATTGTCTGGTCCAGCAGCCTTCCATGGGTTGACCTTGCACAGGGTTCTCCTCACTTCGGCCACGCTAAGACACAGCACCTGGTCACTTGGAGGGGGGGGCCGCCACATCATTTTCCGCCTCAAAATGAGCATAGAAGTTGTTCAGCGCATCTGGGAGGGAAGCATAATCTGCACAGTCAGGTGATACTGTCCTGTAGTTGGTGATGTCCTGAATGCCCTTCCACATACGCCGCATGTCACCGCTGCCCTGGAAGTGGCTGTGGATTCGCTGGGCATGTGCACGCTTTGCCTCTCTGATGGCCCGGGACAGTTTGGCCCTCGCTGTTGTTAGGGCTGCCTTGTCACCTGCTCTGAAGGCAGAGTCACGGGTCCTCAGCAGCACACACACCTCCGCGGTCATCCATGGCTTCTGGTTAGCATGTGTAGTGATGGTCTTGGACAGAGTAATATCATCGATGCACTTGCTGATGTAGCTCATCACTGATGCCGTGTACTCCTCTAAGTTGGTAGAGTCGCCATTGGTTGCAGCCTCCCTGAACATGTGCCAGTCAGTGTGCCCAAAGCAGTCTTGAAGAACACAGTTGACTCCTGCTGGCCAGGTTTTAACCTGCTTCTGAACTGGTCTGGAGCACCTGACGAGTGGTCTGTATGCTGGGATTAGCATAACAGAGATGTGGTCTGAGGAACCGAAGCGGGAAGGTTATAAGGCTCGCAGGAAGGAGTTTAAGAATGAAATTAGGAGAGCCAAAGGGGCCATGAGAAGGCCTTGGAGAGCAGGATTAAGGACAGCCCCAACACATTCTACAAATATGTGAAGAGCAAGAGGATAAGATGTGAGAGAATAGGACCAATCAGTGTGACAGTGGGAAAGTGTGTATGGAACTGGAAGAGATAGCAGAGGTACTTAATGAATACTTTGCTTCAGTATTCACTACAGAAAAGGCAACCGAAAAGTCATTGAGACGGTAAAGATGGATACAAAAGTAAACCAGTCAATAATATTAAAGAGTATACCAACAGTTTCTTTAGATACATAAAGTGTAAAAGAGAGCCAAGAGTGGATATTGGACCACTGGAAAATGATGCTGGAGCGGTAGTAATGGGGGATAAGGAAACGTGGATGAACTGAACAAGTATTTTGCATCTGTCTTCACTGTGGAAAACACTAGCAGTACGATGGAAGCTCCAGGTGTCAGGGGTCATAAAGTATGTGAAGTTACTATTACTAGAAAGAAGGTTCTTTGGAAACAGAATGGTCTGAAGTTAGATAAGTCACATGGACCAGATAGTGTACACACCACGGTTCTGAAAGAGGTGGCTGAAGAGATTGTGGAGGTATTAGTAATGATCTTTCAAGAATCACTAGGTTCTGGAATGGTTCCAGAAGACTGGAAAATTGCAAGTGTCACTCTACTCTTCAAGAAGGGAGAGAGGCAAAAGAAAGGAAATTAATGGTAAGATTCTTGGCAGTGTGGAGGATCAGAGGGATCTTGGGGTCCGAGTCCAAAGGATACTCAAAACAGCTGTGCAGGTTGACTCTGTGGTTAAGAAGGTGTACGGTGTATTGGGCTTCATCAATCCTGGAATTGAATTAAGGAGCCAAAGGGTAATGGTGCAGCTATATAGGACCCTGGTCAGACCCCACTAAAGTACTGTGCTCAGTTCTGGTCGCCTCACTACAGGAAGGATGTGGAAGCCATAGAAAGGGTGCAGAAGAGATTTACAAGGATGTTGCCTGGATTGGGGAGCATGCCTTATGAGAATAAGTTGAGTGAACTCAGCCTTTTCTCCTTGGAGCGAAGGAGGATGAGAGGTGACCTGATAGAGGTGTATAAGATGATGAGAGGCATTGATCGTGTGGATAGTCAGAGGCTATTTCCCAGCAGGGGAGCTGAAATTGTTGCCAAAAGAGGACACAGGTTTAAGGTGCTGGGGAGTAGGTACAGAGGAAATGTCAGGGGTGAGTTTTTTACTCAGAGTGTGGTGATTGCGTGGAACAGGCTGCCAGCAACGGTGATGGAGGCGGATACAATAGGGCCTTTTAAGAGGCTTTTGGATAGGTACATGGAGCTTAGTAAAATAGAGGACTTAAGATAAGCCTAGTAATTCCTAAGGTAGGGACATGTTCGGCACAACTTTGTGGGCCGAAGTGTCTGTATTGTGCTGAAGGTTTTCAATGCTCCTATGTTTCTATCTTAGTGGTTGCAAAGATGTGGTAGCTGATTTTTATGATGTGATTTTGGGGTACTTGGAGGCTCGTGATAAAATAGTCCAAAGTCAGCATGGTTTCCTCAAGGGAAAATCTTGTCTGACGAATCTGTTGGAATCCTTTGAAGAAATAACAAGCAGGATAGACAAAGGAGAATAGGTGATGTTGTGTATTTGGATTTTCAGAAGGTATTTGACAAGGTGGCACACATGAGACTTCTTAACAAGCTACAAGCCCATGGTATTACAAGAATGATTCTTCAAGGATAAAACAGTGCTGATTGACAGGAGGCAAAGAATGGGAATAAAGCGAGCTTTTTCTGGTTGGCTGCTGGTGACTAGTGATATTCCCCTGGGGTGGGGGGCAGTGGTCTGTGTTGGGTCCAATTCTTTTTATGTATTATGTCAATAATTTGAATGATGGAATTGATGGCTTTGTTGACAAGTTTGCAATGAGATGAAGGTAAGTGGTGGGGAAGATAGTTTTGAGGAAGTAGAGAGGTTACAGAAGGACTTAGATAGATTAGGAGAATGGGCAAATAAGAGTCAGATGGAATACAGTGTATGGTCATGTACTTTGGTAGAAGAAATAAATAGGTTGACTATTTTCTAAATGGAGAGAAGACGCAAAATTTTAAAATGCAAAGGGACTTGGGAGTCCTTGTGCAGGATTCCCTAAAGGTTAATTTGCAGTTTGAGTTGGTAGTGAGGAAGGCAAATGTGATGTTAGCATTCATTTCAAGAAGACTAGAATATAAAAGCAAAGATGTAATGTTAAGACTTTATAAAGAGCTGGTGAGGCCTCACTTGGAGTATTGTGAGCAGATTTGAGTCATTTATCTTAGAAAATGTACTGTAACTGTAGAGGGTTCAAAAGAGATTCATGAAATTATTCCAGGCTTGAATGGCTTGTCATATGAAGAGCGTTAGATGGTTCTGGACCTATATTCACTACAATTCAGAAGTATGAGGGTGACCAAATTAAAATTTATCGAATGGTGAAAGGTCTTGATGTGAACGTGGAGAGGATATTTTCTATGATGGTCTAAGACTAGAAGGCACAGCTTCAGATTAGAGGGGCATCCTTTTGGAATGGAAATGAGGAGGAATTTCTTTAGCCAAAGAGTGGTTAATCTGTGGAATTCTTTGCCATAGGAAGCTGTGAAGGGGATGTCTTTATGTATATTTAAGGCAGATGTTGATAGTTTCTTAATTGATCAGGGCATGAAGCCCATACTGGGAAGCCCATACTGTAAAACGGTTGGATGGTTTGGAGTTTGTAAAATGTGTACAGGATAGATTTTTGCAGCAATACATAGAGGTACCAACTAGAGAAGGGGCAGTGTTGGATCTCCTGTTAGGGAATGAAATAGGTCAGGTGATGGAGGAATGTGTTGAGGAGCACTTCGGGTCCAGTGATCACAATGCCATTAGTTTCAATGTAATTATGGAGAAGGATAGGACTGGACCCAGGGTTGAGATTTTTGATTGGAGAAAAGCTAACTCTAAGGTGATGTGAAAGGATTTAGAAGGAGTGGATTGGGACAATTTGTTTTATGGGAAGGATGTAATAGAGAAATGGCGATCATTTAAAGGTGAAATTTTGAGGGTACAGAATCTTTATGTTCCTGTTAGGTTGAAAGGAAAGGTTAAAAGTTTGAGAGAGCCATGGTTTTCAAGGGATTTTGGAAACTTGGTTAGGAAAAAGAGAGATATCTACAATAAATATAGGCAGCATAGAGTAAATGAGGTACTCGAGGAATATAAAGAATGTAAGAAGAATCTTAAGAAAGAAATTAGAAAAGCTAAAAGAAGATACGAGGTTGCTTTGGCAAGTAAGGTCAAAATAAATCCAAAGGGTTTCTACAGTTATATTAATAGCAAAAGGATAGTGAGGGATAAAATTGGTCTCTTAGAGAATCAGAGTAGACAGCTATGTGTGGAGCCGAAAGAGATGGGGGAGATTTTGAACAATTTCTTTTCTTCAGTATTCACTAAGGAGAAGGATATTGAATTGTGTAAGGTAAGGGAAACAAGTAGAAAAGTTATGGAAACTATGATGATTAAAGAGGAGGAAGTACTGGTGCTTTTAAGGAATATAAAAGTGGATAAATCTCCGGATCCTGACAGGATATTCCCTAGGACCTTGAGGGAGGTTAGTGTAGAAATAGCAGGAGCTCTGACAGAAATATTTCAAATGTCGTTAGAAACGGGGATGGTGCCGGAGGATTGGTGTATTGCTCATGTGGTTCCATTGTTTAAAAAGGGTTCTAAGAGTAAATCTAGCAATTATAGGCCTGTCAGTTTGACGTCAGTGGTGGGTAAATTAATGGAAAGTATTATAGACAATAGACAGTAGGTGCAGGAGTAGGCCATTCAGACCTTCTAGCCATCACCGCCATTCACCATGATCATGGCTGATCATACACAATCAGTACCCCATTTCTGCCCTCTCCCCATATCCCTTGACCCCGCTCTCTATAAGAGTTCTATCTAACTCTCTCTTGAATACATCCAGAGACGGCCTCCACTGCCTTCTGGGGCAGAGCATTCCACATATCCACCACTCTCTGGGTGAAAAAGTTTTTCCGCATCTCTGTTCTAAATGGCCTACCCCTTATTCTTAAACTGTGGCCTCTAGTTCTGGACTCACCCATGAGTTCACCCAAGAGTGGGATGAGCAATGGCAGATGGAGTTTAATGCTGATAAGTGTGAGGTGCTACATTTTGGTAGGAATAATCCAAATAGGACATACATGGTAAATGGTAGGGCATTGAAGAATGCTGTAGAACAGAATGATCTAGGAATAATGCTCCTTAGTGTGGTCATGATCAAGGCGTCAGTATGCCAGACAACAACAGCTTCCCCCTTATCAGCAGGTTTTATAGTGAGGTTGGGATTGGTGCGGAGGGAGCAGAGAGCACAGCGTTCGGAAGGAGTGAGGTTGGAATTGGAACACAGTGTGGCGAAGTCGAGACGGTTGATGTCCCGTAGGCAATTAGCAATAAAGAGATCCAGAGCAGGCAGAAGACCAGAGCGGGGTGTCCATGAAGAGGAGGAGGGTTGAAGATGGGAGAAGGGGTCATCGGTGGGGGTAGGAGAATCCATGAAGAGGATGAGGGTTGAAGACTGGAGAAGGCTCCCTCCATACCAATCCCAACTTCACTATAAAACCTGCTGATAAGGGGGGAGCTGGTGTTGTCTGGTGTACTGACCTCTACCTGGCCGAGGCACAGCGACAACTCTCTGATACCTCCTCTTATATACCCCTTGATCATGACCCCACTAAGGAGCACCAGGCCACTGTCTCCTATACCATCACCAACCTTATCAGCTCTGGTGATCTCCCATCCACTGCCACCAACCTCATAGTTCCCACACCCTGCACTTCCCGTTTCTACCTCCTACCCAAGATCCACAAACCTGCCTGTCCAGGTAGATCTATTGTCTCAGCTAGCTCCTGCCCCACTGAACTCATTTCTGCATACCTTGAAACTGTCTTATCCCCCCTTGTTCAATCTCTTCCCACCTATGTTTGTGACACTTCTCATGCTTTGAATTTTTTCAACGATTTTAAGTTCCCTGGCCCCCACCATCTTATTTTCACCATGGACGTCCAGTCCCTATATACCTCCATCCCCCACCAAGGTGGTCTGGAAACTCTTCGCTTTTTTTGGATTCCAGACCTAACCAATTCCCCTCTACCACCACTCTCCTCTGTCTAGCGGAATTAGTTCTTACTCTCAATAATTTCTCCTTTGGCTCCTCTCACTTCCTCCAAACCAAGGGTGTAACCATGGGCACCCGTATGGGTCCCAGTTATGCCTGCCTTTTTGTTGGCTTTGTGGAACAGTCCATGTTCCAAGTCTATACCGTTATCCATCCCCCTCTTTTCCTTCGCTACATTGACGACTGCATTGGCGCTGCCTCTTGCACACATGCTGAGCTTCATTAACTTTGCCTCCAACTTTCATCCTGCCCTCAAATTTACCTGGTCCATTTCCAACACCTCCCTCCCCTTTCTTAATCTTTCTGTCTCCATCTCTGGAGACGGCCTATCTACTGATATCTACTATAAGCCTACAGACTCTCACAGCTACCTGGACCATTCCTCTTCCCACCCTGTCTCTTGCAAAAATGCTATCCCCTTCTCACAATTCCTCCGTCTCCACTGCATCTGCTCTCAGGATGAGGCTTTTCATTCCAGGACGAAGGAGATGTCTTCCTTTTTTTAAAGAAAGGGGCTTCCCTTTGTCCACCATCAACTCTGCTCTCAAACACATTTCTCCTATTTCCCACACATCTACCCTCACCCCATCCACCCACCACCCCACTCGGGATAGAGTTCCCCTTGTCCTTACCTACCACCCCACCAACCTCCAGGTCCAACGTATAATTCTCCGTAACTTCTGCCACCTCCAACGGGATCCCACTACCAAACACATTTTCCCTCCCCCCCACTTTCTGCTTTTCACAGGGATCGCTCCCTGTGCAACTCCCTTGTCCACTCGTCCCCCCCATCCCTTCCCACCGATCTTCCTCCTGGCACTTATCCTTGAAAATGGAACAAGTGCTACACCTGCCCTTACACTTCCTCCCTCACCACTATTCAGGGCCCCAGACAGTCCTTCCAGGTGAGGTGACATTTCACCTGTGAGTCGGCTGGTGTGGTATACTGTGTCCGGTGCTCCCGGTGTGGCCTTTTATATATTGGTGAGACCCGACGCAGACTGGGAGACCGTTTCGCTGAACACCTACGCTCGGTCCGCCAGAAAAAGCAGGATCTCCCAGTGGCCACACATTTTAATTCCACATCCCATTCCCATTCTGATATGTCTATCTATGGCCTCCTCTATTGTCAAAATGAAACCAAACCCAGGTTGGAGGAACAACACCTTATATACTGGCTGAGTAGCCTCCAACCTGATGACATGAACATTGACTTCTTTAACTTCTGTTAATGCCCCTCCTCCCCTTCTTACCCCATCCCTGACATATTTAGTTGTTTGCCTGTTCTCCATCTCCCTCTGGTGCTCCCCCCCCCCTTTCTTTCTCCTGAGGCCTCCCATCCCATGATCCTTTCCCTTCTCCAGCTCTGTATCACTTTCGCCAATCACCTTTCCAGCTCTTAGCTTCATCCCACCCCTTCTGGTCTTCTCCTATCATTTCGCATTTCCCCCTCCCCCCACTACTTTCAAATCTCTTACTATCTTTCCTTTTGGTTAGTCCTGATGAAGGGTCTTGGCCCGAAACGTCGACAGCGCTTCTCCCTTTAGATGCTGCCTGGCCTGCTGTGTTCCACCAGCATTTTGTTTGTGTTGTTGGAATTTCCAGCATCTGCAGATTTCCTCATGTTTGTCCCTCCTGGGGTATGTAATTTCAGGCGTTTCCATTCAGATGGACCAACAGAAGGTCAAGACAGTGGTCAAATCGCCCCAATCTTTGATTCGTTGGGAGTTGCAACTCTTCTTAGGCTTCGCTAACTTCTATTGCCACTTCATCAGAAGTTGCGGTACACTGACTGCACTACTCACTGCTTTTACCCCATTAGCTATCAGATTCTCCTGGTCCCCAGCTGCTGAAAAAGCATTCTCTGACCTGAAGGAAAGTTTCACCTCTGCCCCCATCCTGATTCAACCCAACACCAACTGACAGTTCATTGTGGAGGTGGATGCATCTGACATTGGTATAGGAGCTGTTCTCTCTCAGCGCTCAGCCAAGGATGAGAAGCACCACCTTCTCTCACCGCCTCACTCCCACGGAGCGGAATTACGATGTCAGAAACCGGGAACTGCTGGCTGTGAAGCTAGCTCTGGAGGTGTGGAGGCACTGGCTGGAGGGAGCAAAGGTGCCATTCTTAGTCTGGACTGATCACATGAATCTTGAATATATCCTTACGGCCAAGCATCTCAACTCCTGTCAAGCTCGTTGGTCCCTATTTTTCTCCAGATTCAGTTTTACTCTGTCCATCCCCCACCCCAGTTCCAAGAATGGAAAACCTGATGCCTTTTCCCGAAGATTTCCTTCCTCTGAGACCCCTGAGGTACCTGATGTCATCCTCCCTGCTCACTGTCTCGTGGGGGCAGTGCAACAGGACATTGAAGCCATGGTGCAAGCTGCTCATCAGAGCAAGGCAGCCCCTAGTCAATGCCCCACTAACCATGTTTGTGTCCCCAGCTCTGTCCCCACAATTTTAGTGGGGTCATTCTTCCCAATTATCCTGTCAACCTGGAACCAAACGTACTCAGGCTTTCATCAGTCGGCAGTTCTGGTGGTCCTCCATGGGAGATGACATCCACAACTTTGTTTCAGCCTGCTCAGTATGTTCTCAAGGCTAGAACTCTAACCAGTCACCTGCTGGTCTGTTACAACCCCTGTCTATCGCCAAGAGACCCTCGCCTCACTTTTCCCTGGATTTTGTCACCGGTCTTCCCCCAGCAATGGTAATTCCACCATTCTCATAGTAGTTGATCATTTCTCCAAGTCCATACACTTCATTCTTTTGCTTAAACTTCCCTTGGCCAAAGAAACAGCCAAATTACTAGTACTGCATGTTTTTAAATTATATGATTTACCTGTAGATGTTGTCACATCTTTCAATACACATCCAACTTCTGGAGGGAATTCTGTAATCTTCTGCGTGCCTCCATGAGTCTGCCTTCAGGATTCCACCCACAGACCAATGGCCAGACTGAGCGGGCCAGCCAACAGCTAGAGACAGTATTGCAGTGTCTGGTCTCCCAGAACCCCTCTGCATGGAGACAGCAGCTACCCTGGGCTGAGTACACCATAAACTCTCATCCGTCCTCATCCACTGGTCTGTCCCCTTTCAGGTGCTGCCTTGGCTGCCAACCTCATCCATGGGTCAGAGGCCTTCACGGTGCATCGACTGCTGGACGTTCATCGTCGGGGCTGTGGCCTCCAGTACCTTGCGGGCTGAGAGGGCTATGGTCCTGAGGAGAGTTGCCGGGTCCCCGCCCGTAACATCCTGGATCCCTCTCTCATCAGGGACTTTCATCACCAGCACCTAGCTCTACCTGCAATGACACCAGGAGAAATCTGTGCGGGGCAGGGGGGTGGTGGAGTACTGACAGTACCTCCAGTTGAGCAGCAGCGGTTCAATGCAATAAATAATACAGAAGAAAAAAAAACAAAAAATAATAATAAATAAGTAAATCAATTACATTATACGTATATTGAATAGATTAAAAATCGTGCAAAAAGAGAAATAATATATATTTAAAAAGTGAGGTAGTGTCCAAGGGTTCAATGTTCATTTAAGAATTGGATGGCAGAAGGGAAGAAGCTTTTCCTGAATCTTGTTGGTGACCCCTAATTTAGAGTACTGTGTGCAGTTTTGGTCAACTACCTCCACCGGGAAAGAAGTAAATAAGTTTGAAAGGGTACAGAGAAAAATTACAAGGTGGTTGGTGAGACTGGAGGACCTAAATTATAAGGAAAGATTGAATAGATTAGGACTTTATTGCTTGGAACATAGAAGATTGAGGAGAGAGTTGATAGAGGTATTATGAGGGGTATAGATAGGGTAAATGCAGGCAGGCTTTTTCCATTGAGGCTGGATTGGACCACAGCTGGACAGCATTTGTGGGAATATAGAGTCATAGAGCTCTATAGTTGATGCACCATCAATAACTCACTCTGAGACGTAAGGCGAGATATCGGCTTTTATTGACTGAAGAAGGAACCAGCAGTGAGTGACCATCATATTACATCCTGGAGAATGAGGCAGAGGATTAGACCTGAATCGCCTTTATACAGGGGCCTGTGGGAGGAGCCACAGGAGCAGTCAGCAGGGGGTGTGTCCAGACAGGCACACATAGTTCACCACAATAGTACAGAAACAAGCCCTTTGCCTCATCTAGTCCGTGCCAACCTGATCTTCTGCCTACTCCCATTTAATTATACCTGGACCATATCACTCCAACTCCTCTCATCTATGTACCTATTCAAATTACTCAAATGTTAAAATTTAACCTATAACTACCACTTCTGCTGGTAACTCATTCTGCATTTGACCACTTTCTGAATGTAGAAGCTGTCTCAGATTTCCCCTAAATAGTTCACCTAAATATTTTATCTTTCACCCCAAACCTATGACCTCTTATTCTAGTCTCACCAAACCTGAGGGGAAGAAAGCCTGTATGCATTTATGCCTCTAACCCCTCATAATTTTGTATACCTCTGCAAGATCTGCCCTGATTCATGGTTGTAGGGAAAAGGCAGGTAGATGGAGCTGAGTCCTCAGCTAGATCAATGGCATTCCTATTGAATGGTGGTGTGGGCTGGATAGGCCAAAAGGATAGCCCTGCTTGGTTCTGTGGCTGGACAGGCCAGATGGTGGTCTGTGGCTCAAAGGACTGAATGGCCGATTCCTGCCCCTCATTCTTGTGTTCTTATTTAATGATGGTGCAGGCTTGACAGGCTAAATGGCAAATTCGTGCTCCTAGTCCTTGTGCTCTTATAGGCATACAGATATAAAAGAAAATGGAGGAACATGGGCTATGTAGGAGGTAAGAGTTAGATTGATTGCAGAGTTGATTGAAAATCAGCAAAGTATTGGGCAAAGGACCTATACTGTACTCTTCTATGTTCTATGTACTTGGAATGCCATTTTCTAGGGAATTATGGATGTGAATTCCAAAGTCCCTTTGCTCTACCGCACATCTTGAAGTCCTTAAATTCACCTTGAATTTTGAGAAGGAGAAGCTAATGTCAGATGCATCAGTATTACAGTGGAGTAAAGGGAATTACGGATTTGAGAGTGGAGTTGACCAGAATTGTTTGGGAAGGAATGCCAGCAGGGATGATGGCAGAGCAGCAATGGCTTGAATTTTGGGAAGCATTTTGGAAGGCACAGGACATATACATCCCAGAGAGGAAGAAGTATTCCAAAGGCAAAATGACACAGCTGTGGCTAACAAGAGAAATCAAAGCAAAAGAGAGGGCATATAATAGAGCAAAAATTAGTTAGGAAGTTGGAGGATTGGGAAGCTTTTAAAAGCCAACAGAAAGCAACTAAAAAAGTCATTAAGAAGGTAAAGATGAAACACAAGTGTAAACTAACCAGTTAAAGAGGGTACCAAAAGTTTGTTCAGATACACAAAGTGTAAAAGAGAGGCAAACGTGGATATTCAACCATTGGAAAATGATGTTTGAGAGGTAGTAATGGGGGACAGGAAATGACAGAAAAACTGAGTAAGTATTTTGCATCAGTCTTCACTGTGGAAGACACCAGCAGTATGGTGGAAGTTCCAGGTGTCAGGGGTCATGAAGTGTGTAAAGTTACCATAATTAGAGAGAAGATGCTTGGGAAACTGAAAGGTCTGAAGTTAGATAAGTCACCTGGACCAGATGGTCTACACCCCAGTGTTCTGAAAGAGTGGGCTGAAGAGATTGTGGAGGTATTAGTAATGATCTCTCAAGAATCACTAGCTTCTGGAATGGTTCTGGAAGACTGGAAAATTGCAAAGAAGGGAGAGAGGCAGGAGAAAGGATAATATAGGCCCCTGACACCTGAAACTGCCACCATACTGCTAGTGTCTTCCACAGTGAAAACTGATGCAACATATAAAATTAATTTATCCGCCATTTCCTTGTCCCCCATTACTACCTTTCCAGCATCATTTTCCAGTGGTCCAGTATCCACTCTTGCCTCAGTGACTGGGAAGATGTTGGAGTTGATTATTAAGGATGTCTCAGGGCACTTGATGGACATGATAAAATAGGCCATAGTCAGTATGATGTCCTTACAGAAATCTTGCCTGACAAATCTGTTGGAATTGTTTGAAGAAGTAACAAGCAGGATAGACAAAAGAGCAAAAGAAATTCTGCAGATGCTGTAAATCCAAGCAACACACACAAAATGCTGGAGGAACTTAGCAGGCCAAGCAGTATCTATCTATGGAAAAGAATAAACAGTTGACATTTTGGACTGGGCTGAGACACCTCATCAGTCCTGATGAAGGGTCCTGGCCCAAAAATGTCAACTGTTTACTCTTTTCCATAGACAAAGGAGATTTGGTTGATGGTGTGTACTTGGATTTTCAGAAGGCCTTTGACAAGGTGCCACACATGAGGCTGTTTAACAAGTTACAGGCCAATGGTATTAGAGGAAAGATTCTAGCATGGATAGGATAAAGCTGTGGCTGATTGGCAGGAGGCAAAGGTGGGAATAAAAGGAGCCTTTCCTGTTTGCCTGATGGTGACTGATGGAGTACCACGGGAGTGTTTTGGGACTGGTACTTTTTACGTTATATGTCAATGATCTGGATGATGGATTTGATGGCTTTGTTGGAAAGTTTGCAGGTGATATGAAGATAGGTAGAGGGGCAGATAGTTTTCAGGAAGCGGCTGCAGGAGGATTTAGAAAATTTAGGAGAATGAGCAAAAAAATGGCAGATGGAATGCAGTGTTTGGACATGCATCGGCATGAACTTTGGTAGAAGAAATGAAAGGGTTGACTATTTTCTAAATAGAGAGAAAATACAAAAATCTGAATTGCAAAGGAAGTCCTTGCATAGGATTCCTAAAGGTTAAATTGCAGATTCTGTCTGTGGTGAGCAAGGTGAACGCAAAGTTAACATTCATTTCAAGAGGACTAGAATATAAAAGCAAGGATATAATGTTGAGACTTTATAAAACACTGGTGAGGGCTCTCTTGGTTTATTGTAAGCAATTTTGGGCCCCTTTTCTTAGAAAGGATGTGCTGAAGTCAAGTCAAGTCACCTTTTATTGTCATTTTGACCATAACTGCTGGTACAGTACACAGTAAAAATGAGACAATGTTTTTCAGGACTATGGTGCTACATGAAACAGTACAAAAACTACACGGAACTACGTAAAAACAACACAGAAAAAATCTACACTAGACTACAGACCTACCCAAGACTGCATAAAGTACACAAAACAGTGCAGGCATTACAATAAATAATAAACAAGACAATAGGCACAATAGAGGGCAGTAAGTTGGTGTCAGTCCAGACTCTGGGTATTGAGGAGTCTGATGGCTCGGGGGAAGAAACTATTACGTAGTCTTGTCATGAGAGCCCGAATGTTTCGGTGCCTTTTCCCAGATGGCAGGAGGGAGAAGAGTTTGTATGAGGGGTGTGTGGGGTCCTTCATAATGCTGTTTGCTTTGTGGATGCAGCGTGTAGTGTAAATATCTGTAATGGCGGGAAGAGAGACCCCGATGATTTTCTCAGTTGACCTCACTATCCGTGCAGGGTCTTGCGATCCAAGATGGTGCAATTTCCAAACCAGGCAGTGATGCAGCTGCTCAGGATGCTCTCAATACAACCCCTGTAGAATGTGATGAGGATGGGGGGTGGGAGGTGGACTTTCCTCAGCCTTCACAAAAAGTAGAGACGCTGCTGGGCTTTCTTTGCTATGGAACTGGTGCTGAGGGGCCAGGTGAGATTCTCCGCCAGGTGAACACCAAGAAATTTGATGCTCTTAATGGTCTCTACCGCGGAGCCGTCAATGTTCAGCGAAAAGTGGTCGCTCTAGCCTCCTGAAGTCAACAACTATCTCTTTTGTTTTGTTCACATTCAGAGACAGAGGATTCAAAGGAGTTTCACAAAAATGATTCCAGGATTGAATGGTTTGTTATATGGAAGTGTTTGCTGGCTCTGGGCCTGTATTCATTAGAATTCAGAAGAATGCGAAGTAACCTATTGAATGGTGAAAGGCCTTGATAGAGTGGATGTGAAGAGGATGTTTCCTATGGTGGGAGAGTCTAAGGCCAGAGGGGACAGCCTCAGAATAGAAGGGTGTCCTTTTAGAATGGAGATGATGAGGAATTTCTTTAGTCAGAGCGTGGTCAATCTGTGAAATTCTTTGCCACAGGCAGCTGTGGAGGCCAAGTCTTTATGTACATTTAAGGCATAAGTTGATAGATTCTTGATTACTCAGAGCATGAAGGGATATGGGGCAAAGGTAGGAGATTGAGGCTGAGAGGAAAATTGGATCAGCAGTGATGAAATGGCAGAGCAGACTTGATGGGCCAGCTGGCCTAATTATGCTCCTGTATCTCATGGTCTTATGGTCTACCATTCATCGCACAAGTAGTAAACTGGTTTGTCCTCCCAAGTTGAAACACCTCACTCTTGTCTACTTTAAATTCCATCTGGTATTTTCAGCCCATTTTTCCAAGTGATTCAGATACTGCTGCAAGCTTCTATAACCTTCCTCATTGTCCACTACATCCTGATTTTTGGTGCCATCCACAAATCTGCTGATCCAGTCTTTCACATTATTATCTAAATCAATAATATAGACAAAATACAATGGAGCCAGCTCTGATCTCTGTGACACTCTACTAGTCATAGGCCTCCAGTCAGAGAGGCAACTGTCTACCAGTGCACTCTGGCTTGTCCTACTAAGCCAGTATTTGAATCCAATTCACTACTTCATTCTGAATGCAGATCAGCTTAAATTTCTGGACAAGTCTCCCATATGGGACATCATCAACAATATTGCTAAAGTCCATGTAGACAATGTCCACAGCCTTCCTTTCTTCAATCTTCTTGGTAACCTCCTTGAAAATCTCCGTAAAGTTAGCTGTTTAGACACAATCTACCACACACGAACCAGACTGGCAATCTAAATGCTAATTTATCCAGCCCCTGTTGTTGAGACATTACACTATTAAGGGCAAGATCCTTAACAGTTTTGATGAATAAATGTTGAGGTCCAAGTTCATAGCTCTCAGAAAGTGACTGCTCAGGTGGATAGGGTTGTTAAAAAGGCACATGGCATGCTGGCCTTAGACGAGACATTGATTTGAAAAGTAAGTTAGTAAGTTACATTGCAGATTTTTAAAACTATAGAGCATCTAGACATACAGTTCTGGTAACCCCATTATAGGATAAATGTCGAGGCTTAGAGAGGGTGTAGTAGAGATTACCAGGATGTTGAAGATGAGAAAATCAGCAGATGCTGGAAATCCAAGTAACCCACATAAGGGAAGTTAAGAACTGCATAAAAGCCAAAGAAAAGGCATATAAAGTAGCAAAAGTGATTGAGAAGTTGGATGATTGGGAAGCTTTTAAAATCCACCAAAAATCAACTTTAAAAAGCTATAAGAAGGGAAAAGATTAAATATGAGCGCAAACTAGCCAATGATATAAAGCAAGATACCAAAAGATTTCATTTATATAAAGAGTAAAAGGGAGGTGAGAGTTGATATTGGACCACTGCAAAATATTGCTGATGAAGTAGTAATGGGGGGCAAAGAAATGGCAGATGAACTTAATGGGTACTTTTCTTCAGTCTTCACTGCAGAAGACACTAAGCAGTGTGCCAGAGGTCCATGAGTGTCAGGAAACCGGAGTGAGTGCCATTGCTATTAAAAAGGAAGAAGTGCTAGGGTAACCTTATCTTAAGGTGGATAAGTCACCTGGACCAGATGGACTACATCCCAGAGTCTTGAGAGAGCTTGCTGAAGAGTTAACAGTTGCATTCGTCATTATCTACCAAGAATCACTTGATTCTGGCATGATCCTGGAGGACTGGAAGTTTGCAAATGTCACTCACTCCGGTACTTGGAGACTAATGATAAAATAAGTCTAAGTCAGCATAGCTCCTGTAAAGGAAAATCTTGACTGACAAATTTGTTAGAGTTCTTTGAGGAAATTACAAGCAGGGTTGACAGAGGAGGGGCAGTGGATGTCGTTTACTGGATTTTCAGAAACCATTTGATAAGGGGCCACACGTGAGGCTACTTAATAAGATAAAATCCTGTGACATTACAGGAAAGATACTGGCATGGATAGAGGAATGGCTGACAGGCAGGAAGCAGTGAGCGTGAATAAAGGGGGCCTTTTCTGGTTGGCTGCCAATGACTTGTGGTGTTCCTAAGGGGTCAGTATTGGGACCACTACTTTTCACATTGTTAGTCAATGATTTGGATAATGGAATTGATGGCTTTGTGGCAAAGTTTGCAATGATACAAAGATAGGTGGAGGGGTCAGTAGTGCTGAGGAAGTAATGCAATTGCAGCAGGACATAGACAAATTGGAAGAGTAGTTTAATAATTTAATTTTCCACATACTGATTGGGACTCCCATACCGTTAAAGGTCTAAATGGGTTAGAGTTTGTAAAACGAGTTCAGGAAAGTTTTCTAGATAAATATATAGAAGTACCGACTAGAGAGGATGCAATATTAGATCTCCTAAGTATACATGGAGAGGTAGTGGAAAACCTAAAGTTCCTTGGAGTTATGTTGTCAAAACAGCTGACATGGACCATCAACACCTCGATGCTTGTAAAAAAGACACAACAAAGACTCTTCTTCCTCAGAAAGCTGAAACATACCAAACTCCCACAAAAGTTGTTACTTAACTTCTACAGAAGCACAATTGAAACCATCCTGACCAACAGCGCCACCGTGTGGTATGCCAGCTGCACAGCTGCTGAGTGACAAAACCTGCATCACATGGTGAAGGCGGCCCAGCGGTGAAGGTGGAGCTCCCAGGACTGGACATCATCTACTCCAGCAGACTCAGGAGGAAAGCAATCAGCGTATCCAGATACACCACACACCCCAGCCACTCCCTGTTTGACCCGCTGCCGTCCTGCAAAAGGTTCAGGACACTAATAGCCAGAACAAATAGACTAAGGAACAGCTTTTACCCCAGAGCTGTGGCCTCCATCAGACCACTCCCACAGAACAATAATTGAAACTGTGAGCACACACATGGACTCAAATACTTGCACTAATGACACTTTGTGCATTACTGTGATATTCTGGTGCTGCTGCAAGTTATTTTCTGCTACTTATTACTATTTATTACTTTTATCTATTAGTACATTTTTTATCAAGTAAATTTAGTAAATTTAGGTTTAGTACTAAATTTACAATAAATTTAAAATTACTAAATCACCTCAGGAAGAAGACAGCAGTAATAGGGGACTCTACAGTTAAGGGGTCAGACAGATGATTCTGTGGACGCAGGAAAGAAACACAGATGATAGTTTGGGTCCCAGGTGACAGGGTCTGGGATGTTTCTGATCATGTCCACGATATCCTGAAGTGGGAAGGTGAACAGCCAGAGGTCGTGGTACATATCGGTAGCAATGACACAAGTAGGAAAAGGGAGGAGATCCAGAAAACAGACTACAGAGAGTTCAGAAGGAAGTTGAGAAACAGGACCTCAAAGGTAGTCACCTTGGGATTACTGCCTGTGCCATGTGACAGTGAGTATGGGAATAGAGTGAGGTGAAGGATAAATGAGTGTCTGAGGGATTGGAGCAGGGGGCAGGGATTTGAATTCCTGGATCATTGGGATTTCTTTTGTGGCAGGTGTGACATGTACAAAAAGGACAGGTTACACTTGAATCCGAGGGGGAGCAATATCCTGGCAGGGAGGTTTGCTAAGGCTATCGGGGAGAGTTTAAACTAGGATTGCTGGGGGGTGGCGACCAAACTGAAGAGATGGAGGAAGGGTGGGTTGGCTCACAAATAGTGAAAGCTTGGAGACAGTGTGAAAGGGAGGATAGGCAGGTGATAGAGAAGGGGTACAGACCGACGGTTTGAGATGTGTCTATTTTAATGCAAGAAACATCATGAAGAAAGCCGATAAGCTTAGGGAGTGGATCAGTACTTGGAGCAGTGATGTTGTGGCCATTACAGATGGCTTAGGGGCAGGAATGGTTACTCAGAGTGCCAGGCTTTAGATGTTTCAGAAAGGACAGGGAGTTGAGGCAAAAGAGTTGGGAGCCTGCCACAGCTGATCAGAGATAGTGTCACAACTGCAGAAAAGGAGGAAGTCATGAAGGGATTGTCTACAGAGTCTGTGGGTGAAAGTTAGGAACAGGAAGTTGTCATAGTGGGAGATTTTAATTTTCCAAATATAGATTGTCATCTCCCTAGAGTAATGGGTTTAGATAGGGAAGAGTTTGTTAGGTGTGTTCAGGAAGGTTTCCTGACACAATATGTAGATAAGCCTACAACAGGAGAGGCTGTATTTGATATGGTATTGGGAAATGAACTTAGTCAGGTGTCAGGTCTCTCAGTGGGAGAGCATTTTGGAGATAGTGATCACAATTCTATCTCCTTTACCATAGCATTGGAGAAGGATAGGAACAGACAAGTTAGGAAAGTGTTTAACTGGAGTATGGGGAAATATGAAGCTATCATTCAGGAATTTAGAAGCATAAATTATGAATAGATGTTCTCAGGGAAATGTACAGCAGAAATGTGGCAAATGTTCAGGGGATACTTGCATGGCGTTCTTCAAGTCAAGTGAAATCAAGTCACTTTTTATTATCATTTCAAACATAACTGCTGGTACAGTACACAGTAAAAATGAGACAATGTTTCTCAGGACCATGGTGCTACATGAAACAGTACAAAAACTACACTGAACTATGTGAAAACAACACAGAAAAAAAACTACACTAGTCTACAGACCTACCTAGGACTGCATAAAGTGCACAAAACAGTGCAGGCATTTCAATAAATAATAAACAAGAGGGCACAATAGAGGGCAGTAAGTTGGTGTCAGTCCAGACTCTGGGTATTGAGGAGTCTGATGGCTCGGGGGAAGAAACTGTTACCTAGTCTGGTTGTGAGAGAGAGCTGGAATACTCTGGTGCCTTTTCCCAGATGGCAGGAGGGAGAAGAGTTTGTATGAGGGGTGCATGGGTCCTTCATAATGCTGTTTGCCTTGTGGAAGGAGTGTGCAGTGTAAATGTCCGTAAAGGCCAGAAGAGAAACCCCGATGATCTTCTCAGCTGACCTCACTATCCGATGCAGGGTCTTGCGATCCGAGATGTTGCAATTTCCAAACCAGGCAGTGATGCAGCTGCTCAGGATGCTCTCAGTACAACTTCTGTAGAATGTGATGAGGATGGGGTGTGGGAGATGGCCTTTCCTCAACCTTTGCAGAAAGTAGAGACGCTGCTGGGCTTTCTTTGTTATGGAGCTGGTGTTGAGGGACCAGATGAGATTCTCCGCCAGGTGAACACCAAGAAATTTGGTGCTCTTAACGACCTCTATCGAGGAGCCGCCGATGTTCAGTGGGGAGTGGTTGCTCCGCGCCCTCCTGAAGTCAACAACCATCTCTTTTGTTTTGTTCACATTCAGAGACAGGTTGCACCAGTCTGTTAGCTGCTGCACCTCCTCTCCGTATGCTGATTCATCGTTCTTGCTGATGAGACCAACCACGGTCGTGTCATCGGCGAACTTGATGACATGGTTTGAGCTTTGTGTTGCAGCACAGTCATGGGTCAGCAGAGTGAACAGCAGTGGACTGAGCATACAGCCCTGGGGGGCCCCCGTGCTCAGTGTGATGGAGATGCTGCTCCTGATCCGGACTGACTAAGGTCTCCCAGTCAGGAAGTCTAGGATCCAGTTGCAGAAGGAAGTGTTCAGGCCCAGTAGGCTCAGCTTTCCAATTAGTTTCTGAGGGATGATTGTGTTGAATGCTGAAGTCTATGAACAGTATTCGAATGTATGTGTCTTTTTTGTCCAGGAGGGTTAGGGCCAGGTGGAGGATGATGGCAATGGTGTCATCTGTTGAGCGATTGGGACGGTACACAAACTGCAAGGGGTCCAGTGAAGGGGGCAGCAGGGTCTTAATGTCCCTCATGACGAGCCTCTCGAAACACTTCATGATGATGGATGTGAGTACAATGGGACAATATTCATTGAGACAGGACATTGAAGACTTCTTCGGTACAGGGACGATGGTGGCAGCCTTGAAGCATGTTGGAATGGTGGCGCTGCTCAGGGAGATGTTGAAGATGTCTGTGAGAACATCTGCTAGCTGGTCTGCACATCCTCTAAGCACTCTACCAGGAATATTGTCTGGTCCAGCAGCCTCCCATGGGTTGACCCTGCACAGGATTCTTCTCACATTGGCCACGGTGAGACACAGCACCTGGTCATTTGGAGGAGGGGTGGACTTCCTCGCCGCCATGTAATTTTCCACCTCAAAATGAGCATAGAAGTTATTCAGTGCATCTGGGAGGGAGGCATCACCCGCACAGTCAGGTGATGTTGACCTGGAGTTGGTGATGTCCTGAATGCCCTTCCACATGTGCCTTCATAGGTACATTCCAGTGAGGCAGTGAAAAGATGCTAGGGTACAGGAATAGTGGTATACAAAGGCTGTTGTAAATCTAGTCAAGAAGAAAAGAAGAGCTTAAGAAAGGTTCAAAAAAGCTAGGTCATGATAGACTTCTAGAAGATAAGACTAGCAAGAAGGCGCTTAAGAATAACTTCAGAGAGCCAGAAGGGGCCATGAGAAGGCCTTGGCAGGCAAGATTAAGGAAAACCCCAAGGCATTCTACAAGTATAGAACATAGAATAGTACAGCACATTACAGGCCCTTTGGCCCACAATGTTGTGCTGACCCTCAAACCCTGCCTCCCATATAACCCCCCACCTTAAATTCCTCCATATACCTGTCTAGTAGTCTCTTAAACGTCACTAATGTATCTGCCTCCACCACTGACTCAGGCAGTACATTCCACGCTCCAACCACTCTCTGAGTGAAAAACCTTCCTCTAATATCCCCCTTGAACTTCCCTCCCCTTACCTTAAAGCCGTGTCCTCTTGTACTGAGCAGTGGTGCCCTGGGGAAGAGGGGCTGGCTGTCCACTCTGTCTATTCCTCTTAATATCTTGTACACCTCTATCACGTCTCCTCTAATCCTCCTTCTCTCCAAAGACTAAAGCCCTAGCTCCCTTAATCTCTGATCATAATCCATATTCTCTAAACCAGGCAGCATCCTGGTAAATCTCCTCTGTACCCTTTCTAATGCTTCCACATCCTTCCTATAGTGAGGCGACCAGAACTGGACACAGTACTCCAAGTGTGGCCTAACTAGAGTTTTATAGAGCTGCATCATTACATCGGGTCTCTTAAACTCTATCCCTTGACTTATGAAAGCTAACACCCCATAAGCTTTCTTAACTACCTTATCTACCTGTGAAGCAACTTTCAGGGATCTGTGGACATGTACCCCCAGATCCCTCTGCTCCTCCATACTACCAAGTATCCTGCCATTTACTTTGTACTCTGCCTTGGAGTTTGTCCTGGTATGTGAGTATGTGAGGAGCAAGAGGATAAGACATGAGAGAATAGAACCAATCAAGTGTGACAGTGGAAAACTGTATGGAACCGGAGGAGATGGCAGAGGTACTTAGTGAATACTGAAGCAAAGTATTCACTACAGAAAAGAATCTTGGTGATTGTTTGGATGAATTACAGCAGACTGAAAAGCTTGAGCATGTACATATTAAGAAAGATGATGTGCTGGAGCTTTTGGAAAGCATCAAGTTGGATAATTCTCTGGGACTGGAGGAGATGTACCCCAGGCCATTGTGGGAGGCAAGGGAGGAGATTGCTGAGCCTCTGGCAATGATCTTTGCATCATCAATGGGGATGGGAGAGGTTCTAGAGGATTGGAGGGTTGCAGGTGTTGTTCCCTTATTCAAGAAAGGGAGTAGAGATATCCCAGGAAATTATAGACCAGTAAGTCTTTCTTCAGTGGTTGGTAAGTTGATGGAGAAGATCCTGAGAGGCAGGATTTCTGAACATCTGGAGAGGCATATGATTAGGAATAGTCAGCATTGTTTTGTCAAAGGCAAGTTGGGCCTTATGAACCTGATTAAATTTTTTAAGGATGTAACTAAACACATTGATGAAGGTAGAGCAGTAGATGTAGTGTATGTGGATTTCAGCATGGCTTTTGATAAGGTACCCCATGCAAGGCTTATTGAGAAAGAAAGGAGGCATGGGATCCAAGGGAACCTTGCTTTGTGGATCCAGAACTGGCTTGACCGCAAAAGGCAAAGAGTGAATGTCGATGGGTCATATTCTGCATGGTGGTCAGTGACTGGTGGTGTGCCTCAGGGATCTGTTCTAGGACCCCTTTTCTTCCTGATTTTCATAAATGACGGGAATGAGGAAGTAGAGTGATGGGTTAGTAAATTTGCTGATGACACAAATGTTGGGGGTGTTGTGGATAGTGTAGAGGGTTGTCAGAGGTTACTGCGGGACATCGATAGGATGCAAAACTGGGCTAAGAAGTGGCAGATGGAGTTCAACCCAGATAACTGTAAGGTGGTTCATTTTGGTAATTCCAATATATTGGCAGAATATAGTATTAATGGTAAGATTTTGGCAGTGTGGAGGATCATTGTGGGATTGAGTTTAAGAGCCAAGAGGCAATGTTGCAGCTATATAGGATCCTGGTCAGATCCCATTGGAGTACTGTGCTCAGTTCTGGTCACCGCACTGCAGGAAGCATGTGGAAACTACAGAAAGGGTGCCTGGAAAGGGAAGCATCCCTTATGAGAATAGATTGAGTGACTCTGCCTTATCTCCTTGGAGCAACAGAGGATGAGAGGTGACCTGATAGAGGTATATAAGATGATGAGAGGCATTGATTATGTGGATAGTCAGAGGCTTTTTCCCAGGGCTGAAATGGCTAATATGTGCTGGCACAGTGTTAAGATGCTTGGAAGTAGGGACAGAAGAGATGTCAGGGTAAGTTTTTTTTTAAACTCAGAGTGGTGAGTGCATGTAATGGTCTGCCAACGACAGTGATGGAGGCAGATACGATAGGGTCTTTTAAAAGACTCCTGGATAAGTACATGGAGCTTAGAAAAATAGAAGGCTATGTGCAACCCGAGGTAATTTCTAAAATATATGTTTGGCACAGTATTGTGGGCTGAAGGGCCTGTATTGTGCTGTTGGTTTTTTATGCTTCTGTGTCTATGTTTTTAAGCCCTGGGTCCTGAGGGTGACAGGAAAAGAGGCAGATGCTGCCTTGTTTGTGTGAGCCATAGATCATGCCAGTAATGAGGTATAGTTAACATTTTTCCGAGATTGTCCAGCAAGTAGCAAATTGAGGAAGTAACTGTAGGCATGTGTCTCTAATTAGGGTTGTGCATGGGAATGTTAGTAACTTTGCTGATACTTAACAGGTGATTTGGAAATTGCTGATCAAGCATCTTTAGCTATTGGCTAATGCCCAAAATTTACTGTATAAATCCAAGATGTAACCTGACATTGTCAGAGTCATAAGACAACGGCTTCCTGTGATCTCATTATAAAAGGTTAAGTAATAAAAAGGTCCATGTCTTTATTTCTGGGGATCTGAACTAGATGTGACAGCTCAGAGTCATTACACAGGAACAAGGTTTATGTAGAGTATCTAGGAAATGATGCGGAGCTTAGAACTGACAGTCCTAAGGATTCAGGAAACGAGGTTTACTCACACTAGAGTCGACCAACGAACTGGCTCAGCATGGCTGTAAAATCTCAGCTGAATCTGACAACTCCTGACAAACTGCTGGAGGATCTCAACTGGCTCTGACAGCTTCTGAGAAAGGGATTTGACATTCTTGACCCCTATGGATAATGTTCAACTTCCTACTCCCCAACTGTAGTAGTTCCTTCCTACTCCCCAACTGCCCCCTCACCGCCCGGCCATAGATATTGCTCAACCTGCTGTGTTCCTCCAGTAGATTGTTATTTGTTGTAAAATGTTCCTGATGGAATTTGGCCAAGGGAGAAATGATTAGAAACATCTGGACTCCATACCATTGAATGGCTGAAATCTGAGCAGTGAATGGGAACACAGCCAAAGGAATAATTGCTCAGCTCTTTATCCTCATTTCATGGTAACAAAATTCAACTGTATGGCAATGTGGTGATTTCACTATAGCATTCATCTTTTGACACTTCCTCAAAAACACGATCAATTTGTGAGATAGGACCTCCCCACTCAAAGCTTTTCTGTTCTCTGGTTCTTCTCCAACCTCCCACTGTTACAAGAATCACTGGCCTGTAGCGATGTGCTACACATAGCGCTGAAATAACGACACACAGTCAGTAAGTCATTTCGAGACTAGTTTATTCAAACTTCACGGAGCTGACATTTAATCCCTAGCGCCCACCCTCTCCGGGCGGAAATGACATCAGAGGTGCATTAACAAAGACTCCCCTGCGCGCTGGCTATTTGTGAGCTGGATCGCCTGCACAGAAAGTGGGTCGCCACATAACCACCCCCCCCAGAACCGGTGATACACCCCCCAATGTCCACAGTCTGAATCAGCCTCTGTTTGGGAGGTCTGCCTCTGCGCCACGGTGCCTGAACCTCGACCGGCTGCACTAAGTCCACATGGGCTGATTTGAGTCAGTTCACTGTGAAAACCTCCTCTCCCCCCCCCCCCCAATGTCCAGAACGTAGGTGGACCCATTGTTGTTGATCACCTTGAATGGCCCCTCGTACGGCTGCTGTAGTGGCACCCGGTGTGTGCCCCTTTGTACAAACACAAACTTACAGTTCTGAAGGTCTTTGGGTACATGGGTCAGAGTTATGCGAACTCTCCCGGGACGGCCAGGGGGGCGCCGTACACCAACTCGGCTGACGAGGTGTGCAGATCCTCTTTGGGTGCCTTGCGGATTCCAAGCAGGACCCAGGGAAGCTCGTCCACCCAGTTAGGTCCTCTCAGGCGGGCCATGAGAGCCGACTTCAAGTGACGGTGGAAGCGTTCTACTAGTCCATTCCACTGTGGGTGGTAGGTGGTTGTGTGGTGTAGCTGTGTTTCCAACAGGCTGGCCACAGCCGACCACAGGCTGGAGATGAACTGGGCTCCTCTGTCGGAGGTAATGTGGGCCGGTACCCCGAAGCGTGCTACCCAGGTTGCAATCAGTGCTCGGGCGCAGGAATCGGCAGATGTGTCGGTGAGCGGGACCACCTCTGTCCACCTCATGAACCGGTCTACCATAGTTAGGAGGTACCGCGCTCCTCGGGACACTGGTAGGGGGCCCACGATATCCACATGAATGTGGTCGAACCTCCAGTGGGTGGGTTTGAACTGCTGCGGCAAGGCTTTAGTGTGCCTCTGCACCTTGGCTGTTTAGCGCTGCGTGCACGTTCTGGCCCATTCACTGACCTGCTTGCGAAGTCTGAGCCACGCAAACTTGCTGGAGACCAGCCAGACGGTTGTCCTGATAGATGGGTGCGCCAAACTGTGTATGGAGTTGAAAACTCGCCGCCTCCGGGCTGCCAGGACGATGGGGCGAGGTTGGCTGGTAGCCATGTCGCACAGGAGGGTCCTATCACCTGGGCCTACGAGAAAGTCCTGCAGCTGCAAACCCGAGACTGCGGTCCTGTAGCTGGGCATCTCGTCATCTGCCTGCTGCGCCTCCACCAGTGCTGCATAGTCCACCCCCAGGGACAGGGCCTGTACAGTTGGTCTGGAGGGTGCATCCGCCACGACGTTGTCCTTTCCTGAGACATGCTGGATGTCCGTCATGTACTCGGAGATGTAGGACAGTTGTCGCTGCTGGTGAGCCGACCAGGGATTGGACACCTTCGTGAACGTGAAGGTCAATGGTTTGTGGTCCATGAACGCGGTGAACAGCCTGCCTTCTAAGAAGTAGAATAAATTAGATATGGTCCTTATGGCTAAAGGAATCAGGGGGTATTGAGAGAAAGTAGGTACAGGGTTTTGAGTTGGATGAACAGCCATGATCATACTGAATGACGGTGCAGGCTCAAAGTGCCGAATGACCTACTCCTGCACCTATTTTCTATGTTTCTATGTACCTGAAATGCCAGATTGCCAGATACAGTGCCAACAGCTCCCAGTCGAAAGCATTGTACTTGTGTTCGGGTGGTCGTAGGTGCTTGCTGAAGAACGCCAAGGGTTGCCAGAGCCCCTCAATGAGCTGCTCCAGCACCCCACCGACTGCTGTGTCGGATGTGTCCACCATGAGGGCGGTTGGAACGTCCGTTAAGGGCTTAATTAGGAAAGGGAAAAGAAGATTATGAGAGAAAGCTGGCAGGGAACATAAAAACTTACTGTAAAAGCTTTTATAGATATGTCAAAAAAAAAAGATTGGTCAAGACAAATGTAGGTCCTTTACAGTCAGAAACAGGTGAATTGATCATAAGGAACAAAGACATGGCAGACCAATTGAATAACTACTTTGGTTCTGTCTTCACTAAGGAGGACATAAATAATCTTCTGGAAATAGTAAGGGACCGAGGGCCTAGTGAGATGGAGGAACTGAGGGAAATACATGTTAGTAAGGAAGTGGTGTTAGGTAAATTGAAGGGATTAAAGGCAGATAAATCCCCAGGGCCAGATGGTCTGCATCCCAAAGTGATTAAGGAAGTAGCCCAAGAAATAGTGGATGCATTAGTAATAATTTTTCAAAACTCCTTAGATTCTGGATTAGTTCCTGAGGATTGGAGGGTGGCTAATGTAACCCCACTTTTTAAAAAAGGAGGGAGAGAGAAACCGAGGAATTATAGACCGGTTAGTCTGACATCGGTGGTGGGGAAAATGCTAGAGTCGGTTATCAAAGATGTGATAACAGCACATTTGGAAAGAGGTGAAATCATCGGACAAAGTCAGCATGGATTTGTGAAAGGAAAATCATGTCTGATGAATCTTATAGAATTTTTTGAAGATGTAACTAGTAGAGTGGATAGGGGAGAGCCAGTGGATGTGGTATATTTAGATTTTCAAAGGGCTTTTGACAAGGTCCCACACAGGAGATTAGTGTGCAAACTTAAAGCATGCGGTATTGGGGGTATGGTATTGATGTGAATAGAGAATTGATTGGCAGACAGGAAGCAAAGAGTGAGAGTAAGCGGGACCTTTTCAGAATGGCAGGCAGTGACTAGTGAGGTACCGCAAGGCTCAGTGCTGGGACCCCAGTTGTTTACAATATATATTCATGATTTAGACGAGGGAATTAAATGCAGCATCTCCAAGTTTGCGGATAACACGAAGCTGGGCGGCGGTGTTAGCTGTGAGGAGGATGCTAAGAGGATGCAGGGTGACTTGGATAGGTTAGGTGAGTGGGCAAATTCATGGCAGATGCAATTTAATGTGGATAAATGTGAGGTTATCCACTTTGGTTGCAAGAACAGGAAAACAGATTATTATCTGAATGGTGGCCGATTAGGAAAAGGGGAGATGCAACGAGACCTGGGTGTCATTGTACACCAGTCATTGAAAGTGGGCATACAGGTACAGCAGCAAATGAAAAAGGCAAATAGTATGTTGGCATTCATAGCAAAAGGATTTGAGTACAGGAGCAGGGAGGTTCTACTGCAGTTGTACAAGGCCTTGGTGAGACCGCACCTAGAATATTGTGTGCAGTTTTGGTCCCCTAATCTGAGGAAATACATTCTTGCCATAGAGGGAGTACAGAGAAGGTTCACTAGATTGATTCCTGGGATGGCAGGACTTTCATATGAAGAAAGACTGGATCGACTAGGCTTATACTCACTGGAATTTAGAAGATTGAGGGGGGATCTTATTGAAAGGTATAAAATTCTAAAGGGATTGGACAGGCTAGATGCAGGAAGATTGTTTCCGATGTTGGGGAAGTCCAGAACAAGGGGTCACAGTTTAAGGAGAAAGGGGAAGCCTTTTAGGACAGAGATGAGGAAAAACTTCTTCACACAGAGAGTGGTGTATCTGTGGAATTCTCTGCCACAGGAAACAGCTGAGGCCGGTTCATTGGCTATTTAAAAAGTTATATATGGCCCTTGTGGCTAAAGGGATCGGGGGTATGGAGAGAAAGCAGGTACAGGGTTTTGAGTTGGATGATCAGCCATGATCATACTGAATGGCGGTGCAGGCTCGAAGGGCCGAATGGCCTACTCCTACACCTATTTTCTATGTTTCTAAGTTTCTACAGCACATTACAGTCCCTTCGGCCCATAATATTGTGCCAACCATGTAACCTACTCGAGAAATTGCCTAGAATTTCCCTAGCACATAGCCATCTATTTTTCTAATCACCATGTACCTATCTAAGAGTCTTTTAAAAGAACTATTGTATTCACCTCCACCACCACCGCCGGCAGTGAATTCCACTCACCTACCACTCTCTGTGTGGAAAACCTACCTCTGACATCCCCTCTGCACCTACTTCCAAACACCTTAAAACTATGGCCCATCATGTTAGCCATTTCAGTCCCGGGGAAAAGCCTCTGGCTATCCACACGATCAATACCTCTAATCATCTTATTTACCTCTATCAGTTCACCACTCATCCTCCGTCGCTCCAAGGAGAAAAGGCCAAGTTCACTCAATCTATTCTCATAAGTCATGCTCTTCAATCCAAGCAACATTCTTGTAAATCTCCTCTGCACTTTCTCTATAGTAAGCACATCCTTCCTTCCTTCCTTCCTGCATTCAGCATCCTTCCTGTAGTGAGGTGACCAGAACTGAATACAGTACTCCAAGTAGGGTCTAACTAAGGTGTTAATAGCTTTAGCATTGCTTCACAGCTCTTGAACTCAATCCCACAGTTGATGAAGGCCATCACACCATATGCCTTCTTAACAACACTGTCATCCTGCGCAGCAACTTTGAATGTCCTATGGACACAGACCCCAAGATCTCATTGGTCCTCCACACTGCCAAGAGTCTTACCATTAATATTATATTCTTTCTTAAACTTTGACCTACCAAAATGAACCACTTCACACTTATCTGGGTTGAATTCCATCTGCCACTTCTCAGCCCAATTCTGCATCTTATTGATGTCCCATTGTAACCTCTGACAACCCTCCAGGCTATCCACAACATCTCCAATCTTTGTGTCATCAGCAAATTTACTAACCTACCCTTTTACTTCTTCATCCAAGTCATTTATAAAAATCACGAAGAGAAGGGGTCACAGAACAGATCCCTGCAGAACACCACTGGTCACTGACCTACATTCAGAACATTGACCACCTCAATGTTTCTATTGGCCATATTCATGTAACAAACTACACCCACCCTGCCCACCACCAAATTTGCATTATGCTGTAACTAACATCTAATCCTTACTTTGTCATCAAACCACCAAAAGGTAAGTTTGATGAACTGGCCTGTACAAAGCTGAGGCTAACTCTCTTTCCTTATCTCTGACTAGAGTCTGGACCATGGTCCCATTACTCTTCTTTCCACCACCTCTGGGTCTCTTAGACACATAGAGTCTGCATGTACACTCATCCAAAGATTCATAACCAGGACAGTCCTGAACTATTAATTCAATGTGGCTTTACTTCATAAAATTTTTTTCTTCCTTCCTTGATTCTGTTCTTTTCCAATCTCCTCCCACTCACATTCAAGTGCTAGATATCCTCTAGCACTTTCAAACTTTTCACTTTCTTGGTCACAACTGGGTAATTTTCAACATGGACATCAAATCCCTCTCTACAAGCATTGCACCTGGGCAACACAAACGTCTTTGTCTGGATGTTCATCGACTTTTGCTCAGCATTTAATACTATCATTGCCACAATCCTGATTGAGAAGTTGCAGAACCTGGGCCTCTGTACCTCCCTCTGCAATTTGATCCTCAACTTCCTAACTGGAAGACCACAATCTGTGCAGACTGGTAATAATTTATCTTCCTCGCTGACAATCAACACTAGCGCACCTCAAGGGTGTGTGTTTAGCCGACCACTCTACTCTCTATATACACATGACTATATTGCTAGGCATAGCTTAAGAACCATCTATAAATTTTCTGATGATACAACCATTGTTGATAGAATCTCATGTGGTGATGCGAGGGCATACAGGAGTGAGATCTGCCAACTAGTTGAGTGGTGCCGCAGCAACAACCGGCTACTCAACGCCAGTAAGACAAAAGAGCTGATTGTGGAGTTCAGGAAGGGTAAGATGAAAGAACACATACCAATCCCCATAGAGAGATCAGAAGTGGAGAGAGTGAGCAGTTTCAAGTTTCTGGGTGTCAAGATTTCTGAGGATCTAACCTGGTCCCCACATATCCATGTAGTTATAAACAAGGCATGACAGTGGCTATACTTCATTAGGAGTTTGCAGGGACTTGGCATGTCAACAAATACACTCAAAAACTTATATAGATTACCGTGGAGAGCATTCTGACAGGCTGCTTCACTGTCTGGTATGGGGAGGTGCGGGGCTACTGAACAGGACCGAAATAAGCTGCAGAGGGTTGTAAATTTAGCCAGCTCCATCCTGGGTACTAGCCTACAAAGTACCCAGCACATCTTCAGGGAGTGGTATCTCAGAAAGGCTGCATCAATTATTAAGGACCTCCAGCACCCAGTAAATGCCCTTTTCTCACTGTTACTATAAGACCATAAGATATAGGAGCAGAAGTAGCCCATTTGGCCTGCCATTCAATCATGCCTGATCCAATTCTTCCAGTTATCCCAACTACCCTGCCTTCTCCCCACACCCTTTGATGGTCTGGCTAATCAAGAACCTATCTATCTCTATCTTAAATGCCCTTTTCTCACTGTCACCATCAGGTAGGAGGTAGAGAAACCTGAAGTGATTCAGGAACAGCTTCTTCCCCTCTGCTATCCAATTCCTAAACAGATATTGAGCCCTTGGACACTACCTCACTTTTTAAAGTATAAGTATTTCTGTTTTTTGCATGTTTTTAATCTATTCAATATACATATATTGTAATTGATTGATTATACTATTTTATTTATTATTTTTTCTCTTCTATATTATGTATTAGATTGAACTGCTGCTGCTAAGTTAACAAATTTCACATCACATGCCAGTGATAATAAACCTGATTCTGATTCTGATTTGATGATCCTATGATTTATCATTACCTTCATTCATCTGTTTGAATGATATATATGTCTTTTCTTTAGATCTTGGGGTCCGAATCCACTCAAAGCTGCTATGCAGGTTGACTCTGTGGTTAAGAAGGCATAGGGTGTATTGGCCTTCATCAATCATGGGATTGAGTTTAGGAGCCGCGAGGTTATAGCTATATACGAACCTGGTCAGACCCCACTTGGAGTACTGTGCTCAATTCTGGTCACCTCACTGCAGGTAGGATGTGGAAACCATAGAAAGGGTGTCAAGGAGATTTACAAGGATGTTGCCTGGATTGGGGAGCATGCCTTATGAGAATAGGTTGAGTGAACTTGGCCTTTTCTCCTTGGAGCGACTGAGGAAGAGAGGTGACCTGATAGAGGTGTACAAGATAATGAGAGGCATTGATCGTGTGGATAGTCAGAGGCTTTTCCCCAGGACTGAAATGGCTAGCACCAGAGAGCATAGTTTTAAGGTGCTTGGAAATAGGTACAGAGGAGATGTTAGGGGTACATTTATTACGCAGAGAATGGCTGCCAGAGGCAGCGGTGGCAGTGGAAGTGATAGGGTCTTTTAAGAGACTCCTAAATGGCTACATGGAGCTTAGTAAAATAGAGGACTGTGGTATAGTGTGTCCAGTGCTCCCAGTGCAGCCTTGTATATATTGGTGAGACCGGATGCAGACTGGGAGACCGTTTCGCTGAACCCCTACGCTCTGTCCACCAGAGAAAGCATATCTCCCAGTGGCCACACATTTTAATTCCATGTCCCATTCCCATTCTGATATGTCTATCCGTGGCCTCCTCTACTATTAAGATGAAACCACATTCAGGTTGGAGGAACAGCGTCTAGGTAGCCTCCAACCTGATGGCATATACATTGATTTCTCTAACTTCCCTTAATGCCCCTCCTCCCCTTCTTACCCCATCCCTGATTTATTTATTTTTCCCTCCTGTCCTTTTTTTTTTCTTTCTCTCTGCCCATCACTCTACCTGTTCTCCATCTCCCTCTGGTGCTCCCCTCCCCCTTTTCTTTCTCCCTAGGCCTCCCATCCCATGATCCTTTCCAGCTCTGCATCCCTTTTGCCAATCACCTTTCCAGCTTCACCCCATCCCCTCCTGTCTTCTCCTATCATTTCAGATTTCCCCTCCCCCTCCTACTTTCAAATCTCTTACTATCTTTTCTTTCAGTTAGTCCTGACAAAGGGTCTCAGACCGAAACGTCAACTGTACTTCTTCCTATAGATGCTGCCTGCCTGTTGTGTTCCACCAGCATTTCGTGTGCGTTTATGGTAAAGCCTAGGTAGTTCTAAGGTAGGGACATGTTTGGAGTAGCTTTGTGGGCCGAAGGGCCTGTATTGTGCTGTATGTTTTCTCTGTTTCAATGTTTCTAAAAGTCTAAAAGTTGAGCTTTTTTCTAGAATACTGAAATATTATGCAGCAGGGCAAATGGGCTCATGAGAGAAACTGTTCGTATTCATGGATGCCACATGGATGAGGAGCACAGATTTCAAATTCCAAGGGGATTGTAAGCATTAGCTTTTATTATGCAGAGACTAGGCTAGAATTCATTCCTTACAGAGGTGTAGAAACTGAATACAACAAGTCAGACAACAACGTGCCAGGCTGGGAGAAAAAAATAATATTACTCCAGCATGTGCCAGCATTTCCTATGTCTTAAATGGTGGAGTAACAATTCATCCCCAATCTACACTACCCCACATTCCATTTGCCCTCTCCCAGTTCATGAAACTCAACACAGTGAATCCACAAACCATATTGTCATATCCATATTTAAATTTCCCAATAAAGTCCTCACTAAATGATTTTATTTCAGGTTTTGGGATCTTTTACGTCCACAATCTACAGAATGAATGTTTACAGATAAAATAATTACATAAATACATTTCTGCTGTGTAATTTGATTTGGTGCAGATTATCTGTTTCATGATGTGAACTGTGATTTCTGTTTAGAAGTGCTCTTCCCAGTCTTAAACAAACTTTTCATCAGGGAGTAAATTGTGCCACAGTCACATACAGGTAGTAGGCAAGACCTGCTGCTAGCAGGACCAGGGAGAAGAGAGTGGCAGCAACATTCAGCCCCTTGGCAGTAGCTGCAAATTTTCTTGCTTTTCGTACGTTGTTGACAAGATTTGAATCCCGAGCCTGTAGGGACAAGAAACAAGAAGTGATTGGCAAACCAATGCTATTCAAGTTTAATTCTTGGAAATTCTTATGTTATTTGTAGTTTGAAAATAACATAGATGAAATGGGAATCAGATCTTTAGAATAAGTCTTGTGAACCGGGTTTCATTTCTCTATGTGAAGCTATCAGTAATGGTTTACTTACATGATAGCTCTATTACATAAAACTGTTGCTGGAATTAAGAGGCTAAAATGCTGAATGAAAGATTCTAAATTATTTTCCTCATTCAGAAAATTTGGTTCTTCTGACAAGGGCAGTAATTAGTACTTTAGCAAAGTTATCTGCCAGACCATTTCAGAGGATAGTTAGAAATTAGTACATTGTTTATTGTGATACAGTTGTAGAGCTCAGGGAGATTATTCCTTTCTTTAGATCAGGCATGGGCAAACTACGGCCCGCAGGCCATATGCGGCCCGTTAAGCTTTTTAATCCGGCCCGCAGAACTTGATGAAATTATATTAATAAACATTGTTAACGTTTTTTCCCCGCAATTCTGGTGTTTTCCAAATAGATGACGCACTCTATATACATTTGTGGCGACCCATTTCCTGGCACATCCGAACCGGCTCACAATTAGCCAGCGTTCCGGCTAAGGGAGATAGCCTGCGGGGATTTGCGAGCACAGAGCTTTGGAGCCTCTGCGCCCTGGGGGGGCAGGTTGAGGGAGGCTTAAAAGTGAGGCTGGAGATTTCGAATAAAGTTTTTTTCTTCGACTGCAGTTACCGACTCCGTGTCGTAATTTTAACGCTGCATGTAGCACACCGCTACACATTGACCTTTGTTGAGGTGCAGCGTATTACTCCACATTTGCGCTTTACTCTTTGTTCGGCTCGACCTATTTGTGTGAACAGGCGTTCAGCGTCATGAACATCAACAAAGCCAGCCACAGATCCAAGTTAACTGACCAACACCTCAGATCCATCCTGAGAATCGCCACAACAAAACTAAATCCAGACTTTGATGCACTGGCTAAAAAGGGAGACCAACAACACTGTTCCCACTGAAATTAAAAATCAGTTTCTTCGTTGTGTTATGTAAAAAATGCATTTGAAAATATTTTTTTCAATAAGCCTTACATGTTACATGTCATTTCTGTTAAGTGATGGTCATGAGTAGTGCGCAGGCAAGTACGTTCTCAAAATAAAAAATGCGCTTCAGATCAAATAACGCGCTCCGCATACTGGCGCGCTGTCACTGTTCTCTCCTTGTGCTGGTCGTTGTTGAGTTTTGGCACAGGGGACAATTGAATAAGAAGGAGCAGGAGAAGTAGACCTGCATCTCCTACCGTTTTTGAAATACAGACAGTCAGGAGGAGAGTGATGATGATAATATCTTGAAGGATAACAGAATTTTCAGTGCTTTAAAATAATAACTGTTGCTATTAAAAAAAGCTGTATTTTATTCATTTAATTTTCAGTGTTTTAAAAGTTATTTCAATAAATAGCTAAATACCATGGGACTTCAAAGACAGATATTTTGTTGTAATGCATTTGTTCATTTTCAATTGAAATTAAAGCACATGTTTTCTACATGTCCCATGATATTTTATTTTCTCTTATGAGGTGCATTACCAAAACACTGCATCCATCTGCTCCTGGTCCGGCCCCCCTGTCAAATTTTAGAACCCTTTGTGGCCCACAAGACAAAAAGTTTGCCCACCCCTGCTTTAGATTCATGCTATCTCACTACAGTACCATACTGATAGTCCCAGTCCATGTCTATTCATGTGATTCTTTTCTTTTTCAGCCACTGATCCAATTTCTGTTTCCAATTTACAATGGATTCTATCTCCACCAGTCTGCCAGTCCGTTATAAATCACTCACCACTAAAAAGTTATCTTTTTATTGTTCCAACTGATAACAGCAACAGATAAAAGAACCCCAAGTAAGATTTAGGCCCATCATTCAATATTAATATGGTTGATCTGTCCCAAGCCTCATATCTTCTTTGTGCCAGTTTCCCAGAGCTTTTTATTCCATGACCTTTTAAATATTTATCAATCTGTTATTTAAGTGCTCTCAATAAACTTCTGTGGTAGAATCCCCATATTCTCATCAACTTACGAGACTCTGCCACTCATTTTACTAAACAACTTGAACAAATCTCTCTTCAGTTTACTTTTTTTAAAAGAATAATATATCAATTTATCTATCCTTTCCTTCAAGCATAAAACCTTAAATGAATCCTTACTGCACTCTCTTCAGGATCTTCACAACATAACCTCAGAGGTTGGGAAAATGTTGAAGTCCATTATTGAGGATGTGGTTTTGGTGTACTTGGAGACTAATGATAAAATGTGTCAAAGTCAGCATGGCTTCTGTGAAGGGAAATCTTGCCTGAGAAATCTGTGAGAGTTCTTCAAAGAAGTAACAAGCAGAGTGGAAAAAGGAGAGGCAGTGGCACTTGCTTGGATTTTCAGAAGGCATTTGATAAGGTGCCAAGTATGAGGTTGCTTAGCTTAACAAGATAAAGTCCTATGGCATTACAGAAAAGATATTGGCATGGTTAGAGAAATGACTGATGGCAGGAAGTGGCAAGTGGGAATAAAGTCATGTTCCTCAGGGGTCAGTATATAAACCTCCACTTTCACATTGTTTGTCAGTGATTTGGATAATGGAATTGAGGCTTTGTGGCAAAATTTGCAGATGATACAAAGATAGGTGGAGAGGTAGATAATGCTGAGAAAGCAACATGCTTTGAGCAGGACTTAAAAAAATTGGAAGAATGGGCAAAAAAGTGGCAAATGGAATACAGTGTTGGAAAATGTATGATAATGCACTTTGATAAAAGGAATGATAGTGCAGACTATTATCTGAATGGGGAGTAGGTTCAAACATCAGAGGTGCAAAGAGACTTAGGAGTCCTCGTGCAAGACTCCCAGAAGATTAATTTACAGGTTGAGTCTGTGGCAAATAAGGCAAATGCAATGTTGACATTTATTTCAAGAGGAATAGGATATAAAGGTAATGAGATAAAGCTAAGGCTTTATAAGACACAGATCAGGCTGCACTTGGAGTATTGTCAACAGTTCTGGGCCCCTTATCTCAGAAAGGATGTGTTGTCATTGGAGAGAGTCCAGAGGAGTCTAGGAATGATGGGGTGAAGATATGAGGAGCTTTTGGCAGATTTTGACCAGTACTCACTGGAATTTAGAAGAATGCAGGGGGGGGATCTCATTGAAACCTACTGAATGTTAAAAGGACTAGATAAGGTGGATGAGGAGAGGATGTCTCATATGGTGGGCGTATCCAGAACTGAAGGCACCACCTCAAAATTGAGGTAAGAAGGATTTCTTTTTAATCAGAGAGTATTAAATCTGTGGAATGCTCTGCCACAGACTATGGTGGAGGCCAAGTCTGTAGGTAAATTTATGGTGGAAGTTGATAGTTCCCTGATTGGTCAAAGTGTCAAAGGATTTGGCGAGAAGGCAGGTGTTTGGGTTTAAGTGGGATCCAGGATCAGCCAAGATGGAATGGATTAATTCTGCTCCTCTGTCTTTTGGTCATGGTCTAACCACCATCCCAGGCGCCCACCATTCTCTACATAAAAATACTTCAACAGCACATCTCCCTTGAACTTATCCCTTTTGCCGTAAAAGCAATGTCTTTTAGTATTAGACATTTCAACCCCGGGAAAAAGGATACCAGCTGTCTAACCTATTTCATAATCAGTTTGGGATGTGAAAGGAGATGAGAACCTCAATACAATCAATATTACTAAAGAGGTAGTGATGAGTAAACTCATGTGCCTAAAGATAGATTTACCCTGGTCTTGATGGTACTGAAAAGAAAAGGTGGAGTTATAGAAGATGCATTTGTGATGATTGACCAGCATTCTCTGGACTCTGGGTAAGTCCCGGTGGATTGGAAGTCAGCAAATGCCACACCACTGTTTACAAGAGGGTGTAGGCAAAAGGTAGACACCTATTCACAAATTGCTTAATGTCTGTAGTTAGTAAAATGCTTGAAGCTATCACTAAGGAAGAAATAACAAGACATCTGTGTAGAAGTGGTTCCATCAGGTAGACACAGCATGGATTCATGAGAGGCAAGTTCTATTTGATAAACATTGGATTTACTTGAGGATAAAAGGGAACAGATAGATGTGGCGTACTTGGACCGTATGCTTTCCTCTCATATATTGACCTCCCAAACTGCAACACTTCATAATTGTCCTGATTAAACTCTATTTGCCATTTTCCAACCCAAATATCCAACTGGTCTATAATCCTGTTATATCATTTGATAAATTTCTTCACTATCCACAACTCAAACAATTTTCAGGTCATCTAACA
Source organism: Hypanus sabinus (assembly GCF_030144855.1). Classification (NCBI taxonomy): domain Eukaryota; kingdom Metazoa; phylum Chordata; class Chondrichthyes; order Myliobatiformes; family Dasyatidae; genus Hypanus; species Hypanus sabinus. The sequence continues at coordinate 182,202,753 of NC_082712.1, forward strand.
CTTCTTAGCAAAATGCTATTACAGCACCAATGATCACTGATTGGGGTTCAATTCCTGCCACTGTCTGTATGGAGGTTGTACATTCTCCTCTTGATCACATGGGTTTCCTCCAGGTGCTACAATTTCTTCCTACATTTCAAAAATGTAGAGTTAGGTTTAGTAAGTTGTGCACATGCTATGTTGGTGTCAGAAGCATGACGATGCTTGCGGGTTGCCCAGCACAATCTTTATATAATCATATAAACATATAACAATCACAGCACAGAAACAGGCCATCTCGGCCCTTCTAGTCCATGCCAAACACTTACTCTCACCTAGTCCCACTAACCTGTACTCCGCCCATAACCCTCCATTCCTTTCCTGCCCATATACCTATCCAATTTTGTTTTAAATGACAAAATCGAACCTGCCTCTGCCACTTCTACTGGAAACTCATTCCATACTGCTACCACTCTCTGAGTAAAGAAGTTCCCCTTCGTGTTACCCCTAAACTTTTGCCCCCTTACTCTCAACTCATGTCCTCTTGTTTGTATCTCCTCTACTCTCAATGGAAAAAGTCTATGCATGTCAACTCTATCTATCCCCTTCATAATTTTAAATACCTCTATCAAGTCCCCCCTCAACCTTCTACGCTCCAAAGAATAAAGACCTAACTTGTTCAACCTTTCTCTGTAACTTAGGTGCTAAAACCCAGGTAACATTCTAGTAAATCTCCTCAGTACTCTCTATTTTGTTGACATCTTTCCTATAATTCGGTGACCAGAACTGTACACAATACTCCAAATTTGGCCCCACCAATGCCTTGTACAATTTTAACATTACATCTCAACTCCTATACTCAATTCTCTGACTTATAAATGCCAGCATACCGAAAGCTTTCTTCACCACCCTATCCACATGAGATTCCATATTTAGGTAACTATGCACCATTATTCCTAGATCACTCTGTTCTACTGCATTCCTCAATGACCTACCATTTACCATGTATGTCCTATTGTGATTATTCCGACCAAAATGTAGCACCTCATGCTTATCAGCATTAAACTCCATCTACCATCTTTCAGCCCACTCTTCTAACTGGCCTAAATCTCTCTGTAAGCTTTGAAAACCTACTTCATTATCCACAACGCCACCTATCTTAGTATAAAATACATATTTACTAATCCAATTTACCACCCCATCATCCAGATCATTAATGTATATGACAAACAACATTGGACCTAGTACAGATCCCTGAGGCACACCACTAGTCACCGGCCTCCAACCTGACAAACAGTTATCCACCACTACTCTCTGGCATCTCCCATCCAACCATTGTTGAATCTATTTCACTACTTCAATATTAATACCCAATGGTTGAACCTTCCTAACTAACCTTCTGTGTGGAATCTTATCAAAGGCCTTACTGAAGTCCATATAGACAATATCCACTACTTTACCCTCGTCAACCTTCCTAGAAACCTCTTCAAAAAATTTAATAAGATTTGTCAAACATGACCTTTCATGCACAAATCCATGTTGGCTGCTCCTAATCAGACCCTGTCTATCCAGATAATTATATATACCATCCCTAAGGATACTTTCCATTAATTTACCTACCACTGTAAAACTTACAGGCCGATAATTGCTTGGTTTACTCTTAGAACCCTTTTTTAAACAATGGAACCACATGAGCAATATGCCAATCCTCCGGCACCATCCCCATTTCTAATAACATTTGAAATATTTCTGTCAAAGCCCCTGCTATTTCTACACTAACCTCCCTCAAAGTCCTAGGGAACATCCTGTCGGGATCTGGAGACTTATCCACTTTTATATTCGTTAAAAGCTCCAATAACTTCCTCTTAACTCATCATAGTTTCCATAACTACCCTACTTGTTTCCCTTACTTTACACAATTCAATATCCTTCTCATTACTGAATACTGAAGAAAAGAAATTGTTCAAAATCTCCCCCATCTCTTTTGGCTCCACACATAGCTGTCCACTCTGATTCTCTAAAGGGACCAATTTTATCCCTCACTATCCTTTTGCTATTAATATAACCGTAGAAGGCCTTTGGATTTATTTTCACCTTACTCGCCAAAGCAACCTCATATCTTCTTTTTCTAATTTCTTTCTTAAGATTCTTTTTACATTCTTTATATTCCTCGAGCACCACACTTACTCCATGCTGCCTATATTTATTGTAGATCTCTCTCTTTTTCCAAACCAAGTTTCCAATATCCCTTGAAAACCATGGCTCTCTCAAACGTTTAACCTTTCCTTTCAACCTAGCAGGAACATAAAGACTCTGTACCCTCAAAATTTCTCCTTTAAATGACCTCCATTTCTGTATTACATCCTTCCCATAAAACAAATTGTCCCAATACACTCCTTCTAAATCCCTTCACATCTCCTCAAAGTTAGCCTTTCTCCAATCAAAAATCTCAACCCTGGGTCCAGTCCTATCCTTCTCCTTAATTATATTGAAACTAATGGCATTGTGATCACTGGACCCAAAGTGCTCCCCAACACATACCTCTGTCACCTGACAGGAGATCCAACACTGCCCTTTCTCTATTTGGTATCTCTATGTATTGCTGCAAAAAACTATCCTGCACACATTTTACAAACACCAACCATCCAGCTGTTTTACAGTATGGGCTTCCCAGTCTATGTGTGGAAAATTAAAATCTCCCACAATCACAGCCCTGTGCTTACTATAAATATCTGCTATCTCTACAAATATCTACAAATTTGCTTCTCCAATTCTTGCTCCCCATTAGGTGGTCTTTAATACACCCCTATAAGTGTTACTACACCTTTCCCATTCCTCAATTCCACCCAAATAGCTTCTCTAGATGAGCCCTCTAACCTACCTTGCCAAAGCACTGCTGCAATATTTTCTCGGATAAGCAATGCAACACCTGCCCCTCTTGCCCCTCTGATTCTATCCCACCTGAAGCAAAAAAATTCAGGAATATTTAGTTGCCAGTCACATCCCTCCTGCAAACATGTTTCACTAATAGCTAAAAACTCATATTTCCAGGTATCAATCCATGCTCTAAGCTAATCCAACTTTCTTACATTGCTCCTAGCATTAAAATAGATTCATTTAAGAAACTCTCCACCTCTTCCTCTCTGTTTATCCCTAACACTGCAAACAACTTTATTATCTTTTTCTTCCTTCTCCCCTACATCTTCGGTCTGAGCACTCCCCTTCTCTATCACCTGCCTATCCTCTCTCACACACTGTCTACTAGCTTTCTCTATTTGTGAACTAACCTCCTCTCCCCTAGTCTCTTCAAATTGATTCCCACCCCCGAACCGTTCTAGTTTAAAGTCTCCCCAGTAGCCTTAGCAAATCTCCCCACCAGGATATTGGTCCCCCTGGGATTCGAGTGTTACACCTGCCCCAAAAGAGGACCCGATGATCCAGAAACTTGAATCCCTGCCCCCGCTCCAATTCCTCAGCCACACATTTATCCTGCACCTCATTCCATTCCTACTCTCACTGTCGCATGGCACAGGCAGTAATCCCGAGATTACTGGATAGTTATATGGACAGGAAAGGATTGGAGGGTTATGGGCTGAGTGCGGGTCAGTGGGACTATATGAGAGTAAGCATTCAGCATGGACTAGAAGGGCCAAGATGGCCTGTTTCCATGCTGTAATTGTTATATGGTTATATGGTTTTACTACCTTTGCAGTCCTTCTTCTCAACTTCCTTCCTAACTCCCTATATTCTCCTTTCAGGACCTCTTCCCTTTTCCTACCTATGTCATTGGTACCTATATGTACCACGACCTCTGGCTCCTCACCCTCCCACTTCAGGATATCTTGGACGCAATCAGAAACATCCCAGACCCTGGCACCAGGGAGGCAAACTACCATCTGGATCTCCTGATTGCGTCCACAGAATCGCCTATCTGACCCCCTAACTATCGAGTCCCCTATTACTACTGCCTTCCTTTTCCTTTCCCTACCCTTCTGAGCTACAGGACCGGACTCTGTACCAGAGGCACGGCCACTGTTGCTTCCCCAAGGTAGGCTGTCCCCTCCAACAGTACTCAATCAGGAGTACTTATTATCAAGGGGTACAGCCACTGGGGTACTCTCTAGTACCTGACTCTTCCCCTTCCTAACCGTGACCCACCTGTCTGCCTCCCATTGCCCTGGTGTGACCACCTGCCTGTAACTCCTCTCTATCAACTCCTCACTCTCCCTGACCAGATGAAGTTCATCGAGCTGCAGCTCCAGTTCCCTAACACGGTCCCTCAGGAGCTGCAACTCGGCACACCTAGCGCAGATGTGGACGTCTGGGAGGCTAGCAGACTCCAGGACCTCCCACATCAGACACCAAGAACAACAAACTGCCCTCACATTCATACTTCCCCCTTTCCTCAAATAACAGGAAAAACTGAAAGCTAAATCTACCTTGCCTCACCTGTTTCTGCCTAAACCCGTTGAGCCAAAGCCCTTAAGCCTTCACTCAGCTCCCGGCTCACTCCGCTGCCCACTGTATAAGGCTGTATCCTTTTTAAATCTTCCCCACTTTACTGCCCAAAGTCACATGCCTGCGCAGTCCTGCCTCTCTTACCTCCGATGAGAAGAAGAAAAAATCAAAATGGCTCCCGCCGCTCTCCCATTCTGATCCTCTGACTTCCTTCTCCAAAATCTTCACTGATTAGATTTGACACAAATGGTGCATTTCACTGTATATTTTGATGTACATGTGATAAATAAAGCTAATCTTTATTTTTAATTAATTATCTTTATCTTCATTGGACCACCAACATTTTTGCCCAATTTATTTATATACTGTACAGTAACAGAGGTCTGAGCATTTATCTCCTTATCAAGGAAGCACCCTCAACCCCTACCCTTCATCTATAAACGAGCCAATTTTCCCCCCAGTTTATTAACTCATTATGGATCCCATAAAGTAGTCTTCTGAACTAGTCGACCATGAGGAAGCAAGACCACATAGATACCCTCCTGCCCTACCCATATCAACCATCTTTGTAATTCCCTAAGAAGCTCAATCAAATTTGTGAGATAAGATCTCTCTGCATAGAAACATACTGATGCCGATTTCCCAAAATAAATACGTGTTTCCTAATGCAAAAAAATCCTGTTTCTCCAATATTTTCCATAGCACTGATGTCAGGCTTACCACCTATAATTTCTTCATTGATCCCTGGCTCCCTTCTTAAACAAAGAAACATTTTGACAATATTCCAGTTCCCTGGAAAAATGTCTGTGGCTAAACAGGATACAAGGATCTCTGATAATGTGCCAATAATGTCCTATCTTACCTTCTGGGATAGAATAGTTCTGACACTGGGCAGTTATCCACATTTAATGTTTCTCAAAATACCCAGCACCTCCTTTTTAATACTGCCATGCCCCAGAATATCAACACATGCTTTCAAGGTCATTCTCTGTGAATATATTTCCAATGATAAAATCCTTTTCCATCTGAGGTATTTACCAGGAGTATTGCATCCACAGAGCCCTTAGCATTGTCACTCATCTGTCCAGCAATCCCTTTGACCTCCTACCATCAGCCAGGCGGACAAATATTTCCAACATTTTGAAACTGTTACTTTGATTTCAGAGTGGCCAAAAGATAAATGGCCAGTGATGTTACAAAGTGTAATTAAAGGTAAAGCACAACAAGTTTATACAGCTTTATCTGCTCAGCAAGCACTTGATTATGATATTGTGAAGCAGCATATACTGAAAGCATATGAACTGGTTCCAGAAGCTTATAGAGAAAGATTTATAAATTTGAAGAAATCCGTGGAAAAAACTTACATGGAATTTGCCTATGATAAATCTGTATGTTTTAAGTGATGAGTTTCCTCTAAAAGTGTGAATGGGGAGTATAATAAATTAAAAGATTTGATTTTAATGGAGGAATTTAGAAGGAGCATCCCTGTTGAAGTAAGGACATACTTAAATGAGAGGGACACTGCTACATTGCAAGAGTCTGCTAAATTAGCAGATGAGTATGCTTTAATCCATAAGAGTATATTTCCTCAGAATAGAACTTTTAAAAGGAAAAATAGGACAGAGAGTCAAGGTAAACCAGAAATTAAATCAGAAGTTAGTGAGAAAGGTAAGGATGAAGGGAAACATGTGAAGGAAAGACATTTTGGTCCTATTTTTAATTACTGTAAGAAATCTGGTCACGTAATAGCTAACTGCTTCCGATTGAAGAAGGAGAAGAAGGCAGTCCCAGATGCTTGTGTGCAACATATTGACACAGCTGTAAATACACAGGGTTTGATAAATACAAATGAAGCTTTGTCAGAGTCTGACCAAGCTAAGAGGGGATATGATCATTTTATAACTGAAAGATTTGTATCCTTGAAAGAGGGATCCACTCCAGTGCCAATAATAATCCTTAGGGAAACTGGAGCTTCTCAGTCACTTATGTTAGACAGTGTTCTAAAGTTTAGTGATGAGTCTGACACTGGTGAGGTAAACTATATACGAGGTGTTGGGAGTTCCCTTATGCCTGTACATTTGCAAAAAGTAAATTTAAGGTCAGGGTTAGTTACAGGACCTGTTAGAGTTGGACTACAACCCAGTTTACCCATGAATGATGTTTCTCTATTGTTAGGAAATGACTTAGCAGATGGACGAGTTTTTTCTGAAGTGCATTTGACAATAAAGCCCATCTCTGAAGAACCAAAGATGGATTCAAAAATGGATTCCTCCTGTGTAATAACCCAAGCTATGGCTAAAAAGATTGATGTGCAGGATGGGTCTGTTACCCATGACTGTTCAACTTGGGATTCAAATTTTGAGGATGTGTCAGAAACGTTCTTATCAAGATTCTTGTAGTAAGTCTGACCATGAAGATTTGTCTCTGTCTCAGAAGGAGATGATAGCAGAGCAGAGTAGAAACCCTCAGATTATAAAATTAAAGGAACAAACTCTTCCAGATAGTGAAATTGAGAAGGTGCCAGTGGGATATTATTTTGAGAAGGGAGTATTAGTGAGGAAGTGGAGATCACCTACAATTCCTGCAAGTGAGGAATGAAAGGTTTTTCACCAGGTAGTAGTTCCTAAAGTTTATCAGAATGAGATTTTAGCTATGGCTCATAGTATGCCCCTGGGTGGCCATCAAGGTGTTGACTGTGAACAAGGATTTTAAACATTTTTATTGGCCTGGTTTAAGAAAAGATGTGGCGATATTTTGCCGAATGTGTCATACGTGTCAGATTGTGGGTAAACCTAATCAAGATACTCCAATGGCCCCAATGCATCCTATTCCCACATTTGGTGAACCATTTTCAAAAACTACTATAGATTGTGTAGGCCCATTGCCAAAAACTAAAACTTACCATCAACATTTGCTGATCATCATGTGCACAGCGTCTACAGTTCCAGAGGCAATACCACTCAAGAATATAATGGCTAAAACTGTAATAAAGGCTCTTATAAAATTCTTTACTTATTTTGGGTTGCCTAAGGAAATACAATCTGATCAGGGTAGTAATTTTATGTTTGTATTGTTCCAGCAACTAGTTTATAAACTGAGAGCAAAGCAGATTACCTCATCTGCATACCATCCAGAATTGCAAGGAACCTTGGAGAGGTTCCATTCTACCGTCAAAACTATGATTAGGACATATTGTGTGGAAAATAAAAATGATTGGGATGAGGGTGTATATTTACTTCCATTTGCAGTACGGGAGTCAGTACAGGATTCCTTAGGTTTTTTTTCCAGTTTGAACTTGTGTTTGGGCATAGAGTTAGAGGACCTTTGGCCTTATTAAAAGAACAGTGGATCAATAAAGATGTACATACTAATGTGCTGGATTATGTTTTGAAATTTAAAGGTAGATTGCATAAAGTTTGTAGCTTAGCCATGGAAAATTTAAAATCAGCTCAGGAGAAAATGAAAACTTGGTATGATAAGGAAGCTGGAATGAGGTAATGTAAATCTGGAGATAAGGTGTTGGTTCTTTTCCCAGTGCAAACAAACCCTTTACAAGCTAAATTTCATGGTCCTTATGAGTTATATCTAAAGTTAATGATGTGGATTATGTGATAAAAACTCCAGATTGAAGAAAGTCAACATATCTTTGTCATATAAATATGATAAAACCATATTATGAGAAACAGTTGCTACTATGACTGTTGCAGTTAATAATAATGAGACTGATCCCACTGGGAACTTAATGGATAATTCATCTGAAACTCATTTTAAACCCAATATTATTTTTGCCAGATTACCAAACTCAACAATTCTGGAAAATATTGATGAGAAATTAGTTCATTTACAACCAGAGCAGAGGCAGCAGATGAAGCAGTTATTTTTTAAATATAGGGTTTTATTTCCAGACGTTCCTAAAGGAACCACAGTAGCTTCACATGATGTAGATGTTTGAGATACCAAACATGTACAGCGACATCCATATTGGATGAACATGGAAAAGTGTAAACTTTCTGAACAAGAAATAAGTATATGTTAGAGAATAATATTATTAGACCTTCTAATTCGAATTGGAGTTCACCTTGTGTTATGGTGCCTAAGCCAGACAGTAGTATTCAGTTTTGTACTGATTACAGGAAGGTGAATACTGTGACAAAAACTGATGCATATCCAATCCCTAGAGTGGATGATTGTGTGGATAAAGTAGGAAAAGAAAAGTTCCTTACAAAGATTGATTTGTTAAAAGGTTATTGGTGTGTTCCATTGACGGATAGAGGGAAAGAGATTTCTGCATTTGTAACCCCATCTGAGTTATATGAATATAATGTTCTTCCCTTTGGAATGAAGAATGCACCAGGTACTTTTCAGCAGATGATTAATTCTGTGATTCATGGGTTAAAAAATACAGATGCCTATATTGATGATTTAGTTACAGGAAATGATACTTGGGGAACACATATTACTGTGGTGGAGAAACTGTTTGAAAGGCTTTCAAAAGCTAACTTAACTATTGACTTAGCTAAAAGTGAATTTGGTCATGCCACTGTGACCTACCTTGGTTATGTTGTAGGTCCGGGCTTGGTTAAGGAAATGCATCAAACTCCAATTCAGCAACAAAGTTTGATGTTACAGGAGTATAATATTTTGATAACTCACATTAAAGGTAAAGATCATGTGATTGTTGACTGTCTATCTAGATATTGAATGTACAATGTAAATTTTTTTGATGGAGTGGTATTTTAACATTTGTAACACTCCTACTGTATATTAGTTTGTAAGGTGATGTATGATAATTCTATGTATATTGTGTATGTTGTAGATTTTATACATTTGTATTTTTTTGTAAATAGTTGTTAAAATTTTGTTTATAACAGACCTGAATTTTTCCTTTTTTGGAGGGAGGTGTTACATACCTCATGGGTATCTTGGACAAGGAAGGCATCTCTCGACTGTGATCAACAGATTCGTCATTTTCTTCAGAGAAATTGTTGTTGCAGTAATGTCTGTCCTTACTGACTGTATAAATCACTTGGACTTTAGAATTTACCACTTTCAGACTGTTCGAATTTACCACTTTAAGACTGTTCGAACTTACCACTTTAAGAACTATTCCAGAGTTTGACTGTTCAGTTGCTGTATAGCAGTTAACTTCCGATTAAGTTAGTCATTTGTTTACTTTTCATTTTTATTGAGCAGAGTTTACTAAATGTTTCTGTTTGTTTATAAAACCTGAGTCAGTTCTATACTCATTGTTGCCGGCCACATAACAATACAATATAGAAATCTACAGCACATTGCAGGCCCTTCAGCCCACAATGTTGAGCCGACCATGTAACCTACTCTAGAAACTGCCTAGAATTTCCCTACCACAGAGCCCTCTATTTTTCTAAGCTCCATGTACCTATATAAGTGGCCCGTAAAAGACCCTATTGTATCTGCCTCTACCACCATCACCGGCAGTGCATTCCCACTCACCGATCCCACACACACACTCATGAATCTCTGTGTGAAAAACTTATCTCTGACATCCCCTCTGTATCCTTCTTCCAAACACCTTAAAACTGTGCCCCCCTGTTTCAACCATTTTAGCCCTAGGAAAAAGCCTCTGGCTATCCACATGACCAATACCTCTCATCATCTTATACACCTCTATCAGGTCACGTCTCATCCTATGTTGTTCCAAGGAGTAATGGCCAACTTCACTCAACCTATCCTCATAAGGCATGCTCACCATTCCAGGCAACATCTTTGTAAATCTCCTCTGCACTCTTTCTATAGTATCTACATCCTTCCTGTAATGAGGTGACCAGAACTGAATACACTATTCCTAGTAGGGTCTGACCAAGGTCTTATACAGCTCATGATTCTTGCACTCAGTCATACGGTTGATGAATGTCAACACACTATCCGCCTTCTTGTCGCCTCACTACAGGAACGATGTGGAAGCCATAGAAAGGGTGCAGAAGAGATTTACAAGGGTGTTGCCCGGATTGGGGAGCATGCCTTATGAAAATAGGTTGAGTGAACTCGACCTTTCTGCTTGGAACGATGGAGGATGAGAGGTGACCAGATAGATGGGTATAAGATGATGAGAGGCATTGATTGTGTGGATAGTCAGAAGCTTTTTCTCAGGTCTGAAATGGTTGCCACAAGAGGACACAGGTTTATGGTACTGAGGAGCAGGTACAGAGGAGATGTCAGGGGTAAGTTTTTTACTCAGAGAGTGGTGAGTGCATGGAATGGGCTGCCGGCAATGGTGGTGGAGGCAGATACAATAGGGTCTTTTAGGAGACTTTTGGATAGGTACATGGAGGGTAAGCCTAGTCATTTCTTTTTTTTAAATCTTTTTATTAGTTTTAAACAAACATAAATGAAACGTGAATACAAAATGTTTGAGAGTACATAATTAATAGTTTAAATAGACATTCAGATATGTAATAATAAAAATATATAACCTCTCAAACCCAGAACAATAATGAACAAAGAAGTAAAAAGAAAAAAAAGGAAAAAAAAACCAAAAAAAGAGAGAAAAAAAAACACTAACCAACATGGGCCATTGAATAATATTAAGTACATATACAGTCGTGCCAATAACTCCGAACCTCCATCCAATCGATTAAGGATAATATAAGTAAGGTTTAGGAAAAGACAATTCAACTCATGTGAAAATGTTGAATAAAAGGTCTCCAAATTACTTCAAATTTAACTGAAGGTTCAAAAACCACACTTCTAATCTTTTCTAAACTCAAACAAGAAATAGTTTGAGAAAACCACTGAAATACAGTTGGAGGATTAATTTCTTTCCAATTCAATAATATAGATCTTCTAGCCATTAATGTAACAAATGCAATCATTCATTGAGATGAAGCAGATAAACGATTATTATCCGTCATTGGTAAACCGAAAATTGCAGTAAGAGGATGTGGTTGAAAATTAATTTTTAAGACTTTTGAAATAATACTGAAGATATCTTTCCAATAATTTTGTAAACAAGGACAAGACCAGAACATATAAGCCAATGAAGCAACATCAGAATGACATCTATCACAGGTTGAGTTAAGATGAGAGTAAAATCGAGCCAGTTTATCCTTAGACATATGAGCTCTATGTACAACCTTAAATTGTATTAGGGCATGTTTAGCACAGATAGAGGACGAATTTACAAATAATAAAAATTTTTCCCATTGCTCAGTAGATATAAGACAATGCAACTCTTCTTGCCATTCCTTCTTAATTTTTTCTGATACATCTAACTGTAAATTCATGATCATCTTATAAATGATGGCTACTAAACCCTTTTGATAAGGATTAAGAGCTAAAATTCTATCTGTAATGTCCAATGGACATTCTTTCGAAAAAGACTGTAACTCATTATACAAAAAATTTCTAACTTGCAAATATCTAAAAAAATGGGTTTTAGGTAAATTATATTTATTAGATAGCTGTTCAAAGGACATAATGTTATCATCCAGAAACAGATCACGAAAACATGTTATACCTTTTGTTTTCCATAAAAGAAAAGCTTGATCCATAGATGAAGGCCGAAAAAATAATTAGATATTATAGGACATGATAAAATAAATTTATTCAAACCAAAAAATTTACAAAATTGAAACCAAATTCGTAATGTATATCTGACTATAGGATTAGTTATCTGTTTATTCAATTTGAGTAAAGAAAAAGGAAGTGAAGAACCTAAGATTGAAATCAATGAAAAATCTTGCACAGATTTACATTCCAAATTTACCCATTGTGGGCAAGTAGCTATAGTCCATTCTTGTGTCCAGAATATTAAATACCGTATATTGACTGCCCAATAGTAAAATCTTAAGTTTGGTAAAGCCAAGCCGCCCTCCTTCTTAGGCTTCTGTAAATATTTTTTAGCCAATCTAGGGTTTTTGTTCTGCCACAAATAAGAAGATATTTTAGAGTCAATAGTATCAAAAAAAGCTTTAGGAATAAAAATTGGTAATGCTTGAAATAAATATAAGAATTTAGGTAGTATCATCATCTTAATAGCATTAACTCTACCAACCAATGACAAAGATAGTGGAGACCACCTAATAGCAAGTTGCTTAATTTGATCAATTAAAGGTAAAAAGTTAACCTTAAATAGATCTTTATGTTTTTTAGTAATTTTAATACCGAGGTAAGTAAAATAATCTGTAACAATTTTATATGGTAAATCTTTATAAATTGGAACTTGCATATTTAATGGAAATAGTTCACTCTTGTTAAAATTCAATTTATAACCAGAAAAATTACTAAATTGAGCAAGCAAAGACGAAATAGCAGGGATAGATTTTTCAGGGTCAGATATATATAATAACAAATCATCAGCGTACAATGATACTTTATACGTCCTCTCCCCATGGGTAATACCCAGAATATTAGGTGATTCCCGAATAGCTATAGCCAACGGTTCTAAAGCAATGTCAAATAGTAAAGGACTTAAAGGGCAACCTTGCCTCGTACCACGAAATAACTGAAAAAAAGGGGATCTTTGATTATTGGTAAAAACTGAAGCTAAAGGTTTATGGTATATTAATTTAATCCATGATATAAATTTTGAACTAAAATTAAATTGTTGCATTGTAGTAAATAAATATGGCCATTCAACTCTGTCAAATGCTTTTTCAGCATCTAAAGATATAACACATTCTGGTATTTTAGATGAAGAAGTATAAATAATATTAATTAATTTTCTAATGTTAAAAGATGAATAGCGATTTTTAATAAATCCAGTCTGATCTTCAGAAATAATTCAAGGTAATATATTTTCTAATCTAATAGCCAAAATTTTACTGAAAATCTTAAAATCCGTATTTAATAAGGATATAGGTCGAAAGGATGCACATTCAGTAGGGTCTTTATCTTTTTTAAGAATTAAAGAAATAGAAGCTTCATAAAAAGATTGTGGTAGTTTACCTACAATTAATACATCTTCAAAAATTTTACAAAGCCAAGGAGAAAGTATAGAAGAAAAAGATTTTAAAAATTCTACAGGAAAACCATCTGGACCAGAAGCTTTAGCAGAATTCATTAAAGAAATAGCCTTTTCTATTTCAGATTCCATAATAGGTGTATCTAAAATTACATTATCCTCCAGTTATTTTTGGAATATTCAATTTCCTTAAAAATTCGTTTATTATAGAAGAGTCCTTAGTAAATTCTGATTGATATAAGGAGTTATAAAAATCTTGAAAGGCTCTATTTATCTCTTTGTGATCAATCGTCAGAGTACCATCTTGTTTACGAATTCTAGTAATCTGTCGTTTATCCGAAACAATTTTCAATTGGTTAGCCAATAATTTACCAGACTTATCTCCATGCATATAGAATTGAGTTTTTGATTTAATTAACTGACTTTCAATCGAAGAGGATAATAATAAACTATGTTCCATTTGAAGTTCCACTCTTTCTTTATAAAGTTCTTTACTTGGAGTCATTAAATAAATTTTATCAATTGCTTTGATTTTATCAACTAATGTTAATATTTTAGAATTAGTTCATTTCCTAACTCCAGCAGAGTATGAAATAATCTGTCCACAAATATATGCTTTAAAAGTATCCCACAAAATTCCACTAGAGATCTCTACTGTAGAATTTGTTGCGAAAAACAAATCAATTTGTTGTTTAATAAAGTTAACAAAATCTAAATCCTGCAATAAAATAGGATTAAACCTCCAAAATTTAGTATTGACATATGAATCCATTATTTTAATAGATAACTTCAGAGGTGCATGGTCAGCTATGGTAATACAGTCATTTTTACAATCAGTAACATCTGTGAGTAAATGGTGATCAATGAAAAAGTAATCAATTCTTGAGTAATTATGATAAACATGGGAAAAGTATGAAAACTCTTTGTCATTAGGGTGAAGAAAGCGCCAAATTTCACAAATAGCTGAATCAATCATAAAAGAGTTAATAAGAGAAGCCAATTTATTCGGAAGAGTTTGGGTAGGCTTGGATCTATCCATCACAGGGTTTAAACAACAGTTAAAATCCCAACCCATTATCAGTCTATATTGATTCAGATTAGGAAAAGATGTAAATAAGCATTTAAAAAATTCAGGACAATCAGTATTTGGAGCATAAACGTTAACTAGAACAACTTTTTGATTGAAAAGTAGACCAGTAATAAGCAAAAATCTACCTTGTGGATCTGAAATTGTTTCATGATGTATAAAAGAAGTTGATGAGTCTATAAAAATAGAAACACCTCTTACTTTGGCTTGCGAATTCGCGTGATACTGTTGGCCCTACCAAAACCTAAAAAAACGTTGACTATCCACCTTCCTTACATGAGTCTCCTGCACAAAAATAACATTAGCATTCATCCTATGGAATACTTTAAATATTTTTTTCCGTTTGATCGCATGATTTAAACCATTAGTATTCCAAGAAACAAAATTAATAATCCTATCCATATTGACAATATTTATTACAGTTAACACATAAGTTTTTAAAAAAAGTGAACTCATGAACCCGGAAGAAGGAAGTGAGTTCAAGGAGAAACCGGAAGTCACGGCACTGCAACCACTTTTGTAGTTTCATATAGGCCCATGAAATAAAACTATGCAAAAAGCAAGCAAAAAGAAAAAAAAAGAAAAAGAAAAATCCCCCTCTCTCCACCCTCGAAACCCCAGGAAAAGAGCCAAAAAGAGGCAAGCAGGCAATCTATAGACAATAGATAATAGACAATAGACAATAGGTGCAGAAGTAGACCATTCGGCCCCTCAAGTCTGCACCGCCATTCTGAGATCATGGCTGATCATTCACTATCAATACCCAGTCCCTGCCTTGTCCCCATATCCCTTGATTCCCCTATCCATCAGATATCTATCCAGCTCCTTCTTGAAAGCATCCAGAGAACTGGCCTCCACCGTCTTCCGAGGCAGTGCATTCCACACCTCCACAACTCTCTGGGAGAAGAAGCTCTTCCTCAACTCTGTTTTAAATAACTGACCTCTTATTCTCAATCCATGCCCTCTGGTACTGGACTCTCCCAACATCTGGAACATATTTCCTGCCTCAATCCTATGAAATCCTTTAATTATCTTAAACGTTTCAATCAGATCCCCTCTCAATCTCCTCAATTCCAGCGTGTACAAGCCCAATCTCTCCAATCTCTCTGCGTAAGACAGCCCTGCCATCCCAGGAATCAACCTAGTGAATCTACGCTGCACTTCCTCAATTGCCAGAATGTTCTTCCTTAAACCTGGAGACCAAAACTGTACACAATATTCCAGGTGTGGTCTCACCAGGGCCCTGTACAAATGCAAAAGGACATCCTTGCTCTTGTACTCAATTACCCTTGTAACAAAGGCCAACATTCCATTTGCCCTCTTCACTGCCTGTTGCACTTGCTCATTCACCTTCATTGACTGGTGAACTAGGACTCCTAGGTCTCTTTGCATTTCTCCCTTACCTCACTCTACACCGTTTAGACAATACTCTGTCCTCTTGTTCCTGCTTCCAAAGTGGATAACTTCACATTTATTCACATTGAATGACATCTGCCAAGTATCTGCCCACTCACTCAGCCTATCCAAGTCTCCCTGTATTCTCCTAACGTCCTCTTCGCATGTCACACTGCCACCCAGTTTAGTATTGTCAGCAAACTTGCTGATATAGTTTTCAATGCCCTCATCTAAATCATTGACATAAATCGTAAAGAGCTGTGGTCCCAATACAGAGCCCTGTGGTACCCCACTAGTCACCTCCAGCCAGTCCGAGAAACACCCATTCACTGCTACCCTTTGCTTTCTATCTGCCAACCAGTTTTCTATCCATGTTGAAACCCTGCCCCCAATGCCATGAGCTCTGACTTTACTCACCAATCTCCTATGTGGCACCTTATCGAATGCCTTCTGAAAATCTAGGTACACAACATCCACTGGCTTACCCTCGTCTAACATCCTTGTAACACCCTCAAAAAACTCCAACAGATTAGTCAAGCATGATTTGCCCTTGGTAAATCCATGCTGGCTCGGCCTAATCCTATTACTGCCATCAAGATGTGCCACTATTTCGTCCTTAATAATGGACTCAAGCATCTTCCCCACGACTGATGTTAGGCTAACAGGGCGATAGTTCTCCGTTTTCTCCTTCCCTCCCTTCTTGAAAGGTGGGACAACATTAGCCACTCTCCAATCTTCAGGAACTGATCCTGAATCTAAGGAACATTGGAAAATGATTACCAATGCATCCGCAATTTCCTGAGCCACCTCTTTTAGAACCCTCGGATGCAGACCATCTGGACCCGGGGATTTATTAGCCTTCAGTCCTACCAGTCTACTCATCACAGTTTCTTTCCTAATGTCAATCTGTCTCAATTCCTCTGATATCTTATGACCCTGGCCCATCCATACATCTGGGAGATTGCTTGTGTCCTCCCTGGTGAAGACAGATCTAAAGTACGCATTAAATTCTGTTGCCATTTCCCTGCTTCCCATAACAATTTCTCCCAATTCATTCTTCAAGGGGCCAACATTGTTCTTAACTATCTTCTTTCTCTTCACATAGCTAAAAAAGCTTTTGCTATCCCCTTTTATATTCCTGGCTAGACTGAGCTCATACCTGATTTTTTCTCTCGGTATTGCTTTTTTAGTTAAGATCTGCTGTTCCTTAAAACTTTCCCAATCATCTGTATTCCCACTCATCTTAGCCCTGTCATACTTCTTTTTCTTTAATGCTAAACAATCTCTGACTTCCTTTGTCAACCACTGTGGCCCCTTTCCCCTCTTTGAATCCTTCCTTCTCATTGGAATGAACTGCATTTGCATCTTTTGTATTATGCCCAAGAATATCTGCCACTGCTGATCCACTGTCTTTCCTGCCAGGGCATCCGCCCATTTAACTTTGGCCAGCTCTTCCCTCATGGCTCCGTAGTCTCCTTTATTTAATTGCAACACTGACACCTCTGATCTGCCCTTATCCCTCTCAAATTGTAGATAAAAACTTATCATGTTATGATCACTACTTCCTAATGGCTCCTTTACTTCAAGATCACTTATCAATTCCTGTTCATTACACATCACCAAGTCCAAAATAGCCTCGTTCCTGGTTGGCTCAAGCACAAGCTGTTCCAAAAATACATCCCTTAGACACTCCACAAACTCCCTATCCTGGGGTCCAGCACCTACCTGATTCTCCCATTCCACCTGCATGTTGAAATCTCCCATAACGACTGCATTACCTTTAGCACATGCCAATGTTAACTCCCTAATCAACTTGTACCCAATATCCACGCTACTGTTTGGGGGCCTGTACACAACACCCATTAGGGTCTTTTTACCCTTACTGTTCCTCAGCTCAATCCACACAGACTCTACTTCCCCTGTTCCCAAGTCACCTCTTGCTAAGGACTGAATCTCATTCCTCACCAACAGGGCCACCCCACCCCCTCTTCCCATATTTCTGTCTCTACGATAGCACGTATACCCTGGTACACTCAATTCCCAGGCCTGATCCCCTTGCAGCCATACTAATCTAATATTAAAATTACCCTCGTGTCTCAAGACAGCAACTCAGACAAAAAAAATTGAAAAAAATACAAACAACCCATATTATAAAAAAGGATTAATATAACAAAAGTTAAAATATAAAATTAGTATTATACATATATATATAACAAAAGGGTTAAAAAAATTAAATTGATAAAACCCATAAATAAATACTACTAAAATAGTATTTTAAATGAGAATTTAAAACCTTCAAACTCATCAAAACGAATATGACGTTCCAGGCACTAAAGTCTGTCGGGAAGAAGAAATGCCATTTTATTATTTTTTTTTAAATCTTAATATTTAAGTGTTAAAAATATAAAAAAAACTTATACAAACTTAAAAAAGGAACCCTAATCAGTTATTTTCAAGGTTAATAGATTAGTAAAATATAAAAAAATAATAAAATCAGAATAGACCAAAAAAAAAGAGAACTTTTACAATATATAAAAAATACATGTCAGCCATACCTAAAAAAAACCCATCATTCTGTAAGAGATCGATATTTATAGACTAATTATTACATTAGTCAATGCAATAGAGTGTCATTGTTCCAAAAAACTTTGAGCGTCCGCTGGAGATTTAAACAGCCGAACAGTTCCATCTCCAGAAGTAACTCTCAGATGTGCTGGAAATAACAACGCTTACACAAGCCTTCCTGGTGAAATTTAGACATAACTGGTCTAAAAGCCATTCTTGCCCTTAAAACTTCAGGGCTATAATCTTCCAAAATACGAAATTTGAATTCTTGAAAGTTAATCATACCCTTTTTCCGAGCAGCTCGAATCAGTCGCTCTTTGATATGAGGGTAATGGATCTGGAGAATTACATGCCGTGGTTTGTCTGAATCAGAATGATAGTGAGAGATACGGTGAGCACGATCGATTATTGGAGGAGAGTCCAGAACATCTGAACTGAAGACATCCATTAAAAGTTTAGAAAAGACAACGGTAAGATCACCGCTCTCAAACTTTTCCGGAATCCCAATTAGCCGAAGATTTTGCCTTCGAGAGCGATTTTCAAGATCAATAATTTTAGATTTATAACGATCCATCTGTTGAGAAGTCGAAGCTTGCTCTTGTTTCAAAGTTTCGATAATATGTTCTTTCTTCCGAGCGGCTTCTTCAAGTCCCAAAATACTTGCTTGTTGTTTTTGTAGTTCCAGTGAAAGCGTTTTAAGTTCTCCTTCGAATGATTTTAAACGCTCATCAAATGCAAAAAGCTGTTCGGTAATTTTTCTCTCCAGACCCGCAAATTTATCTTCTATAAGCTTTACAATAGTTTCTAAAGTTATCGGTTCTTTCGTCTGTTTCGATTCTTTTGCTTTAGGCATTTCAGCGAGTTGAAAATAGATCGAATAGTTAAAAAGAAAAATTCTATATATTTAAACCCCTTTAGAATAAGTAAAAAAAGATAATTTAAGGGGTGTTTGTAGGTTGAAAAGACGTAAAAGGTTTGGAGCAAAGCCAAAAGCGGTTTACTCCATAAGCGCCATCTTGAGACCTAAGCCTAGTCATTTCTAAGGTTAGGACATGTTCGGCACAAGTTTGTGGGCTGAAGGACCTGCATTGTGCTGTAAGTTTTCTATGTTTCTATGCTTCTTAGCAGCACTGTCAACCTGCACGGTAGCTTTGAATGTCCTATAGACACAAACTCAAAGATCTTTCTGATCCTCCACACTGCCAAGAGTTTTATCATTAATACTATATTCTGTCTTCAAATTTGACCTACCTAAATGAAAAACTTGTCCAATGTGTTGGTATTTCAGTGGAACAAAGGAAATTACAATGGCATGAGAGGTGAACAGGCCGAAGTTGACTGGAAAGGGACATTTGCGGGAAAGACAGCAGAACAGCAATGGCTGGAGTTTCTGTGAAAAATGAGGGAAGTACAAGACAGTATATTCCAAATAAGCAAACATTTTCAAAGGGAAGAAGGACACTACCATGGCTGACCAGTGAAGTCAGAGCCAAAGTAAAAGCAAAAGAGAGGGTTTACAAGGAAGCCAGAGCTAGTGGGAAGAAAGAGGATTGGAGAACTTTTAAAATCTTGCAGAAGGAAGCTAAGAAGTTTGTTCAGAAGGAAAAGGTGAATTTTGAGAGGAAGCTGGTGGCTAACATCAAATAAGGTACTAAAAGCTTCTTTAAGTATATAAAGGGTAAAAGAGAGTCAAGGGTAGATATAGGGCCTATACAAAATGATGCTGGAGATATTGTAATGAGAGATGGCAAAGGACCTGAATGAACAAGTTGAATTGATCTTCACAGTGGAAGACATCTGCAGAATACCAGACATTCAAGAGTGTCAGGGAAATGAAGTTTGTGCAGTGGAAATTGCAATTGAGAAGGTGCTCAGGAAGCTTGATGGTCTGAGGGTGGATAAATCTCCTGGACCTGATGGAATGCATCCTCAGGTTCTGAAGGAAGTAACTGGAGAGTTTTCAGAGGCATTAACAATGATCTTTCAAGAATCAATAGATTCTGGCATTGTACCGGATGACTGGAAAATTGCAAATGTTACTCTGCTATTTAAGAAGTGTGGGAGGCAGCAGAAAGCCTGATATTAGCCTGATATCAGTGGTTGGGAAGTTGCTGGAATCAATTGTTAGGGATGAAATTATGGAGTATCTGGAGGCATATGACGAGATTGACCAAAACCAGCATGGTTTTCTGAAAGGAATATACTGCCTGACAAACATACTGCAATTCTTTGAGGAAGTTATAAGCAGGGTAGACAAAGGAGATGCAGTAGACTTGGTGTAGTTGGATTTTCAGAAGGCCTTTGACAAGGTGCCACACATGAGGCTGCTTAGCAAGATAAGAGCCTATGGAATTACAGGGCAATTACTAGTGTGGGTGGAGCATTGGATGGTCGGCATATAACAGAGAGTGAGAATAAACAGATCCTATTCTGGCTGGCTGCCAGTTGTCAGTGGAGTTCCACAGGGGTCGGTGTTGGGACCACTGATTTTTACAATGTATGTCAATGATGTGGACTATGGATTTGTGGCTAAGTTTGCTGATGATACAAAGATAGGTGGAGGAGTGGGTAGTGTTGAGGAAACCAAGAGCCTGCAGAGAAACTTAGATAGTTTAGGGGGGATGGGCAAAGAAGTAGAATGTTGGAAAGTGTATGGTCATGCACTTTGGTGGAAGAAATAAACAGGCAGACTATTATTTAGATGGGGAGGGAATTCAAATGAAGAAATGCAAAGGGACTTGGGAGTCCTTGTGCATACCCTAAAGATTGAGTCAGTTGTGAAGAAGGCAAATGCAATGTTGGCATTCATTTCTATAGGTATAGAATATAAGAGCAGGGATGTCATGTTGAGGTTATATATATGTACTTGAGACACCACTCTTGGAGTATTGTGTGTAGTTTGGGCTCCTTATTTTAGAAAGGATATACTGACATTGGAGAGGGTTCAGAGAAGATTCACAAAAATGATTGCAGGATTGAAAGGGCTACTGTATGAGGAACATCTGCATCTCTTGGGCTGTATTCCCTAGAGTTCAGGAGAATGACGGGGGATCTCATAGAAACATGCTGAATGTTAAAAGGCCTGAACAGATTAGATATAGCAAAGTTATTTCCCATGGTGGGGGATTCTGGGACAAGAAGGTCAGGACTTCAGGATTGAAGGACATCCTTTTTGATCTGAGATGCAGAGAACTTACTTTAGTCAGAGGGTGGTAAAACTGTGGAATTTGTTGCTACGAGTGGCTGTGGAGGCCAAGTCATTAGGTTTATTTAAGGAAGAGATAGACAGGTTCTTGATTAGCCAGGGCATCAAAGGGTATGGGGTGAAAGCAGGAGAGTGGGGTTGACTGGAAGAATTGGATCAGCCTATGACTGAATGGCAGAGCAGAATCTATGGGCCAAATGGCCTACTTCTACCCCTATATCTGATGGTCTTCTGGTCTTATGGAATGTGGCGTCAGCGTAGAGCAGGCTAATATATTGCAACATCTTGACATTCAGTTGTCCAATTACCATCAGCAGAAAACCTGTGCATCAGGGGTCCCAACACACTACACCATTGCTATATTAAGATAAGGAATGCCTACCATTCCATGTTCCGACTGCTTTTTGGAACATTTCATAACTTGCCTGTCCCTCTCCTACCTACCAAAGGCAGAGGCTAAAGAGCACAGCTCCAGAGATTAAGACAATAAAGAGGTAGTTGTGGGAGGCAGAGGAAAGGCTATGGAATTGCTCTGAATCAGTGGACTGGGCTGTGTTCACCGTCTCATCTATGGATCTAAATAAATGCATCCTGAATGAAAGGATACCCCTCTACTCTGAGACTGTCCCCTCTGGTCTTAGACTGTCCAACCACAGGAAACATGCTCTCCACATTTATATCAGTGCCTTTCACGATTTGGAAGTTTTCAATTAGATCACCCTTCATTCAATAAGCCGATAAGACATAGGAGTTGAATTAGGCCATTCAGTCAATCGAGTCTGCTCCACCATTTCATCCTGGCTGAAGACAGATCCCATTTAACCCCATACACCTGCCTTCTCACCATATCCCTTAATGCCCCAATCAATCAAGAATCTATCAAATTCCGCTTTAAATATACCCACAGATTTGGCCTTTACCGCAGTCTGCAGCAAAGCATTCCACAGATTCACCACTATTTGACTAAAGAATTCCTCCTCACTTCTGTTCTAAAAGGGCTCCCCTCAATTTTGAGGCTGTGTACTCTAGTTCTGGATACCCCCACCAGAGGAAACATCCTCTCCATCTCCAGCTTACATAGTTCTTTCAACATTTGGTAGATTTCAATAAGATCCCCGCACATTTTTCTAAATTACAGTGAGTCTAGGCCCAAAGCTGTCAAATGCTCTTCATATGTTAACCCCTTCATTCCTGGAATCATTCCTCTGGACTCTCGCCAATGACAACACACCCCTTCTGAGATAAGGGGACCAAAACTGTTAACAATACTCCAAGTGTGGCCTAGTGTCTTATATAGCTTCAGCATTTTCTCCTTGTCTTACATTCTATTCCCTTTGAAATAAATGCCAACATTGCATTTGCCTTCTTTACCACAGACTCAACCTGTAAATTAACCTTCTGGGAGTCTTGATGAGGACTCCTAAGTCTCTTTGCACCTCTGATGTGTGAATTTTCTCCCCATTTAGATAATAGACTGCACTTTTGTTCCTTTTACCAAAATGCATTATTATTCATTTCCCAACACTGTATTCCATCTGCCATTTTTTTGCCTATTCTTCCAATTTGTATAAGACCTGCTGCAATTGCATCGCTTCCTCAGCACTACCTACCCCTCCACCTATCTTCATATAATCCACAAACTTTGCCACAAAACCATCAATTCCACTATCTAAATCATTGACAAAGAATGTGAAAAGTAGAGGTCCCTATACTGACTCCTGAGGCACACCACTAGTCACTGGCAAACAACCACAAAAAGCCCCCTTTATTCAACTTGCTGCCTGCTACCTGTCAGCCTTTCCTCTATCCATGTCAGTATATTTCCTGTAACACCATAGGATTTTATCTTGTTAAGCAGAATTACTCTGAATTCTGGTGAATACAGGCACAAACCCAACAAATGCTCTTCGTATGACAAGCTGCTCAATTCTGGTATCATTTTTGTGAACCTCCTTGAACTTTCTCTAATTTCAGCACATCCTTTCTAAGATAAGGGGCCCAAAACTGTTTACAATACTCCAAGTCAGGCCTCACCAGTGCTTTATAAAGCCTCAACATTATATCATTGCTTTTATATTCTAGTTATCTTGAACTGAATGCTAAAATCACATTTGCCTTCCTTACCAGACTCAAACAGCAAATTAACCTAGAGAAAATGCTACACAAGGAATCCCAAGTCCCTCTGCAACTCAGTTTTTTGAATTTCCTCTCCATTTAGGAAATAGCCTACACTTTTACTTCTGCTGAAGGGTAGCAGTCTGAAATGTTGACAGTACTCTTTTCCAGAGATGCTGCCCGGCCTGCTGAGTTCCTCCAGCATTTTGTGTGTGTTGCTTAGATTTCTAGCATCTACAGATTTTCTCTTGATTGGATTAACATTTTATTTCTTCTACCAAAGTGCATGAACATACACTTGTGACACTGTGTTCCATCTGGCACTTCTTTGCCCATTCTCGTAATCTGACTAAGTCCTTCTGTAACCCTCTACTTCCTCTAAACTACCTGCCTCTTTGCCTGTCTTGGTATCATCCACAAACTTCGCAACAAAGCCATGTAACTTATAACATCTTATAAAGTTTATTAACTGACATAGGTGACAACAAGGCTTTGCTTCCAGGTGAGCTGAATACCTTCTGTTTGCTTTGACCATCAAAACATAGAGGAACCACCACAAACATTCACATTCCCCAATGATCCTATGATTCCAGCATCCCAATCAGCAGTTGGAGCAGCACACAGTGAACAAGTTACTTGCAGGTCAGTGGTGCTCATTTAAAAGGTGAGCTTTGTGGGCATTTGGTGTCATTCCAGCAATTTAATCAATGGCAGGAGCAGCACACACTGAGGAGGTTACTCATTACTCGCAGGTCGGTCGTGCTTGTTTAAAAGGGAAGCTTTGAAGGCATTTGGTGTCATTTCAGTGGCCCAATCAGTGACAGCAGCAGAGCAGATCGGGGAAAATAAAAGTAAATAAGGGAAAATGGAGCAGCCATTGTCGGGAGTGGACCAGTGATGAGAATTGGAGTATCAGGCTTTGGCTTTTTTTTGACTCTCCTGCTGGTTGTGAATGGAGTAACAGCTTCGTGCAGTCACTCCTATCTCACTTACTTTACAATTTCCAATCTGTTTTGAAACCTCACTTATAAACGTGATTTTTTTTACTAAGAGTATGAGGGGTGCCAAAGGTACCAAAAAAGAAGATGCTCCTGCATCCTTGGATTCTATAATGGATTTTCTTCGAAAACACAGAAAAGAATCTTCCAATGAGTTTCAACAACTTAGATCTGAACTTAAACTAATGAATGCAAAATTGGATTCTGTTCAAAAAACCTTAACTGAGCATGATAAACGAATAGAAGAGAATGAAGAAACTGACAATTTTGGATGCAAGAATGGATGACCTGCAAAAGCTCTGTGAAAAGCAATCTAAATCTAATGAGAAATTAAGACAGAAGATTATCGATTTAGAAAACAGAAACAGAAGAAATAACCTACAAATTTTGAATCGGGAGCAAGTTACAGCTTGTGATTCAGCTGGGAGCTCAGAGAATTCGACCGTTGTAGGTAGGATTTAAGTCTACCTGGTCAATACCTGTGGAGGAGGGGGAACTGCGCAGGCGCGAGTGACGTCAGCGTCGAGCGCGCACTTTAAAAGGCAGGACTTCTTTTCAGAGCGGTCAGCGGAGTCCGTGGAAGCAGAGTCCTGGGCTTTGGCGTAAGGGGACTTCGGTAAGCTTGTGTGATTGCTCGCTGAGGGGAAGAAGGTAAGGTCGCTAGGTGCTTTTTAGACTTATTCTATTAATCCAGTTCAGGTATGGGGGAGACAGTCAGAGCAGTGGTGTGCTCCGTATGCAGTATGTGGGAGGTCAGGGTCAACACAGTTGTCCCTGATGACCACACCTGCAAAAGGTGCGTCCAGCTGCAGCTCCTATCAGCCCGAGTTAGGGAGTTGGAGCGGGAGCTGGATGAACTACGGATCATTCGGGAGGCAGAGGCAGAGATAGATAGGAGTTATCAGGAGGTAGTCACACCAAAAAACCAAGAAGTAGGCAGATGGGTGATGGTCCAGAGAGGCAGGGGGAGCAGGCAGAGAGAGCAGAGCACCCCTGCGGCCATTCCCATTAACAATAAGTATACCATACTGGATACTGTTGATGGGGATGACCTACCAGGAATGAGTTGTAGTGGTCCTGCCTCTGGCACAGAGGTTGAACCCTCAATTAGAAAGGGGAGGAGGGAAGAGAAGAGAGCGATAGTTTTAGGGGATTCTATAGTTAGGGGGGCAGATAGGAGATTTTGTGGGGCAGATCGGGAGTCTCGGATGGTATGTTGCCTCCCTGGTGCCAGGGTCCGGGACATCTCAGATCAGGTGCAGGCTATTCTTGAGAACGAGGGCATGAACCCAGATGTCGTGGTCCATGTAGGGACCAACGATGTAGGTAAGGTGAGTGAGGGGGTCCTGCTTAGAGAGTTCAGTGAGTTAGGAGTGAAGCTGAAAGGCAGGACCTCCAGGGTGACAATCTCGGGATTGCTACCTGTGCCACGTGCGAGTGAGGCGAAGAATAGAATGATTATGCACATTAATACGAGGCTGAGAGCATGGTGCAGGAAGGAAGGGTTCAGGTTTTTGGATAATTGGTCTTTGTTCCAGGGACATTGGGATCTGTTTCGAAGGGACGTTCTACATCTGAACCGGAGGGGTACTAACATTCTTGCAGGAGTGTTTGCCAGTGCTGCTCAGGGGGGTTTAAACTAGATGTGCAGGGGGCAGGGATCCAGATCCAGAGGGTTGGTCAGAAGGAGCATGGGGTTAAATGTGTAGAAGGTTTGGGTGATCTTGAGAAGGTCATCAAAATTCAGGGTGCAATTAGCCCGATGGAAGTTCAAGGAGCTGGGTTAGGTACAGCAGACAGTGTTTTAAGCAAAGAGAGGAGGAATGGGCTAAGAATTCTATACTTGAATGCGCGTAGTGTCAGAAATAAGACAGATGAGCTTGAAGCTCAGATGAAAATGGGGAACTACGATATTGTTGGGATAACAGAGACATGGCTGCAAGGGGAGCAGGCCTGGGAATTGAGTGTACCAGGGTATACGTGCTATCGCAGAGACAGAAATATGGGAAGAGGGGGTGGGGTGGCCCTGTTGGTGAGGAATGAGATTCAGTCCTTAGCAAGAGGTGACTTGGGAACAGGGGAAGTAGAGTCTGTGTGGATTGAGCTGAGGAACAGTAAGGGTAAAAAGACCCTAATGGGTGTTGTGTACAGACCCCCAAACAGTAGCGTGGATATTGGGTACAAATTGATTAGGGAGTTAACATTGGCATGTGCTAAAGGTAATGCAGTCGTTATGGGAGATTTCAACATGCAGGTGAACTGGGAGAATCAGGTAGGTGCTGGACCCCAGGATAGGGAGTTTGTGGAATGTCTAAGGGATGTATTTTTGGAACAGCTTGACTTGAGCCAACCAGGAACGAGGCTATTTTGGACTTGGTGATGTGTAATGAACAGGAATTGATAAGTGATCTTGAAGTAAAGGAGCCATTAGGAAGTAGTGATCATAACATGATAAGTTTTTATCTACAATTTGAGAGGGATAAGGGCAGATCAGAGGTGTCAGTGTTGCAATTAAATAAAGGAGACTACGGAGCCATGAGGGAAGAGCTGGCCAAAGTTAAATGGGCGGATGCCCTGGCAGGAAAGACAGTGGATCAGCAGTGGCAGATATTCTTGGGCATAATACAAAAGATGCAAATGCAGTTCATTCCAATGAGAAGGAAGGATTCAAAGAGGGGAAAGGGGCCACAGTGGTTGACAAAGGAAGTCAGAGATTGTTTAGCATTAAAGAAAAAGAAGTATGACAGGGCTAAGATGAGTGGGAATACAGATGATTGGGAAAGTTTTAAGGAACAGCAGATCTTAACTAAAAAAGCAATACCGAGAGAAAAAATCAGGTATGAGCTCAGTCTAGCCAGGAATATAAAAGGGGATAGCAAAAGCTTTTTTAGCTATGTGAAGAGAAAGAAGATAGTTAAGAACAATGTTGGCCCCTTGAAGAATGAATTGGGAGAAATTGTTATGGGAAGCAGGGAAATGGCAACAGAATTTAATGCGTACTTTAGATCTGTCTTCACCAGGGAGGACACAAGCAATCTCCCAGATGTATGGATGGGCCAGGGTCATAAGATATCAGAGGAATTGAGACAGATTGACATTAGGAAAGAAACTGTGATGAGTAGACTGGTAGGACTGAAGGCTAATAAATCCCCGGGTCCAGATGGTCTGCATCCGAGGGTTCTAAAAGAGGTGGCTCAGGAAATTGCGGATGCATTGGTAATCATTTTCCAATGTTCCTTAGATTCAGGATCAGTTCCTGAAGATTGGAGAGTGGCTAATGTTGTCCCACTTTTCAAGAAGGGAGGGAAGGAGAAAACGGAGAACTATCGCCCTGTTAGCCTAACATCAGTCGTGGGGAAGATGCTTGAGTCCATTATTAAGGACGAAATAGTGGCACATCTTGATGGCAGTAATAGGATTAGGCCGAGCCAGCATGGATTTACCAAGGGCAAATCATGCTTGACTAATCTGTTGGAGTTTTTTGAGGGTGTTACAAGGATGTTAGACGAGGGTAAGCCAGTGGATGTTGTGTACCTAGATTTTCAGAAGGCATTCGATAAGGTGCCACATAGGAGATTGGTGAGTAAAGTCAGAGCTCATGGCATTGGGGGCAGGGTTTCAACATGGATAGAAAACTGGTTGGCAGATAGAAAGCAAAGGGTAGCAGTGAATGGGTGTTTCTCGGACTGGCTGGAGGTGACTAGTGGGGTACCACAGGGCTCTGTATTGGGACCACAGCTCTTTACGATTTATGTCAATGATTTAGATGAGGGCATTGAAAACTATATCAGCAAGTTTGCTGACGATACTAAACTGGGTGGCAGTGTGACATGTGAAGAGGACGTTAGGAGAATACAGGGAGACTTGGATAGGCTGGGTGAGTGGGCAGATACTTGGCAGATGTCATTCAATGTGAATAAATGTGAAGTTATCCACTTTGGAAGCAGGAACAAGAGGGCAGAGTATTGTCTGAACGGTGTAGAGTTAGGTAAGAGAGAAATGCAAAGAGACCTAGGAGTCCTAGTTCATCAGTCAATGAAGGTGAATGAGCAAGTGCAACAGGCAGCGAAGAGGGCAAATGGAATGTTGGCCTTTGTTACAAGGGGAATTGAGTACAAGAGCAAGGATGTCCTTTTGCAATTGTACAGGGCCCTGGTGAGACCACACCTGGAATATTGTGTACAGTTTTGGTCTCCAGGTTTAAGGAAGGACATTCTGGCAATTGAGGAAGTGCAGCGTAGATTCACTAGGTTGATTCCTGGGATGGCAGGGCTGTCTTACACAGAGAGATTGGAGAGATTGGGCTTGTACACGTTGGAATTGAGGAGATTGAGAGGGGATCTGATTGAAACGTTTAAGATAATTAAAGGATGTGATAGGATTGAGGTAGGAAATATGTTCCAGATGTTGGGAGAGTCCAGTACCAGAGGGTATGGATTGAGAATAAGAGGTCAGTTATTTAAAACAGAGTTGAGGAAGAGCTTCTTCTCCCAGAGAGTTGTGGAGGTGTGGAAGGCACTGCCTCGGAAGACGGTGGAGGCCAATTCTCTGGATGCTTTCAAGAAGGAGCTAGATAGATATCTGATGGATAGGGGAATCAAGGGATATGGGGACAAGGCAGGGACTGGGTATTGATAGTGAATGATCAGCCATGATCTCAGAATGGCAGTGCAGACTCAAGGGGCCGAATGGTCTACTTCTGCACCTATTGTCTATTGTCTATTGTCTATAACAATTGTTCATCCCAGTTTGGCAAAAGAATAAACCAGGGAAGGTAGTACACCCATGGCTGACAAGAAAAATTAGGGATAGTATCAAGTCCAAAGAAGAAACATATAAATTAGCAAAAAAAAAAGCGGCACACCTGAGGACTGGGAGAAATTCAGAGACCAGCAAAGGAGGACAAAGGGCTTAATTAGGAAAGGGAAAAAAGATTATGAGAGAAAGCTGGCAGGGAACATAAAAACTTACTGTAAAAGCTTTTATAGATATATCAAAAGAAAAAGATTGGTCAAGACAAATGTAGGTCCTTTACAGTCAGAAGCAGGTGAATTGATCATAGGGAACAAAGACATGGCAGACCAATTGAAGAACTACTTTGGTTCTGTCTTCACTAAGGAGGACATAAATAATCTTCCGGAAATAGTAAGGGACCAAGGGTCTAGTGAGATGGAGGAACTGAGGGAAATGCATGTTAGTAGGGAAGTCGTGTTAGGTAAATTGAAGGGATTAAAGGCAGATAAATCCCCAGGGCCAGATGGTCTGCATCCCAGAGTGTCTAAGGAAGTAGCTCAAGAAATAGTGGATGCATTAGTGATAATTTTTCAAAACTCCTTAGATTCTGGATTAGTTCTTGAGGATTGGAGGGTGGCTAATGTAACCCCACTTTTTAAAAAAGGAGGGAGAGAGAAACCGTGGAATTATAGACCGGTTAGTCTGACATCGGTGGTGGGGAAAATGCTAGTCGGTTATCAAAAATGTGATAACAGCACATTTGGAAAGAGGTGAAAACATCGGACAAAGTCAGCATGGATTTGTGAAAGGAAAATCATGTCTGACAAATCTTATAGAATTTTTTGAAGATGTAACTAGTAGAGTGGATGTGGAGAGCCAGTGGATGTGGTATACTTAGATTTTCAAAAGGCTTTTGACAAGGTCCCACACAGGAGATTAGTGTGCAAACTTAAAGCACACGGTATTGAGGGTATGGTATTGATGTGGATAGAGAATTGGTTGCAGACAGGAAGCAAAGAGTGGGAGTAAATGGGACCTTTTCAGAATGGCAGGCAGTGACTAGTGGGGTACCGCAAGGCTCAGTGCTGGGACCCCAGTTGTTTACAATATATATTAATGATTTAGACGAGGGAATTAAATGCTGATCTCCAAGTTTGCGGATGACACGAAGCTGGGCGGCAGTGTTAGCTGTGAGGAGGATGCTAAGAGGATGCAGGGTGACTTGGATAGGTTAGGTGAGTGGGCAAATTCATGGCAGATGCAATTTAATGTGGATAAATGTGAGGTTATCCACTTTGGTTGCAAGAACAGGAAAACAGATTATTATCTGAATGGTGGCTGATTAGGAAAAGGGGAGATGCAACGAGACCTGAGTGTCATTGTACACCAGTCATTGAAGGTGGGCATGCAGGTACAGCAGGCGGTGAAAAAGGCAAATGGTATGTTGGCATTCATAGCAAAAGGATTTGAGTACAGGAGCAGGGAGGTTCTACTGCAGTTGTACAAGGCCTTGGTGAGACCACACCTAGAATATTGTGTGCAGTTTTGGTCCCCTAATCTGAGGAAAGACATTCTTGCCATAAAGGGAATACAGAGAAGGTTCACCAGATTGATTCCTGGGATGGCAGGACTTTCATATGAAGAAAGACTAGATCATCTAGGCTTATACTCACTGGAATTTAGAAGATTGAGGGGGGATCTTATTGAAACATATAAAATTCTAAAGGGATTGGACAGGGTAGATGCAGGAAGATTGTTTCCAATGTTGGGAAAGTCCAGAATGAGGGGTCACAGTTTAAGGATAAAGCGGAAGCCTTTTAGGACCGAGATGAGGAAAAATTTCTTTACACAGAGTGGTGAATCTGTGGAATTCTCTGCCACAGGAAACTGTTGAAGCCAGTTCATTGGCTATATTTAAGAGGAAGATAGATATGGCCCTTGTGGCTAAAGGGATCAGGGGATATAGAGAGAAAGCAGGTACAGGGTTTTGAGTTGGATGATCAGCCATGATCATACTGAATGATGGTGCAGGCTTGAAGGGCCGAATGACCTACTCCTGCACCTATTTTCTATGTTTCAATGTCTATGACAACGAGATGTGGTTTAACCAGACGGTGGAAGAGGCGACTACAGACATGAAGGCCAGAGGGTTGCCCGTTAGCATCCCCAAAATGAGGGAAAGCCTGACTGAGGAATTATCCCGCTCTGCTTGGGAAATAGTGCGAGAATTGAGAAGGCAGGAGACGGGAGGAGGCCAAGAGAAATATATCAGGAAGAGACTAGGAGTTTCCCAAAAATAGTCTTCACCCCCTTCAGAAGAGACATAAGGTTTGGCTAACTTTAAAAATGTTGAGAAGCTAAACGGAAGCAAAAGAACACGGTGATATACCTATCTTGAGAAATACTTATTATAATGTGGATTTTATATTACTTAGTTGTTATTCTTTATTCTCTCACTTACTCCTTTTTCCCCACCAAAATGAGAATATATATATATATATGTGTGTATGTAATGTGTGTGTGTGTGTGTGTGTATGTATGTGTGTGTGTGTGTGTGTGTGTGTGTGTGTGTGTGTATATATATAGGAGGAGTACACACGGAAATCTTGTCTGTGTAATGGATTTGTTCACTGACATTTATGAATACTGCATTTGGGGGCCCTCAACTCACAAGTAGGAGGGGTTATCCCCCACAGCTAGACATTTCCTCTAGCTCAACGCAGGGTCATCTACCAGAGACCTCAGCCTTGGAATCACACATTCATTGCCATTTTTGCTGTTATTTGCGTTTCTTGGTTCTTATTTGTTCAGGGAGTAGATCGATTAAGTTTTATTTTAATTTCAATGGTACATTGACAGATAAATACAGATGGCGAAGGACAAGGTAAAATTCATTTCTTTTAATGTCAATGGGCTATTAAATCCACTCAAACGTAAGAGAATTTTATCCAATTTGGAACAATTTGATTCTACTGGGAAAAATGGTTTAACTACATAATGCCTCATAGGCCTGATTTTATTCTCACAAATCAATGAATCTGTTGTAAAAAAAAATATCACTCCCTACTTGTACATAGTTCTTTCCTTTTGCTTGTTTTTTTTCCAGTCTTTTCTATGAGTGCATACCTCAGATAAATACTTTGTGGAGATTTGTGATATATATGATTATATCATATATATGTACAATGTCTGAAATACATCTTATGGAAATGTTTGTTTGATGATGAATCAATTAAAAAAATTACAAAAAAAAAGGATAAGGTGGCAGATAAATGCATGGCTGAAGAATTGGATCGGGGACAGGGATTCAGAATTCTGAATAATTGGGACCTCTTCTGGGGCAGGCAGAGCAAAGAGTTAAATTGTACAACAGAGACAAAATTCAAAAGGGCGAAGAATGCAGGTCTGAAGGTGCTACAGTATATCTAAATGCACAGAGCATTCGGAATAAGGTGGACAAACTCATGGCGCAATTAGAGACTGGTCAGTATGACATTGCGGGTGTAATTGAGTCGTGGCTGAAAGAAGGCCATAGTTGGGAGTTCAGCATCAAAGGATATACTTTGTATCAAAAGGATGGGCAGGAAGGCATGGGTGGTGGTGTGGCTTTGTTGGTAAGAGATGGTATTACATCTTTAGAAAGAGGTGACGTAGAGTCAGAGAATGTTGAATCTTTGAAGGTGGAGTTAAGAAACTTAAAGGGTAAAAAAAAGCATAATGGGAATCATATATAGGCCTCCAAATAGTAGCCAACATGTGGGGTTGAGATTGCAAAGTGAGCTGGAAAAGGCATGTAATAAGGGTAATGACACAATTGTAATGGGGGACTTCAATATGCAAGGGGATTGGGAAAATCAGGTTGGTGTCGGATCACAAGAGAAGGAATTTGTTGAATGCCTATGAAATGGCTTTTTAGTGCAGCTTGTGCTTGAGATTACTTGAGGAAAAACCATCTTAGAATGGGTGTTATGTAATAATCCATATCTTATTAGGGAGCATAACGTGAATGAAACCTTAGTAGGCAGTGATCATAGTATGATTGAATTCATACTGCAACTTGAGAGGGAGAAGCATAAATCACATGTAATAGTCTGGCAATTGAATAAAGGAAACTACAGAGACATGAGAGAGGAGCTTGCCCAGGTGGATTGGAGAATCAGTTGAGTGAACTTTGCCTTTTCTCCTTAGAGCAACGGAGGATGAGAGGTGACCTGATAGAGGTGTATAAGAAGATGAGGGGCATTGATCATGTGGATAGGTAGAGGGTTTTTACCAGAACTGAAATGGCTGACACAAGGGGGCATAGTTTTAAGGTGCTTGGAAATAGGTACCGAAGGTTGTCAGAGGTAAGTCTCTCACACAGAGTGGTGGGTGTGTGGAATGCACGGCTGGCAGTGGTGGTGGAATTGGATACAATAGGGTCTTTAAAGAGCCTCTTAGATAGGTACATAGAGCTTAGAAAAATGGAGGGCTATGTGCTAGGGAAATTCTAGGCAGGTTATATGGTTGGCACATGGTAGTTTCAGGTGTCGGGGGCGGGCATGAAGTGTGTGAAATTGCCATAACTAGAAAAAAGGTTCTTAGGAAACTGAAAGATCTGAAGGTAGATAAGTCACCTGGACCAAATCGTGTATACCCCAGAGTTCTGAAAGAGGTGGTTGAAGTGATCATGGAGGCATAAGTAATGATATTTCAAAAATCACTGGATTCTGGAATGGTTGCAGAAGAGCGGAAAATTGCACTCCACTCTTTAAGAAGGGAGAGAAGCAGAAGAAAGGAAACTTTAGACCAGTTAGTCTGAGGAGTTTTGATAGTACAAAGCTTGTATGTGCCTGTCAGAATAAAAGGTAAAGATACCACGTAAAGGGAACTTTGGATTTAAAGAGATATTGAGGCCTGGTTAAGAGAATAAAGTGGATAGCTGGTAGAGGGAGGTAGGAACAAATGAGGTGCTGTTGGAGGTTAAGAAATGCAAGAGAACACTTAAGAAAGAAATCAAGAGGGCTGAAAGAATGCATGAAGTTGCTCCAGTAGTCAAGGTAAAGGAGAATCCTAAGGGATTCTACAGATATGCGAAGAGCAAAATACATTGCCAGGGATAAATTTGGTCCTCTGGAGGATCAGAATGGTAATCCATATGTGGAACCAAAACAGAAGGGGAGATCTTAACTTTTTGCATCTGATTTATTCAGGAGATGGATACAGAGTCTATAGAAGTGAGGCAAAGCAGCATCAACTTCATGAATCCCATACAGCTTATAAAGGAGGAAGAGACAACACGTACAACTAGCTGGAGGAACTCAGCAGGTCGGGCAGCATCCATGGAAACGAGTCAATGTTTCGGGCCGAGACCCTTCGTCAGGACTGAAGAGGGAGGGGGCAGGGGCCCTATAAAGAGGGTGGGGGGAGGGGTGGGAAGGAGAAGGCTGGAAAGTGCCAGGTGAAAAACCAATAAGAGGAAAGATCAAGGGGTGGGGGAGGGGAAGTAGGAAGGGGATAGGCAGGAAAGGTGAAGAAGGAATGTAAGGGAAAAGAACTGTGCAGTAGAAGAAGGTAGAATCATAAGACAGGTGATAGGCAGCTGTAAGAGGAGGCAGAGTGAAACTGGGATGGGAAAGGAGAGGGAGATAATTATCAGAAGTTGGAGAATTCGATGTTTATACCAAGGAGCTGGAGACTTCCCAAACTGTATATGAGGTGTTGCTCCTCCAACCTGAGTTTGGTCTCATCATGGGAGTAGAGGAGGCCATGTTGTGAATGAGAGTGTGAAGCAGAATTGAAATGGGTGGCAACCAGGAGATCCTGTCTGTTGTGGCGGACAGAGCGGAGGTGCTTGACGAAGCGGTCCCCCAATCTGCATCAGGTCTCGCCAATGTAGAGGAGGCCACACCAGGAGCACCGGATGCAATAGATGACCCCAACAGACTCACAAGTGAAGTGTTGCCTCACCTGGAAGGACTGTTTGGGGCCCTGAATGGTGCTAAGAGAGGAGGTGTAGGGACAGGTGTAGCATTTATGCTTGCAGGGATAAATACCAGTTGGGAGATCTGTGGGGAGGAACGTGTGGACCAGGCAGTCACAAGGGGAACAATTCCTGTGAAAAGCTGAGAGGGGTAGAGAGGGAAAGATGTGCTTAGTGGTGGAGTCCTGTTGAAGGTGGCGGAAGTTGTGGTGGATAATATGCTGGATCTGGAGATTGGTCGAGTAGTAGGTGAGGACAAGGGGAACACAGTCCCTGTTGTGGTGACGGGAGGATGGTGTGAGGGCCAAAGTGCAGGAAATGGAGGAGATTCAGGTGAGGGCATCATTAATGGCGGCAGAAAGGAAACCATGATCCTTAAAGAAAGAGGATATTTGAGAAGTCCTGGAACAGAAAGCCTCATCCTGGGAGCAGATGCAGCAGAGATTGAGGAACTGGGAATAGGGAATAGCATTTTTGCATTTGGGTGGGTGGGAAGAGGTATAATCGAGATAGTTATGAGAGTCAGTGGGTTTATAGAAGATGTCAGTGGACAGTCTGTCTCCAGAGATGGAGACCAAGAGATCAAGAAAGGGGAGAGAAGTGTCCGAGATGGACCAAGTGAATTTGAGAGCTGAGTGAAAGTTAGAGGCAAAGTCGATGAAATTGACGAGCTCAGCATGGGTGCAGGAAGCAGCACCAATGTAGTTGTCAATGTAGCGAAGGAAAAGTTGGGGAGCAGCACCAGTATAGATTTGGAGCATAGACTGTTCCACATAACCCATGGCATATCTGGGGCCCATGCGAGTGCCCTTGGTCTGAAGAAAGTGGGAAGAGCCAAAAGAGAAGTTATTAAGTGTTAGTACCAGTTCTGCCAACCAAAGGAGTGTGGTGGTGTTAGGGAACTGGTGAGATCTATTGTCCAGAAAGTAGCGGAAGGCTTTGAGACCTTCTTGATGGGGAATGGAAGTGTATAAAGATTAGATATCCATAGTGAAAATGAAGCGGTTGGGACCGGGGAACTGGAAGTTATTGAAGAGATGGAGGGCATGGGATGTACCCTGGATGTAGGTAGGGAGGGACTGAACTATTGGTGACAAAATGGAGTCCAGGTAGGCAGATACAAGTTCGATGGGGCAGAAGGAGGCTGAAATTATGGGTCTACCGGGACAGTCAGGCTTGTGGATCTTGGGGAGGAGGTAAAACTGAGCAATGCAGGGTGTGGGAATTGTGAGTTTTTTGGCTGAGGATGGAAGGTCTCTGGAATTGATTAGGGTGGAGATGGTATGGGAGACAATGGTTTGATGTTTTTTGGTGGGGTCCTGTTCCAGGAGTGAGAGAAATGATTAAATTAAAGACGGTACTTAAGGAGTCCATTTAGAATGTGCTGACACAGAAAGAGCGTGCAAAGCAACTTGCAGGGCAACGTATAAACCAATTTGCAAAATGAGGATGAAACAATAGCTTGCTGATTAAAGAAGCGATACGGGTAACGGGAAGACATGCTTAACGGTTGAACAATAACGGTCAAAATGCGCTGAGGCTAATAAGTGGGCCAAAGGGTAATCACATTTGTAATTTTGTAATGAGATTAAGGAAGAATGTCTGCACCTCACATGGGTGCAACTCACAAAGTCGTAAACAAGTAGGGTATAAAAAACTGTGCAAAGTGTAATTCGGCACTCAATCTAGCAGGAGCTGGTTGGGTCGACTCTGCAGACTCGAAAAATAAAGTTTACCGTTCTGCAAATTGCTGAGACTCAGTGTGTTTCTGACAACGTGGGGGCTCGTCCGGGATCCACACTCCGGCCGCGGTGGACACGAGGAAGGACATCGGAGACGGTGCACCCCGCCAAGTTTGGCGGTCCCTGACTCCTTGCTCGTCGCTCCAACGCGGCTTGAGCGAGTGATATCCGGACAGCGCAGAGCGGTAAACGGGGAGAAGGGGACAGTACCTGGTACTGGAAATCCCCAGGACGCACCGGGTAAGTGCCTACTATTATAGTAGAAGGGTGCGGGAATAAGTAAGGACGGAGAAGACCGAGATAGCTACCCGGGGGTCCTCCTGATAAAAGTCCTTGGGACGCACCGGGTAAAGTGCCTACTGTTGCAGTAGAAGGGTGCGGGATTAAGTAAGAGCGGAATAAGATGGGAGGGGGTGGCTCTAAAAAGAAAGAGGAAACGGAAAGACCGGGACCATACCCGGGGGTTCCTCCTGATAGCCCCCTCGGTAGAATGTTTGAGAATTGGGGATGTGGAAGACTAAAAGGGAAACAAAAGAAAAAAATGATACAGTACTGTTTAATTTGGTCGAAACAGCCGATAGAAAAACCTGCGGTCTGGTGGCTGCGGCTTGGGTCTGAGGAGGATTGGGTACGACAAGCCTTAAACATTTACGTTAATTCAAAACCAAATGTAAAACCGGAAGAAATTGCTTATGCTTTTTGTTGGGCTCCCTGGCCAGGAGTAACAACAAAGAGTTTTAAATTGGGCATTAAAGGGGAGCGGAAGTGGGACCCACTCGATCATTTACCCCCTCCCTATGTCCAGCCTTCTGCGCCCCTTGCGGGAGCAGAGGGAGGACGTGAAGAAAGTGAAAAAACAGAAGAAACAGGAGAGGGAAGAGAGGGATGTTAGGGAAAAAGCAAAGGCAAGGATCGAAACAAGGAGTGTGACAGGAGCAGATAAGAAAAAGAAGGACGAATCAAAAAGGGAAGAGGTATCGATGTATCCCCTTCGAGAGGTTCCAATGGGAGGAGCACGAGGAGGGACAGGATTTGTAAACGTCCCTCTGACAAGTACCGAAGTACGAGGATTTAAGAAAGATATGAAAACTTTATTAGAAGATCCAATGGGACTGGCAGAACAGTTGGATCAATTCTTAGGACCTAATGTTTACACTTGGGAAGAAATGCATGCGATTATGGGAACGCTATTTTCTGCACAAGAGAGGCAAATGATACGACAAGCTGCAATATCAATTTGGGGAAGGGAACAGCCGAATGAGTTACCGGGGGACCGGAAATTTCCAGTAAACGACCCACAGTGGGACAAACAAGCAGAAGAGAGAAGACGGCAATATCCCATTGCCATGGAAGGGAGGAGGGGATTACAACCTGTAATTGAGACATTAGTATCAGATGGACTCCTGGAAGAATGTATGTCACCCTTTAATACCCCCATCCTACCGGTCCGAAAGCCCGACGGCACGTATCGAATGGTTCAAGATCTGAGAGGCTTAAATGCGGTAGTCCAAACACGATACCCGGTAGTGCCTAACCCCTATACATTAATGAGCAAAATACCTCCTGAACATGAATGGTTCAGTGTGATAGATCTAAAAGATGCCTTTAGGAGTTGCCCGTTGGAGGAAGGTAGCCGAGATATGTTCGCATTTGAATGGGAAAATCCCTTCACTGGGCGGAAGAAGCAACTCCGGTGGACCGTCTTGCCCCAAGGATTCACGGAGTCCCCAAACCTATTCGAACAGGTACTGGAGCAAGTATTGGCTGGATTCCATTGTACCGAAAAGAACCAACTATTACAATATGTCGATGACCTACTACTATCGGGACCAGCAGAGGAGGTAGTGCGAGACGATACTATAAGACTCCTGAATTACCTAGGAGAAAAAGGATTGCGGGTGTCCAAGAAGAAACTGCAATTTGTCGAGAAGGAAATAACATATCTCGGACACAGAGTCAGTAAAGGGCACCGCCAAATAACCCCAGAAAGAATAGCGGGAATAACTAAAATACCGCTTCCCAGGACAAAGAAGGAAATAAGACAATTTCTGGGCTTAGTGGGCTATTGCCGGATTTGGATAGAGAATTATACCTCCCTGGTGAAGTTTATGTACGACAAATTGGCAAAGGAAGACCGGGGAATAATCAGCTGGACCGAAGAAGAAGAACAGAAGTTCAGGAAAATAAAAGGGCAACTAATTCGGGCCCCGGTATTAACACTGCCAGCACTGGAAAAGCCCTTTCAGCTGTATGCAACAAACAATGAAGGAACTGCGTTAGGAGTACTAACCCAAGAAAAAGGAGGAAAGCCGCAACCTGTGGCCTTTTTATCAAAAATGTTAGACCCGGTATCCCGGGGATGGCCGACGTGCATACAAGCCGTAGCGGCAGCAGCCGTACTAGTAGAAGAAGCACGGACTAGTAGAAGAAGCACGGAAATTAACCTTTGGGGGAAGAATGACGGTGTATACCCCGCACTCCGTTAGCACCCTCTTAGCCCAAAAAGCTCAGCGGTGGTTGACGGACTCTCGCATACTGAAATACGAAACCATTCTGATGGTCGGGGATGATTTAAGCTTTGAAAAGAACAATAGTTGTAACCCGGCACAGTTCTTATACGGGGAATCAACAGGGGAGGAAACCGAGCATAACTGCGTGGAGCTAACAGACCTTCAGACAAAAAGTAGGGAAGATCTACAAGAAGTTCCCCTAATTGAAGGCGAGGAACTATATATCGACGGTTCCTCCAGATGCATCAATGGGGTACGACACAGTGGATATGCTATTATAAACGGGAGGACTAGGGAGACGGTGGAGTCCGGCCGGCTCCCGGGTAATTGGTCAGCCCAGTCTTGTGAACTATATGCCTTGCAGAGGGGACTGCAACTGTTAAGAAACAAAATAGGCACTATATACACCGATTCTAAGTATGCCTATGGAGTGGTACACACCTTCGGAAAGATTTGGAAAGAACGGGGGTTGATAACAGCCAGGGGAAGGGAATTAGCTCACGAACAAATGATAAGCATGACTCTGGAAGCCCTAACATTACCTCAAGAAATTGCAGTGGTTCACGTTCCAGGACATCAACGAGGAACAGCCCCGGAAGCAGTAGGAAACCGGCTCGCAGATGAAGAAGCCAAACGGGCAGCAATGGAAAAAACGGTCCGACTTCTAACCCTGATACCAATAAGGGAAGGGCTTAACAAACTACCAGTCTTCACCCAAGTAGAAATAGACGCTATGAGCCAGCTGGGAGCCCGACAAACATCAGAAGGCGAGTGGAAGACCCCCGACGGACGGCAAGTACTGAATAAGGAAGTAACTCGTCATATACTGCAACAACTACACCAACAAAGCCATTGGGGAGTGCAAGCTATGTGCGACACTATCCTAAGGGACTATGTTTGTAAAGGGATATTCACACTAGCTCAACAGGAGGTGTGGGGCTGTTACACCTGCCAAAAGGTAAACAAGAAAATGATGCGTGCCACCCATAAGGGGGGACAAACACTAGCCGTCCGACCGTTCCATCGGATCCAAATAGACTTTACGGAACTACCACAAGTTCAGAGATGGAAGTACCTGTTAGTAATTGTGGATCACTTCACTCGTTGGGTGGAAGCATTCCCAACCACTAAAGCAGACGCCCCTACAGTGGCACGGATCCTATTAGAAAATATAGTCCCGAGATATGGAATAATGGGGTCTATTGATTCAGATAGGGGAACACACTTTGCCTCAAAAACACACCAGCTAATCTGTGACGCCTTAGGAATCCAGTGGAAGCTGCACACCCCCTGGCACCCTCAGAGCTCAGGAAGAGTTGAGAGGATGAACAGTACCTTGAAGACGCAATTGACAAAACTAATGATGGAAACCAAGCTACCCTGGACCAAGTGTCTACCCCTGGCCCTACTAAGAATCCGCACGGCTCCTCGAAAAGATATAGGAGTATCCCCTCATGAAATGTTGTTTGGCCTTCCATATTGGAACAAGGTGGAGGGCTATCCTTCCCTGCAAGGGGGAGATGTCTTTGTAAGGGACTATTTACAGGCACTGTCTCGTTCTTTTGCAGAATTGCGCAGGAAGAGGTTACTCGCACAAACCCCACCTCTGGACTTCGCACTCCACCGAACTCTGCCCGGTGATATGGTCCTGATTAAGACTTGGAAGCCAGAGAAGTTACAGCCGCAGTGGGAAGGCCCATTCCAGGTGCTACTGACCACCGAAGCCGCAGTAAGGACAAAAGAAAAAGGGTGGACCCACGCCGCGAGAATCAAGGGACCCGTAAAGCCCGAAGAAGGTGCAGAATGGACTTGCGTCCAGGGAGAAGACCCGATGGTGCTAAAGCTCAAAAGACGGACAGAATGAACTTTGGGACTGTAATGTATATACTGCTATTTATCAGAACCGCTTGGCATTAGATTATTTGCTTGCGGCTGAAGGAGGAGTATGTGGAAAGTTTAATCTAACCAACTGCTGCTTAAAGATAGATGACAATGGAAAGGTGGTTCAAAAAAATATCAGATAAAATAAGGAAACTGGCCCACGTGCCGGTACAGACCTGGAAGCCGCTGGGGTATTGGGACTGGCTGGACGGATGGTTGAAAGGAGGCTGGTGGCGAACTGCTTTAGGGGTTATAGGAGGGGGATTGATGGTCCTCCTTCTGCTACCATGTCTGATCCCCTGCTTGCGGGAGCTAGTAGCTCGGGTGGCAAGACAAGTCATGCAACCAGGGGCCCCAGCTGATCCTGTTCAGGTACTCCTACAAAGGGAAATAGAGCTAGAGGAAGAAGCCTATGTAAACCCGTGGCAAATGCCCAACTGATAGCACATTCTAAAAAGAAAAAGGGTGGATTGAGAGAAATGATTAAATTAAAGAAGGTACTTAAGGAGTCCATTTAGAATGTGCTGACACAGAAAGAGCGTGCAAAGCAACTTGCAGGGCAACGTATAAACCAATTTGCAAAATGAGGATGAAACAATAGCTTGCTGATTAAAGAAGCGATATGGGTAATGGGAAGACATGCTTAATGGTTGAACAATAACGGTCAAAATGCGCTGAGGCTGATAAGTGGGCCAAAGGGTAATCACATTTGTAATTTTGTAATGAGATTAAGGAAGAATGTCTGCACCTCACATGGGTGCAACTCACAAAGTCGTAAACAAGTAGGGTATAAAAAACTGTGCAAAGTGTAATTCGGCACTCAATCTAGCAGGAGCTGGTTGGGTCCGACTCTGCAGACTCGAAAAATAAAGTTTACCGTTCTGCAAATTGCTGAGACTCAGTGTGTTTCTGACAAGGAGTAAGTAAGAGGAGGTGTCAGAGAGCTGCCGTTTGGCCTCAGTGAGGTAGAGATCCATCCACCAGACTACTACGGCACCACCATTGTCTGCGGTTTGATGGTGAGGTTAGGATTAGTGCAGAGAGAGTGGAGGGCAGTGCGTTCAGAGGGATTGAGGCTGGAACAGGAGAGAGGAGTGGAGAAGTTGAGATGTTTGATGTCTCGGCGACAGTTGGAGATGAAAAAATCGAGTGCAGGTAGAAGGCCCAGTGGGGCCTTTGCTGTATGCCCTCTGTTTCGTTTTTACATTAGCATTAACTTCCCTTGTCAGCCACAATTGTACTATTTTGCCATTTGAGTATTTCTTCATTTTTAGAATACACATGTCTTGCAACTTCCTCATTTTTCTCAGAAGTGCACACCATTACTGCTCTGCTGACAACCCAGCCAGCAGCTCCTTCCAA
This sequence comes from Hypanus sabinus, assembly GCF_030144855.1. Lineage (NCBI taxonomy): Eukaryota > Metazoa > Chordata > Chondrichthyes > Myliobatiformes > Dasyatidae > Hypanus > Hypanus sabinus. Next base: position 182,245,687 of record NC_082712.1, read on the forward strand.
TTTACTTAGGCCAAGTCCTCTCTCATACCACTGTGATTTCCCTTACTCCAGTGAAATACTGCTACGTCAGACTTTCTCCTTATCAAATTTCAAGTTGAACTCAATCATATTGTGATCTCTGGTTCCTAAGGGTTCTTTTACCTTAAGCTCCCTAATCGCTTCTGGTTCATTACATAACACCCAATCCAGTATAGCTGATCCTCTAATAGGCTCAACAACAAACTGCTCTAAAAAGCCATCTCAGGCATTCAACAAACTCATTCTCTTGGGATCCATTACCAACCTGATTTTTCCAATCTACGTGCATGTTAAAATCTCCCATGACTACCTTTTTGACTTGCCTTTTCTATTTCCTGTTGTAATCTGTGGTCCACTTCCCAGCCACTGTTGGGAGGCCCTAACTGCCATCAATGTTCTTTTACCCTTGCAGTTTCTTAGAAACTTAGAAACATAGAAAACCTACAGCACAGTACAGGCCTTTCAGCCCACAAATCTGTGCCAAACATGTCCTTAACTTAGAAACTACCTGGGGTTACCCATAGCCCTCTATTTTTCTAAGCTCCATGTACCTATCCAGGAGTCTCTTAAAAGACCCTATCATTTCTGCCTCCACCACCATCACCAGCAGCCCATTCCATGCACTCACCACTCTGTGTAAAAAAAAAACCTGTCCCGACTTCTCCTCTGTACCGAACTCAATCCACAAGGATTCAACATCTTCCGATCCTATGTCACATCTTTCTACTGATTTGATGTCATTCTTTACCAGTAGAGCAACACCACCCCCTCTGTCTACCTTTCTATCCCTCCGATATAATATGTAACCTTGGATATTCAGTGATGGCCACAACTTCATACCTGGCAACCTGTAATAGCGCAACAAGATCCTTATTTCTTATTCTCTGCACATTTTTTTTCGTCATCCAAAAAAATTATCAGTGTTGCCAGGTGGCGCAATATAAATTTATAATCCTTTTCCCATAAAACTTTTTTCACTGGGTTAAATTCCTTCTTTCTCTTCAAAAGGTCATAATTTATATCAGGGTAGAAAAGAATGACTTTGCCTTCTATCATCAATGGCTCATTTTTCTTTCTAGCATATTGGACAGCCGTCTTCAGGATCTTTTCTTTATCTTGATATCTTAAGCATTTTATCAAGATTGGTCATGGGTTTTGATCAGGTTGGGGTTTTGATCTTAAGGCTCCGTGGACCCTTTCGATTTCAATCAACTGGGTTCCCTCTTCCATTTCCAAATTTTCCAGGATCCATTTTTGAAAAAAATTTATTGGATCCTCTCCCTCTATCCCTTCTTTAAGACCAACAATTTTAATATTATTTCGTCTACTAAAATTTTCAAGCACATCTATTTTTTCCAAGTCGTTTTCTTTCTGATGTCCAGGCAAGAATATTGTCTTCCATTTTATTCACTCTCTCAATAGTGTGTCCCGTTATTTCTTCCAGGTTTTTAACTTTCTTGTCCATTTTCTCCTGTTTTTTCACCATTTTATCAAACATTAGCCTTCATATTTTTAATATCTTCCTGTATTATTTTTAAGTTTTTTAAATTCTTTTAATTCATGCATTATTTGCACCAAAGCTTCTCTTATGTCTCCAGAATATCTTCCGCCTCCAATCTCTTCCTATTGTTCTTCTTTTACGTCCTCATCTTCATCTGTATGTTCCAGAGAATCCGAATCCACCTCGGGTTCATTTTCACTTCCACTTCCAATCGTAGCTGGGATTTGTAGTTCAACTTGCTTCATGTTTGCGCATGCCCTTTCCTGCGCGCACGCGCAGTTCCTGTTGTTCCTTCTTGGAGACTGTTGATGCTGCGGCCCATTTCTGTTCTGTGACGCCAGAGGTAAGATGCACATGAGTCCGAGGTTTCTTCATGGTGGCCGGCTCAACTTGTACTATCTTCAAAGTAGAAGTTTTCTTCTTTGTCTGTTTAGGAGGCATATCTAAGGAAAATCCTGAGTAGTTTAGACATAATTTTTAGAAAATATTTACTAACTTTTCTTCACTTAAACATTAATTTATTAGTTTTTTTTACGGGAGAGCTGGATATCCACGTCTCGATCTACGTCATCACGTGATGTCCCCCTTATTCTCTGCACATTGAGATACAACACCGTGAGTACCATATTTTCTACCTTTTTTGATTTTGCATCCCTAATGCACTGATACTCACCCTGTTGGTTGTGACTATGCCCTATCACATGCCTGCCCTTCCTGACAGACTGACTGCACGCTATCTTTACTTTTTTACCATCTGTCCTATTCTGAGTCCCTTCACTGGTTCCTAGCCCCCTGACAAATTAGTTTAAACACTCGCATTAGGGTTTAGGGTTAGGGACACATGGAGCAGAATTAGGCCATCTGGCCCATTGTCTACTCCACCATTCAATCATGGATGATCTTTTTTTATCTTCTCCACAACCCAGCCTTCGTCCTGTAACCTTTGATGCCGTGTCCAGTCAAGAACCTATCAATCTCTGCCTTAAATACACCCAATGACCTGGCCTCCACAGCTGCACGTGGCAACGAATTCCACAAATTCACCACCCTCTAACCAAAGAAATTTCTCCGCATCTCTGTTTTGAATGGATGCCCCTCTATCCTGAGGCTGTGCCCTCTTGTCCTAGACTCTCCACCATGGGAAACATCCTTTCCACATCTACTCTGTCCAGTCCTTTCAAGATTCGAAAGGTTTCAATGAGATCCCCCTTCATCCTTCTAAATTCCAGTGAGTACAGATCCAGAGCCATGAAATGTTCCTTGTAACTTTAACTCCATAGCCATAGTCGTAACTCAACCCCAATTGCAATGGGTCGGCCACATCATCCAAATGCCTGACTCCCACCTCCCGAAACAACTCCTGGTCAGCCAGTTCAAGGATGCGATGCACACTGGAGGGTGGAAAAGACTTTCAAGGACACTATCAAGACCCACTTGAAGTGCCACATCAAGCTGAATGGATGGGAGAAATAAGCACAGGATAGGAAAAGCAGGAGGAGGACTGTCTATGAGGGGACTGCGCAGCTCAAACAATTCCTTCTCCATGCCACTGAGACTAAGCGGCTTCAATGTAAGGAGAGACTGGGAAAAGCCCAAACAACTACATCCACAACCACCTTTATGACCTACACCTGCCAACACTACAAAAGGATCATGGATTGGCCTCTTCAGTCATCTCAAGACTGACAAGTGACCGGATCAACCACCAGGAGAAGAATCATACTTGACTCTGAGTGGTGATGATGATGATGATAATGTGGTTAACTGGTTTAGCAAATTTGTGGATGACACCAAGATTGGAGATGTTAGTGGGGAAGACTATCATGGCCTGCAGTGGGATTGGGGCTGGCTGGAAAACTGGACTGAAAAATGGTCAATAGAAAATAATGCTTACAGGTGTGAGGTGTTGCACTTTGAGAGGACTGGGTCTTACATAGAGAGCAGCTTGGCACTGGGATGTGCGGTAGAACAAAAGGATCTGGGAATACAGGTCTATAATTCCTTGAAAGCGGTGTTAGGTTGACAGTCGTACCAGTATATAACCTGTAGCACCAGAGATCCCAACACACTAGTCTACTGCTACACCATAGTTTTAAATGGATGCCCCTCTATGCTGAGGTAGTGCCCTCTTGTCCTTGACTCCCCAACAATGGGAAAATTCCTTTCAACATCTACTCTGTCTAGGCCTTTCAACATTCAAAAGGCTTCAATGACATCACCCTTCATCTTTCTAAATTCTAGTGAGTGCAGGTACAGAGCCAACAAACATTCCTCATAGGATAACCATAGAACCATTGAACATTACAGCACAGAAACAGACCTTTTGGCCCTTCTTGGCTGTGCCGAACCATTTTCTGCCTAGTCCCACTGACCTGCACACGGACCATATGCCTCCAAACCCCTCTCATCCATATACCTGTCTAAGTTTTTCAAAAATGAGCCCGCATTCACCACTTCATCTGGCAGCTCATTCCACACTCCCACCACTCTCTGTGTGAAGAAGAGCCCCCAATGTTGCCTTTAAAATTTTCCCTCTTCACCCTTAACCCATGACCTCTGGTTTTTTTCTCCCTTAGCCTCAGTGGAAAAAGCCTGCTTGCATTCATTCTATCTATACCCATCATAATTTTATACACCTCTATCAAATCACCCCTCATTCTCCAACGCTCTAGGGAATAAAGTCCTAACCTATTCAACCTTTCTCTGTAACTCAGTTTCTCAAGTCCTGGTAACATCCTTGTAAACCTTCTCTGCACTCTTTCAACCTTATTAATATCTTCCCTGCAATTAGGTGACCAAAACTGCACACAATACTCCAAATTCGGTCTCGCCAATTACATTAGCTTTGACTTCCCTTGTCACCTTGTCAGCCACGGTTGTATGATTTTGCCATTTGAGTATTTCTTTGTTTTTAGAATACATCTATTCTGCACCTTCCTCATTCTTCCCAGAAACACACACTATTGCTGCTCTGCTGTCATCCCTGCTAGCATCTCCTTCCAATTTACTTTGACCAATTCCTCTCTCATACCATTGCAATTTAATTTATTCCACTGTTGTACTTAGTGACACAGGACAAGATCGGACAAAGTCAGCATGGTATTATTAAGGGAAAATCTTGCCTGATGAACCTGTTGGAATTCTTTGAGGAAATTACAAGATAAATAAAGGGGATGCTGTGAATGTTGTATATTTGGAACTTCAGAAGGCGTTTGACAAGGTGCCAAACGTAAGGCTGCTTACCAAGTTAAGAGCCCATGCTATTACAGGAAAGTTACTGGCATGGTTATAGCATTGGCTGATAGGTAAGAGACAGCGAGTAGGAATAAAAGGATCTTTTTCTGGTTGGCTGCCAGTGACTAGTAATGTTCCACTGGGGTCAGTGTAGGGACTGCTTATTTTTATGCTGTACAGCAATGAATTAGATGATGGAATAGATGGCTTTGTTGTCAAGTTTGTCGATGTGGCTGATGCGAGGAGAAACCTGTGCAGGGTCAACCCACAGAAGGCTGCTGGACCAGACAATATTCCTGACAGAGTGCTTAGAGGATGTGCAGACCAGATAGCAGATGTTCTCACTGACATCTTCAACATCTCCCTGAGCAATGCTGTCATTCCAACATGCTTCAAGGCTGCCACCATTGTCCCCATGCCAAATAAGTCTTTAGTGTCCTGCCACAATGACTACCATTCTGTTGCACATACATCCATCAGGAAGTGTTTTGAGAGGCTCATCATGAGGCACATCAAAACCCTGCTGCCCCCTCTCACTGGACCCCCTGCAGTTTGTGTACCATCCCAACTGTTCAACAGACGATGCGATTGCCATCACTCTCCACCTGGCCCTAACCCACCTGGACAAAAAAGTATGTTCAAATGGTGTTCATAGACTGCAGTTCAGCATTCAACACAATCGTTCCTCAGAAACTGATTGGAAAGCTGAGCCTACTGGGCCTGAACACCTCCCTCTGCAACTGGATACTAGACTTCCTGACTGGGAGACCTCAGTCAGTCCAGATTGGAAGCGGTGTCTCCAACACCATCACACTCCCCAGGGCTGTGTGCTCAGTCCACTGCTGTTCACTCTGCTGACGCATGACTGTGCTGCAACACACAGCTCAAACCATGTCATAAAGTTCGCCGATGACACGACCGTGGTGGGTCTCATCAGCAAGATCGACAAGTCAGCTTACAGAGAGGAGGTGCAGCGGCCAACAACTTGTCTCTGGATATGAACAAAACAAAAGAGATGGTTGTTGACTTCAGGAGAGCACGGAGCGACCACTCTCCACATTGACGGCTCCTCGGTAGAGATCGTTAAGAGCACCAAATTTCTTGGTGTTCACCTGGCGGAGAATCTCACCTGGTCCCTCAACACCATCTCCATAGCAAAGAAATCCCAGCAGTGTCTCTTCTTTCTGTAAAGACTGAGGAAAGTTCATCTCTCACCCCCCATCCTCATCACATTCTACAGAGGTTGGACTGAGAGCATCCTGAGCAGCTGCATCACTGCCTAGTTTGGAAATTGCACCATCTCAGCTCACAAGACCCTACAGCGGATAGTGACGTCAGCTGAGAAGATCATCAGGGTCTCTCTTCCCACCATTACAGACATTTACACTACATGCTGCATCTGCAAAGCAAACAGCATTATGAAGGACCCCACACACCCCTCATACAAACTCTTCTCCCTCCTGCCATCTGGGAAAAGGCACCAAAGCATTTAGGCTGTCACAACCAGACTATGTAACAGTTTCTTCCCCCAAGCCATCAGACTCCTCAATACCCAGAGTCTGGACTGACATCAACTACTGTGCCTATTGTCTTGTTTATTATTTATTGTAATGCTTGCACTGTTTTGTGTACTTTATGCAGTCCTGGGCAGGTCTGTAGTCTAGTGTAATTTTTTCTGTGTTGTTTTTAGGTAGTTCAGTGTAATTTTATACTGTTTCGTGTAGCACCATGGTCCTGAAAAACGCTGTCTCGTTTTTACTGTATACTGTACCAGCAGTTATGGTCAAAATGACAATAAAAAGTGACTTGACTTGACATGACTCGATTTGATATGAAGATTGGTGGAGGTAGTGTTAGGCAGATTAGGAGAATGGGTAAGAAAGTGTCAAATGAATTGCAATGTTGGAAAATGCATGGTCATGTACTTTGGCAATAGGAATAAATGTGTGGACTGTTTTCTAAATGGGAAGAAAATCCAAAAATCTGAGATGCAAAGGGACTTGGGAGTGATTGTGCAGAACACCCTAAAAGTTAACTTACAGGTTGAGTCAGTGGTGAGGAAGGCAAATGCAACGTTAGCATTCATTTAAATATGACTGGAATAGAAGAGCAGGGAGATGATACTGAGGCTTTATAAGACACTGGTGAGGCCTCACCTTGAGTGTCATGAGAAGGTGTAATCACCCTGTCTACCCATGATACCACTTTCAGTGAAACACACACTTCTTGCTCCTTCTATTCCATAACACTCCCCAGGATCTGACCATTCACTATTTAAGTCCTACTCTGGTTTGACCTCCAAAAATGTGAGAGCTCACGTTTATCTGGATTGAAAGCTATTTGCCATTCCTCACAAGAGGAAATCTGCAGATGCTGGAAATTCAAGCAACACACACAAAATGCTAGTGGAACGCAGCAGGTCAGTCAGCATCTATAGGGAGAAGCGCTGTCGATGTTTTGGGCCGAGACCCTTTGTCAGGACTAACTGAAAGGAAAGATAGTTAAGAGATTTGAAAGTAGGAGGGGGAGGGGAAAATGCGAAATGATAGAAGACCAGAGGGGTTAGGTGATTAGCAAAAGGGATACAGAGCCAGAGAAGGGAAGGGATCATGGGACAGGAGGCCTAGGGAGGAAGAAAGGGGGAGGGGAGCACCAGAGGGAGATGGAGAACAGGCAGAGTGATGGGCAGAAAGAGAAAAAAAAGGAGGGGGGGAAAAGCTAAATATATCAGGGATGGGGTAAGAAGGGGAGGAGGGGCATTAACGGAAGTTAGAGAAGTCAATGTTCATGCCATCAGGTTGGAGGCTACCCAGCCAGTATATAAGGTGTTGTTCCTCCAACCTGAGTGTGGCTTCATCTTGACAGTAGAGGAGGCCATGGATAGACGTATCAGAATGGGAATGGGACGTGGAATTAAAATGTGTGACCACTGGGAGATCCTGCTTTCTCTGGCGGACAGAGTGTAGGTGTTCAGCGAAATGGTCTCCCAGTCTGTGTCGTTTCTCACCAATATATAAAAGGCCACACCAGGAGCACCAGACGCAGTATACCACACCAGCCGACTCACAGGTGAAATGTCACCTCACCTGGAAGGACTGTCTGGGGCCCTGAATGGTGGTGAGGGAGGAAGTGTAAGGGCAGGTAGCGCTTGCAAGGATAAGTGCCAGGAGGGAGATCGGTGGGAAGGGATGGGAGGATGAATGGACAAGGGAGTTGCATAGGGAGGGATCCCTGCGGAAAGCAGAAAGAGGGGGCGAGGGAGAGATGTGCTTGGTAGTGGGATCCCGATGGAAGTGGCGGAAGTTACAGAAAATTATACATTGGACCGGGAGGCTGCTGGAGTGGTAGGTGAGGACAAAGGGAACCCTATCCCGAGTGGGGTGGTGGGCAGATGTACGGGAAATAGGAGAGATGCATCTGAGAGCAGAGTTGATGGTGGAAGAAGGGAAGCCCCTTTGTTTAAAAAAGGAAGATATCTCCTTTGTCCTGGAATGAAAAGCAGCATCCTGAGAGCAGATGCAGTGGAGATGGAGGAATTGTGAGAAGGGGATAGCACTTTTGCAAGAGACAGGATGTGAAGAGGAATAGTCCAGGTAGCTGTGAGAGTCTGTAGGCTTATAGTAGATATCAGTGGATAAGCCATCTCCAGAGATGGAGACAGAAAGATCAAGAAAGGGGATGGAGGTGTCAGAAATGGACCAGGTAAATTTGAGGGCAGGGTGAAAGTTGGAGGCAAAGTTAATGAAGTCAACAAGCTCAGCATGCGTGCAGGAGGCAGTGCCAATGCAGTCATCGATGTAGCGAAGGAAAGTGGGACGGATACCCATATAGGCTTGGAACATGAACTGTTCCACAAAGCCAACAAAAAGGCAGGCAGGCATAACTGGGACCCATGTGGGTGCCCATGGCTACAACTTTGGTCTGGAGGAAGTGGGAATAGCCAAAGGAGAGATTATTGAGAGTAAGAACTAATTCTGCTAGACGGAGGAGAGTGGTGGTAGAGGGCAATTGGTTAGGTCTGGAATCCAAAAAGAAGTGGAGAGCTTTGAGGCCTTCCTGGTGGGGGGATGGAGGTAAATAAGGACTGGACGTCAATGGTAAAAATAAGGCGGTGGGGACCAGAGAACTTAAAATCATTGAAAAAATTCAAAACGTGAGAATTGTCACGAACATAGGTGGGAAAGGATTGAACAAGGGGGATAAAACAGTGTCAAGGTATGCAGAAATGAGTTCGGTGGGGCAAGAGCAAGCTGAGACAATGGGTCTACCTGGACAGGCAGGTTTGTGGATCTTGGGTAGGAGGTAGAAACAGGAAGTGCGCGGTGTGGGAACTATGAGGTTGGTGGCAGTGGATGGGAGATCCCCAGAGCTAATAAGGTTGGTGATGGTATAGGAGACAGTGGCCTGGTGCTCTTTAGTGGGGTCATGATCAAGGGGTAAATAAGAGGAGGTATCAGAGAGTTGTTGCTGTGCCTTGGCCAGATAGAGGTCAGTACACCAGACTACAACAGCTCCCCCCTTATCAGCGGGTTTTATAGTAAAGCTGGGATTGGTGCGGAGGGAGCAGAGAGTAGAGCGTTTGGAAGGAGTGAGGTTGAAATTGGAACATGGTGTGGTGAAGTCAAGACAGTTGATGTCCCATCGGCAATTAGCAATAAAGAGATCCAGAGCAGGCAGAAGACCAGAGTGGGGTGTCCATGAAGAGGATAAGGGTTGAAGACGAGAGAAGGGGTCATTGGTGAGGGTAGGAGAGTCCTTGCTAAGGAAGTATGTTCGGAGACAGAGCCGGTGGAAGAAGAGTTCAGCATCATGGCGTACGCGGAACTCGCTGAGGTGTGGGCGAAGGGGAGCAAAGATGAGGCCCTTACTGAGGACAGAGCGCTCTGCCTCAGAGAGTTGAAGGTCGAAGGGAATGGTGAAAATCGGGCACGGATGACAGATGGGATTCCTCATGCCGTTTCTCATCCCACATTCCCAGCTGATCAAGATCCACCCATAATTTTTTATAAGTTTCTACATTGTCTACAGTACCACCTATTTTAATGTGATCTGCAAACTTATCAATCCTGCCTTGTACATTTTAGATCCAAATCATTTATATAAATTGCAAACAACAATGATCCCAGCATTAACATCTTGGCACATTACCAGACTAGCCTGCCATGATTTTAGCAAGGCCTACATTCAGTGCCCTCCTCAGTTCTTTCCTCCTGGTTATATCCTTGAATTTCAACATATTTGTCTGGAACATCTGGACAGCAAAGATGCATACATCAACTACAGCTCAGCTTTCAATACCATCATCCCCTCAAAACTAATCAATAAGTTCCAAGACCTTGGCCTCAATGGAGTTGAATCCTGGATTTCCTCACTTGTAGACAGACAGACAGACATACTTAATTAATCCCGAGGGAAACTGGGTTTCATTACAGTTGCACCAACCGAGAACAGTGTAGAAATATAGCAATATAAAACCATAAATAATTAAATAATAATAAGTTAATTATGCCAAGTGGAAATTAGTCCAGGACCAGCCTATTGGCACAGGGTGTCTGACACTCCGAGGGAGGAGTTGTAAAGTTTGATGGCCACAGGCAGGAATGACTTCCTATGACACTCAGTGTTGCATCTCGGTGGAATGAGTCCCTGGCTGAATGTCCTCCTGTGCCTAACCAGTACATTATGGAGTGGATGTGAGACGTTGTCCAAGATGGCATGCAACTTGGACAGTATCCTCTTTTCAGACACCACCATCAGAGAGTCCAGTTCCACCCCCACAACATCACTGGCCTTACGAATGAGTTTGTTGATTCTGTTGGTGTCTGCTACCCTCAGCCTGCTGCCCCAGCACACGACAGCAAACATGATAGCACTGGCCACCACAGACTCGTAGAACATCCTCAGCATCGTCCAGCAGATGTTAAAGGACCTCAGACTCCTCAGGAAATAGAGACAGCTCTGACCCTTCTTGTAGACAGCCTCAGTGTTCTTTGACCAGTCCAGTTTATTGTCCATTCGTATCCCCAGGTATTTGTAATCCTCCACCATGTCCACACTGACCCCTTGAATGGAAACAGGGGTCACCGGTGCCTTAGAACTGACCCCAGTCAGTTCTGATTGGCAACATCATCTCCTCCATGTTCTCCATCAGCACAGGTGCACCATAGAGCTGTGGGCTTAGTTCCCTACTCTACTCACCTACACTTATGATTCTATGGCTAAGCTCAGTTCCAATGCCATAGTCAAGTTTTCTGATGATACCACTCATAGGCCAAATCAAAGGTGGTGTTGAATCAGTATATAGGAAGGAAATTGAAAATCTAGCCAAGTGGCGTCATAACAACAACCTCTTACTCAATGTCAGTATAGACCTAAGGAGAAGTTAACCAGAGGTCCATGAGCCAGTCCTCATTGGAGGATCAGAGGTGGAAAAGGCTAGCAACTTTAAATTCCTAGGTGTTATTATTTCGGAGTACTTGTCCTGAGCCCAGCACGTAAGTACAATTACAAAGAAAGCATGACTGCAACTTAACTTCCTTGGGATGTCAGCATGATATCTACAACTTTGGCAAATTTCTATAGATGTATAGTGGAGAATGTATTGACCGGCTACATCATGGCCGGGTATGGAATCACACATGCATTTGAAAATCCTACAAAAAGTACTGGATACTGCCCAGTCCATCATAGATAAAGTCCTCTAACCATTGAGCAGATCTACATGAAACACTGTCACTGGAAAGCAGTATCCATTATCAGTGTCCCCCCCCCACACCCAGGCCATGCTCTCTTCTTGCTGCTGCCATCAGAAAGAAGGTACAGGAGTCTCATATCTCACAACTCAGGTTCAGAAACAGTTATTATCCCTCAACTATCAGACTCTTGTACCAAAACAGATAACTATACTCAACTTCACTTGCCCCATCATTGAAATGTTCCCATAACCAATAGATTCACTTTCAAGGCTCGTCACCTTATGTTCTACATATTTATTGCTTATTTACTTATTATTATTATTTCTGCTTTTTGTGTTTCAGAGGTTTCAAGGGTTTCAAAGGTACATTTAATGTCAGAGAAATGTATACAATATACATCCTGAAATGCTTTTTCTTCGCAACCATCCATGAAAACAGAGAAGTTCCCCAAAGAATGAATGACAGTTAAATGTTACAACCCCAAAGTCCACCCCCAGCTCCCCTCCCTCCCGCGCATAAGTGGCAGCAAGCAACAATCCCCTCCCCTCACTGGCAAAAAAAGCATCAGCACCTGCCACCAAGCACTGAAGTGTGCAGCAAAAGAAACAGCAAAGACACAGACTTGCAGTACTCTAAAAACAAGTGTTCACCCAGTATTTGACATACCACAGGTTCTCTCTCTCTCTCCCTAATAAGGGAGAAAGAGATGTCTCCGTTTCACAGCGAGAGGAGAGACATAACAAATGTTAAAAGTTTATTGCATTACTTTTTCCAAGCTCTGTGCCCAAAGATCTCAGGTCTCTGGGCACACAACCAAAGATCTTCCAGCTCACATGACACAGTCCGGGTCATCGACCTTCAATTCGCCCGTCTCCAGAGTCCCGAGATCCTAGGCCTCCAAAGGCGAGCTGAGCTGTTAGGCCATGCCCTTGGCATGTTGGATAGTGGCCAGTCATGACACCCTGAGAGTGGGTCCCATTACCGCAAAGAACCGTTTGTCTTCTACACTCTTGTCAAACACCCTAGTTGGGCAGTCTTTCATTGATTCTGTTATGGTTATTATTCTATAGATTTATTGAGTGTGCCCACAAGAAAATTATTATAAGTTTTGTATATGGAGACATATATATATATTCCTAATAAAAGGTATTTTGAACTTTGAGCAATGACTTCCCACACACAAAGCATGCTGACTGTCCTGAATCCAATCTAATCTCTCAAAATATCAATAAATCCTGTCCTTGAGAAACCCCTCCAGTAACTTACCCACCACCAATGTCAGACTGTCCAGTCTGTAATCTGGTTTGCTTTTACTACCTTTTTAAAACAATTCCTTCAGATCTTTCCCTTTTTGCTGCAGTCCTCAGTCATGATGCTCTGACTGTCTCCACACTGACCTCAGATCTATCCTTCTGAAGGTGCAGGTACATTTCAGACCTGTTCCCTTTGAAATGCAACACTTGCTCAACCTCACCTCCTCTGATGATACAGAACTCCCTCTGTGAAGCATTGTCTGACATTTCAGTCATCCCACAGTTCAGCATTTGATGCAAATCATTTAGCAGAAAGTTACAATGTAAAATCTTCATTCACTTAGTAAATCCATTCACCCTAAGATTAATGAATTATTCTAAGTTTTGAGCTATATAGTTACTGAGGTTCAGTTCTATATCTCAAACTGCTAAACATTACCATCAGAAGATCAATTATCTTGGTCTCTAGAGGAAGAATGACCCTCATTTATATGAAACTTCCAAGAGGTAACAAATATTATTGACAAAAATCCTGCTTTTCCACGTTTCAGATGATAATGGTTCCTCTACAACTGCACAAGTCTGACAGCCAAACAAAGCACCAAGTGAAACATCAAAGATATTGGTCTTTGTAACAGGAGACTTTAATAATGAACCAGTAACTACAACATGAACATAAAAATGTAGACTTACTCTGATTGAATAGACGAGTGCAAGGAATCCAAGACAACATGCATTTAAATAGAATGTATTAAACAGGGACCAGATGATGTAGTCTTTTATGGGACGGGGCTGGGGTTGGGGCTGGTTAATGCCCTTCATATCCACCACCGTAGTACTGGACTGTTGAGGTTTCCTCCTTCCTGTTGCTTCTTCTGCCTTAGGCTGTGATGCAAAGTCTATTGTCTCCATTTGAAACTAGAAGTGATGACCCACAGTGAGAAGCAAGTCTGATTTCTACTGATCCATTTATATAGTTCAAGTTGAGGAGGAGTTTCACATTTACATACTTCCTTCCTGAAAAGTGGCACTTGTGCATTGGAAGAAATGATGAATGTACAAAGATTAAACTATAAATGAAATCAGATGACCACAAATTCTGCTTTGGTTATTTTTAAAAAATCAGCAGATTGCTAGGAACTGGATAATAATCAGTCTACATCAAAGGAAGTTTCAATGAGGAGCTTTTGAAAATAGATCCTCTCCACATCTTGCAATTTCATTGATTTACTGTCTTTGACAGTCATAACCAACTATCCATTCTACAGTGAATAGGATGATTGAAGAACAGCACTGAATTATTCCTCTCTTACTTCATTCAGATGTTTCAGATTTTTGATCTTTTTCAGTGTTTTGAGAGAAATATTTTAATGCAACTTATTCACACAGGTTAAAAATGAAGAACTCATGTGAAAGAAGGTAGTGGTTAAAATAGAGACATGAGATTCTGCAGATGCTGGAAATCCAGAGAAACACACAATAAATGCTAGAGGAACTCAGCAGGTCAGGCAGCATCTATAGAAATGAATAAACAGTTGATGTTTCGGGCTAAGACCCTTACACAGCAGGCTACATCAAAATGATTTTCCAGAGGCAACAATTGTTAACATGCATTTACAAAGCACCTTTAACACAGCAAAATCTCTGATGAGAACTTGCAATAAAATTAATTAAAATTTAACACAAACCATGAGGCCATGAGGTATCAAATGCTTGAGAACAGTGGTGGCATCATCTTTGAAGGTGGAGAATACAGTAAAGGTGTATGGAAGGAGTACCAGTGTCTGGCTCTCTGGAACTTGCTTAAGTGATTAGAAACAAAATAGTTAGAAATGGGAAGTTACAGATCTTAGAGAGATGATGTCCTCAAGTCAAGGTAGATCATTTCTGCACTCTTTCTAGTTTAATTACATCTTTCTTATAACAGGGTGAATAAAACTATGCACAATACTCTAAGTGAGGCGTCACCCAATATCTTATATAACAGGAATACTCCAAACTCCTATACTCAGCGCCAAAATGCCTTCTTCAGCCCCCTGTATACCTGTGACACCATTTTTAGTGAACTACACACTTGTACTTCATCCAGGTCATTGACATATAATGTAAAAAGAACAACAGTAGTCACCGGCAGCCAACCAGAAAAGTCTCCCTTTGATGGCATTGTTGCAAATTTTGCAGATGATATGAAGATAGGTGGAGGGACAGGTAGTTTTCAGGAAGTAGTAAGGCTACAGAAAGACTCAGATTAGAAGAAAAAACAAAGTGGCAGATGGAATACAGAGTCAGAAAGTGTAATATTATACACTTTGGTAGAAAAATGGAGAGAAAATACAAAAAACTGAGGCACAAAAGGACTTGAGAATCCTTGTGCAGGATTCACTACAGGTTCATTTGCAGGTTGAGCCTGTGGTGGGGAAAGCAAATGCAATGTTAGTATTCATTTCAAAAGAATTTGAATATAAAATCAAAAATGTAATGTTGATACTTCATAAAGCACTGGCGAGGCCTCAGTTGGAGTATTGCGACCAGTTTTGGGCCACTTATTTTAGAAAGGATGGCTGACACTAGAGAAGGTTCAAAGGAGGTTCATGAAAATGATTCCAGGATTCAATGGTTTGTCTTATGAAGAGCATTTAATGGTTCTGGACCTGTGTTCACTAGAATTCAGAAGAATGAGGGATGACCTAATTGAAACCTATCAAACATTGAAAGACCTTAATAAAGTGGATGTGGAGAGGATGTTTCCTTTGGTAGGAGAGTCTAAGACCAGAGGACACAGCCTCAGTATAGAGGGATGCCCTTTTAGAATGGAGATAAGGAGAAATTTCTTCAGCCAGAGAGTGGTGAATCTATGGAATTCTTTGCCATAGGAAGCTGTGGAGGACAAGTCTTTATATTTAAGGCAGACCATTATAGATTCTTGATTTGTCAGGGCATGGAGAGAATTGGGGAGAAGGCAGGAGATTGGACTGAGAGGAAAAATGGATCAGCCATGAAGAAATGATGGAGCAGACTTGATGGGCCATATGGCCTAACACTGCTCCTGTATCTTATGGTCTTGTTTCCTTTGGTTCCATACATAGGTAGCCATGCTGTCCAAAGTGAACCTTCTGCTCAATACACCTAGGGAGTTTCTTGGGTTTTGTCATAATTTGCCTGCTAGATTTTCCTCTCTTCATCTTTTTGTCCTCCTATCTTCCCTCTGAAGTGCATTCTTAAAATTGCAGTTATATAGAGATTCACTCATTCTCAGTTGCTTATTCAATGTGATTGCCTCTCTCTTTTCTTCCAGCTGCAGCTTTTTTCTGCATTCAGCCACAGCTCTTCACAAACCATGCTAGGGAACTGGAACTGCTTGAAGCAGGAGGGTACCTCAGACTGCCAAAGCAAGAGGTTAAAGGTCTTATTGAACACTCCAGCCAGTTTATCAGTGCAGGACATTAGAATGTAGCCATGTGCCCCATCTGGGATGGATGCTTTTTGTTGGTTCACCCTCCTGAAGGCAGCTTGCACAATGGCTTGGGAGTTTAAATTGAGAATGGATGAACTCAGGGAAATGCACTGCAGAAATGTGGATGTTGTTTTGGAAGCAATTGCTTGGGGTTCTGGACACATTCTCCTCAAGCTTAGCTGTGTAGATTCAGAATAGACTTGCCCATAGAAGGCAGAGAGTGGTAGAGAATGGGGTGCAGCCTGCCTGGAGGTCAATGACCAGTGGTGTTCTGCAAGAATCTGTTTTGGGACCCCTGTTCTTTGTAATATTTATAAATTACTTTGATGTGGAAGTGGAAGGGTGGATTAGTAAGTCTACAGATGACACAAAGGTTGTGGAGCGTGTGGAGGGTTACTGTAGGTTACAATAAGACATAGATAGGAAGCAGAGCTGGGCTTAGAAGTGTCAAGTGGAGTTCAATCTGGAAAAGAGTGAATTGATTCACATTGGAAGGTCAGACTTGAAGGGAAGGTACAGGAATAATGGAAGGATCCTTAACAATGTGTATTGCTCTGAATTTCCAGCATCTGCAGTATTTCTTGTGTTTATGATAGTCCCTTCATTCTACCCTTCCTTTCCCTGTGAATTAAGCTAACTTTTTTCTCTCTTTACCAGTTTCCATGAGGGATCCTGGATCCAAAATATTAATTATTTATCTGTTAACAGATGCCACCTGAACTACAAAGCATTTCCAGCATTTTCTGTCTGTTTAATTTTGGGAGTGAACATAATACAAGTAAACTCTCTCGTGATCATTATGTTATGTGCATAAACTAGAAAGGGTGGATTGATAGCTTGTGTTTAGTAAAGTCAAACGTAATGCCACTTTATGTATGAATAATAATACTAATAATGATAAGCAAGCACTGATTAAAAGACTTAACCAAAAGTCTTTTAATCTGATAAAAAGAGTTATTAAAAACTGAGTGATTTACTATCAATGACTATGATTCCTGGTCATGGAAATTAAATACAAGGAGAGACACTCTAATTCAAAATATTCAGAATTATTCAAACCTTTAGTGAACAAAAATTGCCTCTACTTTTGGAGGCAATTTAGGTCTGGAGATCCTAAATCCAGCTTGCTACTATTTTTCTAAAAAAACCTTTTTTTCAGAGCATTTGGATTGAGTTGACATGGCATTAGCTAACCACACCAAGGGATGGGTGCATGTGGTAGGTTTCAAGCATAAATCAAAAGGAAGAAGACCAGCCTCACAATGAATAGGTTCACTTTCCCAATGTAATTAAATTGATGAAACAGTTAAGTTACTCACAACTGTTTTTGTTGCATTCAAAGAATTTTTAGACATATAAATTTTTTCTTCTGTAATCTATTTTTGGAAATGAAAGACATTACATATTCCATTTAAATATATACTTTGCTTTGATCAGCAAAGAGTTTTAATTTATAGAATGTGGGATATCTGTTCTATGTTGAAAATATCATTGACAAAGCATCAAACATGTTTAATTGGGAGATTTCCCCAGGATAACTTCTAAAACAGTGAGTTTTTGGAGCTTAGAATGTTTGTTCACAAGCCACAGTTTAGGTAGAGAGCATATGCATCTCTCCAGGGAGATAACAGAATAATTTCAATTTTGCAAATGACTAAAGGGACAATATTTTGTTGGGGTTGTCCTTGAGGGTGGGGCCGTTACAGTTAGAGTCAAAGACAGAAAATGGTAAAAAAAAAGGCTGTGCTCAGCTAAAGTGTTAATATATGTTTGGGTCCAATATGTTCCCATAAGGGTGAAAGCCAAGAAAGGCATTCTGGGGAACCTGGAGGGACAAGAACATTAAAACATAGAACGTAGAACATTACAGAATACTACAAACCCTTCTGCCATGATGTACTGCCGACCTTTAACCTAGTCTAAGATCATTCTAACCATCCCTCCCACATAGCCCTCAATAGTTCTTTCATCCATGTGTCTATGTAAGAGTCTCCTAAATGTCCCTAATGTATCTGCTTCTACCACCACCCCTCTTCCTCACTACTTTCTACTTGCCCCTAATTTCCTCATTAAAGTTACGCCCTCTTGTATAAGCTATCTCCACCCTTAGAAAAAGTCTCTTGGTGTCCATTTAACTGTGCCCTTGTCAAGTCACCTCTCATCCTCCTCTTCTCCAAAGAGAAAAGTCCTATCTTGCTCAACTCATCTTCATTAAATATGCTCTCTAATGCATGCAACATCCTGGTAAATATTCTCTGTACCTCTCCAAAGCTTCCACAAATTTCCTATAATGAGGCAACCAGAACTGAACATAATACTTCATGTGGTCTAACCAGAGCTGAAAAGAGCTCTAGCACTATCTTGAGACTCTTGAACTTAGTTTCTCAACTAAATAAGGCCAATACACCATACACATTCTGAACAACCCTGTCAGCTTATCCAGTAATTTTGAGAGATCTACAGACGTGGGTCCATCAAAAATCCCTCTGTTCCTCTACATTTCATTAATCTTGTATTCTTATTTCAAGTTTGAGCTGAATCACTTCATACTTTTCCAGGTTGAATGCCTCTTGGACAGGCACATGGATGAAAGAAAAATAGAGGGTTATGGGGTAGTGTAGGTTTAGTACTTTTTATAAGGAATATATGGGTCAGTACAACATCGAGGGCTGAAGGGCCTGTACTGTGCTGTAGTATTCTAGTTTCTAGTGTCTAGTGCCTAGGTTGAATGCCATCTGCCACTTTTCAGGCCAGCTCTGCAAGCTTACCAAAGTCCTATTGTAACCTATGACAACCTTCTGCATTGTTTGATTAAGGAGTAAAGAAAAGCATACAGTAAGAAAATTGTATCATACTAGGGGAATATTCAATAGTCTTATAACAGCTTCCTTGAGCCTGTTGGTATATGCTTTCAGGCTTTTGTATCTTTTGCCTAATGGGAGAGGGGATAAGAGAGAATGTCGAGGGTGGGTGGGATGGACTCTGCATCACCATGGACTCTATCTATACTCTTGCTGCCTCAGTAAAGTAGCCAGAATAATCAGAATCCATGGTGGTTTCCATGATGTGCTAAGGTGTGTCCATTATTCTCTGTATTTTCTTGCAGCCACGTGCAGAGAAATTGCCATACTGAGCCGTATGCAACATGCTTTCTATGGAACATTAATAAAAATTGTTGAGGGTCAGAGGTGACACACCAAACTTGATTAGCCTCCTGAGGAAGTAGAGGCGCTCAAGAGCTTTCTTGGCCAAGCTGTTGTCGATAAATAACAGTCTAAGGTAGGTGTCTTTACTGTCCAGATGCTCTAAAGATGAGAGTAGAGTCAGGGAGATGGCATCTGAAGCAAACCTACTGTAGCGGTAGGCGAATTGCAGTGGGTTAAGATTGTCTGGGACGTTTGTTGATGATATGTGCCATGAAGCACTTTATCATAGTGGATGTCATAGCCATTGGTTGGTAGTCATTAAGGCACATTAACCAGGCTAATAGCTTGGTCTAAAAAGCCTTTGACAAGGTCCCGCATGGGAGGTTAGTTAGGAAGATTCAGTCGCTAGTTATACTGGAGAGGTAGTAAATTGGATTAGACATTGGCTCAATGGAAGAAGCCAGAGAGTGGTAGTGGAGGATTGCTACTCCGAGTGGAGGCCTGTGACTAGTGGTGTGCCACAGGGATCAGTGCTGGGTCCATTGTTAATTGTCATCTATATCAATGATCTGGATGATAATGTGGCAAATTGGATCAGCAAATTTGCTGATGATACAAAGATTAGAGGTGTAGTGGACAGTGAGGAAGGTTTTCAAAGCTTGCAGAGGGATTTGGACCAGTTGGAGGAATGGGCTGAAAAATGGCAGATGGAGTTTAATGCAGACAAGTGTGAGGTATTGCACTTCAGAAGGACAAACCAAGGTAGAACATACAAGGTAAATGGTAGGATCCTGAGGAGTGCAGTAGAACAGAGGGATCTGGGAGTACAGATACACAATTCCCTAAAAGTGGCGGCACAAGTAGATAGGGTCGGAAAGAGAGCTTTTGGTACATTGGCCTTTATAAATCAAAGTATTGAGAATAAGAGTTGGAATGTAATGGTGAGGTTGTATAAGACATTAGTGAGACCAAATTTGGAGTATTGTGTGCAATTTTGGTCACCTAATTACAGGAAGGATATTAATAAGGTTGAAAGAGTGAAGAGAAGGTTTACAAGGATGTTGCTGGGACTTGAGAAACTGAGTCACAGAGAAAGGTTGAATAGGTTAGGACTTTATTCCCCAGAGCGTAGGAGAATGAGGGGTGATTTGATAGAGGTGTATAAAATTATGATGGATATAGATAGAGTGAATGCAAGCAGGCTTTTTCCACTGAGGCTAGGGGAGAAAAAACCAGAGGTCATGGGTTAAGGGTGAAGGGGGAAAAGTTTAAAGGGAACTTTAGTGGGGGGCTTCTTCACACAGAGAGTGGTGGGAGTGTGGAATGAGCCGCCAGATGAAGTGGTGAATGTGGGCTCACTTTTGACATTTAAGGATGAGAGGGGTTTGGAGGGATATGGCCCAAGTGCAGGTCAGTGGGACTAGGCAGAAAAATGGTTCGGCACAGCCAAAAAGGGCCAAAAGGTCTGTTTCTGTGCTGTAATGTTCTTTGATTCTATGGTTCTAATAACAAAGTAGATTGTGAAGTCAAAAATCCATTCACTAGGGGACTATTTAATAGTCTTATTACAGAAGAGTAGAAGGTATCTTTGAACCTGGTGGACAGAAGAAAGAATATCAGGGATAGGTGTTTCTGATTATGCTGGCTGCTTTACTTGGGTTCAATGGAGAACAAATGAAGGAGATAAGCCACATTTAAGGTAGGCAGCCATACATATAGAGAGGGAGATAAGAAATGAATGGTATATGGAAGGGAAGTGGTTGTTGGAGAGAGAAGTGACCCCACAACTCTTACTCAGCCTGTACTCTAACTCCTGTCTCCATCTGGAGGGTCTGTCATGTACATTTTGGTGTTGCTCAGGGAAGCTGTCTTAGTCCCATACTCCTCTCCTTATGCATGTTCCTCTTAAGAGACAACATTAGAGAGCATAAACTTGATGTCCACAGTTATGCAGAAGACACAGAATTGTAAATAGCAGTTGAGCCTGATGATAATAACACTATCTTCTCTGACTTCAGATATATCCGCAATAAACAAATGGATAAGCAGTAATTTCCAAAGCTAAATGAAAATAAAACCGAAATACTTTTGGTTGGTCCCAAAACCAAAAGAAATTAAGTGCTTGATAACTTGGGAACTTTGGCTCCCCTTAAAAAAATCAGAAGTAACTAGCCTGGATGTTATCCGTGATTCAGATGGATCAAGATGGATTCTTCATTTTCCACATAAAGAAAGTGACCAGGGCAGCATTTCTACATATAAGAAATCTAAGAATCAGAATCAGGTTTATTATCACTGTCATGTGACATGAAATTTGTTAACTTAACAGCAGCAATTCAATACATAATCTAGCAGAGAAAAAAATAATAAATAAACAACTAAATCAATTACATATATTGAATACATTAAAAACCGTGCAAAAACAGAAATACTATATATTTTAAAAAGTGAGGTAGTGTCCAAAGATTCAATGTCTATTTAGAAATCGGATGGCAGAGGGGAAGAAGCTGTTCCTGAATTACTGAATGTGTGCCTTCAGGCTTCTGTACCTCCTACCTGATGGTAACAGTGAGAAAAGGGCATGCCCTAGCTGTTGGAGGTCCTTAATAATGGGCACTGCCTTTCTGAGACACCATTCCCTAAAGATGTCCTGGGTACTTTGTAGGCTAGTACCCAAGATAGAGCTGACTAGATTTACAACCTTCTGCTCCTTCTTTCGGTCCTGTGCAGTAGCCCCTCCATATCAGACAGTGATGCAGCCTGTCAGAATGCTCTCTACAGTACATCTATATAAGTTTTTGAATGTATTTGATGACATGTCAAATTTCTTCAAACTCCTAATAAAGTATAGCCGCTGTCTTGCCTTCTTTATAACTACATCAATATGTTGGGACCAGGTTAGATCCTCAGAGATCTTGACACCCAGGAACTTGAAGCTGCTCACTCTCTCCACTTCTGATCGTTCTGAGGATCAATATGTGTTCCTTCATCTTACCCTTCCTGAAGTCCACAATCAGCTCTTTCATCTTACTGAATTTGAGTGCCAGGTTGTTGCTGAGGCACCACTCCACTAGTTGGCATATCTCACTCCTGTACGCCCTCTTTTCACCATCTGAGTTATGGTATTAAATGCTGAGCTATAGTCAATGAACAGCATCTTGACATGAGTGTTTGCATTGTCCAGGCGGTCTAAAGCCATGGAGAGAGCCATTGAGATTGTGTCTGCCATTGACCTCTTGTGGCAATAGGCAAATTGCACATGGGCCCAGGTCCTTGCTGAGGCAGGAGTTCAGTCTAGTCATGACCAACCTCTCAAAGCATTTCATCACTCTCGATGTGAGTGCTACTGGGTGATAGTCATTAAGGCAGCTCACATTATTCTTCTTAGACACTGGTATAATTGTTGACTTTTTGAAGCAAGTGGGAACTTCTGCCTGTAGCAGTGAAAGGTTGAAAATGTCCTTGAATATTTCCGCTAGTTGGCTGGCACAGGTTTTCAGAGCCTTACCAAGTACTTGCCAGGTTATTTCTGTTTCTGTCACATAATGAGGATGAAAAACTAATTCATGCATTTATATTATAGACGAGATTACTGCAATGCACTTTTTATTAGCCTTCTATAGCAATCAATTGACAAACTTCAACTCATGCTGCTGCTAGACATTTAACTAAACCCAGGATAAGGGAGAATATCACTCCTGTCCTAGCTTCTCGACATGTCTCTGTACCTTTTTGAATTGATTTTAAAATTCTCTTACTTGTTTTAAAGCTCTCAATAGTATTGAACCAGAGTACATCACAAAATCTCTTTTGTTTTATAATCCTACTCGAGCTCCCAGATCTTTTTCCAGCAGTATCTTAAATTTAAACGATGTCCCTCAAAAGATAATTGACAGGTTGTGGCGACCCACTTCCTAGCGCACTTGAACCGGCTCACAAATAGCCAGCGCACTGGCACAAAGGCCAGTCCCAAAAGGGCGCCAGGTCTGCTTCACCAACAAAGGGAAAAGCCTGTGGGGGATTGTGAGTACGTGCCCCTACAGCATCCGCGCCCGGGGAGGGCGGGATCAGGGAGGCTTTAAAGCAAGGCTGTGAAGTTCAAATAAAATCTTTCTTTAACTGCAGTTTACCGACTCCGTGTCGTTATTTTAGCGCTGCATGTAGCACACCGCTACAAGGTCACCTTTTTTAAACTACGCTCCTAAACTGTGGAACTCAATACCTAAAACTATAAGGGATGCAGATTCTGTTGACACTTTTAAACGCCAACTCAATACCTATTTATTTAACCCTGCTTTTAACTAATATCTTTTTGTCTCTTAATAATAATAATAATAATACACTGTTCATCAGCAACTTTGTGGGCCGCAGGAATTTGTATCAGTTTTCCTCTTAAATATACTCCTTTTGTTGAACTACTTTCGCTGCAATCTGCAACATGTAAATTTCCTCTTAATAATGAACTACAAAATTACATCAATGATCTTCAGATCTCACACTCGATGGTTAAATGCGGTCTCTTAAAGCATGGTGCCTTTAGGCGTCAATGCCAAGGCTAAGAACAAGGCCGAAAACGCAGCAGGAGAAGTGGAATTCAAATCAGGCTGAGGAGCAGGGGCATGTTACCATCTTGTTGGCAAATATACAGTCACTTGAAAATAAAACTGACAATCTTGGGGCAATGCTGCTGTATCAGAGGCAGATCTCAATTGTGTGTTGCATTGGGACTTGGTTAACAGTGAACACTCTGGACACAGCTCCCTAACAGGAAGGTTTAATGATTTTCAGAATGGATTCAACCTCAAATTCTGGTAAGAAAAGAGGAGACTGCGTATGCTTTTTAGTCAATACTCATTGCATTGACTTTAAGGTTATGTCGACTTCTTGTTCCCCTGATTTAGAACAGCTAATGATTAAATGATTCTACTTGCCTTGGGAGATCTCATCCATGATCCTGACTACAGGTTACATATCACCAGAAGCCGATTAGACTCAGAAACTGCACGATGCTGTCTGTAAACAAGAAATGACCCAACACAACGCATTTCAAGTCAAGTCAAGTCACTTTTTATTGTCATTTTGACCATAACTGCTGGTACAGTACACAGTAAAAAACGCATCAACGTTTTTCAGGACCATGGTGCTACATTGAACAATACAAAAACTACGCTGAACTACATAAAATAACACAAAAAACTACAATAGACTACAGACCTACCCAGGACTGCATAAAGTGCACAAAACAGTGCTGGCATTACAATAAATAATAAACAAGACTATAGGCACAGTAGTTGGTGTCAGTCCAGACTCTGGGTATTGAGGAGTCTGATAGCTTGGGGGAAGAAACTGTTACAAAGTCTGGTCGTGAGAGTCCGAATGCTTCAGTGCCTTTTCCCAGATGGCAGGAGGGAGAAGAGTTTGTATGAGGGGTGCATGGGGTTCTTCATAATGCTGTTTGCTTTGCAGATGCAGCGTGTGGTATAAATGTCTGTAATGGTGGGAAGAGAGACCCCGAGGATCTTCTCAGCTGACATCACTATCCGCTGTAGGGTCTTGCAATCCGAGATGATGTGATTTCCAGACCAGGCAAAGATGCAGCTGCTCAGGATGCTCTCAATCCAACCTCTGTAGAATGTGATGAGGATGGGGGGTGGGAGATGAACTTTCCTCAGTCTGCACAGAAAGAAGAGGTTTTCTTTGCTATGGAGCTGGTGTTGAGGAACCAGGTGAGATTCTCCACCAGGTGAACACCAAGAAATTTGGTGCTCTTAACAATCTCTACCGAGGAGCCGTCAACGTGGAGAGTGGTCACTCCATGCCCTCCTTAAGTCAACAACTATCTCTTTTGTTTTGTTCACATTCAGAGACAGGTTGTTGGTTCTGCACTAGTCCAATAACCACTGTACCTCCTCTCTGTATGCTGACTCATCATTCTTGCTGATGAGACCCACAATGGTCGTGTCATCGGCGAACTTCTCTTTTATATCTTTTTATTAATTTTAAGAAAAACATAG
The DNA here is from genome assembly GCF_030144855.1 of Hypanus sabinus. Taxonomy (NCBI): domain Eukaryota; kingdom Metazoa; phylum Chordata; class Chondrichthyes; order Myliobatiformes; family Dasyatidae; genus Hypanus; species Hypanus sabinus. The sequence continues at coordinate 182,271,002 of NC_082712.1, forward strand.
ATTAAATATGAATACAAAGCATTTGAGAATACATAAATAATAGTTTAAATAGACAATCAGATATATAATAATCAATATATAAGGCCTCCCAAACTCACAGTATTTATGTAAAAGAGACAAGAAAAAAGGAAAAAAAAAACCAAAAAAAAAGAGAAAAAAAAACTAACCAACATGGGCCAATATATAATGTTAAATACATACAGTAGTGCCAATAACTCTGAACCTCCATTCAAATAATTAAGGATAATAAAAGTAAGGTTTAGGAAAAGACAATTTAACTCATGAAAATGTTGAATAAATGGTCTCCAAATTTCTTCAAATTTAACTGAAGAATCAAAAACCATGCTTCTAATTTTTTCTAAACTCAAACAAGAGATAGTTTGAGAAAACCACTGAAATACAGTTGGAGGATTAATTTCTTTCCAATTCAGTAAAATAGATCTTCTAGCCATTAATGTAACAAATGCAATCATTCGTTGAGATGAGGCGGATAAACGGTTATTATCCATCATTGGTAAACCGAAAATTGCAGTAAAAGGATGTGGTTGAAAATTGATATTTAAAACTCTTGAAATAATACTGAAAATATCTTTCCAATAATTTGGTAAACAAGGACAAGACCAGAACATATGAGTCAATGAAGCAACATCAGAATGACATCTGTCGCAGGTTGAATTAATATGAGAATAAAATCGAGCCAGTTTATCCTTAGACATATGAGCTCTATGTACGACCTTAAATTGTAATAGGGCATGTTTAGCACAAATAGAGGACGAATTTACCAATAATAAAATTTTTCCCATTGCTCAGTGGATATAGGACAATGCAACTCTTCTTGCCATTCCTTCTTAATTTGTTCTGATACATCTGGCTGTAAATTCATGATCATCTTATAAATGATGGCTACTAAACCCTTTTGATAAGGATTAAGGGCTAAAATTCTTTCTGTAATGTCCAATGGACATTCTTTCGAAAAAGACTGTAACTCATTATACAAAAAATTTCTAACTTGTAAATATCTAAAAAAATGGGTTTTAGGTAAATTATATTTATTAGATAGCTATTCAAAGGACATAATGTTATCATCCAGAAACAGATCACGAAAACATGTTATACCTTTTGTTTTCCATAAAAGAAAAACTTGATCCATAGATGAAGGCCGAAAAATATAGTTAGATATTATAGGACATGATAAAATAAATTTATTCAAACCAAAAAATTTACGAAATTGAAACCAAATTCGTAATATATATCTGACTATGGGATTAGTTATCTGTTTATTCAATTTGAATAAAGAAAAAGGAACGGCGAACTTGATGATGTGGTTAGAGCTGTGTGTTGCAGCACAGTCATAGGTCAGCAGAGTGAACAACAGTGGATCGAGCACACAGCCCTGGGGGGTCCCTGTGCTCAGTGTGATGGTGTTGGAGATGTTGCTTTCAATCCGGACTGACTGGGGTCTCCCAGTCAGGAAGTCTAGGATCCAGTTGCAGAGGGAGGTGTTCAAGCCCAGTAGGCTCAGCTTTCCAATCTGTTTCTGAGGAATGATTGTGTTGATTGCTGAACTGAAGTCTACGAACAGCATTCGAACGTACGTGTCTTTTTTGTCCAGGTAGGTTAGGGCCAGATGGAGGGTGATGGCAATGATGTCATCAAATTACCGTCGGTGATTTTAACCAATCCTGTTCAAAGAAAACCCTGCCCAATTATAGAACGTAACCTGTTACACTGCCACACCTATGATAAAGAATGCCTATCGCGACCGCATGTTGGTAAGTCAGATAACTTGGCTGTCTTCCTACTACCTGCATACAGATAAAGCCTAAAGAGCATTCAGTCCAACGAAGTATCTGGTTGAGTACTGAAGACTTGTGCTGACCAACTGGGATGTGTATTCACGGATATCTTGAAATTTTTGCTCCAGCAGTGTGTTGTACCCAACTGTTTTCAAGCAGGCTTCAATCGTACCAGTGCCCAAGAAGAGTGTGGTAATCTGTCTAAATGACTATCGCCCAGTGGCACTTACATCCAGAGTGCTGAAGTGTTTTGAGAGGCTGGTGTTGAAGCATATCAGCTCCTGTCTGAGTGGTGATTTGGATCCACTCCAATTTGTCTACTGAAGTAGCGGTCTACAGTAGATGCTATTTCGTTGGCTTTTCATACAACCCTGGAACATCTGGGCAGCAAAGATGCATACATCAGGATGCTTTTTATCAATTATAACTTGACATTTAACACCATCATCCCCTCAAAACTAATCAATAAACTTCAAGACATGGGTCTCAACGAGACATGGGCTATCTCATTGGCTTTTCATACAACCCTAGAACATCCGGACGGCAAAGATGCATACATTAGGTTGCATTTTATCAATTGGAGCTTGGTATTTAACACTATCATCCCCTCAAAACTAATCAGTAAACTCCAAGACATGGGCCTCAATACCTTCTTGCGCAATTGGCTCATGGATTTCCTCACTTGATGACCCCAGTCAGTTATGGATTGGCAAATACCTCTCCATCACAATTTCCATCAACATAGGAGTACTGCAGGTATGTGTACTTAGCCCCCTAATCTACTCACATTACACCTATGACTGTGTGGCTAAGGTTAGCTCCAACACCATATACAAGTTTGCTAATGACACCTCTGCTGTAGGGCAAATGGGGTGATGAATCAGCATATAGGAGGGAGATTGAAAACTTGGATGAGTGGTGTAATAACAATGTCTCATGCAATGTCAAGGAACTGATTGTAGATTTCAAGGTAGAGAAATCAGATGTTCATGAAACAGTACTCATCAGAGGGTCAGAGGTGGAGAGGGTCACAATACAGGCCCTTCGGCCCATAATGCTGTACTGAACGTAGTAACTTCTGAAATTACCTAGGGTTACCCATAGCCCTCTATTTTTCTGAGCCCCATACACCTTTCCAGGAGTCTCTTAAAAGACCCTATCGTATTTGCCTCCACCACCATCACCAGCAGCACATTCCACGCACTCACCGCCCTCTGTGTAAAAAAACTTAACCCTGACATCTCTGTACCTTCTTCCAAGCACCTTAAAACTGTGCCCGCTCATGTTAGCCATTTCAGCCCTGGGAAAAAGCCCCTGACTATCCATATGATCAATACTTCTCTTCATCTTATACATCTCTGTCAGGCCACCTCTCATCCTCCGTCACTCCAAGGAGAAAAGGCCAAATTCACTCAACCTATTTTCATAGGGCATGCTCCCCAATCCAGGCAACATCCTTGTAAATCTCTTCTGCACCCTTTCTATTATTTCCACATTCTTCCTGTAGTGAGGTGACCAGAACTGAGCACAGTACTCCAAGTGGGGTCTGACCAGGGTCCTATATAGATGCAACATTACCACTCAGCTCTTAAACTCAATCCCATGGTTGATGAAGGCCAATGCAACATATGCCTTCCTAACCACACAGTTAACAGCAGCTTTGAGTGTCCTATGGACTTGGACCCTAAGATCCCACTAATCCTCCACACTACCCAAGTGTCATAGCTTTAATACTATATTCTGCCTCATATTTGACCTACCAAAATGAACCACCTCACACTTATCCAGTTTGAACTTTTTTGAACAATTTGCCACTTCAGCCCAGTTTTGCATCCTATCAATGTCCAGCTGTAACCTTTGACAGTCCTCCACACTATCTACAACACCCTCCATCTTTGTGTCATCAGCAAATTTACTAACCCATCCCTCCACTTCCTCATCCAGGTCATTTATAAAAATCACGAAGAGGAGGGGACCCATAACAGATCCCTGAGACACACCACTAGTCACTGACCTCCATGCAGAATATGACCCATCGACATTCACTCTTTGCCTTCTGTGGGCAAGCCAGTTCTGGATCCACAAAGCAAGGTCCACTTGGATCCCATGCCTCCTTACTTTCTCAATAAACCTTGCATGGGGTACCTTATCAAATGCCTTGCTGAAATCCACATACACTACACCTACTGCTCTACCTTCATCAATGTGTTTAGTCACATCCTCAAAAAATTCAATCAGGCTTGTAAGGCACAACCTGCCTTTGACAAAGCCATGCTGACTATTTCTAATCACATTATGCCTCTCCAAATGTTCATAGATCCTGCCTCTCAGGATCTTCTCCATCAACTTACCAACCACTGAAGTAGGACTCACTGGTCTATAATTTCCTGGGCTATCTCTACTACCTTTCTTGAATAAGGGAACAACACCTGCAAACTTCCAATCTTCAGGAACCTCTCCCATCCCCATTGATGTTGCAAAGATCATTGCCAGAGGTTCAGCAATCTTCTCCCTTGCCTCCCACAGAGGCCTGGGGTACATCTCATCCGGTCCTGGTGACTTATCCAACTTGATGCTTTCCAAAACCTCCAGCACATCCTCTTTCTTAATGTCTATATGCTCAAGCTTTTCAATTGGCTGTAAGTCATCCCTGCAATCGTCAAGATTCTTTTCCATAGTGAATACTGAAGCAGAGTATTCATTAAGTACCTCTGCTATCTCCTCCAGTTCCATACAAATTTTTCCACTTTCACACTTGATTGGTTCTATTCTCCAATGTCTTATCCTCTTGCTCTTCACATACTTGTAGAATGCCTTGGGGTTTTCCTTAATCCTCCTCGCCAAGGCCTTCTCATGGCTCCTTTTGGCTCTCCTAATTTCATTCTGAAGATCCTTCCTGCTAGCCTTATAATCTTCTAGATCTCGATCATTACCTAGTTATTTGAATATTTCATAAGCTTTTCTTTTCTTCTTGATTCAATTTTCAACAGCCTTTGTATACTACAGTTCCTTTACCCTACCATCCTTTCCCTGTCTCATTGGAACGTACCTGTGAAGAATGCCATGCAAATATCCCCATAACATTTGCCACATTCCTGCCATAATTTCCCTGAGAACATCTGTTCCCAATTTATGCTTCTAAGTTCCTGCTTGATAGCTTCGTATTTCACCTTACTCCAATTAAACACTTTCCAAACTTGTCTGTTCCTATCTCTCTCCAAATCTATGGTAAAGGGGATAGAATTGTGATCACAATCTCCAAAATGCTCTCCCACTGAGAGATCTGACACCTGACCAGGTTCATTTCCCAATACCAGATCAAGTACAGCCTCTCTTAAAGGCTTATCTACATATTGTCAAGAAACCTTCCTGAACACACCTAACAAATTCCACCCCATCTAAACACCTCATTCTAGGGAGATGCCAATCAATATTTGGGAAATTTAAATCTCCCACCACAACCCTGTTATTTTTACACATTTCCGTAATCTGTCTCGGTATCTGCTCCTCAGTGTCCCTGTTACTACTGGGTGGTCTATAAAAATCACCCAGTATTTATTGACCCCTTCTTGTTACAGCAATGCCCTTGAATGGAAAATCTTACAAAAAGGAATGGACATGGTCCAGTCCATCACAGGTAAAGCCCTCAGCACCATGGAGCACATCTACATGAAGCATTATCACAGGAATACAGCAGCCATCATGGGGGATGCCCACCACCCAGGGCATGCTCTTTTATCACTGCTGCCATCAGGAAGAAGGTTCAGGAGCCTCAGGACTCACACTACCAGGGCTAGGGACAGTTATTACCCTTCAAACCTCATACTCTTGAACCAAAGGAGAAGATCCAGAGATGAAGGCAGTGGGAAGGAGGAGATCCAGAGATGAGGATAGGGGCAAGGTGGAGATCCATAGGTGCAAGTAGGGGATAGGAGATCCAGAGTCAAGGGTAGAAGGAGATCCAAAGATGACAGTAGAGGGGAGGAGATCTAGAGATGAGGGAATACGGAAGGAGCTCCAGAGACTATGGAAAGGGGGCAACCCACCATCAGGGGAGGGAGGGTGATAGGAGACCTGAAGGGATGAGTGAGTTGGGAAGAGGGAGACCCAGGGACACTGGGGGAGAGAAAAAGGATCAATATAGAGAAAGGTGAGGGGAGAGGGTGAAATGCAGCAATTCAAATGTGGGTGGGTGAAGTGACCCAGGAACAGCAGTGGTGGGGAAAGAGGGTGACCCAGAGACGTGGTAGGGGTGGTGGTAAGCAAAGGAGGTGGGAAGGGGCGACACAGAAATGGGCTGAGGGAGATGGGACAGGGGTAACCCAGAGACAGGGGTGGGGGGGGGTGATTGAGAATATGGAAGGGGGCAAGGTTAACCTGGTGATGGAAACTGTGAAGCTGAGGGAAGTGGGTGACCTAATTGAATTTTTGGAGGCTGTGACTAAACACATTGATGAAGATAGAGCAGTAGATGTCGTGTATATGGATTTCAGCAATGTATTTGATAAGGTACCCCATGCAAGGCTTATAAGGAAAGTAAGGAGGAACGGTATCCAAGGGGAGACTGCTCTGTGGATCCAGAACTGGCTTGCCCACAGAAGGCAAAGAGTGGTGGTAGACGGGTCATATTCTGCCTGGAGGGACCCTCAGGGATCAGTGCCTCAGGATCTGTTCTGGGAACCCTACTCTTCATGATTTTTATAAATGACCTGGATGAAGCAGTGGAGGGATGGGTTAGTAAATTTGCTGATGACACAAAGGTTGGAGGTGTTGTGGATCATGTGGAGGGCTGTCAGAGGTTACAGCTGGACATTGGTAGGATGCAAAACTGGGCTGGGAAATGATAGATGGAGTTCAACCCAGTTTAGTGTGAGGTGGTTCCTTTTGGTAGGTCAAATGGGATGGCAGAATATAGTATTAACAGTAAATCTCTTGACAGTGTGGAAGATCAGAGGGATCTTGGGGTCCAAGTCCATAGGACACTCAAAGCTGCTGCCTTGGTCAGACCCCACTTGAAGTACTGTGCTCAGTTCTGGTCGTCTCACTACAGGAAGGATGTGGAAACCATAGAGTGAACTCAGCCTTTTTTCCTTGGAGCGATGGAGGATGAGAGGTGATCTGATAAAGATGTATAAGATGATGAGAGGCATTGATCACATGGATAGAGAGAGGCTTTTTCCCAGGGCTGAAATGGCTAGCACAAGAGGGCACAGTTTTAAGGTGCTTGGAAGTAGGTACAGAGGAGACGTCAGGGGTAAGTGTTTTATGCATGTAATGACTTCTCTGTAATGTTAACTGCTGACTTCTCTGTAATGTTAACTGCTAAGGCTAATGTAATGGTTTCTCTGTAATGTTAACTGCTGAGGTAATGGTTTTTCTATAGCAGCAATGTTTGGGTTATAACTACTGATAACGGGTAGCGAACCAATGGGAGAAATGTTATTCTTTCTTGTATGTCTGGAAGCGGGGTTTTTCGTGGGCTTTTGGTGGAGGAGAGTGAGGAGGAAGGATGAGTGTGAAGAGTGCTCGGTGATCACTGGATGGCGCATATGGGAATTCGAGGGTCCAGAGGTTGGCGACATTTCAGCGGAGGTCATTGACGGAGGAACACCTGATGTGTGAGCTCCGAAGATTTTTGTGCATGAACTATTTAATAAAAGTGGCACCTTTTCCTTTTATATTTTGTTTCTCTACCAACCACATAGCAAAGTAAGAGATATAAAGTGTACTGTAATCATTTAATCACATATTGTGTACTGTCTTATATTTTGTGTTGGGGGTTTGTACTGGGGTACATTACACAGCATCCACCCAAACTTGAATACCCTGTTCAGCGGGGCTGAAAGCTGATTTCCCTAGACAAACATGAGCAGCAAGCCAGGTGGGCTACACGCAGAGTGGTGAATACATGGAATGAGCTGCCAATGGAGGCAGATATGATAGGAACTTTTAAGAGACTCCTGGACAGGTATACGGAGCTCAGAAAAATAGAGGGCTATGGATAACCCTCGTTAATTTCTCAAGTAAGGACATGTTTGGCACAACTTTGTGGGCCGAAGGGCATGTAGTGTGCTGTAGATTTTCTATGTTACAGCTGGAGGGGGTGAGGAGAGGAAGAGTGAAACCCAGACTGAGCAGGGGAATGGGTCACCCAGTAGACAGGGGAGGGCAGAAGGGAGTGATATAGTGTAGGAGGAAGGGGGTAAAGGGGTGACAGACATTGGGAGAATAGGAGCAACCCAGAGATGTGGGGTGAGGGAGGCATCCCAGAGACGTGTTTGAGGAAACTGAGCAACCCAGAAAAGGGACAGAGCAGGGTGTGAAGCCACCTAGAGACTGTTGAGAGGGGAGACCCAGAGAAGGGGGAAATCATGAGATGGGGAGAGCAGATGGGGATTAGGGGAGGCGTGGGGAATAGCAAGACCTAGAGTGTGGATGATGAAGGGTCTCAACTTGAAATGTCAACAACTTATTCTGGAGAAATGATGTCAAAGATTTCAATTCGTCAATACCCATAAAAATTTGACAATTCTGAGAAGTTTCAGAGCAATTCAAAGACAAGGTTGGACTGTTGCCTTTATGCACGTTAATTAAGTTTGAAGGAAGAACGAGTGTAACTTATCAGAGACTAGTTGATCAGTGATGTCACTTCATCCAGAGTGGTGACCATTCAGAAACCATCACTATAGAGGGAGTCAGAGATGAACAGCAAGGATGGATTTAAAGGAAGCTGAGTGAATAGAGGTAAAGAAGGGACCAGAGGGCAAGAATGGCCACTCTACAGTACAATAAGCGTGTGCAGAGGCAGCAAGGACAAGAGACACAAGATTTAAAATAGAACTGATTTATTTATGACATATCTACAGCATTTACCACCAATGCAATTAAAGGCTAGTGTCATCAGAACAAACCCTCCTGTGCCCTGTGCCCAGTGACCAGGGTTCAGCTCCAGCTGTGATGAACAGCAGAAATAACTGCATAATCTGACACCAACATTCACTGTTAAATTTGCAATTGGGCTCATCAAATGCAATGTTAAAAATTAACATAGTTATTTAAACTACCTCCCCTGTGTGAACATTGGTGTTTGAATAAGTGAGTTGACCAATTAAACCACTTTGCAGCCTCTCAGTGTGAACTCACTATTGCCTCACAAGTTGGGATAACTGAATGAATCCTTTTCCAGTCTGAGCAGATAAATGGCCTTTTTAGTGCGAACTAGAAAACTTCATTTCAGTACAAAGCAGATGCACAATTCAAGCTGGGATGAGATATGCCTTATTTTCCAAGAATCAACAACTGATATACTGCTGTTACACACACTTCAAGCAGTTGAGCATCTGATCTCTAATGAAGATATGCTGGAATGTTCTCAGGACCCTGGTGTTCACTTCTTCAATAACTTGAAGACAATTTACAAGATTTAGCTACAGGTTGCTTTATCCAAATCTGACATGTGGCCGGGTTCTCCTTTACAATGACTGGTATCTAGAATTCTATCTAATATCTGAAACGGCACATTCAAAGATCAATGGTATTCAAGTGCTCATGATCTGACATTCACAGAACTCATGAGTTGTGTTTGATATTGTTGTACACAAATCCTTTGCCTTTTCTGTCCAGTAAAAATTTTCAAAAGACATCAATGCGTGAAAGGCTATAAATACCACTGGACGAGACATGCCCAGACATAATCCCTTAAGAAGATGGTAGAGTTTGTCATTGAAACATTGTTACAATTGACAACTGGGCCCAGCTGGAAGCCAGAGAAGAGTTTATTCATGCAACTAATGGTTCCCTATTCTGCTTTCAGATTTTAGAGGACAGTGGTGTAACGCGCTATAATGGCTTCTCTGTAGTGTTTCACTGCTAAGGCTAATGAATTGGCTTCTCTGTAATATTCACTGCTGAGGTAATGGTTTCGCTATAGCAGCAATGTTTGGGTTATGGCTGGAGAAAACAGGACTGTTGTATGCATGTGAGCCAATCAGGATTTTGTTGCTCTCTTGTGAATCAGGAAGTAAATTTTTTGCAGGCTTTTGCCGGGGAGAGATGAGAACAGAAAACGCGAATGGAGAGATCTGGTAGACTGCCAAACGGGGTGGACTCGGAGCGAGGGTCCGAAGGGCGGTGATGATCGAAGGTCAATGGTGAACGATCAATTTATCAGTGATGTCCTACTTTGCGCAACAGGCTGTTTAATAAGATTGGGCCCTTTTTTTTCTTTTATTTCTTTTCTCTACTAACCATATAGTCAAAGTAAGAATTATAAAGCTTAACTGCATATTGTGTACTGTTTATTATTTCGGGGTACTGATTTGTAATAGGGGACACATCATGCAGCATCCACCCAAACAAGATTTCTTGAATTTGGCTGGGCCAGGAGGCTATCATCCCTCATATTAAGCTGCTAGCCCAAGCAAGAGTTACAGTGGTATATTCTAACAAGCCAGTTGTGTGAGACACAGCCCTTTAAAAGCAGTGAAAATGACCCATAATGTTGAAATGAGCAAGAATAAGGAGATGTCCTTCTTTCTCAGCCCAGAAATTTGAGGCACAAAGAACACATTAGACATAATTGCAATCATCTCATCTTGTGGGGCTAAGGAGAAGAAGGAAGGATCAGCCATGATTGAACAGTGGAGCAGACTCAATGGGCTAAATGGCTTAATTCTTCACCTTTGCCTTATGGTCTTCTTCAGCCTGCAGAAAGTCATGCAGGAAATTCAAGGGAAACCTATTCACCCACAGAGTGGTGACTGTTTGGATCCCATCACACAGGGAGAGCAAGCCGTGAACAGCAGGGATGGATTCAAAAGGACTGTTTTGGAACAAAAACACTGGCAGGCACCAACTGGGCTGAGTTGACTTCATACAATACACTGGGTGTGTTGCAGATTCACTAAGACATTGTTTAAAATAAAACTGATTTATTTGTCACAGATCCTTAATATTAAACTCCTGTGCCACTAAGGCTGAATATCAGCAGAAGAAGCTCTTCCCATGCTTAAGTGACCAGGGTCAGAAATGGGTGTAATAAGCAGCAACAATAATTGCACAGCTCAACACCAACAGCCACTTTTGAACTTGCCTCTGCTTTCAGCAACCGCGATGGTGAAATATCCAGCAGGCCACTTATTTAAACTTTTTCCCTAGTGTGAGTTCGTCGATGTGTCACAAGGTTGGATGACTGAGTAAATGCTTTCCCACATTCAGAGCATGTGAACGGCCTCTCCCCAGTGTGAACTCGCTGATGCAGCCTCAGTTCAGATGATCGAGGAAATCCCTTCCCACAGTCTGAGCAGGTAAACGGCATTTCGCCAGTGTGAACTGACTGATGTGCCAGTAGCTGAGATGACCGAGTGAATCCCTTCCCACAGTCTGAGCAGGTGAATGGCCTCTCTTCAGTGTGAACCGACTGGTGTGTCTGTAGGTGGGATGACTGAGTGAATCCCTTCCCACATTCAGAACAGATGTACGGCCTCTTCCCAGTGTGAACTGACTGGTGTGTCCGAAGGTTGCTTAACTGAGTGAATCCCTTCCCACACACAGAACAGATAAATGGCCTCTCTCCTGTGTGAACTCGCTGGTGTCTCTGCAGGTTTGATGACCGAGCAAATGCCTTTCCACAGTCTGAGCAGGTGAATGGCCTCTCCCCAGTGTGAATTCGCTGGTGTATCATTAAGTGACATAAATGAGTGAATCCCTTCCCACAATCTGAGCAGATGAACGGTATCTCCCCAGTGTGGTGTGCCATTAGGTCAGATGATCGAGAAAATCCCTTCCCACCGTCTGAGCTGGTGAACAGCCTCTCCCCAGTGTGAACTAATTGATGTGCAAATATGTGGGACAACAAAGTGAATCCCTTCCCACATTCAGAGCAGATCAGGTGACTGAGTGCATCTCCTCCCATACATGGAACAGTTAGCACTCTCTCTCCCATAACAACTCACTGGTATGTCTATAGGTGGGATGAGTGAGTGAATCTCTTCCCACGTACTGAGCAAGTGAACAGCCTCTCAATGCTGTGAATTTTCTGATATATTTTAAGCTTGAACAACAGAATGAATCACTTCCTGCAGTGACAGCAAGTGAACTTTTTCACTGTGGTGTGAACGATGTATCTTCAGGCTGGATGACTGTGTAGATACCCTCCTACACACAGTACAGGTAAATGGCCTCTCCCCATTGTGAACTCACTGGTGTAGGTCAGCATTACTGCACTGAGACCAGGTGAATGACATCTCCCTGCTATCAGTTCTCTGGCAATCCATCAAGTCAGATATCAGACATAGTGAATCCCTCGTACAATCAATGCAGCTGAAGATCTGATCTCCAATGTACAAATGCTGGTGTGTTCTCAGCACCTCAGTTCCAATGGAATTCACTGAGTTACAACAGAAAACTTCATTTCAGACACAAAGCATGTTTCCAGCTGAGATGAGATACTTCTTTATCTCCAAGGATCAACAACAGATATATTGCTATTACAAAGGAAATATCTGGTCATTCCTTAAACATCTGGACAGGGGCAGCAAAATTGACTTCTTGTGATTGAGATTCCTGTACGCGAATTCTTTGCTGTTTCTAACCTGTAAAAAGATTTGCAAAAGTCATCAATGGGTGAAGGACAGTATTTCATATGAGGTAATTTTAGTCTCTATAGTAAGCTCTGATTTCACATTGTTACAGAAAGGTTCAACCCAAATTGGAGAAACTTATCTTCTAATTGGACACAGTGCAGGCACCCAGACTGATCTCAAATTCTCTGTTTTTGTCTGCATCATCTGCCCATCTTCAATAGGCCCGTCCTTGACTGTCGTGATGAGGCCATGCTCATCTTGGAAGAATAACACCTTATATTCTGTCCGGGTAGCCTCTGCCCTGGTGGTATGAAAATCGATTTCTCGAACTTTTGGTAATGGCCCCACTCCCCTGACTTCTCCTTGACCAGTCGTCATCCCCTTTTCCCTCTTTCAGCTTATCTCCTTGCCTGCCCATCACCTCCCTCTAGTACTCCTCCCCTTTTTCTTTCTTCATGGCTTTCTATCCTCACTTACCAGACTCCCCCTTCTCCAGCCTGTATCTCTTACACCAATCAACTTCCCAGCTATTTACTTCATGCCTCCCCCTCCTGGTTTCACTTATCACCTTGTTTTTCTCTCTGCCCTCCCCCACCTTTTAAATCTACTCATTTTTTCCTCCAATCCTGTCAAAGGGTCTCTGCCCGAAACATCAACTGTACTTTTTTCAATAGATGCTGCCTAGTCTGCTGAGTTCCTCCAGTATTTTGTGTGTGTTACACAAAGGGGAGGGCACTAGTTTTTCTCACTGGAGTGTGGCAATTTTCTGATGTGAAAGCTATGGGTTACTTGTTACCCCGGTCAACAGACCCAACCAGTTCCCCTGCATCATCAGCTTCCTCTGTCTGGCAGAACTGATCCTGGTATGAGTCCCAGCTATGCCTACCTTTTTGTTGGATACGTGGAACAATTCATGTTTCAAGCCTACACCAGCATCGCTTCACAACTCTTCCTACACTGCACTGACGTCTGCATTGTTACTGCTTTTTACACCCATGCTGAGCTTGTCAATTTCATCAACTTTGCCTCCAACTTCTACCCTACCTTCAAATTTAGTTGGTCAATTTCTGACACCTCTCTCCCCTTTCTCGATTTCTATGTCTCCATCTCTAGGGCCAATCTATCTACTGATATCTTTTACAAACCCACTGACTCTCATAAATATCTTAACACCCTGTCACTTGTAAAAATGCCATTCTCTTTTCTCAGTTTGTCCATCTCTGGCAGACCTGCTCACTGGATGAGGCTTTTCATTCCAAAACAACTGAAATGTCATCATATTTCAAAAAAATGGGCTTCCCTTCCTCCATCATCAACACTGCCCTCACCTGCATCTCTTCCATTCCATGCACATCTGCCCTCATCCCATCTTCCTGCTGCCACACCAGGGATAGAGTTTCTTTTGTCCTCACCTACCACCCCACAAGCCCCTTCTTCCAGCACATAATTCTCCATAAACTCTGCCATCTCCAATGGGATCCCACTACAAAGCACATCTTTCCCTTCCACCTATTCCCCACAGTGATCGCACCCTGTGCAAAACTCTTGTTCAATCATCCCTCCACTGATCTCCCTTCAGGCACTTATCCTTGCAAGCAGAACAAGTGCCACACCTATCTCTATACCTCCTCCATCACTATCAGTTGGGACACCACAGTTCTTTCAGGTGAAGCAACACTTCACTGTGAACCTGTTGGGGTCATCTACTGTATCCAGTGCTCCCGACATGGCAACCTCTTTTTATCATTGAGACCTAACATAGATTGAGACCACTTCATTAAGCATTTTCACTTTGTCTGCCACAAAAAGCAGTATTTCCCAATGGCCACCAATTTCAATTCTACTTCCCATTCTGACGTGTCAGTCCACGACCCTCTCTACTGTTACAATGAGCACACACTTAGGTTGGAAGAACACCACCTTATGTTCCATCTGGATAGCCTCCAACCCGATGGCATGAACATTGATTTAACTTCCTGAAACAACCCCTTCCTTCACCATTCCCCATTCTTGTTTCCCTCTCATACCTTCTCTTCTTACCTGCCCATCATCCCCCTCTGGTGCTCCCTTCCCTTTCTTCCATGATCTCTGTCCTATCAGATATTCCTTTCTCCAACCTTTTCTCTTTCACCAATCATATTTCCAGTTCTTTACTTAATGGGCCCTCCACTCCCGTTTCACCTATCACCTGCCATGTTGTACTTCTTCCTCTCCTCCCCCAACGTTTTATTCTGACTCACCCCCACCCCCCCACCACCACTTTCCAGTCCTGATGAAGGTTTCGAAAGGAAACGTCCGCTATTTACTCTTCCATAGATGCCGGGCTCCTCCAGCATTTTGTATGTGTTGCTTGACATTTTCATTGATTGGAAGGTAAACTCTTCATTCGCGATCAACTCGGAACTGTAATTTTGTTCCGAGTTCTTAATCCTTGGATTTAGATAGCTGGAGCTCGGCAGTGTTTGGCACAGCCATTCCCTCCGCCTGCGCTTCTAAACACGCCGTACAGACTAGCGTGTTGGGTAAAGGGACTAAATGTCACCCATGGCCGCCTCAAAACCCCGAAAACTACTCATTTATGAGTCAGGAACCCAGTGATGCGCATGCGCCGAAGAGATGGCGCCAGCACCTTTGCTCATCAGCGGAAAGCTCTCCGGGGGCCGGGTAGGATCATGGAGCTGAGAGAGAAGAAAAAAAAAATCGGGACTGTCCCGGTGCGGGGCCATAGTATGTCCGAAGCTCGCAGCAATTGTCCCTCAGTTGCGGTGCGGACACAGTTGAAACCCTTCCCTACCCGGAACCCACTCCTACCTGCTATCGATCATCCAGAGGCTTTCGTCCACTAAGCGCATGCGCGATTTTAGAAATTATCTCTGACCCTTACGCCTGCGTGTTTGATCGTTGGGTCACGAACGTTGCAGCAGCAGGTCAATGCAATACATAAATACATATAGAAAAGACTTAATTATAGTAAATATATGCGTATTTGTTAAATACATAAATTAAGATAACTAGTTCAAAAACATTTATTAAAAGTAGCGAGGTAGTGTACAGAGATTCAAAGTCGGGAAGAAGCTGTTCCTGAATCGCTGAGCATGTACCTTCAGGCTTCTGTATCACCGACCTGACGGTAACAGTGAGAAAAGGGCACGACTTGGGGGGTCCTTGATGATGGAAGACGCTTTTCTGAGACACTGCACCTTGAAGATGTCTTGATAACTATGGAGGCCAATACCCATGATGGAGCTGACTAATTTTACAATGCTCTGCAGATCGCTATGATTCTGTGCAGTACCCCCCTCCCATACCAGATAGTGATGATGCCTGTCAGAATGCTATCAACGGTACATCTGTAGAAATTTGAGTGTTTTAGGTGACTAACTAAATCTAAAAGTATAGTCACTATCTTGCCTTCTTTATAGCTGCATCAATATGTTGGGACCAGGTTAGATCCTCAGAGATATTAACATCCAGGAACTTGACATTACTCACTCACTCCACTTCAGAACCCTCAATGAGGATTGGTATGTGTTCCCTCGTCTTACCCTTTCTGAAGTCCAGAAACAGCTCTTCGGTCCGACTGACATTGAGTACAAGGTTATTATCGTGACACCATTCACCTAGCTGATACATCTTGCTCCTGTACGCCCTCTCGTCACCATCTGAGATTCTACCAACAATGGTTGTATCAACAGCAACTTATAGATAGCATTTGAGATATGCCTAGCCACACAGTCAGGTGATTTCTGCAGATTCAAAGGTTCAAAGAACATTTATTATCAAAGTATGTATACAGAATACAGCCCTGAGATTCAACTTACGCAGGCAGCCATGAAACAAAGAAACACCATGGAACCATTCAAGAAAACATCAAATATCCACTGTGCTGAAAAAGAACAAATTACACAAATAGCAAAAAGCATGTGTACATTAAGTATGAAACCACAAACCAGGAGTCCTGTAGTATTCAGATTAGTTCACTTCAGCACTGCATTGCTAGCCCACTGAATGCTGCATGCAGAGCCATTTTTGCTGAAGTGCTTCCATAAGATATAGGAGCAGAAGTAAGCCATTTGGCCCATCGAGTCTGCTCCACCATTCAATCACGGCTGATCCAATTCTTCCAGTCATCCCAGTTTCCCTGCCTTCTCCCCTTACCCTTTGATGACCTGGCTATTCAAGAACCTATCTATCGCTGTCTTAAATTCACCCGATGACTTGGCCTCCACAGCCACTCGTGGCAACAAATTCCACATATTTACCACCCTCTGACTAAAGTAATTTCTCTGTATCGCTTTTCTAAATGGATGCCCTTCAATCCTGAAGTCGTGCCCTCTTGTCCTAGAATCCCCTACCATGGGAAATAATTTTGCCATATCTGATCTGTTCAGGCCTTTTAACATTCAGTATATTTCTATGCGATCCCCCCTCATTCTCCTGAACTCCAGGGAATACAGCCCAAGAGCTGCCAGATGTTCCTCATACGGTAACCCTTTCATTCCTGGAATCATTCTCATGAATTTTCTCTGAACCCTCTCCAATGTCATTATATCCTTACTAAAATAAGGAGCCCAAAACGGCACACAATACTCCAAGTGTGGTCTCACGACTCCCTTATACAGCCTCAACATCATCCTTGCTCTTATATTCTATACCTCTAGAAATGAATGCCAACATTGCATTCGCCTTCTTCACCACGGACTCAATCTGGAGGTTAACCTTTAGGGTATCCTGCACAAGGACTCCCAAGTCCCTTTGCATCTCTGCATTTCGCCTTCTTCACCACGGACTCAATCTGGAGGTTAACCTTTAGGGTATCCTGCACAAGGACTCCCAAGTCCCTTTGCATCTCTGCATTTTGAATTCTCTCTCCATCTAGATAATAGTCTGTCCATTTATTTCTTCCACCAAAGTGCATGACCATACACTTTCCAACATTATATTTCATTTACCACTTAATTGCCCATTCCCTTAAACTATCTAAGTCTCTCTGTAGGCTCTCTGTTTCCTCAACACTACCTGCTCCTCCACCTATCTTTGTATCATCGGCAAATTTAGCCACAAATCCATTAATCCCATAGCCCAAATCATTGACATATAGTACATCGTAAAAAACAGTGGTCCCAACACCAACCCCTGTGGAACTCCACTGGTAACCAGCAGCCAGTCAGAAGAGGATCAGCCCATCCCTAACTCAATCTCCTGCTTTCTCCATGTATCCCTTCATGCTCTGACTAATCAAGAATCTATCAACTGCTGCTTTAACTATACCCAATGACTTAGCCTTCACAGCTGCCTGTGGCAATGAAAATCTCAGATTCAGCACTCTCTGGCTAAAGAAATTCCTCCTCATCTGAAAGGGCATCCCTCTATTCTGAGCTGTGTCCTCTGGCCCTTGACTCCCCCAACATAGAAAACATCCTGTCCACATCTACTCTATGGAGGCCTTTCAACATTCAACAGGTTTCAATGAAGTCATCACTCATTCCTCTGAATTCCAGTCAGTACATGCCTTGAGCCATCAAGCACTCTTCACATGAAGCTCCTTTGAACCTTCTCCAATGTCAGCACATCCTTTCTTAGATAAGGGACCCAAAACTATTACACTGCTCCAGCTGAGGACTCTCCAGTGCTTTATAAAGACTCAACATTATCTCTTTCCTTTTATATTACGGTCCTCTTGAAATATACACTAACATTGTATTTTCCTTCCTCACCACTGACTCAACCTTCTACCAAAATGCATGACACAACATTGTATTCCATCCACCACTTCTGTGCCCGTTCTCCTAATCTGTCTAAGTCCTTCAATAGCCTCTCTACTTAAACAAAACTATCTACTCCTCCATCTACTTTTGTATTGTCAGAAAACCATCAATTCCATTATCATAGTCATTGACATATAACATAAAAATAAGCAGTCCCAACCCAGATCCCGGTGGGATGCCACTAGTCAACAACAGCCAACTAGAAAAGGCTCCCTTTAGTCCCACTCTTTGCCTCCTGCTAATCAGCCACTAATTTATCCATGCTAGTGTCTTTCCAGTAATACCATGGGCTTGTAGCTTGTTAAGAAGCTTCATGTGTGGTACAGTGTCAAAGGCCTTCTGAAGTTCCAAGGACATAATATCCACAAACTGTTTACTCTGCTTGTTATTTCTTCAAAGAATTCCAATAGATTTATCAGGCAAGATTTTCCCTTGAGGAAACCATGTTGACTACGGCCTATTTTATCATGTGCCTCCAAGTACACTGAAACCACATCTTTAACAATGAATTCCAACATCTTCCTAGTCTCTGAGGTCATGCTAACTGGCCTATAATTTCCCTTCTTTCTGCCATTCTCCCTTCTTGAAGAGTGGAGTGACATTTCCAACTTTCAATTTCTCTGGAACCATACCAGAAATTATTCATTCTTCAAAGATCATTATTAATGTCTCCACAATCTCTTCAACCACCCTTTTCAGAACCCTGGAGTATATGGCATCTGGTCCAGTTGAATTATCTACCTTCAGATCTTTCAGTTTCCCAAGTATCTTCTGTCTAGTAATGACAAGTTCATACATTTCTGTCCCTTG
The DNA here is from genome assembly GCF_030144855.1 of Hypanus sabinus. Classification (NCBI taxonomy): domain Eukaryota; kingdom Metazoa; phylum Chordata; class Chondrichthyes; order Myliobatiformes; family Dasyatidae; genus Hypanus; species Hypanus sabinus. The sequence continues at coordinate 182,289,959 of NC_082712.1, forward strand.
ACTCTCTCAGACTTCCAGTGTACTGTTCGTGTCTTCCAAAGTGAAGGCTACTGCAAAATACCGATTCCGTTCTTCTAATACTACCACTTCAGCATTCTGATGTCTACTCTTGTCTCTCTATACACTTCATGCATCTGAAAAACTTGTGGTATACTCTTTAATATTATTGGCAAACTTACCTTCATATTTCAATTTTTCCTAGTTTGTGACTTTTTTAATTCCCTTACGTTGCTTTTTAAAAAGCTCCCCAATCTTCTAACACCCCTCTAATGTTTGCTGTATTATATGCCCTCTCTTTGGCTTTTATGTTGGCTTTGAATGTTCTTGTCAGTCATGGTTGGGTCACCTTGACTTTAAAATATTTCTTCCAGTTCAAACTGGAATATATCAAACTGGAATATCTCATATTTTCCAAACTGTTCCCAGAAATTCCAGACATTGCTGCTCTACTGTCATCCCTGCAAGTGTTCCCCATCAATCAATTATGGCTAGCTCCTCTCTTATGCCAATAATTCTCTTTGAACCACTGTAGCACTAACAGATCTGACTTTAGCTCTTCATTCTCCATAAGACCACAAGACAGAGGAGCAGAATTAAGCCATTCAGCCTATCCAGTCTGCTCTGCCATTCCATCATGCCTGATCCCACTCAAACCCATACAACTGCCTTCTCGTCCTGCTGAAGGGTCTCAACCCAAAACATTGACTATTCATTTCCACTGATGCTGCCCAACCTGCTGAGCTCCCCCAGCATGTTGTGTGTGTTGCCTTCTCATCATATCCTTTCATGCCCTGACCAATCATGAAACTATCAAATTCCACTTTAAGTATACCCATGGACTTGGCCTCCTCAGCAGTCTGTGGCAGAGCATTCTACAGATTCACTACTCTCTGGATAAAAAAATTACTCCTTACTTCTGTTCTAAAAGATTACCCCTCAGTTTTGAAGCTGTGCCCTCCAGTTCTGGATACCCCTACCACAGGAAGCATCCTCTTATATAGTTAACATCCATCTTATATAGTTGTTTCAATATTCGATAAGATTCAATGAAAGCTCCTGGCATTCTTCTAAATTCCAGTGAGTACAGGCCCAAAGCTGCCAAACGCTCCTCATATGTTAATCTCTTCATTTCCCAAATCATCACTGTGAGCCTCCTCTGGACTCTCTCCAACGACAACATATCCTGTCTGAGATATGGGGCACAAAACTGTTGCCAACTAGTGTCTTATAAAGCCTCAGCATCATCTCCTTGCTTTTATATTCTATTCCCCTTGAAATAAATGGCAACATTGCATTTGCCTTCTTTACCACAGGCATAAACTGTAAATTAAACTTCCGAGAGTTCTTTTGTATCTCTGATGTTTGAATTTTTAGAAACATAGAAATCTACAACACATTACAGGCCCTTCAGCCCACAATGTTGTGCTGACCATGTAACCTACCCAAGAAACTGCCTAGAATTTCCCTACAGCATAGCCCACTATTTTTCTAAGCTACATGTACCTGAGAGTCTCTTAAAAGACCCTATTCTATCCACTTGTACCACCCTCGCTGGTAGTGCATTCCACACACCTAACACCCTCTGTGTCAAAAACTTATCTCTGACATTCCCCTTCTACCTACTTCCAAGCACTTGAAACTGTGCCCTTTCATGCCTGGGGAAAAGCCTCTGGCTATCCACACGATCAATGCCTCTCATCATCTGATACTGTCATGGTCCAGTCTGTGAAGTCCATGTTCCGGCTCACGGTCTGGCCCGTGGACTCCAGACTCCGGGTCTTACGGCTGTCCCTTGCCTCATTAGGAGCTTAATAGTGGGCACCTGATTCTCGTCTTAGGGCCGGGAGTATAAGTGGCCCTGCATTAGAGTGTAGGGGCTGATTCGCCTTGTCAGTATCCTGTCCTTGCCTCTGTTTGGGTTTCATCCCGTCGATATCCTGTCCTCGCCTCCATAGAGTAAGTCAGGCCATTCTTGCCATTACCCTACAGTGGGATCTGCCCCTCCCAGTCCTTGCCTCCATTGGGTAAGTCAGGCCATCATTGCCATGACCCTGAGGCTGGACTGTTCCCTTCCTTCCCTATGCCTGGAGCCCTGCCTTCGCATTAGGGTTAGGGTTAGGTTGAGAGTATTTGGGCAGAGGGTGAATCAGCCCTCTTGTGCTTTTTGATCTCGTCACTTGAGATTTAGTTTCATGCAACCCTGCCACTTTGAACTGGCCCATGCCTTCATTAACCAGGTACAACACTGTCGGATCTTACTCCTCCTGACACAGGACATTGAGTTTGTGGGGATTTGGCCAAGGTTAATCCGGGTGTGCCTAGGGCTTGTGGGGGTGTGGCCAGGGTTAATCGGGATGTACCAAGGGTTTTGGGGGGGGGGTGTGCCCCTTTTGCACCTTACGATTAGGTTTGCGTGTTGGGCTGGTGAATGTATATGTTTGGCTGGGAGATGTTAGGCTGCAGAGTTTTGAGTGGTGATGTATGAACTGCTATGGCAGATGGGCTAGTATGGTGAAGCCAGGTTAATCTGGTCCATGCCTTTCATTATCGTGGTCCGACACCACTTGGTTCAATGAACTGGGTGTACACTGGGGCACATCATCAGTAATGCATCCTCGGATCATCAGGTGTTTCGGGCCTTTAATCATTAGACATTCTCCCCGAGGTGGCCCAGCCAGGGCTGCTCAGACCCGGCTTGTGTTTTTCCAATGGACCAGGATAATGAGAGGCAGGTAATCCTGAGGGTAATAATATTTTTAAACATCATTACCTGGCATCTGTATGCCTGGGATTGCATGGGTTAAGTTGACAGTGTTTCCTAGGCATTCAGAATAACTGCATCTGAGTTTAGTACTGACTTGTTTTCTATAGCCCCATCTTGGGTTTAATTCCCTTGCTCTCTCTCGCCTTGGGGGTATCTGAGCTTTCTTATTGCCATCTTGTGGGCCGGGAGATTGACGAACATGTCACTGTAAGATTAGGTTGACAGTATTCAGGCAGTCAACGAATCAGCCTTCTTGTGCTTTTTGATCTCGTCGCTTGAGATTCAGTTTCACGCAACCCTGCCACTTCGATCTGGCCCACGCCTTCATTAACCAGGTCCAACACTTGCCTTTGTTGGATCTTGCCCCTCTTGACACAGGACATCGAGTTTGTGGGGGTTTGGCCTGGGTTAATCGGGATGTACCAAGAGTTTTTGGGGATGTGTGCCCCCTTTGGATCTTAGGAATAGGTTTGAGTGTTGGGCTGGTGGATGTATATGTGTGGATGGAAGAGGTAAGGCTGCGGAGTTTTGAGTGCTGAGGTATGAGGTGCTATGGTGGATGGGCTCATGCGGTGAAGTCAGGTTATTCTGGCCCATGCCTTTCATTATTGTGGTCCAACACCACTTGGTTCTATGAACCGGGTGTGCACTGGGACACATAATCAGTGATACATCCTCAGATTGTCAGGTGTTTCGGGCCTCTAATCATTAGACAACCTCCCCGAGGTGGTCCAGCCAGGGTTGCTCAGACCCGGCTTGTGTTTTTCCCATGGACCAGGATAATGAGAGGCATGTAATCCTGAGGGTAATGATATTTTTAAACATCATTACCTGGCATCTGTATGCCTGGGATTGCTTGGGTTAAATTAGGGTTAGGGTTACGGTTAGGATGCGAGTATGTGGGCAGTAGGCAAAATAACCCTCTAGTGTTTGTGGATCTCATATTGGAGATGCAATATCACCTCACCCTGCCACTCTTTTTTGGCCCACATTGTCTCAGTCCCCGACTTGCCTTTATTGGGATCTGCCTCCTCGTTCACCTCCTTTCTGGAGTTTAAGTTAAAATGGTAGGGTTATTATTTATGGGTAGTGTTTTGGATTTGGGTTTTTTTTTGTAGGGACTGAGAGCTGTGATCTGGGGGTTGTGCAGCAGCTAATTGCAGGGTGTTGTGGGGAGGGACCAGCCTGGGGATAGAGTTAGGTAATGGGGGTTGAGGATTCATGGCGAAGGGAGGTGGGGTGGGGTGACAAATGACAGTGCAGGGGGGGGGGATTTTGGGCCCTTGCAGTAGGGTCAAGGATTGGAATAGGAGCCTAATTGCTGGTGATATTGGGTGAATCTCGCTCCTTGATGGTTTGGGTTTATCGGGGTGTGCAGCAGGGTTGAAGATATTAGGTTTAGGGGTAGGGCAAAGGACCATTACATAAGCTCTTTTGTGTGGTGTGGTTTGGGTTATTTGGGATGCTGTCAGGTTTAGTTGGGGTGCGCAGTCCATTGGAAGTTAGGGTTAGCGTGAAGGGTAGGATTGGAGATGTTTCTGGGGTAGCGTGGTACTGGTGATGTGGGGTGAACCTGGCTCCCTGGTGGGGAGAGGCCTAGGGTTTATGGGGGAGTGCTGAAGGGTTGGCGGTGTTAGGCTGAGGTGTATGGCTGGGTCATGGGGCCACGGGACCTTGTGGTCATGGGAGGGTTAGGGTTAGTCTTATAGTGCCCAAACCGATGGTGTAGTGGGGTGAACTTGGACCTCTGGTGGGGAGGAGGCTCAGGTTTATGGGGGTGCGTAGGATGGGCAAAGTTATGTTTAGGGATACGGCCGAGGAATGTGCATGCAGGCTTCCCCATGGGGGGGGGGGGTGGGAAGAAAAGGTGCATGGGGTCCAGCGTTAAGTAGGCCCCCTTGTGGGGGTGTGGCCAGGGTCCACTGGGGTGCTGTCCAGTTTAGTTGGGGTATGTGGTCCCTTGGACATTAGGATTAGGTTGGGGGGTAGTGTTGAGGGGGGGTCCGCTAGGCGGTGTAAGGTATAACTGGTGGTGTATGGTGAGTTTGGCCCCCTGGTGAGAAGTGGACCTGTGCTTATGTGGTGTGTAGATGTAAGGTTTCAGGGCAGGGCCATGTGTTTGGGATGCATCGTACCATATGGAGGGAAGCTGGGAGGTATATGCATGCCCTGCAGTTTCCCACCTCGCAGTTTGGCGCTGCTTGTACTTTGGTACTGACTAGTATGTCTTTCAGATTCCTACCCTTTTTGAAGGCTGAGACAATGGTGTATTGTCCCAGTGTCCCCCCTTCCGCTTTTAGTTCTTCAAAGTGTGTTTTGACTGTCGTGTGGATATTCACTGCCATCCCACAGTATCCCGTTATCAAAGGTAGTTTCCGTGTTGTGTTGTTCTGTGGTCGGGGATTTGTGATACTTTTTAAAAAGTCAGATTTGATGTGTCTAAGTCTCCTTCTGCTGTAGCCCCTGTGTCTAAGTGCAGAGAAGAGGATAGTTGTGGCTTGGTGGCAGTCCTCCGCCCTCGTGCAAATGTAGTGAAACCGGGTCAGCTGTCCTTTTACGATGCCTCTGAAGGTGTGTTTGGGATGGTGGCTCCTTGTGTGTAGGAGTGCGTATCCCTAACTGCCTCTATACCCCTGTCCATTTCGATATTGTTGTACAGACTTTCAATGTCCATGGTGAAGAGTATGGCCTCAAGGGGCACTGACATGGAATTGACTATCCGGACAAAGTGGTATGTGTCCTTGATGTAGCTGGAGTGTTTCTGTGATTGTGGGTTAAGGAAGGCATCAATGAACTCTGCTATCCTGTATGACTCACTGCTGCAGTCTGACATGGTGGGCCTGCCGGGTGGTACTTCCCCCAGAACAATCCATGCATCTGGGTTCTTGTGTATTTTGGGGAGGATATAGAACTTTCTTGCTCGTGGCTGTATCCCTGTCAGGTACTCCACTTGCTTTCCTTTGAGATATCTAGTCCTTTCTAGTTCTTGCAAGATGTTCCTAATTTCTGTGTGTGTTTCCTAGTATATGGGTTCAGTGAAGTGCTCCGTGTTGCTTAATTGTCTGTGTGCCTCAAGTAAGTATTGTTGTTTGTCCATGATCACTATGCTGCTCCCTTTGTCCGCTGGCTTGATAACAATATCCATGTTTTCCCTCAGCTCTTTCAGGGGTGCTCTCTCCTTCCTAGTTAGATTGGGCTTATCCTGTACTTCTCTCTCCCTCTCTATTATCTCATCCAGTGTGCTCTCAAATTCTAGAACCCCTTCTGACCTGTACCTCCTCTTTCTACGTTCTGACTCACTGAAATAGTCGACGAGTACCAGTCTCCTATAGAACTTATCCATGTCCCTCTCAATCTGCTCCTTATGGAGTTTTGCAGTCGGTACAAAAGTGAGGCCCCTGTTCAGAACTTTTTGCTGGGTTTCTGTAGGGGTGAACGTACAGGAGAGGTTCACAATGGTCTCTCCCAGTCATGGACCCTGCCTCTCTCAACTTTGTCTCCACTCTTGTTTAAAGACTGCATCCACCTCTTGACTATCGACTGGGTTGCAGTAAGGGGGAGGACTGGAATAGGAGCCTAACTGCTGGTGATATTGGGGAGCAGCTCCTTGATATTGGCTCCTTGATGGCTTGGGTTTATGGGGGTGAGTAGCAGGGTTGGAAATGTTAGGTTTAGGGGTAGGACAAAGGATCATTACGTAAGCCCTTTTGTGTGGTGTGGTTTGGGTTATTTGGGGTGCTGTCAGGTTTAGTTGAGGTGCGTGGCCCATTGGAAGTTAGGGTTAGTGTGAAAGGTAGGATTGGGGATGTTAGTGGGGTGGCATGGTACTGGTGATGTGGGGTGAACTTGGCTCCCTGGTGGGGAGAGGGTTCAGGTTTAAGGGGGAGTGTAGGAGGGTCTGAGGTGTTATGATTAGGGGTATGGCTGGGAGATGGGGCTGCAGGACCTCGTATTAGAGAGTGGTAGAAAGAGTACCCAAGCCAATGGTGGGGTGGGGGCCAGTGTTATGTAAACTAGCCTAACTGCTGGTGATATTAGGTGAATTTGGCCCTTGATGGCTTGCGTTTATGGGGCTGTGTAGCAGGGTTGGATATATTAGGGTTAGAGTTGATGCTGGGGTGGGGTGCAAGAAGGGACAGTGGGGGTCGGTGTTACGTAAACACTTTTTTGGGGACTGGTGTTATTTGGGATGCTGTCTAATTTAGTTGGGGTGCGCGGTCCATAGGGTTAGGGTGAAGGGTATGATTGGGGATGTTTGTGGGGTGGCATACTGGCGATGTGGGGTGAACCTGGCTCCCTGGAGGGGAGAGGCCTAGGGTTTATGGGGGAGTGCTGAAGGGTTGGAGGTGTTTGGCTGAGGTGAATGGCTGGGCCGTGGGGCCACGAGACCTTGTGGTCGTGGGAGGGTTAGGGTTAGGCTTAGAGTACCCAAACCAATGGTGTAGTAGGGTGAGGGGTCTCAGGTTTACAGGGGTGCATAGGATGGGTGAAGTTTTTAGGAATATGGCCAAGGACGGTGCATGCAGGCTTCCCAATGGGGGGGCGGGGTGTGGGAAGAAAAGGTGCATGGATTCCAGCGTTAAGTAGGCCCCCTTGTGGAAGTGTGGCCAGGGTCCACTGAGGTGCCGTCTGGTTTAGTTGAGGTATGTGGTACCTTGGACGTTAGGATTAGGTTGGGGGTTAGGGTTAGGTTCAGAGTATGCGGGCAGTGGGCGAATCAGCCCTCTTGTGCTTTTTGATCTTGTCACTTGAGATTCAGTTTCACTCGACCCTGACACTTTGATCTGGCCCACGCCTTCATTAACCAGGTCCAGCACTTGCCTTTGTTGAATCTTGCCCCTCCTGACATAGGACATCGGGTTTGTGGGGGTTTAGCGAGGGTTAATCGGGGTGTGCTTAGGGTTTGTGGGGCTGAAGCCAGGGTTAATCGGGAAGTGCCAATGGTTTGTTGGGGTGTATGCCTCTTTTGGACTTTAGGATTAGGCTTGGATGTTTGGCTGGTGGTTATATATGTTTGGCTGGGTGAGTTAAGGCTGCAGAATTTTGATTGGTGATGTATGAGGTGCTATGGCAGACAGGCTCATATGGTGAAGCCAGGTTAATCTGGTCCATGCCTTTCATTATTGTGATCCGACACCACTTGGTTCAGCGAACCGGGTGTGCACTGGGGCACATCGTCAGTAATGCATCCTCGGATCGTCAGGTGTTTCGGGCCTTTAATCACTATATGCTTCCCTGAAGTGGCCCAACAGTGTCAGACTCAGACACTGTGTTTTTCCCAGGGACCAATAATGAGAGGCATGTAATTCTGAGGGTAATGATATTTTTAAACATCATGATCTGGCATCTGTATGCCTGGGATTGCATGGGTTTAATTGATAGTGTTTACTGGGCATTCAGCATAACTGCACTTGAGTTTAGTACTGACTTGTTTTCTGAGCCCCGTCTTGGGTTTAATTTACTGGTTCTCTCTCGCCTTTTGGGTATCTGTGCTTTCTTATCGGCATTTCATGGGCCGGGAGATTGAACAGCGTGTCACTGTAAGGTTAGGTTGAGAGTATGCGGGTAGTGGGCGAATCAGCCCTCTTGTGTTTTTTGATCTCGTCACTTGAGATTCAGTTTCACACGACCCTGCCACTTTGATCTGGCCCTCGCCTTCATTAACCAGGTCCAGCACTTGCCTTTGTTTAATCTTGCCCCTCCTGACATAGGACATCGGGTTTGTGGGGGTTTAGCAAGGGTTTTATTTAAAACATCTCTTTATTGTTTTTATGGAATAAAAAGAAAAACAAAATATATATCATTCATAAGTGGAAAATACAACAAAGTTGAAGAAAAAAATTGGAAAACAAACTAGAAAAAAAATATATCAAAAAAAAAAAGACGCAACCATCCCACCATGAAGAAAAAAAGCAGTCAATTCAGTTCATTACTTTCATCATCTTGAACATTATTCTCCAGGAACTTGTAGAAAATGTTCAATTGTTCTCGAAATTTGTTAAGTTTGTTTTTTGTAATGTAGCTTTTCTTTTCCAGAGCAAGATAAGAAGTCATTCCTTTCAACGATTGTGAGAGTCCACTAGTTGATGGTTTCTTCCATGAATAGGCTATGCAGTGCTTAGCTTCCAAAAAACAAATGTTAAGCTGAGACCTTGCTTTTTTGGAATTTACAAAGTCATTTGGATAAATATTCAGAATACATAATTTAGGATTGAGGGGCACCTTTTTCCCAATAATCTGACTAATCAAATCCAGCACCTTCTTCCGGAAACAGATTATCTGGGGGCACTCCCACATACAATGAAACAAAGACCCCTTTTGATGGTTACATTTAATGTAAGTGTCTGGAATATTGGGGTTAAAATGATGCAATCTGACTGGAGTAATGTACTGTCTGGTTATCCATTTATATTGTAATAATTTAGAGTGAGTGTTCACTGATTGGGTTTGAGCTAAGGAACAAGCTTCTGACCATTCTTTCAGAGATAGATTCTCATACAAATCAATTCTCCATGCTTAAAGTATGTTGTTTGATGACTCTTCGCATTTGCTTGCAAGTAAATTGTATAGTACAGAAACATGTCCCCCAGCCTCAGATAAGTTCAGAGTGATGTTTTCTAGGGTAGATAAAGGAAGGAGTTTCAAACTGTTGCCTTGCCTGGACATAATAAAACTTCACAATTGAAGGTATTTACAAAAGTGTTTTGTTGAAATTCCATATGTGGCCTTGAGTTCTTCAAATGACATAAATGCATCACCCTTATAAAGATCAGACACCTTTACCATGCCTCGGGTCGACCAAGTTTTAAAACCATGGTCTGCTCTGCCAGGCCTAAAGCCATCATTACCAAAGATGGGGGTAAACTGTGATAACTGTGATGTCTCTCCCAAATATGCAACAGCATCGTGCCAAATCATCATTGTATTTTTTAAAAAAGGATTTTTAGTTTGTTTAATCAGTTTTTTCTTATCTGCTGAATACAAAGGGAACTTGATGATGGTGAGGACAATATGAGTGAGGTTGGTGTTCTGGAGCATGTTGATATTAAGGGAGAGGAGGTGTTGGAGTTGTTAAAATACATTAGGATGGATAAGTCCCTGGGGCCTGATGGAATATTCCCCAGGCTGCTCCACGAGGTGAAGGAAGAGATAGCTGAGCCTCTGGCTAGGATCTTTATGTCCTCGTTGTCCACAGGAATGGTACCGGAGGATTGGAGGGAGGCGAATTTTGTCCCCTTGTTCAAAAAAGGTAGTAGGGATAGTCCAGGTAATTATAGACCAGTGAGCCTTATGTCTGTGGTGGGAAAACTGTTGGAAAAGATTCTTAGAGGTAGGATCTATGGGCATTTAGAGAATCATGGTCTGATCAGGGACAGACAGCATGGCTTTGTGAAGGGTAGATCGTGCCTAACAAGCCTGATACAGAGTTCTTTGAGGAGGTGACCAGGCATATAGATGAGGGTAGTGCAGTGGATGAGATCTACATGGATTTTAGTAAGGCATTTGACAGGGTTCCACACAGTAGGCTTATTCAGAAAGTCAGAAGGCATGGGATCCAGGGAAGTTTGGCCAGGTGGATTCAGAATTGGCTTGCCTGCAGAAGGCAGAGGGTTGTGGTGGAGGGAGTACATTCAGATTGGAGGGTTGTGACTAGTGGTGTCCCACAAGGATCTGTTCTGGGACCTCTACTTTTTGTGATTTTTATTAACGACCTGGATGTGGGGGTAGAAGGGTGGGTTGACATGTTTGCAGACGACACAGAGGTTGGTGGTGTTGTAGATAGTGTAGAGGATTGTCGAAGATTGCAGAGAGACATTGATAGGATGCAGAAGGGGCTGAGCAGTGGCAGATGGAGTTCAACCCGGAGAAATGTGAGGTGGTACACTTTGGAAGGACAAACTCCAAGGCAGAGTACAAAGTAAATGGCAGGATACTTGGTCATGTGGAGGAGCAGAGGGATCTGGGGGTACAGGTCCACAGATCCCTGAAAGTTGCCTCACAAGGTAGATAGGGTAGTTAAGAAAGTTTATGGGTTGTTAGCTTTAATAAGTCGAGGGATAGAGTTTAAGAGATGCGATGTAATGATGCAGCTCTATAAAACTCTAGTTAGGCCACACTTGGAGTACTGTGTCCAGTTCAGGTCGCCTCAGTATAGGAAGGATGTGGAAGCATTGGAAAGGGTACAGAGGAGATTTACCAGGATGCTGCCTGGTTTAGAGAGTATGGATTATGATCAGAGATTAAGGGAGCTCGGGCTTTACTCTTTGGAGAGAAGGAGGATGAGAGGAGACATGATAGAGGTGTACAAGATATTAAGATGAATAGACAGAGTGGGCAGCCAGTGCCTCTTCCCCAAGGCACCATTGCTCTGTACAAGAGGACATGGCTTTAAGGTAAGGGGAGGGAAGTTCAAGGGGGATATTAGAGGGAGGTTTTTCGCTCAGAAAGTGGTTGGTGCATGGAATGCACTGCCTGAGTCAGTGGCGGAGGCAGGTACTCTAGTGAAGTTTAAGAGACTACTGGACAGGTATATGGAGGAATTTATGGTGGAGGGTTATATGTGAGGCAGGCTTTGAGGGTCAGCACAACACTATGGGCTGAACGGCCTGTAATGTGCAGTACCATTCTATTCCATATATTCAAATAAAGATCTCGAGGGATATTGATCAACTGGGATTCCATTGAGACCCAAGTAGCGGAGTGATCCTTAACAAAGTAGAACATTCCAGCTCTAATTTGGGCTGCCTAAAAATACCATATAAGATTTGGTAGCTGTAGGCCACCTCTATCATACAGCAAATATAATAGGGAAAACCTGAGTCTTGGACGTCTATTATTCCAGATAAAGTCAGAAAAAACTTTCTTTAATAAATAAAAGAAAGATGATGGAGGAGAAGGTGGGATAGATTGAAAAAGGTACAGGAACTTCGGTAAAATTGACATTTTTAGAATGTTTATGCATCCAATCAGAAATACAGGCAATTTTGACCACCTGTTTATCAGTTGAATAACAGAGTCTGTGAAAAGATTATAATTAGTTGGGATAATTTCATCAATGGTAGGAGTGATTTTAACACCCAAATAAATAAAACCCTGTACTGACACCATGAATGGAGTTTGAAATGAGGGATTGAGTCTCTCATCTTTATCCATGAATAATATTACAGATTTATTGTTGTTTATTTTGTAACCCACAAAAGTACCAAAAGTACTTATCAGGTCAGTTAAGGCAGGTAATGTTTGTTTCAAGTTAGAACAAAACAAAATTACGTCATCTGCGTACAGGGCTATGCAATGTTCTATATCTCCTATAGTTATTCCTCCTATTGTAGCCTCTTTTCGAATTGCCATAACAAGCAGCTCAATGGCCAGGATAAACAGGAGGGGAGATAGGGGACAGCCCTGTCTTGTTCCCCTTTGGAGTTTGAAAGATGCCGAAAAAAACCCATTATTTAAAATTTCAACCTGTGGATTAGAATAAAGAAGCTGTATCCATCGTAAAAATTTCCCCCCTATACTGAATCTTTCTAAAACTTTAAACAAATATTGCCATTCCACTCTGTCAAAAACTTTCTTAGCATCCAGTGACAGAATAGCACTATCAGAGCTTCCGGACTTCTCGTAGAGTATATTAAGCACTCTTCGGATGGTGTGGAAGCCCTGTCTTCCCCTAACAAAACCATTTTGGTCAGAGTAGACTATCGTTGGCAAGAGTGGCTCCAACCTCCTAGCTAATACCTTACAAAGAATTTTGAGATCATTATTCAGAAGTGAAATTGGTCTATAAGATCCACATAGGGATGCTGATTTTCCAGGTTTTAGTAGTAGTGTAATTACTGCCATATTAAGAGGGGGGGGGGGGAAGGGATCCAGTATCAAATGACTCCTGATACATATCAAGCAGAGGTGGTATTAATTTAGTTTTAAAGATTTTATATATTTTAATCAGAATGCCATCAGGGTCAGGACTTTTCCCTCCCTTCATATTAGTTATGGCTTCAGACAATTCTTTATCCTCTAAGTTATACTCCAGTGAGGTCAAGGACATTTCATCCAGGGGTGTAAATTCTAGCAAATCCAGAAATTCCTTTTGTATTTGTGGAGTTGAATCCGAATATTCTGATGTATACAAATTTTGGTAAAATCTCAAAAAAATATTATTTATTTCTTTTGGGTCAGCAGTTGTCACCCCCTCATCTGATTGTAGAGAGTTTATTGTCCCTTCTGTCTGTATCTGATACGCCAGGCCAAGAGTTTACTCGCCTTTTCACCCTGTTCATAATAGGATTGCTTCCATCTCATCAAACTTTTTGTTGCCTTATCAATGGACAATACCTTATATCTAGTTCTCAGTTTGTTAAGTTCTGCAAATAGCTGCTGAGAGGGATATTGAAAAATTTCAGATTCAGTCTCTTTTATTCTTTTCTCGAGCTGTTCTATTTCAAATCTAAAAGATTTCTGCTTAAAGCTGGTGAAGTTAATCATCTGACCTCTTAGAAAAGCTTTAAAGGCTTCCCATCTTATAGCTACAGATGTCTGGTCCGTATTAATTCCAAAATAGTAGTCTATCTGTTCTCCAATAAACTTTATAAATTGTGGATCCCTATGCCAAATATTTTGAAGTCGCCACCTTGGGGAGTAATATAAAGCATTAGGCTGGTTCCAAGTAAATTAAACTGGAGCATGATCCGAAATTAATATGCTGTCATACCAGCAGGTTGAAATTGTAGATTTTAAGGTAGCTGAAACTAAGTAATAATCAATTCTGGAAAAGGTCTGGCAAGTGCTAGAATAGCAAGAAAAAGTTAGTTTATCTGGGTACTTCCTTCTCCACACATCAACTAAATTAAAGTCTTTAACACATTGCAGTAACTCTTTTCTTGTTTGACTGTGAGAGGTATCTTTCCCCTTAGATCTGTCTAGTTCAGGTTGAAGTGCACAATTAAAATCACCACCTATAATAAGTTGGTCCGGCAGAGCAACTAATGATAAAAACAGACGTCTGAAAAAAGCTGGATTTTCATCATTTGTCCCATACACATTGACCAAATTAAGCCTGGTTGAGAAAATTTCACATTGAATAATAAGGTATCTGCCAGACTGATCTTCAGTAACATTAACAAGGTGAAAAGGCACCAACTTATGTATAAGGGTAATTACCCCCCCCCCCTTGAGTGTGAGTTAAAAGACACTGAAAAAACCTGTCCCGGCCATCTCTTCCTTACTCTACCTATATCTTCAGGGGTTAAATGGGTCTCCTGCAGAAAAAACTACTTTGGCTTTTAACTGTCTTATCTTACTCATTACTTGCTTTAACTTGACAAGTTTATTTAATCCTCTTACATTCCAAAAGGTAAACTGAAGTCTGCAGGACATAGACTATTAGTTATAATTTCAATCATGTTGAGCTGAATTGATTTAGAATGACTGCTAACTGGGATAACAACGTGACAAAAAAGAAAAATAGATTTTAAAAAAACCGTGAAAAGTAAATTTTAAAAAATGGGTGGGTTTATTTCAGATTGGGAAATACACTCGGTTTAGCAAGGGTTAATCAGTGTGTGCTTAGGGTTTGTGGGGCTGAAGCCAGGGTTAATCGGTAAGTGCCAAAGATTTGTGGGGGTGTGCGCCCCTTATGGACCTTAGGATTAGGTTTTGATGTTGGGCTGGAGAATATATATGTTTGGCTGGGAGAGGTAAGGCTGCGGAGTTTTGTGTGGTGACGTCTGAGGTGCTATGGCGGATGGGCTAGTATGGTGAAGCCAGGTTAATCTGGCCCATGCCTTTCATTACTGTGGTCCGACACCACTTGGTTGAGCGAACCAGGTGTGCACTGGGACACATCGTCAGTAATGCATCCTCGGATCGTCAGGTGTTTCAGGCCTTTAATCATTAGACAGCGTCACCGAGGCGGCACAACAGGGTCTGCTCAGACCCAGCTTGTGTTTTTCCCATGGAGCAGGATAACGAGAGGCATGTAATTCTGAGGGTAATTATATTTTTAAACATCATTACTTGGCAGCTGTGTGCCTGGGATTGCATGGGTTAAATTGACAGTGTTTACTGGGCATTCAGCATAACTGCACCTGAGTTTAGCACTGACTTGTTTTCTGTAACCCCATCTTGGGTTTAATCTACTGGTTCTCTCTTGCCTTGTGGGTATCTGGGCTTTCTTATTGGCCTTTCATGGGCAGGGAGAATGAAGAGCATATCACTGTAAGGTTAGGTTAAGAGTATGTGGGCAGTGGGCAAATCAACCCTCTCGTGCTTTTTGATCTCGTCACTTGAGATTCAGTTTCATGCAACCCTGCCACTTTATTCTGGCCCACGCCTTCATTAACCAGGTCCAACACTTGCCGTTGTTGTATCTTGCCCCTTCTGACACAGGACATCAAGTTTGCGGGGGTTTGGCCAGGGTTAATCGGTGTGTGCCTAGGGTTTGTGGGAGTGTGACCAGGGTTAATCGGGATGTGCCAAGGGTTTTTGGTGGTGTGTGCCAATTTTGGTTTTTAGGATTAGGTTTGAGTGTTGGGCTGGTGGATGTACATGTGTGGCTGTAAGAGGTAAGGCTGCAGAGTTTTGAGTGGTGAGGTATGAGGTGCTATGGCGGATAAGCTCATATGGGGAAGCCAGGTTAATCTGGCCCATGCTTTTAATTATCGTGGGCTGACACCACTTAGTTCAATGAACCGGGTGTGTACTGTGATACATCATCAGTCATGCATCTTCGGATCGTCAGGTGCTTTAGGCCTTTAATCATTAGACATCCTCCCTGAGGAGGCCCAGCCAAGACTGCTCAGACCTGGCTTGTGTTTTTCCCATGGACCAGGATAGTGAGAGGCATGTAATTCTGAGGGTAATGATATTTTTAAACATCATTAACTTGCATCTGTATGCCTGGGAGTGCATTGGTTAAATTGACAGTGTTTACTGGGCATTCAGCATAACTGCACCTGAGTTTAGTACTGACTTGTTTTCTGTAGCCCCATCTTGGGTTTAATTTCCTTGTTGTCTCTTGCCTTGTGGGTATCTGGGCTTTCTTATTGGCACTTCATGGGCCGGGAGAATGAAGAGCATGTCACTGTAAGGTTAGGTTGAGAGTGTTCGGGCAGTGGGCGAATCAGCCCTCTTGTGCTTTTTGAGCTCGTCACTTGAGATGCAGTTTCATGCAACCCTGCCACTTTGATCTGGCATGAGGGTTAGGACACCAGCAGGTGGGATTGTTGTCCACACCAGTAATGATATCATGGCAGGACCCACCAGGTGAGAATGTATTCCACAGCGGATCTGTCATTGTGGCAGAACAACACCAAGTGGGAGTGATGACTACAGCAGGCATGTCATTATGTCAGAGCACCACCAGTTCGGAGTATTGTCAACAGCAAAACTATCATTGCGGCAGGACACCACCAGGTGGGAGTCATGTCCACACTGGGCCTGTCATTAAGGCAGGTCACCACCAGTGGGAGTGTTGTCCATAGCAGGTTTGTGATTACACCAGGACACCACCAGTTGTAATGTTGGCTGCAGCAGACCTGTCATTGTGGCAGGACACCAGCAAGTGGGAGTGTTGCCCACAGCAGGCATGTCATTACATCAGAACACCACCAGGTCGGAGTGTTGTCGACACCGGACCTATCACTGCGACAGGACACCACTAGGTGAGAGTGTTGTCCACAGCCGAACTGTCATTGTGACAGGACACCACCAGGTAGGAATGTTGTCCTTCTGCCAGGACACCACCAGGTGGGAGTATTGTCCACATCTGATCTGTTGTTAGAGCAGGACACCATCAGGTGGGAGTGATATCCATGGCCAAACTGTCATTGCGGCTGGACACTACAGGGTGGGAGTGTTGTCTACAGCGGGCATGTTATTACGACAGAACACCAACAGGTCGGACTGTTGTCGACAGCAGAACTGTCATTGCGACGGGATACCACCAGGTGGGAGTCATGTCCACATCTATCCTGTTCTTATGGCAGGACATCAACAGGTGGGACTATTGTCTACAGCCAAACAGTCATTGTGGCACAACAGCACAAGGTTGGATTGCTGTCTACAAAAGATCAGTCCTTGCAGCAGGACCCCAACAGGTGGGACTGTTATCCACACCTGATGAAGTGACATCGTGGCAGAAAACCACGACTTGGGAATGTTATGCACAAAGGACAGGTCACTGTCGCAGGACACAATATAGCTAAGCCTAACACTAACCTTAACCCCAAACCTAATTAACCCGATTAACCCTTCCTAAACTCCAACAAACCCGATGTTGTATGTCAGGAGGGGCAAGATTCAACAAAGACTTGCTGGATCTGGTTAATGAAGGCGTGGGCCAGATCAAAGTGGCAGGGTCGCATGAAACTGAATCTCAAGTGACGAGATCAAAAAGAACAAGAGGGCTGATTCGCCCACTGCCTGCATACTCTCAACCTAACCCTAATCCAATCCTAGGCACATCCTGCTTAATCCTGGCCACACCCCCAACAAGCCCTCACATTAGGGTTAGGCTGAGAATATTCACGTAGTGGGCGAATCTGCCCTCTTGTGATTTTTGATCTCATCACTTGAGATTCAGTTTCACACAACCCGGCCACGTTGGTCTAGCCCACGCCTCTATTAACCAGGTCAACCACTTGCCTTTCTTGGATCTTGCCCCTCCTGACACAGGACATTGAGTTTGTGGAGCTTTCGCCAAGGTTAATCGGGGCTTGCCTAGGGTTTATGGGGGTGTGTAGAGGGTTGGAAATGTTAGGTTTAGGGATAGGGCAAAGGACTGTTATGCAACCCTTTTAGTGGGGTGTGGTTTGGGTTATTTGGGGTGTTGTCCGCTTTAGTTTGGGTGCACAGAAGTTAAGGTTAAGGTGAATGGTAGGGTTGGGGATGTTTGTGCGGTGGCGTGCTATTGGTGATGTGGGGTGAATTTGGCTCCCTGGTGCGGAGAGGACTCAAGTTTATGGGGGAGTATAGGAGGGTTGGAAGGGTTAGGATTAGGTGTTTGGCTGGGAGGTGGGGCTGCAGGATCTTGCATTAGGGTTAAGATGCGAGTATGCGGGCAGTGGGCAAAATAACCCTCTAGTGTTTGTGGATCTCGTACTGGAGATGACGTTCACTTCACCCTGCCACTTTGTTTTTTGGCCCACGTTGTCATCATCTAGGTCCCCGACTTGCCTTTATTGGGATCTTCCTCCTCTTTAACGTCCATTCTGCAGTTTAAGTTAAAATGGTAGAGTTATTAATTATGGATAGTGCTTTGGCTTTGGGGTTTTTTTTGTAGGGACTGGGTGCTGTGATCTGGGGGTTGTGCAGCAGCTAATTGAAAGGTGTTTTGGGGAGGGACCAGCCTGGGTATAGAGTTCGGTAATGGGGGTTGAGGATTCCTGGTGAAGGGAGGTGGGGTTAGGGTGGCAAATGGCATTGTGGGGACGGGGGGTGTTCCTTTTCAGAAGGGGGGAAGACTGGAGTAGGAGCCCAATTGCTGGTGATATTGGGTGAACCTGGCTCCTTGATGGCTTGGGTTTATGGGGGTGTGTAACATGGTTGGAGATGTTAGGTTTAGGGGCAGGGTAAAGGACCATTATGTGAGCCCTTTTGTGCAGTGTGGTTTGGGTTATTTGGGGTGCTGTCTGGTTTAATTGGGGTCCCTTGGAAGTTAGGGTTAATGTAAAGGGTAGGACTGGGGATGTTTGTGGTATGGCATGGTACTGGTGATGTGGGCTGAACTTGGCTCCCTGGCGGGGAGAGGCATAGGGTTTATGGGGGAGTGTGAGAGGGTTAGAGGTGTTATCTCCCAGCTTCTTGGATTTACTTTGACATTAGGATTAGGTTGAGAGTATGCGGGCAGTGGATGAATCAGCCCTCATGTGCTTTATGATTGCATCACTTGAGATTCAATTTCAGGCAACCCTGCAACTTTGATCTGGCCCATGCCTTCATTAACCAGGTCCAGCTCTTGCCTTTGTTGAATATTGCCCCTCCTGACATAGGACATTGGGTTTCTTTTTGTCTAGCAATAGTTAATTGGGGTGTGCTTAGGGTTTGAGGGGCTGAAGCCAGGGTTAATCGGGAAATGCCAAGAGATTGTGGGGGTGTGTGCCCCTTTTGGACCTTAATATTAGGTTTGGATATTGGGCTGGTGGGTATATCTGTTTGGCTGCGAGAGGTAAGGCTGTGGAGTTTTGAGTGGTGATGTCTGAGGTGCTATGACGAATGAGCTAGTATGGTGAAGCCAGAGTAATCTGGCCCATGCCTTTCATTATCGTGGTCCAACACTACTTGGTTCAACGAAACGGGTGCGCACTGGGGCACATCATCAGTAATGCACCCTCGGATCATCAGGTGTTTCGGGCCTTTAATCATAATATATTCTCCCCGAGGTGGCCCAGCCAAAGTTGATCAGACTTGGCTTCTGTATTTCCCATGGACCAGATAATGAAAGGCAAGTAATTCTGAGGGTAATGCTGGTTTTAAACATCATTACCTGGCATCTGTATGCCTGGAATTGCATGGATTAAACTGACAGTGTTTACTGGGCATTCAGCAGAACTGCACCTGAGTTTAGCACTGACTTGTCTGTCGTCCCATCTTGGGTTTAATTTACTGGTTCTCTCTCACCTTGTGTGTATCTGGGCTTTCTTCTTGGCACTTCGTGGACCAGGTGAATGAAGAGCATGTCACTGTAAGGTTAGGTTGAGATTATGGGGGCAGTGGGCGAATCAGCCCTCTTGTGCTTTTTGATCTCGTCACTTGAGATTCAGTTTCACGTGACCCTGCCACTTTGAACTGGCCCACGCCTTTATTAACCAGATCCAACACTTGCCTTTGTTGAATTTTGCCCCTCCTGACATAGGACATAGGGTTGGGGAGGTTTAGCAAGGGTTAATCAGGGTGTGCTTAGGGTTTGTGGGGCTGAAGCCAGGGTTCATCGGGAAGTGCCTAGGGTTTGTGGGGGTGTGTGCCCCTTTTGGACTTTAGGATTAAGTTAGGTTGAGATAATGAAGGCAGTGGGCGAATCAGCCCTCTTGTGCTTTTTGATCTCATCACTTGAGAGTCAGTTTCACACAACCCTGCCACTTTGAACTGGCCCATGCCTTCATCAACCAAGTCCAACACTTGCCCCTGTTGAAATTTACCCCTCCTGACATAGGACATCGGGTCTGTGGGGGTTTAGCAAGGATTAATCAGGGTGTGCTTAGGGTTTGTGGGGCTGAAGCCGGGGCTAATCAGGAAGTGCCTAGGGTTTGTGAGGGTGTGTGCCCCATCTGGACTTTAGCATTAGGTTTGAGTTTTGGGCTGGTGGATGTATATGTTTGGCTGGGAGAGGTGATGCTGCAGAGTTTTGAGTGGTGATGTATGAACTGCTAGGGCGGATGGGCTAGTATGGTGAAGCCCATGCCTTTCATTATCGTGGTCGGACATCACTTGGTTCAACGAACCGGGTGTACACTGGGACACATCATCAGTAATGCATCCTCGGATCATCAGGTGTTTTGGGCCGTCAATCATTATAATCATTATAGCCCTAACCCTAACCCTTTAATCACTAGACAGCCTCCCCGAGGTGGCCCAACAGTGTCCGGCTCAGAAACTGCTTGTGTTTTTCCCTGGGACCAAGAAAATGAGAGGCATGTAATTCTGAGGATAATGATATTTTTAAATATCATTACCTGGCATCTGTATGCCTGGGATTGCATGGGTTAAATTGACAGTGTTTACTGGGCATTTAGCAGAACTGCACCTGAGTTTAGCACTGACATGTCTGTCGTCCCATCTTGGGTTTAATTTACTTGTTCTCTCTCTCTCTCGCCTTGTGTGTATATGGGCTTTCTTAAAGGCACTTCGTAAACCGAAAGAATGAAGAGCGTGTCACTATAAGGTTAGGTTGAGATTATGCGGGCAGTGGGCGAATCAGCCCTCTTGTGCTTTTTGATCTCGTCACTTCAGTTTCACTCGACCCTGCCACTTTGATCTGGCCCCGCCTTCATTGACCAGGTCCAACACTTGCCTTTGTTGAACCTTGCCCCTCCTGACATTGGACATAGGGTTTGCAGAGGTTTCGCCAGGGTTACTCAGGGTGTGCTTATGATTTGTGCAGCTGAAGACAGGGTTAATCGAGACATGCCTATGGTTTGAGTGTTGGGCTGGTGGATGTATATCGGGTTTGTGGCGGTTTAGCAAGGGTTAATCGGGGTGCACAGGGTTTGTGGGGCTGAAGCCAAGGTTAATGGGGTGTGCTTAGGGTTTGTGGGGCTGAAGCCAGGGTTAATCGGGAAGTGCCTAGGGTTTGTGGGGGTGTGTGTCCCTTTTGGGTCAGGTTGAGATTATGCGGGCAGTGGGCTAAAAAGCCCTCTTGTGATTTTTGATCTCCTCACTTGAGATTCCGTTTCACATCACCCTGCCACTTTGATCTGGCCCACGCTTTCATTAACCAGGTCCAATACTTGCCTTTGTTGAATCTTATTCCCCTTGACATAGGATATCCAGTTTGTGGGGGTTTAGCAAGGTTTAATATGGGTGTGTTTAGGGTTTGCAGGGCCAAAGCCAGGGTTAATCGGGGAGTGCCTAGGGTTTGTGGGGGTGTGTGCCCCTTTTGGAAGTTGCCTAGGGTTTGTGGGGGTGTCTGCCCCTTTTGGAATTTGCCTAGGGTTTGTGGGGGTGTGTGCCCCTTTTGGACTTTAGGATTAGGTTTGACTGTAGGGCTGGTGGATGTATATGTTTGGCTGGCAGAGGTTAGCCTGCAGAATTTGAAGTATGAGATCGGGGAGTGCCTAGGGTTTGTGGGGGTGTGTGCACCTTTTGGACTTTAGGATTAGGTTTGTGTATAGGGCTGGTGGATGTATATGTTTGGCTGGAAGGGGTTAGGCTGCAGAGTTTGAAATATGAGCTGCTTTGCCGGCTAGGCTTGTCCAGGGAAGTCAGGTTAATCTGGTCCATGCCTTTCATTATCGTGGTCCGACACCACTTGGTTCAGCGAACTGGGTGTGCCCTGGGACACATCGTCAATAATGCACCCTTGGATCATCAGGTGTTGCAGGCCTTTAATCGTTAGACAGCCACCCCGAGATCGCCCAGCCAAAGCTGATCAGGCTTGGCTTGTGTATTTCCCATGTACCAGACAATGAAAGGCATGTAATTCTGCGGGTCATGCTATTTCTAAAGGTATAGTTGGTGGTGTGGGGTGGGTTTATACCCACGGCGAGAAGAGCATCCGTGTATATGGACTGTGGAGATGTTAATTTCAGGGCAGCCTAGCTTTTTAGGCCTCGTTTAAGCCGTGCGGAGAATAAGTCTGCAGTGTTCCAATCCATCTCTTCTCTGCTCCTTTTCTTTGGGCGTTTGTCCAGTTTATGTTAGTTTCCAGGCCTAATATTTTTAAGGAGATGTGAATTTCAGGGCAGCCTAGCTTTTTAGGCCTCGTTTAGGCCGTGCGGAGAATACGTCTGCAGTGTTTCAATCCATCTCCTCTCTGCTCCTTTTCTTTGGGCGTTTGTCCAGTTTCTGTTAGTTTCTAGGCCTAATATTTTTAAAGAGTACGTCCCATGCTCCTGGAAGTGTCTGCTAACCGGTCTGTTTTGGTTACCCCTTCTGATGATACTGAAGTGTCCCGTGAGTCTGGTTCTCAAGCTGTTGCCCGTCTCCCCTATGTATATAATATGGCATTCTGTGCACAGGATTGCATATACTACATTCTTTTGTTCACAGGTTATCCTCTGCTCTATCTCGGACCACTTTCCTGTGGCTCTGTTGTGTATGCTTTTTGAAATTCCCAGGTATATACATGCCCTGCAGTTTCCCACCCCACAGTTTGGTACTTTGGTACTGACTAGAATGTCTTTCAGATTCCTACCCCTTTTGAATGATGAGACAATGGTGTATTGTCCCAGTGCCCCCGCTTCCATTTTCAGTTCTTCAAAGCGTGTTTTGACAGTACTGTGAATATTCACTGCCATACCACTGTATCCCGTTAACAAGGGTAGCTTCCATATTGTGATGCTCTGTGGTCGGGGATTTGTGATACTTTTCAGAAAGTCAGATTTAATGTGCCTAAGTCTCCTTCTGCTGTAGCCTCTGTGTCTAAGTGCAGAGCAGAGGATGGTTGTGGCCTGCA
Source organism: Hypanus sabinus (assembly GCF_030144855.1). Lineage (NCBI taxonomy): Eukaryota > Metazoa > Chordata > Chondrichthyes > Myliobatiformes > Dasyatidae > Hypanus > Hypanus sabinus. The sequence continues at coordinate 182,312,833 of NC_082712.1, forward strand.
GGAAGTCCTCCTCCCTCATGCAAATGCGGTGAAACCGGGTCAGCTGTCCCTTGACAATGCCTCTGAAGGTGTGTTTAGGATGGTGGCTCCCTGTGTGTAGGAGGGTGTGTGTGTCCGTGGTTTTAAAGAATACCTTGGTAGCTAGTTTCTGATTGCCATTTTCTGGTGCTAATTTAAACACTGTAGTGTCCAGGAAGTCAATCTTCTCTCTATTGGTTGTGGCTTTAACCTTAATGGATGGATGGTGAGTGTTTAGGATTTGAATAAATTCCTCTAGCTCCCCCTTTGAGTGTGTCCACACTCCCCAGATGTCATCCAGGTATCGATAGAGACACATGGGTTTTTTCAGACAATTTGGATAGACTGTTTCCTCCCACCAAGCCATGTATATATTGGCATAGGCTGGAGCAAACTTCTTTCCCATTGCTGTGCCCTTGACCTGTAGGTAGAATTTACCATCGAATTCAAAGTCATTTTTAGTCAGGCTGAGGTGAAGGAGTTCTAGCAAGGCCTCGTCTGATCTCCCTGGCTGAGGGTTCTTCCGTAGGATGTCCCTCACTGCCTCTATACCCCTGTCCATTTCGATATTGGTGTACAGGCTTTCTATGTCCATGGTGAAGAGTATGGCCTCAGGGGGCACTGACCTGGAATGTCATATCACTGACAAAGTGATACGTGTCCTTGATGTAGCTGGGGTGTTTCTGCGAGAGTCGAGTAAGGCTGGCATCAATGAACTCCGCTATCCTGTATGACTCACTGCTATAGTCTGACACGATGGGTCTGCCGGGTGGAATTTCTCCCGGTGCAGTCCATGAGTCTGGGTTCTTGTGTATTTTGGGAAGGATATAAAACTTTCTTGCTCGTGGCTGTATCCCTGTCAGGTACTCCACTAGCTTCCCTTTGAGGTACCCAGCCCTTTCCAGTTCTTGCAAAATATTCCTAATTTCCGTGTGTGTTTCCCAGTATATGAGCTCCTTTAGTTTCGTGTAGTGCTCCGTGTTGTTTAATTGTCTGTGTGCTTCAAATAGGTATTGCTGTTTGTCCATGATAACTATGCTGCTCCCTTTATCCACAGGTTTCATAACAATGTCCATGCTTTGCCTCAGCTCTGTTAGGGCTGCTCTCTCCTTCCTAGTTAGATTGGGCTTACCCTGTACTTCCCTCTCCCTCTCTATTATCTCACCCAGTGTGCTCTTGAATTCTAGAATAGCTTCGGACCTGTACCTTCTTTTGGGCATCCAGTCTGAGGGAGGGGTGAAAGGGGTCTTTCTAAGTTCTGACTCACCAAAATAGTCGCCGAGTACCAGTCTCCAATAGAACTTATTCATGTCCCTCTCAGTCTGCTCGTTATGGAGTTTTGCAGTCGGTACAAAAGTCAGGCCCCTGTTCAGAACCTTTTGCTGGGTTTCTGTAGGGGTGAACGTACGGGAGGGTTAGGTTGAGATTTTGGGGGCAGTGGGCGAATCAGCCCTCTTGTGCTTTTTGATCTCGTCACTTGCGATTCAGTTTCACGCGACCCTGCCACTTTGATCTGGCCCACGCCTTCATTAACCAGGTCCAACACTTGCCTTTGCTGAATCTTGCCCCTCTCGTCATAGGATATCCGGTTTGTGGGGGTTTAGCAAGGGTTAATCAGGGTGTGCTTAGGTTTTGTGGGGCTGAAGTCAGGGCAAATCAGAAGTTGCCTAGGGTTTGTGGGGGTGTGTGCCCTTTTTGGACATTAGGATTAGGTTTGAGTGTAGGGCTGGTGGATGTATATGTTCGGCTGGGAGAGGTTTGGCTGCAGAGTTTGTATCTTGCCCCTCTTGACATAGGATATCCAGTTTGTGGGGGTTTAGCAAGGGTTAATCGGGGTGTGCTTAGGTTTTGTGGGGCAGAACCCAGGGCTAATCGGGGAGTTGCCTAGGGTTTGTGAGGGTGTGTGCCCTTTTTGGACATTAGGATTAGGTTTGAGTGTAGGGCTGGTGGATGTATATGTTTGGCTGGGAGAAGTTAGGCTGCAGAGTTTGAAGTATGAGCTGCTATGTCAGCTAGGCTTGTATAGGGGAGTCAGGTTAATCTGGCCCATGCCTTTCATTATCGTGGTCCGACACCACTTGGTTCAGCGAACCGGGTGTGCACTGGGGCACATCGTCAGTAGTGAACATTCGGATCGTCGGCTGTTTCAGCCTTTAATCACACAACAGCCTCCCCGAAGTGGCCCAACAGTGTCCGACTCAGACACTGCTTGTGTTTTCCCCAGGGACCAATAATGAGAGGCATGTAATTCTGAGGGTAATGATATTTTTAAATATCATTACTTGGCATCTGTATGCCTGGGATTGCATGGGTTAAGTTAACAGTGTTAACTGGGCATTCAGCGGAACTGCACCTGAGTTTAGCACTGACTTGTCTGTCATCCCCATCTGGGGTTTCATTTACTGGTTCTCTCTCACCTTGTGTGTATCTGGGCTTTCTTATTGGCCTTTCGTGGGCCAGGAGAATGAAGAGCGTGTCACTGGAAGGTTAGGTGGCGATTATGCGGGCAGTGGGCGAATCAGTCCTCTTGTGCTTTTTGATCTCGTCACTTGAGATTCAGTTTCGCGTTAGGGTTAGCTTGAGATTATGTGGGCAGTGGGTGAATCAGCCCTCTTGTGCTGTTTGATCTTGTCACTTGAGATTCAGTTTAACTCGACCCTGCCACTTTGATCTGGCCCACGCCTTCATTAACCAGGTCCAACACTTGCCTTTGTTGAATCTTGCCCCTCTCGACATAGGATATCCAGTTTGTGGGGGTTTAGCAAGGGTTAATCGGGGTGTGCTTAGGTTTTGTGGGGCTGAAGTCAGGTCTAATCGGAAGTTGCCTAGGGTTTGTGGGGGTGTGTGCCCCTTTTGGACTTTAGAATTAGATTTGAGTGTAGTGCTTGTGGATGTATATGTTTGGCTGGGGGAGGTTTGGCTGCAGAGTTTGAATCTTGCCCAACTTGACAGAGGATATCCGGTTTGTGGGGGTTTAGCAAGGGTTAATCGGGGTGTGAGGTTTTGTGGGGCCGAAGCCAGGGCTAATCGGTGAGTGGGCTAGGGTTTGTGGGGGTGTGTGCCCCTTTTGGACTTTAGGATTAGGTTGGAGTGTAGGGCTGGGTGATATCTACGTTTGGCTGGCAGAGGTTAGGCTGCAGAGTTTGAAGTACAAGGCTTGTACAGGGAAGTCAGGTTAATCTGGCCCATGCCTTTCATTATCGTGGTCTGACACCATTTGGTTCAGTGAACCGGGTGTGCACTGGGGCACATCGTCTGTAGTGAACATTTGGATCGTCGGCTGTTTCGGGCCTTTAATCACTAGACAGCCTACAGAAGCGGCCCAACAGTGTCAGACTCAGACACTGCTTCTGTTTTTCCCAAGGACCAATAATGAGAGGCATGTAATTCTGAGGGTAATGATATTTTTAAATCTCATTACCTGGCATCTGTATGCCTGGGATTACATGGGTTAAATTGATAGTGTTTACTGGGCATTCAGCCGAGCTGTACCTGAGTTTAGCACTGACCTGTCTGTCATCCCCATCTGGGGTTTAATTTACTGGTTCTCTCTCGCCTTGTGTGTATTTGGGCTTCCTTATTGGCCTTTTGTGGGCCGTGAGAATGAAGAGCGTGTCACTGAAAAGTTAGGTTGCGATTATGCGGCCAGTGGGCGAATCAGCCCTCTTGTGATTTTTGATCTCGTCACTTGAGATTCAGTTTCACGTGACCCTGCCACTTTGATCTGGCCCACGCTTTCATTAACCAGTTCCAACACTTGCCTTTGTTGAATCCTGCCCCCCTTGACATTGGATATCCGGTTTGTGGGGGTTTAGCAAGGTTTAATGGGGGTGTGCTTAGGGTTTGTGGGACCAAAGACAGAGTTAATCGGGGAGTGCCTAGGGTTTGTGGGGGTGTGTGCCCCTTTTGGACTTTAGGATAAGGGTTGAGTGCTGGGCTGGTGGAGGTATATATCGGGTATGTGGGGGTTTAGCATGGGTTAATCTGGGTGTGCTTACGTTTTGTGGGTCTGTGTGCCCCTTTTGGACTTTAGGATTAGGTTTGGGTGTAGGGCTGGTGGGTGTATATCTGGTGGATATATATATCGGGTTTGTGGGGGTTTAGCAAGGGTTAATCGGGGTGTGCTTAGGGTTTATGGGGCTGAAGCAAGGGTTCATCGGGAAGTGCCTAGGATTTATGGGGTTGTGTGCCCCATTTGGACCTAAGGATTAGGTTTGAGTGTAGGGCTAGCATTAGGGTTAGGGTTAGGTTGCGATTATGCGGGCTGTGGGCAAATTAGCCCCCTTGTGATTTTTGATCTCGCCACTTGAGATTCAGTTTCACGTGACCCTGCCACTTTGATCTGGCCCACGCATTCATTAACCAGGTCCAATACTTGTCTTTGTTGAATGTTGTGCCCCTTGACATAGGATATCCAGTTTGTGGGGGCTTAGCAAGGTTTAATAGGCGTGTGATTAGGGTTTGTGGGGCCAGGGCTAGTCGGGAAGTGCCTAGGGTTTGTGGGGGTGTGTGCCCTTTTTGGAAGTTGCCTATGGTTTGTGGGAGTGTGCCCCTTTTGGAATTTGCCTAGGGTTTGTGGGGGTGTGTGCCCCTTTTGGACTTTAGGATTAGGTTTGAGTGTAGGGCTGGTGGATGTACATGTTTGGCTGGCAGAGGTTAGGCTGCAGAGTTTGAAGTATGAGCTGCTATGCTGGCTAGGCTTGTACAGGGAAGTCAGGTTAATCTGGCCCATGCCTTTCATTATCGTGGTCCGACACCACTTGGTTCAGCGAACCGGGTGTGCACTGGGGCACATCGTCAGTAGTGAACATTCGGATCGTCGGCTGTTTCAGCCTTTAATCACTAGACAGCCTACAGAAGCAGCCCAACAGTGTCCGACTCAGACACTGCCTGTATTTTTCCCAAGGACCAATAATGAGAGGCTTGTAATTCTGAGGGTAATGATATTTTGAAATATCATTACCTGGCACATGATTGCCTGGGATTGCATGGGTTAAATTGAGAGTGTTTACTGGGCATTCAGCAGAGCTGTACCTGAGTTTAGCACTGACCTGTCTGTCGTCCGCATCCGGGGTTCAATTTACTGGTTCTCTCTCTCCTTGTGTGTATCTGGGCTTTCTTATTGGCCTTTCGTGGGCCGGGAGAATGAAGAGCGTGTCATTGATAGGTTAGGTTGAAATTATGCGGGCAGTGGGCTAAAAAGCCCTCTTGTGATTTTTGAACACCTCACTTGAGATGCCATTTCACGTGACCCTGCCATTTTGATCTGGCCCACCCCTTCATTAACCAGGTCCCACACTTGCCTTTGTTGAATCTTGCCCCTCTCGACACAGGATATCCGGTTTGTGGGGGTTTAGCAAGGGTTAATAGGGGTGTGCTTAGGGTTTGTGGGACCAAAGACAGAGTTAATCGGGGAGTGCCTAGGGTTTGTGGGGGTGTGTGCCCCTTTTGGACTTTAGGATAAGGTTTGAGTGCTGGGCTGGTGGAGGTATATATCGGGTATGTGGGGGTTTAGCATGGGTTAATCTGGGTGTGCTTACGTTTTGTGGGTCTGTGTGCCCCTTTTGGACTTTAGGATTAGGTTTGTGTGTAGGGCTGGTGGGTGCTTCGGGTTTTGTGGGTGTGTGTGCCCCACATTAGGGTTTAGGATTAGATTTGATTGTTGGGCTGGTGGATGTATGTATCGGGTTTGCGGGGTTTAGCCAGGGTTAATCGGGGTGTGCTTAGCGTTTGGGGGTCCGAAGCCAGGGCTAGTCGGGAAGTGCCTAGTGTTTGTGGGGGTGTGTACCCCTTTTGGAATCTGCCTAGGGTTTGTGGGGGGGTGTGCCCCTCGCATTAGGGTTAGGTTGGGATTATGCGGGCAGTGGGCTAATTAGCTCCCTTGTGATTTTTGATCTCGCCACTTGAGATTCAGTTTCACGTGACTCTGCCACTTTGATCTGGCCCACGCTTTCATTAACCAGGTCCAATACTTGCCTTTGTTGAATCTTGTTCCCCTTGACATAGGATATCCAGTTTGTGGGGGTTTAGCAAGGTTTAATAGGGGTGTGTTTAGGGTTTGTGGGGCCAAAGCCAGGGTTAATCGGGGAGTGCCTAGGGTTTGTGGGGGTGTGTCTGTCCCTTTTGGACTTTAGGATTAGGTTTGTGTGCTGGGCTGGTGGAGGTATATAGTGGGTATGTGGGGGTTTAGCAGGAGTCAATCGGGGTGTGCTTAGGGTTTGTGGGGGTGTGTGCCCCTTTTGGACTTTAGGATAAGGTTTGAGTGCTGGGCTGGTGGAGGTATATATCGGGTATGTGGGGGTTTAGCATGGGTTAATCTGGGTGTGCTTACGTTTTGTGGGTCTGTGTGCCCCTTTTGGACTTTAGGATTAGGTTTGTGTGTAGGGCTGGTGGGTGCTTCGGGTTTTGTGGGTGTGTGTGCCCCGCATTAGGGTTTAGGATTAGATTTGATTGTTGGGCTGGTGGATGTATGTATCGGGTTTGCGGGGTTTAGCCAGGGTTAATCGGGGTGTGCTTAGCGTTTGGGGGTCCGAAGCCAGGGCTAGTCGGGAAGTGCCTAGTGTTTGTGGGGGTGTGTACCCCTTTTGGAATCTGCCTAGGGTTTGTGGGGGGGGTGTGCCCCTCGCATTAGGGTTAGGTTGGGATTATGCGGGCAGTGGGCTAATTAGCTCCCTTGTGATTTTTGATCTCGCCACTTGAGATTCAGTTTCACGTGACTCTGCCACTTTGATCTGGCCCACGCTTTCATTAACCAGGTCCAATACTTGCCTTTGTTGAATCTTGTTCCCCTTGACATAGGATATCCAGTTTGTGGGGGTTTAGCAAGGTTTAATAGGGGTGTGTTTAGGGTTTGTGGGGCCAAAGCCAGGGTTAATCGGGGAGTGCCTAGGGTTTGTGGGGGTGTGTCTGTCCCTTTTGGACTTTAGGATTAGGTTTGTGTGCTGGGCTGGTGGAGGTATATAGTGGGTATGTGGGGGTTTAGCAGGAGTCAATCGGGGTGTGCTTAGGGTTTGTGGGGGTGTGTGCCCCTTTTGGACTTTAGGGTTAGGTTTGAGTGTTGGGCTGGTGGATGTATATATATATATATCCGGATTGTGGGGTTTAGAATTGGTTAATCGGGGTGTACTTCGGGTTTGTGGGGCTGAAGTCAGTGTTGATCATGGAGTGCCTATGGTTTGTGGGGGGGTGTGTCCCTTTTGGACCTTAGGATTAGGTTTGAGTGTAGGGCTGGTGGATGTATATGTTTGATCCAGTTTGTGGGAGTCTAGTAGGGGTTAATCGGGGTGTGCTTAGGTTTTTGTGGGGCTGTGTGCCCCCTTTTGGACTTTAGGATTAGATTTGTGTGTAGGGCTGGTGGATCTTTATGTTTGGCTGGGAGGGGTTAGGCAGCAGAGTTTGAAATATGAGCTGCTATGGTTAGGGTTTGTGGGGCTGAAGCCAGGGCTAGTCGGGAAGTGCCTAGGGTTTGTGGGGGTGTGTGCCCCTTTTGGACTTTAAGATTAGGTTTGTGTGTAGGGCTGGTGGGTGCTTCGGGTTTTGTGGGTGTGTGTGCCCCGCATTAGGGTTTAGGATTAGATTTGATTGTTGGGCTGGTGGATGTATGTATCGGGTTTGCGGGGTTTAGCCAGGGTTAATCGGGGTGTGCTTAGGGTTTGTGGGGCTGAAGCCAGGGTTAATCGGGATCCGGTTTGTGGGGGTTTAGGAAGGGTTAATCGGGGTGTGCTTAGATTTTGTGGGGCTGTGTGCCCCTTTTGGACTTTAGGATTTGGTTTGTGTGTTGTGCTGGTGGGAAGATATCCGGTGGATGTGTATATCGGGCTTGTGGGGGTTTCGCAAGGGTTTGTGGGGCTGAGGTCCGGGCTAACTGGGATGTGCCTAAGGTTTGTGGGGTTTTGTGCCTCTTTTGGACTTTAGGATTAGGTTTGAGTGTAGGGCTGGTGGATCTACATGTTTGGCTGGCAGAGGTTAGTCTGCAGAGTTTGAGATATGAGCTGTTATCCCAGCTAGGCTTGTATGGGGAAGTCAGGTTAATCTGGTCCATGCCTTACATTATCGTGCCCTGGGACACATCGTCAGTAATGCACCCTCGGATCGTCAGGTTTTTCGGGCTTTTAATCATTACTGAAGTCTGGGCTAACCGGGATGTGCCTAAGGTTTGTGGGGGTTTGTGCCCCTTTTCGACTTTAGGGTAGGGCTGGTGGATGTTTATGTTTGGTTGGAAGGGTTTAGGCTGCAGAGTTTGAAATATAAGTTGCTATGCCAGCTAGGCTTGTATGGGGAAGTCAGGTTAATCTGGTCGATGCCTTTCATTATCGTGTCCTGGGACACATCGTCAGTAATGCACTCTCGGATCGTCAGGTGTTTCGGGCCTTTACATTAGACACCCTCCCCAAGACGGCCCCGCCAAGGTGATCAAGCTTGGCGTGTGTGTTACCCCTGGACCAGATAATGAAAGGCATGTAATTGTGCGGGTCATGCTACTTCTAAAGGTTTAATTCCAGGGCAGCCTAGCTTTTTAGGCCTCGTTCAGGCCGTGCGGAGAATAAGTCTGCAGTGTTTCAATCCATCTCCTCTCTGCTCTTTTTCTTTGGGCGTTTGTCCAGTTTATGTTAGTTTCCAGGCCTACTATTTTTAAGAAGTACGCCCCATGTTCCTGGAAGTGTCTGCTAACCGGTCTGTTTTGGATACCCCTTCTGATGTTACTGAGGTGTCCCGTGAGTCTGGTTCTCAGGCTGTTACCCGTCTCCCCTACGTATATAATATGGCATAGTGTGCACTGGATTGCATATACTACATTCTTTTGTTCACAGGTTATCCTCTGCTCTATCTCGGCCCACTTTCCTGTGGCTCTGTTGTGTATGCTTTTTGAAATTCTCAGGTATATGCATGCCCTGCAATTTACCACCTCACAGTTTGGCGCTGCTCGTACTTTGGTACTGACTAGTATGTCTTTCAGGTTCCTACCCCTTTTGTAGGCTGAGACAATGGTGTATTGTCCCAGTGTCCCCGCTTCCGTTTTCAGTTCCTCAAAGCGTGTTTTGACCGTCCTGTGAATATTCACTGCCATACCACTGTGTCCCGTTATTAAGGGTAGCTTCCGTGTTGTGATGTTCTGTGGTCGGGGATTTGTGATACTTTTCAGAAAGTCAGATTTAATGTGCCTAAGTCTCCTTCTGCTGTAGCCTCTGTGTCTAAGTGCAGAGCAGAGGATGGTTGTGGCCTGCTGGAAGTCCTCCTCCCTCATGCAAATGCGGTGAAACCGGGTCAGCTGTCCCTTGACAATGCCTCTGAAGGTGTGTTTAGGATGGTGGCTCCCTGTGTGTAGGAGGGTGTGTGTGTCCGTGGTTTTAAAGAATACCTTGGTAGCTAGTTTCTGATTGCCATTTTCTGGTGCTAATTTAAACACTGTAGTGTCCAGGAAGTCAATCTTCTCTCTATTGGTTGTGGCTTTAACCTTAATGGATGGATGGTGAGTGTTTAGGATTTGAATAAATTCCTCTAGCTCCCCCTTTGAGTGTGTCCACACTCCCCAGATGTCATCCAGGTATCGATAGAGACACATGGGTTTTTTCGGACAATTTGGATAGACTGTTTCCTCCCACCAAGCCATGTATATATTGGCATAGGCTGGAGCAAACTTCTTTCCCATTGCTGTGCCCTTGACCTGTAGGTAGAATTTACCATCGAATTCAAAGTCATTTTTGGTCAGGCTGAGGTGGAGGAGTTCTAGCAAGGCCTCGTCTGATCTCCCTGGCTGGGGGTTCTTCCGTAGGACATCCCTCACTGCCTCCATGCCCGTCCGTTTCAATATTGGTGTACAGGCTTTCAACGTCCATGGTGAAGAGTATGGCCTCAGGGGGCACTGACATGGAATTGACTGTCTGGACAAAGTGATATGTGTCCTTGATGTAGCTGGGGTGTTTCTGCGAGAGTGGATTCAGGCTGGCATCAATGAACTCCGCTATCCTGTATGACTCACTGCTGCAGTCTGACACGATGGGTCTGCCGGGTGGGATTTCTCCCGGAACAGTCCATGAGTCTGGGTTCTTGTGTATTTTGGGAAGGATATGAAACTGTCTTGCTCATGGCTGTGTCCCTGTCAGGTACTCCACTTGCTTCCCTTTGAGGTACCGAGCCCTTTTCAGTTCTCGCAAAATGTTCCTAATTTCCGTGTGCGTTTCCCAATATATGGGCTCCTTTAGTTTCGTGTAGTGCTCCGTGTTGTTTAATTGTCTGTGTGCCTCAAATAGGTATTGCTGTTTGTCCATGATCACTATGCTGCTCCCCTTATCCACTGGTTTGATAACAATGTCCATGTTTTGCCTCAGCTCTGTTAGGGCTGCTCTCTCCTTCCTAGTTAGATTGGGCTTATCCTGTACTTCCCTCTCCCTCTCTATAATCTCACCCAGTGTGCTCTTAAATTCTAGAATAACTTCGGACCTATACCTTCTCTTGCGCATCCAGTCTGAGGGGGGGGTGAAAGGGGTCTTTGTACTTTCTGACTCACCGAAATAGTCAGCGAGTACCAGTCCCCTATAGAACTTATTCATGTCCCTCTCAATCTGCTCCTTATGGAGTTTTGCAGTCGGTACAAAAGTCAGGCCCCTGTTCAGAACCTTTTGCTGGGTTTCTGTAGGGGTGAACTTACGGGAGAGGTTCACGATGGTCTCTCCCAGTTGTGGACCCTGCCTCTCTTGGCTTTGCCCCCACTCTAGTTTAAAGACTGCATCCACCTCTTGACTATTGTCTGGGCTGTGCTCTCAGTCCAATGGATATGGTCTGTGTCTACCTTAAACTGCCTCGCCGGGATTGCAGGGATATGATCCTTAGTTCTAATAACCTCGTTCAGTTGGTCCAGGGTCGCCCGTTCTGCCTCTGTCAAACTGCGGCTAAAGTTTAATTCTGGCACCCAGATACTGGCATGGGGAAATTTAATGCTGGCCATTCTCAGTAGTTGTTGAAGCTGTTTAATAGCTGTTGTTGGTTTGTGGGACCTGTTGTTTATTCCAAAGGAAAGGATGACCTTCTTAGTCTCTGGCTGTGGCTCTAACTTTTCCAGGATAGCAGTGGCATGGACGAATTTGGCCCCTGGAAAGCTGTCTAATTGAATATCCTTGTTGGGGCATCTTTTAACCCTGGAAATGTTAGAGTCCCCTATGATTAGTATAGGTTTAAGGGGCTGATGCACCATCAATAACTCACACTGAGACGTAATGCGAGATATCGGCTTTTATTGATTGGAAGAAGGAACCAGGAGTGAGTGTCCATCATACTATGTCCTGGAGACTGAGGCCGAGCGTCAGGCCTCAGATCGCCTTTATACAGGGGCCTGTGGGAGGAGCCACAGGAGCAGTCAGCAGGGGGCGTGTCCAGACAGGCACATAGTTCACCACAGGGGCCTTAGTTCCCAAGTTACATTTTTCTGTTTAGAGTTAGGATGCCTCATTATTTGACCCCCTGGTTGTTGCAAATGGGGTTTACCTGTCCCTTGTCCTGCGACTCTCGGGCTGGGGTGGAAGACCTACTCGGTCCTTGTGCCCTGGCTCCCCTTGTCCCCCTTGTCTCTCCTCCCCTTCGAACGGGTGTGGGATGGGGTGCCGCTTCTCCGGAGTCCCGGGTCAGGGAAGTCGTGGGGGTGGCAGGTTGGGGCTCCTGCGCCGCTAGGTTGGATTGCGTCCTCTCGGAGGGGCTCGTGGGTGGGGAAGGGCGCCCTCGGTCCCTTCTCCGTCTCTGCGGCAAGGGCAGTGGGGCCGCATCGGTATCTCGAGGGTTAACGGGCTCGAGCACCCTTGGGTGGACAATGTCGGTACTGCCACTGCACGTGTTGCTCTGCACGCGTGCGTTTCCCAAAACGTCCCGCAGTACAACAACTGGGTTCAGGTTTGCTTTACCCTGTGCCGACGGACCAGGTACCGTCCCCGGGCGGTCTTTCCCCGGGGCTCGGGTGTGACACGGGTCGGGTCCTGGCGAACCCAGAAACCGTCCCTGGAGGTCGAGGGTCCGTTCCCCTCCTGTCCCTGGGATGCGGCCTCTGTGGTCAGTGGGAAGGCCTGGGGTCCCCTGTGGGTCCGTTCCGCAACGGCTTGCCGTTCCAGCCCTGGTCCCGAGACCAGATCGAAAATATGTTTCTGGGCCATCTCCAATTTGATTTGCAATTTGTCTTTTAATTTTCATTTGTTCCAGATTACAGCTTTGGCGACCGCTTCCTGTAGGCGATCAATTAAATTCGATTCCAGAAGCCTTAGTTCCAATTCATGCAGGCTACTCTGGTAATGTCCAATTAAAATTCGTCTTGTTTCTTTAGCCCAATCATCCGCATTCGCAGCAATTTTGCGAAGCGTTTCCTGCGAAGGGTTCACAGGCCTAACAAATTTGGTTAGTCTGTGGGCCTGCTTCATGATTCCCTTTGGTGGTTGGGAATGTTTTTCCAGAATTTTCATGTGATGAAGGGTCTGGACCATTTTATAAATAAACCTGACCGTGGTTGAGAAGGAATCCCAAGGGACACTGGGGTTCTGGTAGTAACCTGGGTGATTCACTCGCCCACGTGGCAGGTATCGAAATGCACAACCTCTCCTGTCTTTGCCTTTCCACATCGTTAAGACAATAATGTAAGTAAGACAGTAAGTAAGACAATAATGTTCCTACCGCTTGTCTTGCGTCTGCGATTTCGACTCCAGCGAATTGCCTTCAATAAAGCGTGATTCCCGACCGGGAGGTCCAACTCGACTCTCGTCCGTCACTCGGGTCTCCTGTGGAGTCTCCCACATTAGGGTTAAGTTGGGATTATGCGGGCAGTGGGCTAATTAGCCCCCTTGTGATTTTTGATCTGGCCACTTGAGATTCAGTTTCACGTGACACTGCCACTTTGATCTGGCCCACGCCTTCATTAACCAGGCCCAATACTTGCCTTTGTTGAATCTTGTTCCCCTTGACATAGGATATCCAGTCTGTGGAGGTTTAGCAAGGTTTAATAGGGGTGTGCTTAGGGTTTGTGGGGCCAAAGCCAGGGTTAATCGGGGAGTTTGTGGGTGTGTGTGTGTCCCTTTTGGACTTTAGGATTAGGTTTGTGTGCTGGGCTAGTGGAGGTATATATCGGGTATGTGGGGGTTTAGCAGGAGTCAATCGGGGTGTGCTTAGGGTTTGTGGGGCTGGAGCCAGGGCTGGTCAGGAAGTGCTTAGGGTTTGTGGGGGTGTGTGCCCCTTTTGGACTTTAGGGTTAGGTTTGAGTGTTGGGCTGGTGGATGTATATATATATCGGGATTTTGGGGTTTAGAAAGGGTTAATCGGGGTGTGCTTAGGGTTAGGTTGCGATTATGCGGGCAGTGGGCTAATTAGCCCCCTTGTGATTTTTGATCTCGCCACTTGAGATTCAGTTTCACATGACCCTGCCACTTTGATCTGGCCCACGCTTTCATTAACCAGGTCGCACACTTGCCTTTGTTGAATCTTGCCCCTCTCGACATAGGATATCCGGTTTGTGGGGGTTTAGCAAGGGTTAATCGGGAAGTGCCTAGGGTTTGTGGGGGTGTGTGCCCCTTTCGGGAGTTGCCTAGGGTTTGTGGGGGTGTCTGCCCCTTTTGGAATTTGCCTAGGGTTTGTGGGGGTGTGTGCCCCTTTTGGACTTTAGGATTAGGTTTGAGTGTAGGGCTGGTGGATGTATATGTTTGGCTGGCAGAGGTTAGGCTGCAGAATTTGAAGTATGAGCTGCTATGCTGACTCGGCATGTACAGGGAAGTCAGGTTAATCTGGCCCATGCCTTTCATTATCGTGGTCCGACACCACTTGGTTCAGCGAACCGGGTGTGCACTGGGGCACATCGTCAGTAGTGAACATTAGGGTTAGGTTGGGATTATGCGGGCAGTGGGCTAATTAGCCCCCTTGTGATTTTTGATCTCGCCACTTGAGATTCAGTTTCACGTGACCCTGCCACTTTGATCTGGCCCACGCTTTCATTAACCAGGTCCAATACTTGCCTTTGTTGAATCTTATTCCCCTTGACATAGGATATCCAGTTTGTGGGGGTTTAGCAAGGTTTAATAGGGGTGTGTTTAGGGTTTGCAGGGCCAAAGCCAGGGTTAATCGGGAAGTGCCTAGGGTTTGTGGTGGTGTGTGTCCCTTTTGGACTTTAGGGTTAGGTTTGAGTGTTGGGCTGGTGGATGTATATATATCGGGTGTGTGGGGTTTATACAGGGTTAATCGGGGTGTGCTTAGGGTTTGTGGGGCTGAAGCCAGGGTTGATCGGGAAGTGCCTAGGGTTTGTGGGGGTGTGTGCCCCTTTTGGACCTTAGGATTAGGTCTGAGTGTAGGGCCGGTGGATGTATTTGTTTGATCCGGTTTGTGGGAGTCTAGTAGGGGTTAATCGGGGTGTGCTCAGGTTTTTGCGGGGCTGTGTGCCCCCTTTTTTTGACATTTAGGGTTAGGTTTGTGTGTAGGGCTGGTGTGTGTTTATGTTTGGCTGAGTGGGGTTAGGCTGCAGAGTTTGAAATATGAGCTGCTATGTTTAGGGTTTGTGGGGCTGAAGCCAGGGCTAGTCGGGAAGTGCCTAGGGTTTGTGGGGGTGTGTGCCCCTTTTGGACCTTAGGGTTAGGTTTGTGTGTAGGGCTGGTGGTTGTTTATGTTTGGTTGGAAGGGTTTAGGCTGCAGAGTTTGAAATATGAGCTGCTATGCCAGCTAGGCTTGTATGGGGAAGTCAGGTTAATCTGGTCGATGCCTTTCATTATCCTGTCCTGGGACACCTCGTCAGTAATGCACTCTCGGATCGTCAGGTGTTTCGGGCCTTTACATTAGACACCGTCCCCGAGAAAGGCATGTAATTGTGCGGGTCATGCTACTTCTAAAGGTTTAATTCCAGGGCAGCCTAGCTTTTTAGGCCTCGTTCAGGCCGTGCGGTGAATAAGTCTGCAGTGTTTCAATCCATCTCCTCTCTGCTCTTTTCCTTTGGGCGTTTGTCCAGTTTATGTTAGTTTCCAGGCCTAATATTTTTAAGAAGTACCCCCCCCATGTTCCTGGAAGTGTCTGCTAACCGGTCTGTTTTGGATACCCCTTCTGATGTTACTGAGGTGTCCCGTGAATCTGGTTCTCAGGCTGTTGCCCGTCTCCCCTACGTATATAATATGGCATAGTGTGCACTGCATTGCATATACTACATTCTTTTGTTCACAGGTTATCCTCTGCTCTATCTCGGCCCACTTTCCTGTGGCTCTGTTGTGTATGCTTTTTGAAATTCTCAGGTATATGCACGCCCTGCAATTTCCCACCTCACAGTTTGGCACTGCTCGTACTTTGGTACTGACTAGTATGTCTTTCAGGTTCCTACCCCTTTTGTAGGCTGAGACAATGGAGTATTGTCCCAGTGTCCCCGCTTCCGCTTTCAGTTCCTCAAAGCGTGTTTTGACCGTCCTGTGAATATTCACTGCCATACCACTGTATCCCATTATTAAGGGTAGCTTCCGGGTTGTGATGTTATGTGGTCGGGGATTTGTGATACTTTTCAGAAAGTCAGATTTAATGTGCCTAAGTCTCCTTCTGCTGTAGCCTCTGTGTCTAAGTGCAGAGCAGAGGATGGTTGTGGCCTGCTGGAAGTCCTCCTCCCTCGTGCAAATGTGGTGAAACTGGGTCAGCTGTCCCTTGACAATGCCTCTGAAGGTGTGTTTAGGATGCTGGCATTAGGGTTAGGTTGAAATTATGCGGGCAGTGGGCTAAAAAGCCCTCTTGTGATATTTGATCTCCTCACTTGAGATTCCGTTTCACGTGACCCTGCCACTTAGATCAGGCCCACGCCTTCATTAACCAGGTCCCACACTTGCCTTTGTTGAATCTTGCCCCTCTCGACATAGGATACCCGGTTTGTGGGAGTTTAGCAAGGGTTAATCGGGGAGTGCCTAGGGTTTGTGGGGGTGTGTGCCCATTTTGGAATTTGCCTAGAGTTTGTGGGGGTGTGTACCCCTTTTGGAATTTGCCTAGGGTTTGTGGGGGTGTGTGCCATTTTTGGAATTTAGGATTAGGTTTGAGTGTAGGGTTAGGGTTAGGTTGAGATTATGCGGGCAGTGGGCTAAAAAGCCCTCTTGTGATTTTTGATCCCCTCACTTGAGATTCTGTTTCACATCACCCTGCCACTTTGATCTGGCCCACGCCTTCATTAACCAGGTCCCACACTTGCCCTTGTTGAATCCTACCCCTCTAGACATAGAATATCCGATTTATGGGGATTTAGTAAGGGTTAATCGGGGAGTGCCTAGGGTTTGTGGGGGTGTGTGCCCCCCTTGGAAGTTGCCTAGGGTTTGTGGGGGTGTCTACCCCTCTTGGAATTTGCCTAAGGTTTGTGGGGGTGTGTGCCCCTTTTGGACTTTAGGATTAGGTTTAAGTGTAGGGCTGGGTTAGGGTTAGGTTTAGGGTTAGGTTGAGATTATGCGGGCAGTGGGCTAAAAAGCCCTCTTGTGATTTCTGATCTCCTCACTTGAGATTCTGTTTCACATCACCCTGCCACTTTGATCTGGCCCACGCCTTCATTAACCAGGTCCCACACTTGCCCTTGTTGAATCCTACCCCTCTAGACATAGAATATCCGATTTATGGGGATTTAGTAAGGGTTAATCGGGGAGTGCCTAGGGTTTGTGGGGGTGTGTGCCCCCCTTGGAAGTTGCCTAGGGTTTGTGGGGGTGACTACCCCTCTTGGAATTTGCCTATTTATGGGGGTGTATGCCCCTTTTGGACTTTAGGATTAGGTTTAAGTGTAGGGCTGGTGGATCTATATGTTTAGCTGGCAAAGGTTAGTCTGCAGAATTTAAAGTCTGAGCTCCTAAGCCAGCTGCTTGTATGGGAAAATCGAAACCTCTCATTATCATGTCCCAGGACACATCATCAGTAATGCACTCTCGGATCGTCGGGTGTTTCGAGCCTTTACATTAGACACCCTCCTCGAGCCGGCTCCGTCAAGTCGATCAAGCTTGCCGTGTGTATTACCCCTGGACCAGACAATGAAAGGCGACACCTCCCCTGAGACGGCTTAAACCAAGCCAATCACGCTTGGCGTATGTACTACCCCCTAGACCAGACAACGAAAGGCACAAAATTGTACAGGTCATACTACTTCTAAGGGTTTAATTCCAGGGCGGCCTAGCTCCTTGGGCCTCATTCAGGCCATGCGGAGAATCTGTAGGCCTACTTCTTAATTCCCTTTGGTAGTTGGGACTATTTTTCCAGAATTTTCACATAATGAAAGTTCTGGACTATTTTTAACCTGACCGTGGTTAAGAAGGAATCCCCAGGGACACTAACCGGAGTTATCCACTCGCCCACGTGGCAGGTATCGATCCACACAACCTCTCCTATCTTTGCCTTTCCACATCATTAAGACAGTAATGTAAGTAAGACAATAAATAAAAGAATAATGTTCCTACTGCTTATCTTGCGTCTGCGATTTCGACTCCAACGAATTGCCTTCAAAAAAGCGTGATTCCCGACCGGAAGGTCCAACTCGACTCTCGTCCGTCACTCGGGTCTTCTGTGGAGTCTCTAAACCCAGACAGTACTGCTGTCCAGTTAAAACGTCCCTCGCCTTCTTCCCCCCGCAGGGCCTCTTTTAACTAATGTGATACTAAAACCTAATTGTCCACCTGCTGCAAACCTGGCTGTTGCTAGGAGACCGGCCCACCTCAGCCCTTAAAGGTACATTAGCTGCTGATTGGTGAACCTCTCCATTCTTTTAACTATGAATTTTTCATTTCTAATTTCATAACACCTAGTAGGTGAAATAAAATATCTGGGTTTTCTTATTGGCCTTTCTTGGGCCGGGAGAATGAAGAGCGTGTCACTGATAGGTTAGGTTGAGATTATGCGGGCAGTGGGCTAAAAAGCCCTCTTGTGATTTCTGATCTCCTCACTTGAGATTCTGTTTCACATCACCCTGCCACTTTGATCTGGCCCACGCCTTCATTAACCAGGTCCCACACTTGCCCTTGTTGAATCCTACCCCTCTCAGAATATCTAATTTATGGGGATTTAGCAAAAGTTAATCGGGGAATGCCTAGGGTTTGTGGGGGTGTATGCCCCCCTTGGAAGTTGCCTAGGGTTTGTGGGGGTGACTACCCCTCTTGGAATTTGCCTATTTATGGGGGTGTATGCCCCTTTTGGACTTTAGGATTAGGTTTAAGTGTAGGGCTGGTGGATCTATATGTTTAGCTGGCAAAGGTTAGTCTGCAGAATTTAAAGTCTGAGCTCCTAAGCCAGCTGCTTGTATGGGAAAATCGAAACCTCTCATTATCATGTCCCAGGACACATCATCAGTAATGCACTCTCGGATCGTCGGGTGTTTCGAGCCTTTACATTAGACACCCTCCTCGAGCCGGCTCCGTCAAGTCGATCAAGCTTGCCGTGTGTATTACCCCTGGACCAGACAATGAAAGGCGACACCTCCCCTGAGACGGCTTAAACCAAGCCAATCACGCTTGGCGTATGTACTACCCCCTAGACCAGACAACGAAAGGCACAAAATTGTACAGGTCATACTACTTCTAAGGGTTTAATTCCAGGGCGGCCTAGCTCCTTGGGCCTCATTCAGGCCATGCGGAGAATCTGTAGGCCTACTTCTTAATTCCCTTTGGTAGTTGGGACTATTTTTCCAGAATTTTCACATAATGAAGGTTCTGGACTATTTTTAACCTGACCGTGGTTAAGAAGGAATCCCCAGGGACACTAACCGGAGTTATCCACTCGCCCACCTGGCAGGTATCGATCCACACAACCTCTCCTATCTTTGCCTTTCCACATCATTAAGACAATAATGTAAGTAAGACAATAAATAAAAGAATAATGTTCCTACTGCTTATCTTGCGTCTGCGATTTCGACTCCAACGAATTGCCTTCAAAAAAGCGTGATTCCCGACCGGAAGGTCCAACTCGACTCTCGTCCGTCACTCGGGTCTTCTGTGGAGTCTCTAAACCCAGACAGTACTGCTATCCAGTTAAAACGTCCCTCACCTTCTTCCCCCCGCAGGGCCTCTTTTAACTAATGTTATACTAAAACCTAATTGTCCACCTGCTGCAAACCTGGCTGTTGCTAAGAAACCGGCCCACCTTGTTTGCTCAGCCCTTAAAGGTACATTAGCTGCTAATTGTCCCTCAGGGTTGGTGGACCCCTCCATTCTTTTAACTATGAATTTTTCATTTCTAATTTCATAACCCCTAGTAGGTGAGATCTCAAATTATTCCTCTGTTTAGATTATATTGGTTTATTATGACTGTAGGGTTCAACCCATTACTTCATTGTTCTATGGGCATGATGGGGTATATAACCTAGATAAATTCGTCACCTCTGCTGGTGATTTATCAATTACTTAATTAATTATGTCAGGGGTTGGTCTTAATCTCCAACTTCTATGTCAATTTTTAAGTTAAAATATCTGGGTTTTCTTATTGGCCTTTCTTGGGCCGGGAGAATGAAGAGCGTGTCACTGATAGGTTAGGTTAAGATTATGCGGGCAGTGGGCTAAAAAGCCCTCTTGTGATTTCTGATCTCCTCACTTGAGATTCCGTTTCACGTGACCCTGCCACTTTGATCTGGCCCACGCCTTCATTAACCAGGTCCCATACTTGCGTTTGTTGAATCTTGCCCCTCTCGACATAGGATATCCGGTTTGTGGGGGTTTAGCAAGGGTTAATCGGGGAGTGCCTAGGGTTTGTGGGGGTGTATGCCCCACTTGGAAGTTGCCTAGGGTTTGTGGGGGTGTCTACCCCTCTTGGAATTTGCCTAAGGTTTGTGGGGGTGTGTGCCCCTTTTGGACTTTAGGATTAGGTTTAAGTGTAGGGCTGGTGGATCTATATGTTTAGCTGGCAGAGGTTAATCTGCAGAATTTGAAGTCTGAGCTGCTAAGCCAGCTAGGCTTGTATGGGAAAATCGAACCCTTTCATTATCATGTCCCAGGACACATCATCAGTAATGCACTCTCGGATCGTCAGGTGTTTCGAGCCTTTACATTAGACACCCGCATTAGGGTTAGGGTTAGGTTGAGATTATGTGGGCAGTGGGCTAAAAAGCCCTCTTGTGATTTTTGATCTCCTCACTTGAGATTCCGTTTCACATCACCCTGCCACTTTGATCTGGCCCACGCCTTCATTAACCAGGTCCCACACTTGCCCTTGTTGAATCTTGCCCCTCTCGACATAGGATATCCGGTTTGTGGGGGTTTAGCAAGGGTTAATCGGGGAGTGCCTTGGGTTTGTGGGGGTGTGTGCCCCCTTGGAAGTTACCTAGGGTTTGTGGGGGTGTCTGCCCCTCTTGGAATTTGCCTAGGGTTTGTGGGGGTGTGTGCCCCTTTTGGACGTTAGGATTAGTTTTCAGTGTAGGGCTGGTAGATTTATATGTTTGTCTGGCAGAGGTTAGCCGCCTTAGGGGTAGGGTTATGGTTAGGTTGAAATTATGCGGGCAGTGGGCTAAAAAGCCCTCTTGTGATTTTTGATCTCCTCACTTGAGATTCCGTTTCACGTGACCCTGCCACTTTAATCTGGCCCACGCCTTCATTAACCAGGTCCCACACTTGCCTTTTTTGAATCTTGCCATCTCCAGTTCGTTGGGGATTAGCAAGGGTTAATCGGGGACTGCCTAGGGTTTGTGGGGGAGTGTGCCCCTTTTGGAATTTGACTAGGGTTTATGGGGGTGTGTGCCCCTTTTGGAATTTGCCTAGGGTTAGGTTGAGATTATGCGGGCAGTCGGCTAAAAAGCCCTCTTGTGATTTTTGATTTTTGATCTCCTCACTTGAGATTCTGTTTCACGTGACCCTGCCTCTTTGATCTGGCCCACGCCTTTATTAACCAGGTCCCACACTTGCCTTTGTTGAATCTTGCTCGTCTCGACATAGGATATCCGGTTTGTGGGGGTTTAGCAAGGGTTAATCGGGGAGTGCCTAGGGTATGTGGGGGTGTGTGCCCCTTTCGGAAGTTGCCTAAGGTTATTGGGGGTGTATGCCCCTTTTGGACTTTAGGATTAGGTTTGAGTGTAGGGCTGGTGGATGTATATGTTTGGCTGGCAGAGGTTAGCCTGCAGAATTTGAAGTATGAGATCGGGGAATGCCTAGGGTTTGTGGGGGTGTGTGCCCCTTTTGCACTTTAGGATTTGGTTTGAGTGTTGAGCTGGTGGATGTATATATGTGGCAGTCACAGCTAAGGCTGTCGAGTTTTGAGCAGTGATGTATGAACTGCTATGGCGGATAGGCTCGCATGAGGGTAAGGGTTAGGATTTTGTTGCAAAACTGTCATACCAGCAGGTCACCACCAGGTGGGATTTCTGTCTTCACTTAATCCTTCATTGTGACAGGACACCACCAGGTGGGAGTATTCTCCACATCTCATCTGTCATGGCGGCAGGACACCAGCAGGTGGGAGTGTTGTACACATCTGATCTGTCGTTATGACAGGACACCACCAGGTGGGAGTATTGTCCACATCTGATCTGTCGTTATGACAGGACACCACCAGGTGGGAGTATTGTCTACAGACGATCTGTCATTGTGGCAGGACACCACCAGGTGGGAGTATTCTCCACATCTCAACTGTCATGGCGGCAGGACACCACCAGGTGGGAGTATTGTCCACATCTGATCTGTCGTTATGACAGGACACCACCAGGTGGGAGTATTGTCTACAGACGAACTGTCATTGTGGCAGGACACCACCAGGTGGGAGTATTCTCCACATCTCATCTGTCATGGCGGCAGGACACCAGCAGGTGGGAGTGTTGTACACATCTGATCTGTCGTTATGACAGGACACCACCAGGTGGGAGTATTGTCTACAGACGAACTGTCATTGTGGCAGGACACCACCAGGTAGGAGTATTCTCCACATCTGATCTGTCATGGATGCAGGAGACCAGCAGGTGTGTTAGGCTAAAAAGCCCTCTTGTGATTTTTGATCTCCTCACTTGAGATTCCGTTTCACATCACCCTGCCACTTTCATCTGGCCCACGCCTTCATTAACCAGGTCCCACACTTGCCCTTGTTGAATCTTGCCCCTCTCGACATAGGATATCCGGTTTGTGGGGGTTTAGCAAGGGTTAATCGGGGAGTGCCTAGGGTTTGTGGGGGTGTGTGCCCCCCTTGGAAGTTACCTAGGGTTTGTGGGGGTGTCTGCCCCTCTTGGAATTTGCCTAGGGTTTGTGGGGGTGTGTGCCCCTTTTGGACGTTAGGATTAGTTTTCAGTGTAGGGCTGGTAGATTTATATGTTTGTCTGGCAGAGGTTAGCCGCCTTAGGGTTAGGGTTAGGGTTAGGTTGAAATTATGCGGGCAGTGGGCTAAAAACCCTCTTGTGATTTTTGATCTCCTCACTTGAGATTCCGTTTCACGTGACCCTGCCACTTTGATCTGGCCCACGCCTTCATTAACCAGGTCCCATACTTGCGTTTGTTGAATCTTGCCCCTCTCGACATAGGATATCCGGTTTGTGGGGGTTTAGCAAGGGTTAATCGGGGAGTGCCTAGGGTTTGTGGGGGTGTGTGCCCATTTTGGACTTTAGGATTAGGTTTGAGTGCAGGGCTGGTGGATGTATATGTTTGGCTGGCAGAGGTTAGCCTGCAGAATTTGAACTATGAGATCGGGGAATGCCTAGTGTAAAGAGGGTTTCTTCTTTTTGTTAACTAGCAGGAATGCTAATTTACTGATAACGAGAATGGTATTCCTTTGTAAACCAAATGGGGATTAATGTTCTTTCTTCTGAGTCTGTAAGCCTTTGTTGACGGGCTTTTGGGCAGATCGGCACGAGGGGGTCGAGAGAGAGGACGTAATGCTCTAAGCTGGGCGAGGATCGGACCCCAAAGGGGGGTCCGAGGCCGGGAGATTCTCCGAGGAGGGGGGGGAATGAGGCTAGATGTGCTTGGTTGACCACTCGGAGAGTCCTGAGCTGTTTGGAGAGTCCGAGGAGTTCGGAGGGTCCTGAGCTGCGAGTCGAGGAGTTCAGAGGGGATCGAATGGTGGCCAGAAGACTTCAGAAATTGAGCTCCAACGGCTGTGCACGAAGTGGTTTGGACTTTGATAAGTTTGGCGCCTTTTCTTTAATTTTCTCTTCATATATACTGTATCGTTATTAATCACTTAGTTATAGTAACCTTTATAAATTGTACTCATTTAATCGCATATGGTGTACTGTCTGTTTTTGGGCAAGGCGGGGACTTCACACAGCATCCACACCAACTGATTACCCAGTTTGGCGGGCCCGAAGGCTGCTCCCCCTAGACGAGAATGAGCTGAGCGAGCCTGAGGCGACACAGGGGGTTACATTGTGGGGGCTCGTCCGGGATTGATTTCTGTGGAAGCTGTGTGATCACCCTCTTTAAATTGTGTCTGCGGCGAAGAGCTGCTGTGCCTTTGTGGGTGTGCGATTGCTGGTTATCGCGGTGTGTGTGTTGGGTGGGGTGGTTGCTGTTGGCTGACGAAATGGTGGTGGGACCATGGGTTGTCCGTACTGTTTGGAGATTGAGGAGTGACAGGTTGGGATGTTTCAGCAGTGGTGAGCTCCGCCCAGTTATTGGAATAATGTCCAGCCCTAAAGGGGCGGAGGCGTGGGTGGAGCGGACCCCTCAGTTGTTGGGTGAGTGGCAGTGCTTGGCTGAGGAAAAGCGACAGGGTCGGGTTGAAAGTTTGAGTAGGCGGGCTGGTGACTTTGTTAGAACTGTCAGGCGCAATTACCTCGAAGTGACCGCTGCCAGTTCTGGGAAAGTGTGGGAAAATGCGTGTGGTTCGACTGGAAGTCAAATGCCGCAGCTGGGGGGCTTATCATATCCGTGGCAGGAGATTGGTGGAAAGTTTTTAGGGTATCCCTTTTTGCCTAGGGGGGCAGATAAATTGCTTGTGGTGCCAAGCGGATCTGTCAAGGGGATCAGTTGTTCCGTTGATTCGAGAGGTGTCGGGAAACTTAGAGGAGGCCCAGTGGGGGAACGGCTTGGGGTCTCTGGGGGAGCACGTTCCCAGCAATGTACCAAGGAACTCCCGAAAGGAGCAGACCCTATTCCTGAAGGCTTAGAGGAGCCATGCGCACAGGTGTTGTTACGGATGGATGGAAGTCAAGTTAAAGCCATCCTCGGCACCGGGGCGCCGGTGAAGTTGCTGTACAGTTTGTTTCATAACCGTTATTGGAAGCATTTACCCTTGACAACATTGAGGACACTGGAGATTCGGGGTACCAGTGCCGGTGATTATCCAGACAACGGTTGTTGGTCAGTGAAAATGGAGTTCTTAGAGGCAAATGTGGAGGAGACTGAGGTTCATGAATCGTTAGTGCTGATGTGTCCGGACCCTGTTGAGATGGGCAGCGTTTCTGTTCTAGAGAGAACCAAAATCCTGCTGGTGCGCTTGGGAGCCTGCCCGGAGGAGGCGGGTGAGCACTGTTTGGAGGCATTGTCGATGCACCCAGGGTTTCGAGCTGCTTGTGCGGACGTGTGTAGCAGCATTGGGCTGATAACGAATTCAAACAAGAGCCAGTGGTGGTACAGCCTGGGGGAAGTATCTGATGGTGAGACCCTCTTCGTGGACGCTGCGAAATACCACAAGGGAGGGGAGTTGACTGCTGAAGACACCTCGGAGAGAGAGAGGTTGCGGCGACCGGCCCCTACAGCCGTGAAAGATGTAGGCAGCGTGTGTATGGATTATATTGCGTTGAAGAGGCGCACTGTCAGTGACCCTGAGGGCCAGAGAGGCGATGGCCTGTCTGAGTGGTGTGAAGTGGTTTAAGGTGCTGGATCTGAGGAGTGGATGTTGCCAGATCCCGATGAGTGGGGCCAACAAGGAGAAGACGGCCGTTATAAATTCCCTAGAAGTCTTCGGGTCCGAAAAGATGCCACAGGGCATATCTGGAGCCCTTGCAACCTTCCTGTGGGGCAGGTGGAAGACCATAGGGGATGTGGAGGCGTTTGGAGTTTTGGTGTATGTGGATGATCTATTGGTATTTGGATTTGCCTCAGGAGAATATGAAGTGAGGTTGTTGCAGGAGCAGCTGAGAACTACCGAGTTAAAGTGTTTTCGGGACACGTGCCAGGGCTGGCGAAGGTCGCAGCTCGTGAGAGACTGTCTCTACGGAATCAAGTTTGAAATGAAGACGGAGAGACTGGAGAAAGTGATCTGGAACCATTCGGAAGACTTACAAGTTGGAGAGAATGAAGAAAGTTGTCTGACTGAGGGTAATAGCAAACTGAGAACCCGGAGAGGGGAGTTTGCGGAGGTGAAGAAATTACAGATGAATCTCAGAAGAGAGAAGCGGAAGCTTGAAGGGAACCTGAAGATGACCATCGACAGTTCAAATGAAGTGCAAAACCTGAAAGTTGATCTGGAAGAAGTCATGAGGAAGAAAAGCTGGAGAGAAGTGCAGTGAATACTGAACAGGAGTCTGAAGAGACTGCCGGAGCAGTGCAGGCCATGTGTTTCCGTTTGGAGAAGATCAAACAGCAGCTACCGATCACAGGAATGAGGAAGAATACAGATTCGATGGATGATGTGCTGGATGTGTGATACATGCTGCCTTTTGCTGACTTTCCCTCGATTGAGGAAGAGACCTTTGGCCCTTCTCCCATTGAGTCAGGTGTAGCGGGGAGGGTTAGCTGTGTGCAGTGTGGGACATGAGTGAGAGGCTGAGAGAGGAGTTGGTAGTGGGCCCAAGGTATCCCCAGTTGTGTCCGAGCCTGAAGGGTTTAGGTGAGGGGGTACGGAGGTCTCAGAAGGGTTAGGGAACTCCCAGATAGTTGGCCTAAGTAGCATTAGGGTTAGGGCCCACATTAGGGTTAGGGTTAGGGTTAGGGTTACCCTAAGTAGCGCCTGAAAAACAGGGCGTGATGGTTACTGTGTGGGGAGAAGATGTCACTGTTTGTGCTTGGGTTACGGTGTGTTGGCAGGAAAGGTGGCGAGTTATTTAGTAGTCATGAGGACATGACTTTTATTTGGTGGAGGGAGAGTGTAAAGAGGGTTTCTTCTTTTTGTTAACTAGCAGGAATGCTAATTTACTGATAACGAGAATGGTATTCCTTTGTAAACCAAATGGGGATTAATGTTCTTTCTTCTGAGTCTGTAAGCTTTTGTTGACGGGCTTTTGGGCAGATCGGCACGAGGGGGTCGAGAGAGAGGACGTAATGCTCTAAGCTGGGCGAGGATCGGACCCCAAAGGGGGGTCCGAGGCCGGGAGATTCTCCGAGGAGGGGGGGGAATGAGGCTAGATGTGCTTGGTTGACCACTCGGAGAGTCCTGAGCTGTTTGGAGAGTCCGAGGAGTTCGGAGGGTCCTGAGCTGCGAGTCGAGGAGTTCGGAGGGGATCGAATGGTGGCCAGAAGACTTCAGAAATTGAGCTCCAACGGCTGTGCACGAAGTGGTTTGGACTTTGATAAGTTTGGCGCCTTTTCTTTAATTTTCTCTTCATATATACTGTATCGTTATTAATCACTTAGTTATAGTAACCTTTATAAATTGTACTCATTTAATCGCATATGGTGTACTGTCTGTTTTTGGGCAAGGCGGGGACATCACACAGCATCCACACCAGCTGATTACCCAGTTTGGCGGGCCCGAAGGCTGCTCCCCCTAGACGAGAATGAGCTGAGCGAGCCTGAGGCGACACAGGGGGTTACACTAGGGTTTGTGGCGGGGGTGTGCCCCTTTTGGACTTTAGGATTAGGTTTGAGTGTAGGTCTGGTGGATGTATATGTTTGGCTGGCAGAGTTTAGCCTGCAGAATTTGAAGTATGAGATCGGGGAATGCCTAGGGATTGTGGGGGTGTGTGCCCCTTTTGCACTTTAGGATTTGGTTTGAGTGTTGAGCTGGTTGATGTATATATGTGGCAGTCACAGCTAAGGCTGTCGAGTTTTGAGCAGTGATGTATGAACTGCTATGGCGGATAGGCTCGCATGAGGGTAAGGGTTAGGATTTTGTTGCAAAACTGTTGTACCAGCAGGTCACCACCAGGTGGGATTTCTGTCTTCACTTAATCCTTCATTGTGACTGGACACCACCTGGTGGGAGTATTGTCCACATCTGATCTGTCATGGCGGCAGGACGCCAGCAGTTGGGAGTGTTGTACACGTCTGATCTGTCATTATGACAGGACACCACCAGGTGGGAGTAATCTCTACGGATGAACTGTCATTGTAGCAGGACACCACCAGGTGGCAGTATTCTCCACATCTCAACTGTCATGGCGGCAGGACACCAGCAGGTGGGAGCTTTGTACACATCTGATCTGTCGTTATGACAGGACACCACCAGGTGGGAGTATTGTCCACATCTGATCTGTCGTTATGACAGGCCACCACCAGGTGGGAGTATCGTCATCAGACGAACTGTCATTGTGGCAGGACACCACCAGCTGGGAGTATTCTCCACATCTGATCTGTCATGGTTGAGGGAGACCAGCAGTTGGGTCAGGTTGAGATTATGCGGGCAGTGGGCTAAAAAGCCCCCTTGTGATTTTTGATCTGGCCACTTGAGATTCAGTTTCACGTGACACTGCCACTTTGATCTGGCCCACGCCTTCATTAACCAGGCCCAATACTTGCCTTTGTTGAATCTTGTTCCCCTTGACATAGGATATCCAGTCTGTGGAGGTTTAGCAAGGTTTAATAGGGGTGTGCTTAGGGTTTGTGGGGCCAAAGCCAGGGTTAATCGGGGAGTTTGTGGGTGTGTGTGTGTCCCTTTTGGACTTTAGGATTAGGTTTGTGTGCTGGGCTAGTGGAGGTATATATCGGGTATGTGGGGGTTTAGCAGGAGTCAATCGGGGTGTGCTTAGGGTTTGTGGGGCTGGAGCCAGGGCTGGTCAGGAAGTGCTTAGGGTTTGTGGGGGTGTGTGCCCCTTTTGGACTTTAGGGTTAGGTTTGAGTGTTGGGCTGGTGGATGTATATATATATCGGGATTTTGGGGTTTAGAAAGGGTTAATCGGGGTGTGCTTAGGGTTAGGTTGCGATTATGCGGGCAGTGGGCTAATTAGCCCCCTTGTGATTTTTGATCTCGCCACTTGAGATTCAGTTTCACATGACCCTGCCACTTTGATCTGGCCCACGCTTTCATTAACCAGGTCGCACACTTGCCTTTGTTGAATCTTGCCCCTCTCGACATAGGATATCCGGTTTGTGGGGGTTTAGCAAGGGTTAATCGGGAAGTGCCTAGGGTTTGTGGGGGTGTGTGCCCCTTTCGGGAGTTGCCTAGGGTTTGTGGGGGTGTCTGCCCCTTTTGGAATTTGCCTAGGGTTTGTGGGGGTGTGTGCCCCTTTTGGACTTTAGGATTAGGTTTGAGTGTAGGGCTGGTGGATGTATATGTTTGGCTGGCAGAGGTTAGGCTGCAGAATTTGAAGTATGAGCTGCTATGCTGACTCGGCATGTACAGGGAAGTCAGGTTAATCTGGCCCATGCCTTTCATTATCGTGGTCCGACACCACTTGGTTCAGCGAACCGGGTGTGCACTGGGGCACATCGTCAGTAGTGAACATTAGGGTTAGGTTGGGATTATGCGGGCAGTGGGCTAATTAGCCCCCTTGTGATTTTTGATCTCGCCACTTGAGATTCAGTTTCACGTGACCCTGCCACTTTGATCTGGCCCACGCTTTCATTAACCAGGTCCAATACTTGCCTTTGTTGAATCTTATTCCCCTTGACATAGGATATCCAGTTTGTGGGGGTTTAGCAAGGTTTAATAGGGGTGTGTTTAGGGTTTGCAGGGCCAAAGCCAGGGTTAATCGGGAAGTGCCTAGGGTTTGTGGTGGTGTGTGTCCCTTTTGGACTTTAGGGTTAGGTTTGAGTGTTGGGCTGGTGGATGTATATATATCGGGTGTGTGGGGTTTATACAGGGTTAATCGGGGTGTGCTTAGGGTTTGTGGGGCTGAAGCCAGGGTTGATCGGGAAGTGCCTAGGGTTTGTGGGGGTGTGTGCCCCTTTTGGACCTTAGGATTAGGTCTGAGTGTAGGGCCGGTGGATGTATTTGTTTGATCCGGTTTGTGGGAGTCTAGTAGGGGTTAATCGGGGTGTGCTCAGGTTTTTGCGGGGCTGTGTGCCCCCTTTTTTTGACATTTAGGGTTAGGTTTGTGTGTAGGGCTGGTGTGTGTTTATGTTTGGCTGAGTGGGGTTAGGCTGCAGAGTTTGAAATATGAGCTGCTATGTTTAGGGTTTGTGGGGCTGAAGCCAGGGCTAGTCGGGAAGTGCCTAGGGTTTGTGGGGGTGTGTGCCCCTTTTGGACCTTAGGGTTAGGTTTGTGTGTAGGGCTGGTGGTTGTTTATGTTTGGTTGGAAGGGTTTAGGCTGCAGAGTTTGAAATATGAGCTGCTATGCCAGCTAGGCTTGTATGGGGAAGTCAGGTTAATCTGGTCGATGCCTTTCATTATCCTGTCCTGGGACACCTCGTCAGTAATGCACTCTCGGATCGTCAGGTGTTTCGGGCCTTTACATTAGACACCGTCCCCGAGAAAGGCATGTAATTGTGCGGGTCATGCTACTTCTAAAGGTTTAATTCCAGGGCAGCCTAGCTTTTTAGGCCTCGTTCAGGCCGTGCGGTGAATAAGTCTGCAGTGTTTCAATCCATCTCCTCTCTGCTCTTTTCCTTTGGGCGTTTGTCCAGTTTATGTTAGTTTCCAGGCCTAATATTTTTAAGAAGTACCCCCCCCATGTTCCTGGAAGTGTCTGCTAACCGGTCTGTTTTGGATACCCCTTCTGATGTTACTGAGGTGTCCCGTGAATCTGGTTCTCAGGCTGTTGCCCGTCTCCCCTACGTATATAATATGGCATAGTGTGCACTGCATTGCATATACTACATTCTTTTGTTCACAGGTTATCCTCTGCTCTATCTCGGCCCACTTTCCTGTGGCTCTGTTGTGTATGCTTTTTGAAATTCTCAGGTATATGCACGCCCTGCAATTTCCCACCTCACAGTTTGGCACTGCTCGTACTTTGGTACTGACTAGTATGTCTTTCAGGTTCCTACCCCTTTTGTAGGCTGAGACAATGGAGTATTGTCCCAGTGTCCCCGCTTCCGCTTTCAGTTCCTCAAAGCGTGTTTTGACCGTCCTGTGAATATTCACTGCCATACCACTGTATCCCATTATTAAGGGTAGCTTCCGGGTTGTGATGTTATGTGGTCGGGGATTTGTGATACTTTTCAGAAAGTCAGATTTAATGTGCCTAAGTCTCCTTCTGCTGTAGCCTCTGTGTCTAAGTGCAGAGCAGAGGATGGTTGTGGCCTGCTGGAAGTCCTCCTCCCTCGTGCAAATGTGGTGAAACTGGGTCAGCTGTCCCTTGACAATGCCTCTGAAGGTGTGTTTAGGATGCTGGCATTAGGGTTAGGTTGAAATTATGCGGGCAGTGGGCTAAAAAGCCCTCTTGTGATATTTGATCTCCTCACTTGAGATTCCGTTTCACGTGACCCTGCCACTTAGATCAGGCCCACGCCTTCATTAACCAGGTCCCACACTTGCCTTTGTTGAATCTTGCCCCTCTCGACATAGGATACCCGGTTTGTGGGAGTTTAGCAAGGGTTAATCGGGGAGTGCCTAGGGTTTGTGGGGGTGTGTGCCCATTTTGGAATTTGCCTAGAGTTTGTGGGGGTGTGTACCCCTTTTGGAATTTGCCTAGGGTTTGTGGGGGTGTGTGCCATTTTTGGAATTTAGGATTAGGTTTGAGTGTAGGGTTAGGGTTAGGTTGAGATTATGCGGGCAGTGGGCTAAAAAGCCCTCTTGTGATTTTTGATCCCCTCACTTGAGATTCTGTTTCACATCACCCTGCCACTTTGATCTGGCCCACGCCTTCATTAACCAGGTCCCACACTTGCCCTTGTTGAATCCTACCCCTCTAGACATAGAATATCCGATTTATGGGGATTTAGTAAGGGTTAATCGGGGAGTGCCTAGGGTTTGTGGGGGTGTGTGCCCCCCTTGGAAGTTGCCTAGGGTTTGTGGGGGTGTCTACCCCTCTTGGAATTTGCCTAAGGTTTGTGGGGGTGTGTGCCCCTTTTGGACTTTAGGATTAGGTTTAAGTGTAGGGCTGGGTTAGGGTTAGGTTTAGGGTTAGGTTGAGATTATGCGGGCAGTGGGCTAAAAAGCCCTCTTGTGATTTCTGATCTCCTCACTTGAGATTCTGTTTCACATCACCCTGCCACTTTGATCTGGCCCACGCCTTCATTAACCAGGTCCCACACTTGCCCTTGTTGAATCCTACCCCTCTAGACATAGAATATCCGATTTATGGGGATTTAGTAAGGGTTAATCGGGGAGTGCCTAGGGTTTGTGGGGGTGTGTGCCCCCCTTGGAAGTTGCCTAGGGTTTGTGGGGGTGACTACCCCTCTTGGAATTTGCCTATTTATGGGGGTGTATGCCCCTTTTGGACTTTAGGATTAGGTTTAAGTGTAGGGCTGGTGGATCTATATGTTTAGCTGGCAAAGGTTAGTCTGCAGAATTTAAAGTCTGAGCTCCTAAGCCAGCTGCTTGTATGGGAAAATCGAAACCTCTCATTATCATGTCCCAGGACACATCATCAGTAATGCACTCTCGGATCGTCGGGTGTTTCGAGCCTTTACATTAGACACCCTCCTCGAGCCGGCTCCGTCAAGTCGATCAAGCTTGCCGTGTGTATTACCCCTGGACCAGACAATGAAAGGCGACACCTCCCCTGAGACGGCTTAAACCAAGCCAATCACGCTTGGCGTATGTACTACCCCCTAGACCAGACAACGAAAGGCACAAAATTGTACAGGTCATACTACTTCTAAGGGTTTAATTCCAGGGCGGCCTAGCTCCTTGGGCCTCATTCAGGCCATGCGGAGAATCTGTAGGCCTACTTCTTAATTCCCTTTGGTAGTTGGGACTATTTTTCCAGAATTTTCACATAATGAAAGTTCTGGACTATTTTTAACCTGACCGTGGTTAAGAAGGAATCCCCAGGGACACTAACCGGAGTTATCCACTCGCCCACGTGGCAGGTATCGATCCACACAACCTCTCCTATCTTTGCCTTTCCACATCATTAAGACAGTAATGTAAGTAAGACAATAAATAAAAGAATAATGTTCCTACTGCTTATCTTGCGTCTGCGATTTCGACTCCAACGAATTGCCTTCAAAAAAGCGTGATTCCCGACCGGAAGGTCCAACTCGACTCTCGTCCGTCACTCGGGTCTTCTGTGGAGTCTCTAAACCCAGACAGTACTGCTGTCCAGTTAAAACGTCCCTCGCCTTCTTCCCCCCGCAGGGCCTCTTTTAACTAATGTGATACTAAAACCTAATTGTCCACCTGCTGCAAACCTGGCTGTTGCTAGGAGACCGGCCCACCTCAGCCCTTAAAGGTACATTAGCTGCTGATTGGTGAACCTCTCCATTCTTTTAACTATGAATTTTTCATTTCTAATTTCATAACACCTAGTAGGTGAAATAAAATATCTGGGTTTTCTTATTGGCCTTTCTTGGGCCGGGAGAATGAAGAGCGTGTCACTGATAGGTTAGGTTGAGATTATGCGGGCAGTGGGCTAAAAAGCCCTCTTGTGATTTCTGATCTCCTCACTTGAGATTCTGTTTCACATCACCCTGCCACTTTGATCTGGCCCACGCCTTCATTAACCAGGTCCCACACTTGCCCTTGTTGAATCCTACCCCTCTCAGAATATCTAATTTATGGGGATTTAGCAAAAGTTAATCGGGGAATGCCTAGGGTTTGTGGGGGTGTATGCCCCCCTTGGAAGTTGCCTAGGGTTTGTGGGGGTGACTACCCCTCTTGGAATTTGCCTATTTATGGGGGTGTATGCCCCTTTTGGACTTTAGGATTAGGTTTAAGTGTAGGGCTGGTGGATCTATATGTTTAGCTGGCAAAGGTTAGTCTGCAGAATTTAAAGTCTGAGCTCCTAAGCCAGCTGCTTGTATGGGAAAATCGAAACCTCTCATTATCATGTCCCAGGACACATCATCAGTAATGCACTCTCGGATCGTCGGGTGTTTCGAGCCTTTACATTAGACACCCTCCTCGAGCCGGCTCCGTCAAGTCGATCAAGCTTGCCGTGTGTATTACCCCTGGACCAGACAATGAAAGGCGACACCTCCCCTGAGACGGCTTAAACCAAGCCAATCACGCTTGGCGTATGTACTACCCCCTAGACCAGACAACGAAAGGCACAAAATTGTACAGGTCATACTACTTCTAAGGGTTTAATTCCAGGGCGGCCTAGCTCCTTGGGCCTCATTCAGGCCATGCGGAGAATCTGTAGGCCTACTTCTTAATTCCCTTTGGTAGTTGGGACTATTTTTCCAGAATTTTCACATAATGAAGGTTCTGGACTATTTTTAACCTGACCGTGGTTAAGAAGGAATCCCCAGGGACACTAACCGGAGTTATCCACTCGCCCACCTGGCAGGTATCGATCCACACAACCTCTCCTATCTTTGCCTTTCCACATCATTAAGACAATAATGTAAGTAAGACAATAAATAAAAGAATAATGTTCCTACTGCTTATCTTGCGTCTGCGATTTCGACTCCAACGAATTGCCTTCAAAAAAGCGTGATTCCCGACCGGAAGGTCCAACTCGACTCTCGTCCGTCACTCGGGTCTTCTGTGGAGTCTCTAAACCCAGACAGTACTGCTATCCAGTTAAAACGTCCCTCACCTTCTTCCCCCCGCAGGGCCTCTTTTAACTAATGTTATACTAAAACCTAATTGTCCACCTGCTGCAAACCTGGCTGTTGCTAAGAAACCGGCCCACCTTGTTTGCTCAGCCCTTAAAGGTACATTAGCTGCTAATTGTCCCTCAGGGTTGGTGGACCCCTCCATTCTTTTAACTATGAATTTTTCATTTCTAATTTCATAACCCCTAGTAGGTGAGATCTCAAATTATTCCTCTGTTTAGATTATATTGGTTTATTATGACTGTAGGGTTCAACCCATTACTTCATTGTTCTATGGGCATGATGGGGTATATAACCTAGATAAATTCGTCACCTCTGCTGGTGATTTATCAATTACTTAATTAATTATGTCAGGGGTTGGTCTTAATCTCCAACTTCTATGTCAATTTTTAAGTTAAAATATCTGGGTTTTCTTATTGGCCTTTCTTGGGCCGGGAGAATGAAGAGCGTGTCACTGATAGGTTAGGTTAAGATTATGCGGGCAGTGGGCTAAAAAGCCCTCTTGTGATTTCTGATCTCCTCACTTGAGATTCCGTTTCACATCACCCTGCCACTTTGATCTGGCCCACGCCTTCATTAACCAGGTCCCACACTTGCCCTTGTTGAATCCTACCCCTCTCGACATAGAATATCCGATTTATGGGGATTTAGCAAGGGTTAATCGGGGAGTGCCTAGGGTTTGTGGGGGTGTATGCCCCACTTGGAAGTTGCCTAGGGTTTGTGGGGGTGTCTACCCCTCTTGGAATTTGCCTAAGGTTTGTGGGGGTGTGTGCCCCTTTTGGACTTTAGGATTAGGTTTAAGTGTAGGGCTGGTGGATCTATATGTTTAGCTGGCAGAGGTTAATCTGCAGAATTTGAAGTCTGAGCTGCTAAGCCAGCTAGGCTTGTATGGGAAAATCGAACCCTTTCATTATCATGTCCCAGGACACATCATCAGTAATGCACTCTCGGATTGTCAGGTGTTTCGAGCCTTTACATTAGACACCCGCATTAGGGTTAGGGTTAGGTTGAGATTATGTGGGCAGTGGGCTAAAAAGCCCTCTTGTGATTTTTGATCTCCTCACTTGAGATTCCGTTTCACATCACCCTGCCACTTTGATCTGGCCCACGCCTTCATTAACCAGGTCCCACACTTGCCCTTGTTGAATCTTGCCCCTCTCGACATAGGATATCCGGTTTGTGGGGGTTTAGCAAGGGTTAATCGGGGAGTGCCTTGGGTTTGTGGGGGTGTGTGCCCCCTTGGAAGTTACCTAGGGTTTGTGGGGGTGTCTGCCCCTCTTGGAATTTGCCTAGGGTTTGTGGGGGTGTGTGCCCCTTTTGGACGTTAGGATTAGTTTTCAGTGTAGGGCTGGTAGATTTATATGTTTGTCTGGCAGAGGTTAGCCGCCTTAGGGGTAGGGTTATGGTTAGGTTGAAATTATGCGGGCAGTGGGCTAAAAAGCCCTCTTGTGATTTTTGATCTCCTCACTTGAGATTCCGTTTCACGTGACCCTGCCACTTTAATCTGGCCCACGCCTTCATTAACCAGGTCCCACACTTGCCTTTTTTGAATCTTGCCATCTCCAGTTCGTTGGGGATTAGCAAGGGTTAATCGGGGACTGCCTAGGGTTTGTGGGGGAGTGTGCCCCTTTTGGAATTTGACTAGGGTTTATGGGGGTGTGTGCCCCTTTTGGAATTTGCCTAGGGTTAGGTTGAGATTATGCGGGCAGTCGGCTAAAAAGCCCTCTTGTGATTTTTGATTTTTGATCTCCTCACTTGAGATTCTGTTTCACGTGACCCTGCCTCTTTGATCTGGCCCACGCCTTTATTAACCAGGTCCCACACTTGCCTTTGTTGAATCTTGCTCGTCTCGACATAGGATATCCGGTTTGTGGGGGTTTAGCAAGGGTTAATCGGGGAGTGCCTAGGGTATGTGGGGGTGTGTGCCCCTTTCGGAAGTTGCCTAAGGTTATTGGGGGTGTATGCCCCTTTTGGACTTTAGGATTAGGTTTGAGTGTAGGGCTGGTGGATGTATATGTTTGGCTGGCAGAGGTTAGCCTGCAGAATTTGAAGTATGAGATCGGGGAATGCCTAGGGTTTGTGGGGGTGTGTGCCCCTTTTGCACTTTAGGATTTGGTTTGAGTGTTGAGCTGGTGGATGTATATATGTGGCAGTCACAGCTAAGGCTGTCGAGTTTTGAGCAGTGATGTATGAACTGCTATGGCGGATAGGCTCGCATGAGGGTAAGGGTTAGGATTTTGTTGCAAAACTGTCATACCAGCAGGTCACCACCAGGTGGGATTTCTGTCTTCACTTAATCCTTCATTGTGACAGGACACCACCAGGTGGGAGTATTCTCCACATCTCATCTGTCATGGCGGCAGGACACCAGCAGGTGGGAGTGTTGTACACATCTGATCTGTCGTTATGACAGGACACCACCAGGTGGGAGTATTGTCCACATCTGATCTGTCGTTATGACAGGACACCACCAGGTGGGAGTATTGTCTACAGACGATCTGTCATTGTGGCAGGACACCACCAGGTGGGAGTATTCTCCACATCTCAACTGTCATGGCGGCAGGACACCACCAGGTGGGAGTATTGTCCACATCTGATCTGTCGTTATGACAGGACACCACCAGGTGGGAGTATTGTCTACAGACGAACTGTCATTGTGGCAGGACACCACCAGGTGGGAGTATTCTCCACATCTCATCTGTCATGGCGGCAGGACACCAGCAGGTGGGAGTGTTGTACACATCTGATCTGTCGTTATGACAGGACACCACCAGGTGGGAGTATTGTCTACAGACGAACTGTCATTGTGGCAGGACACCACCAGGTAGGAGTATTCTCCACATCTGATCTGTCATGGATGCAGGAGACCAGCAGGTGTGTTAGGCTAAAAAGCCCTCTTGTGATTTTTGATCTCCTCACTTGAGATTCCGTTTCACATCACCCTGCCACTTTCATCTGGCCCACGCCTTCATTAACCAGGTCCCACACTTGCCCTTGTTGAATCTTGCCCCTCTCGACATAGGATATCCGGTTTGTGGGGGTTTAGCAAGGGTTAATCGGGGAGTGCCTAGGGTTTGTGGGGGTGTGTGCCCCCCTTGGAAGTTACCTAGGGTTTGTGGGGGTGTCTGCCCCTCTTGGAATTTGCCTAGGGTTTGTGGGGGTGTGTGCCCCTTTTGGACGTTAGGATTAGTTTTCAGTGTAGGGCTGGTAGATTTATATGTTTGTCTGGCAGAGGTTAGCCGCCTTAGGGTTAGGGTTAGGGTTAGGTTGAAATTATGCGGGCAGTGGGCTAAAAACCCTCTTGTGATTTTTGATCTCCTCACTTGAGATTCCGTTTCACGTGACCCTGCCACTTTGATCTGGCCCACGCCTTCATTAACCAGGTCCCATACTTGCGTTTGTTGAATCTTGCCCCTCTCGACATAGGATATCCGGTTTGTGGGGGTTTAGCAAGGGTTAATCGGGGAGTGCCTAGGGTTTGTGGGGGTGTATGCCCCACTTGGAAGTTGCCTAGGGTTTGTGGGGGTGTCTACCCCTCTTGGAATTTGCCTAAGGTTTGTGGGGGTGTGTGCCCCTTTTGGACTTTAGGATTAGGTTTAAGTGTAGGGCTGGTGGATCTATATGTTTAGCTGGCAGAGGTTAATCTGCAGAATTTGAAGTCTGAGCTGCTAAGCCAGCTAGGCTTGTATGGGAAAATCGAACCCTTTCATTATCATGTCCCAGGACACATCATCAGTAATGCACTCTCGGATCGTCAGGTGTTTCGAGCCTTTACATTAGACACCCGCATTAGGGTTAGGGTTAGGTTGAGATTATGTGGGCAGTGGGCTAAAAAGCCCTCTTGTGATTTTTGATCTCCTCACTTGAGATTCCGTTTCACATCACCCTGCCACTTTGATCTGGCCCACGCCTTCATTAACCAGGTCCCACACTTGCCCTTGTTGAATCTTGCCCCTCTCGACATAGGATATCCGGTTTGTGGGGGTTTAGCAAGGGTTAATCGGGGAGTGCCTTGGGTTTGTGGGGGTGTGTGCCCCCTTGGAAGTTACCTAGGGTTTGTGGGGGTGTCTGCCCCTCTTGGAATTTGCCTAGGGTTTGTGGGGGTGTGTGCCCCTTTTGGACGTTAGGATTAGTTTTCAGTGTAGGGCTGGTAGATTTATATGTTTGTCTGGCAGAGGTTAGCCGCCTTAGGGGTAGGGTTATGGTTAGGTTGAAATTATGCGGGCAGTGGGCTAAAAAGCCCTCTTGTGATTTTTGATCTCCTCACTTGAGATTCCGTTTCACGTGACCCTGCCACTTTAATCTGGCCCACGCCTTCATTAACCAGGTCCCACACTTGCCTTTTTTGAATCTTGCCATCTCCAGTTCGTTGGGGATTAGCAAGGGTTAATCGGGGACTGCCTAGGGTTTGTGGGGGAGTGTGCCCCTTTTGGAATTTGACTAGGGTTTATGGGGGTGTGTGCCCCTTTTGGAATTTGCCTAGGGTTAGGTTGAGATTATGCGGGCAGTCGGCTAAAAAGCCCTCTTGTGATTTTTGATTTTTGATCTCCTCACTTGAGATTCTGTTTCACGTGACCCTGCCTCTTTGATCTGGCCCACGCCTTTATTAACCAGGTCCCACACTTGCCTTTGTTGAATCTTGCTCGTCTCGACATAGGATATCCGGTTTGTGGGGGTTTAGCAAGGGTTAATCGGGGAGTGCCTAGGGTATGTGGTGGTGTGTGCCCCTTTCGGAAGTTGCCTAAGGTTATTGGGGGTGTATGCCCCTTTTGGACTTTAGGATTAGGTTTGAGTGTAGGGCTGGTGGATGTATATGTTTGGCTGGCAGAGGTTAGCCTGCAGAATTTGAAGTATGAGATCGGGGAATGCCTAGGGTTTGTGGGGGTGTGTGCCCCTTTTGCACTTTAGGATTTGGTTTGAGTGTTGAGCTGGTGGATGTATATATGTGGCAGTCACAGCTAAGGCTGTCGAGTTTTGAGCAGTGATGTATGAACTGCTATGGCGGATAGGCTCGCATGAGGGTAAGGGTTAGGATTTTGTTGCAAAACTGTCATACCAGCAGGTCACCACCAGGTGGGATTTCTGTCTTCACTTAATCCTTCATTGTGACAGGACACCACCAGGTGGGAGTATTCTCCACATCTCATCTGTCATGGCGGCAGGACACCAGCAGGTGGGAGTGTTGTACACATCTGATCTGTCGTTATGACAGGACACCACCAGGTGGGAGTATTGTCCACATCTGATCTGTCGTTATGACAGGACACCACCAGGTGGGAGTATTGTCTACAGACGATCTGTCATTGTGGCAGGACACCACCAGGTGGGAGTATTCTCCACATCTCAACTGTCATGGCGGCAGGACACCACCAGGTGGGAGTATTGTCCACATCTGATCTGTCGTTATGACAGGACACCACCAGGTGGGAGTATTGTCTACAGACGAACTGTCATTGTGGCAGGACACCACCAGGTGGGAGTATTCTCCACATCTCATCTGTCATGGCGGCAGGACACCAGCAGGTGGGAGTGTTGTACACATCTGATCTGTCGTTATGACAGGACACCACCAGGTGGGAGTATTGTCTACAGACGAACTGTCATTGTGGCAGGACACCACCAGGTAGGAGTATTCTCCACATCTGATCTGTCATGGATGCAGGAGACCAGCAGGTGTGTTAGGCTAAAAAGCCCTCTTGTGATTTTTGATCTCCTCACTTGAGATTCCGTTTCACATCACCCTGCCACTTTCATCTGGCCCACGCCTTCATTAACCAGGTCCCACACTTGCCCTTGTTGAATCTTGCCCCTCTCGACATAGGATATCCGGTTTGTGGGGGTTTAGCAAGGGTTAATCGGGGAGTGCCTAGGGTTTGTGGGGGTGTGTGCCCCCCTTGGAAGTTACCTAGGGTTTGTGGGGGTGTCTGCCCCTCTTGGAATTTGCCTAGGGTTTGTGGGGGTGTGTGCCCCTTTTGGACGTTAGGATTAGTTTTCAGTGTAGGGCTGGTAGATTTATATGTTTGTCTGGCAGAGGTTAGCCGCCTTAGGGTTAGGGTTAGGGTTAGGTTGAAATTATGCGGGCAGTGGGCTAAAAACCCTCTTGTGATTTTTGATCTCCTCACTTGAGATTCCGTTTCACGTGACCCTGCCACTTTGATCTGGCCCACGCCTTCATTAACCAGGTCCCATACTTGCGTTTGTTGAATCTTGCCCCTCTCGACATAGGATATCCGGTTTGTGGGGGTTTAGCAAGGGTTAATCGGGGAGTGCCTAGGGTTTGTGGGGGTGTGTGCCCATTTTGGACTTTAGGATTAGGTTTGAGTGCAGGGCTGGTGGATGTATATGTTTGGCTGGCAGAGGTTAGCCTGCAGAATTTGAACTATGAGATCGGGGAATGCCTAGTGTAAAGAGGGTTTCTTCTTTTTGTTAACTAGCAGGAATGCTAATTTACTGATAACGAGAATGGTATTCCTTTGTAAACCAAATGGGGATTAATGTTCTTTCTTCTGAGTCTGTAAGCTTTTGTTGACGGGCTTTTGGGCAGATCGGCACGAGGGGGTCGAGAGAGAGGACGTAATGCTCTAAGCTGGGCGAGGATCGGACCCCAAAGGGGGGTCCGAGGCCGGGAGATTCTCCGAGGAGGGGGGGGAATGAGGCTAGATGTGCTTGGTTGACCACTCGGAGAGTCCTGAGCTGTTTGGAGAGTCCGAGGAGTTCGGAGGGTCCTGAGCTGCGAGTCGAGGAGTTCAGAGGGGATCGAATGGTGGCCAGAAGACTTCAGAAATTGAGCTCCAACGGCTGTGCACGAAGTGGTTTGGACTTTGATAAGTTTGGCGCCTTTTCTTTAATTTTCTCTTCATATATACTGTATCGTTATTAATCACTTAGTTATAGTAACCTTTATAAATTGTACTCATTTAATCGCATATGGTGTACTGTCTGTTTTTGGGCAAGGCGGGGACATCACACAGCATCCACACCAACTGATTACCCAGTTTGGCGGGCCCGAAGGCTGCTCCCCCTAGACGAGAATGAGCTGAGCGAGCCTGAGGCGACACAGGGGGTTACATTGTGGGGGCTCGTCCGGGATTGATTTCTGTGGAAGCTGTGTGATCACCCTCTTTAAATTGTGTCTGCGGCGAAGAGCTGCTGTGCCTTTGTGGGTGTGCGATTGCTGGTTATCGCGGTGTGTGTGTTGGGTGGGGTGGTTGCTGTTGGCTGACGAAATGGTGGTGGGACCATGGGTTGTCCGTACTGTTTGGAGATTGAGGAGTGACAGGTTGGGATGTTTCAGCAGTGGTGAGCTCCGCCCAGTTATTGGAATAATGTCCAGCCCTAAAGGGGCGGAGGCGTGGGTGGAGCGGACCCCTCAGTTGTTGGGTGAGTGGCAGTGCTTGGCTGAGGAAAAGCGACAGGGTCGGGTTGAAAGTTTGAGTAGGCGGGCTGGTGACTTTGTTAGAACTGTCAGGCGCAATTACCTCGAAGTGACCGCTGCCAGTTCTGGGAAAGTGTGGGAAAATGCGTGTGGTTCGACTGGAAGTCAAATGCCGCAGCTGGGGGGCTTATCATATCCGTGGCAGGAGATTGGTGGAAAGTTTTTAGGGTATCCCTTTTTGCCTAGGGGGGCAGATAAATTGCTTGTGGTGCCAAGCGGATCTGTCAAGGGGATCAGTTGTTCCGTTGATTCGAGAGGTGTCGGGAAACTTAGAGGAGGCCCAGTGGGGGAACGGCTTGGGGTCTCTGGGGGAGCACGTTCCCAGCAATGTACCAAGGAACTCCCGAAAGGAGCAGACCCTATTCCTGAAGGCTTAGAGGAGCCATGCGCACAGGTGTTGTTACGGATGGATGGAAGTCAAGTTAAAGCCATCCTCGGCACCGGGGCGCCGGTGAAGTTGCTGTACAGTTTGTTTCATAACCGTTATTGGAAGCATTTACCCTTGACAACATTGAGGACACTGGAGATTCGGGGTACCAGTGCCGGTGATTATCCAGACAACGGTTGTTGGTCAGTGAAAATGGAGTTCTTAGAGGCAAATGTGGAGGAGACTGAGGTTCATGAATCGTTAGTGCTGATGTGTCCGGACCCTGTTGAGATGGGCAGCGTTTCTGTTCTAGAGAGAACCAAAATCCTGCTGGTGCGCTTGGGAGCCTGCCCGGAGGAGGCGGGTGAGCACTGTTTGGAGGCATTGTCGATGCACCCAGGGTTTCGAGCTGCTTGTGCGGACGTGTGTAGCAGCATTGGGCTGATAACGAATTCAAACAAGAGCCAGTGGTGGTACAGCCTGGGGGAAGTATCTGATGGTGAGACCCTCTTCGTGGACGCTGCGAAATACCACAAGGGAGGGGAGTTGACTGCTGAAGACACCTCGGAGAGAGAGAGGTTGCGGCGACCGGCCCCTACAGCCGTGAAAGATGTAGGCAGCGTGTGTATGGATTATATTGCGTTGAAGAGGCGCACTGTCAGTGACCCTGAGGGCCAGAGAGGCGATGGCCTGTCTGAGTGGTGTGAAGTGGTTTAAGGTGCTGGATCTGAGGAGTGGATGTTGCCAGATCCCGATGAGTGGGGCCAACAAGGAGAAGACGGCCGTTATAAATTCCCTAGAAGTCTTCGGGTCCGAAAAGATGCCACAGGGCATATCTGGAGCCCTTGCAACCTTCCTGTGGGGCAGGTGGAAGACCATAGGGGATGTGGAGGCGTTTGGAGTTTTGGTGTATGTGGATGATCTATTGGTATTTGGATTTGCCTCAGGAGAATATGAAGTGAGGTTGTTGCAGGAGCAGCTGAGAACTACCGAGTTAAAGTGTTTTCGGGACACGTGCCAGGGCTGGCGAAGGTCGCAGCTCGTGAGAGACTGTCTCTACGGAATCAAGTTTGAAATGAAGACGGAGAGACTGGAGAAAGTGATCTGGAACCATTCGGAAGACTTACAAGTTGGAGAGAATGAAGAAAGTTGTCTGACTGAGGGTAATAGCAAACTGAGAACCCGGAGAGGGGAGTTTGCGGAGGTGAAGAAATTACAGATGAATCTCAGAAGAGAGAAGCGGAAGCTTGAAGGGAACCTGAAGATGACCATCGACAGTTCAAATGAAGTGCAAAACCTGAAAGTTGATCTGGAAGAAGTCATGAGGAAGAAAAGCTGGAGAGAAGTGCAGTGAATACTGAACAGGAGTCTGAAGAGACTGCCGGAGCAGTGCAGGCCATGTGTTTCCGTTTGGAGAAGATCAAACAGCAGCTACCGATCACAGGAATGAGGAAGAATACAGATTCGATGGATGATGTGCTGGATGTGTGATACATGCTGCCTTTTGCTGACTTTCCCTCGATTGAGGAAGAGACCTTTGGCCCTTCTCCCATTGAGTCAGGTGTAGCGGGGAGGGTTAGCTGTGTGCAGTGTGGGACATGAGTGAGAGGCTGAGAGAGGAGTTGGTAGTGGGCCCAAGGTATCCCCAGTTGTGTCCGAGCCTGAAGGGTTTAGGTGAGGGGGTACGGAGGTCTCAGAAGGGTTAGGGAACTCCCAGATAGTTGGCCTAAGTAGCATTAGGGTTAGGGCCCGCATTAGGGTTAGGGTTAGGGTTAGGGTTACCCTAAGTAGCGCCTGAAAAACAGGGCGTGATGGTTACTGTGTGGGGAGAAGATGTCACTGTTTGTGCTTGGGTTACGGTGTGTTGGCAGGAAAGGTGGCGAGTTATTTAGTAGTCATGAGGACATGACTTTTATTTGGTGGAGGGAGAGTGTAAAGAGGGTTTCTTCTTTTTGTTAACTAGCAGGAATGCTAATTTACTGATAACGAGAATGGTATTCCTTTGTAAACCAAATGGGGATTAATGTTCTTTCTTCTGAGTCTGTAAGCTTTTGTTGACGGGCTTTTGGGCAGATCGGCACGAGGGGGTCGAGAGAGAGGACGTAATGCTCTAAGCTGGGCGAGGATCGGACCCCAAAGGGGGGTCCGAGGCCGGGAGATTCTCCGAGGAGGGGGGGGAATGAGGCTAGATGTGCTTGGTTGACCACTCGGAGAGTCCTGAGCTGTTTGGAGAGTCCGAGGAGTTCGGAGGGTCCTGAGCTGCGAGTCGAGGAGTTCGGAGGGGATCGAATGGTGGCCAGAAGACTTCAGAAATTGAGCTCCAACGGCTGTGCACGAAGTGGTTTGGACTTTGATAAGTT
The DNA here is from genome assembly GCF_030144855.1 of Hypanus sabinus. Taxonomy (NCBI): domain Eukaryota; kingdom Metazoa; phylum Chordata; class Chondrichthyes; order Myliobatiformes; family Dasyatidae; genus Hypanus; species Hypanus sabinus. Next base: position 182,356,627 of record NC_082712.1, read on the forward strand.
TGGCGCCTTTTCTTTAATTTTCTCTTCATATATACTGTATCGTTATTAATCACTTAGTTATAGTAACCTTTATAAATTGTACTCATTTAATCGCATATGGTGTACTGTCTGTTTTTGGGCAAGGCGGGGACATCACACAGCATCCACACCAGCTGATTACCCAGTTTGGCGGGCCCGAAGGCTGCTCCCCCTAGACGAGAATGAGCTGAGCGAGCCTGAGGCGACACAGGGGGTTACACTAGGGTTTGTGGCGGGGGTGTGCCCCTTTTGGACTTTAGGATTAGGTTTGAGTGTAGGTCTGGTGGATGTATATGTTTGGCTGGCAGAGTTTAGCCTGCAGAATTTGAAGTATGAGATCGGGGAATGCCTAGGGATTGTGGGGGTGTGTGCCCCTTTTGCACTTTAGGATTTGGTTTGAGTGTTGAGCTGGTTGATGTATATATGTGGCAGTCACAGCTAAGGCTGTCGAGTTTTGAGCAGTGATGTATGAACTGCTATGGCGGATAGGCTCGCATGAGGGTAAGGGTTAGGATTTTGTTGCAAAACTGTTGTACCAGCAGGTCACCACCAGGTGGGATTTCTGTCTTCACTTAATCCTTCATTGTGACTGGACACCACCTGGTGGGAGTATTGTCCACATCTGATCTGTCATGGCGGCAGGACGCCAGCAGTTGGGAGTGTTGTACACGTCTGATCTGTCATTATGACAGGACACCACCAGGTGGGAGTAATCTCTACGGATGAACTGTCATTGTAGCAGGACACCACCAGGTGGCAGTATTCTCCACATCTCAACTGTCATGGCGGCAGGACACCAGCAGGTGGGAGCTTTGTACACATCTGATCTGTCGTTATGACAGGACACCACCAGGTGGGAGTATTGTCCACATCTGATCTGTCGTTATGACAGGCCACCACCAGGTGGGAGTATCGTCATCAGACGAACTGTCATTGTGGCAGGACACCACCAGCTGGGAGTATTCTCCACATCTGATCTGTCATGGTTGAGGGAGACCAGCAGTTGGGTCAGGTTGAGATTATGCGGGCAGTGGGCTAAAAAGCCCTCTTGTGATTTTTGATCTCCTCACTTGACATTCCGTTTCACGTGACCCTGCCACTTTGATCTGGCCCACGCCTTTATTAACCAGGTCCCACACTTGCCTTTGTTGAATCTTGCCCGTCTCGACATAGGATATCCGGTTTGTGGGGGTTTAGCAAGGGTTAATCGGGGAGTGCCTAGGGTTTGTGGGGGTGTGTGCCCCTTTCGGAAGTTGCCTAGGGTTGGTGAGGGTGTGTGCCCCTTTTGGACTTTAGGATTAGGTTTGAGTGTAGGGCTGGTGGATGTATATGTTTGGCTAGCAGAGGTTAGCCTGCAGAATTTGAAGTATGAGATCGGGGAATTCCTAGGGTTTGTGGGGGTGTATGCCCCTGTTGCACTTTAGGATTTGGTTTGAGTGTTGAGCTGGTGGATGTATATATGTGGCAGTCACAGCTAAGGCTGTCGAGTTTTGAGCAGTGATGTATGAACTTCTATGGCGGATAGGCTCGCATGAGGGTAAGGGTTAGGATTTTGTTGCAAAACTGTCGTACCAGCAGGTCACCACCAGGTGGGATTTCTGTCTTCACTTAATCCTTCATTGTGACAGGACACCACCAGGTGGGAGTATTGTCCACATCTGATCTGTCAAGGCAGCAGGACGCCAGCAGGTTGGAGTGTTGTACACATCTGATCTGTCATTATGACAGGACACCACCAGGTGGGAGTATTGTCTACGGACAAACTGTCATTGTAGCAGGACACCACCAGGTGGGAGTATTCTCCACATCGCATCTGTCATGGCGGCAGGACACCAACAGGTGGGAGTGTTGTACACATCTGATCTGTCGTTATGACAGGACACCACCAGGTGGGAGTATTGTCCACATCTGATCTGTCGTTATGACAGGACACCACCAGGTGGGAGTATTGTCTACAGATGAACTGTCATTGTGGCAGGACACCACCAGGTGGGAGTATTCTCCACATCTGATCTGTCATGGTTGCAGGAGACGTGCAGGTGTGTTAGGTTGAGATTATGTGGGCAGTGGGCTAAAAAGCCCTCTAGTGATTTTTGATCTCCTCACTTGAGATTCCGTTTCACGTGACCCTGCCACTTTGATCTGGCCCAGGCCTTCATTAACCAGGTCGCACACTTGCCTTTGTTGAATCTTGCCCCTCTCGACATAGGATATTCGGTTTGTGGGGGTTTAGCAAGGGTTAATCGGGAAGTGCCTAGGGTTTGTGGGGGTGTTTGCCCCTTTTGGAGGTTCCCTATGGTTTTGTGGGGGTTTGTGCCCCTTTTGGAATTTGCCTAGGGTTAGGATGAGATTATGGGTTAGGGTTAGGGTTAGGTTGAGATTATGCGGGCTGTGGGCTAAAAAGCCCTCTTGTGATTTCTGATCTCCTCACTTGAGATTCTGTTTCACATCACCCTGCCACTTTGATCTGGCCCACACCTTCATTAACCAGGTCCCACACTTGCCCTTGTTGAATCCTACCCCTCTCGACATAGAATATCCGATTTATGTGGATTTAGCAAGGGTTAATCGGGGAGTGCCTAGGGTTTGTGGGGGTGTATGCCCCCCTTGGAAGTTGCCTAGGGTTTGTGGGGGTGTCTACCCCTCTTGGAATTTGCCTAAGGTTTGTGGGGGTGTGTGCCCCTTTTGGACTTTAGGATTAGGTATAAGTGTAGGGCTGGTGGATCTATATGTTTAGCTGGCAGAGGTTAGTCTGCAGAATTTGAAGTCTAAGCTGCTAAGCCAGCTAGGCTTGTATGGGAAAATCGAAACCTTTCATTATCATGTCCCAGGACACATCATCAGTAATGCACTCTCGGATCGTCAGGTGTTTCGAGCCTTTACATTAGACACCCTCCCCGAGACGGCTCCGCCAAGGCGATCAAGCTTGGCGTGTGCTTTACCCCTGGACCAGACAATGAAAGGCGACACCCTCCCTGAGACGGCTCAGCCAAGGCGATCAAGCTTGGCGTATGTATTACCCCTGGACCAGACAACGAAAGGCATAAAATTGTGCAGGTCATACTACTTCTAAGGGTTTAATTCCAGGGCGGCCTAGCTCCTTGGGCCTCATTCAGGCCATGCGGAGAATCTGTGGGCCTGCTTCATAATTCCCTTTGGTAGTTGGGACTATTTTTCCAGAATTTTCACATGATGGTTCTGGACTATTTTATAAATTAACCTGACCGTGGTTAAGAAGGAATCCCCAGGGGCACTGGGGTCCCGGTAGTAACTGGAGTTATCCACTCGCCCACCTGGCAGGTATCGATCCACACAACCTCTCCTATCTTTGCCTTTCCACATCATTAAGACAATAATGTAAGTAAGACAATAAATAAAAGAATAATGTTCCTACTGCTTGTCTTGCATCTGCGATTTCGACTCCAACGGATTGCCTTCAAAAAAGTGTGATTCCCGACCGGGAGGTCCAACTCGACTCTCGTCCGTCACTCGGGTCTTCTGTGGAGTCTCTAAACCCAGACAGTACTGCTGTCCAGTTAAAACGTCCCTCACCTTCCTCCCCCCGCAGGGCCTCTGTTAACTAATGTTATACTAAAACCTAATTGTCCACCTGCTGCAAACCTGGCTGTTGCTAAGAAACCGGCCCACCTTGTTTGCTCAGCCCTTAAAGGTACATTAGCTGCTAATTGTCCCTCAGGGTTGGTGGACCCCTCCATTCTTTTAACTATGAATTTTTCATTTCTAATTTCATAACCCCTAGTAGGTGAGATCTCAAATTATTCCTCTGTTTAGATTATATTGGTTTATTATGACTGTAGGGTTCAACCCATTACTTCATTGTTCTATGGGCATGATGGGGTATATAACCTAGATAAATTCGTCACCTCTGCTGGTGATTTATCAATTACTTAATTAATTATGTCAGGGGTTGGTCTTAATCTCCAACTTCTATGTCAATTTTTAAGTTAAAATATCTGGGTTTTCTTATTGGCCTTTCTTGGGCCGGGAGAATGAAGAGCGTGTCACTGATAGGTTAGGTTAAGATTATGCGGGCAGTGGGCTAAAAAGCCCTCTTGTGATTTCTGATCTCCTCACTTGAGATTCCGTTTCACATCACCCTGCCACTTTGATCTGGCCCACGCCTTCATTAACCAGGTCCCACACTTGCCCTTGTTGAATCCTACCCCTCTCGACATAGAATATCCGATTTATGGGGATTTAGCAAGGGTTAATCGGGGAGTGCCTAGGGTTTGTGGGGGTGTATGCCCCCCTTGGAAGTTGCCTAGGGTTTGTGGGGGTGTCTACCCCTCTTGGAATTTGCCTAAGGTTTGTGGGGGTGTGTGCCCCTTTTGGACTTTAGGATTAGGTTTAAGTGTAGGGCTGGTGGATCTATATGTTTAGCTGGCAGAGGTTAATCTGCAGAATTTGAAGTCTGAGCTGCTAAGCCAGCTAGGCTTGTATGGGAAAATCGAACCCTTTCATTATCATGTCCCAGGACACATCATCAGTAATGCACTCTCGGATCGTCAGGTGTTTCGAGCCTTTACATTAGACACCCGCATTAGGGTTAGGGTTAGGTTGAGATTATGCGGGCAGTGGGCTAAAAAGCCCTCTTGTGATTTTTGATCTCCTCACTTGAGATTCCGTTTCACGTGACCCTGCCACTTTAATCTGGCCCACGCCTTCATTAACCAGGTCCCACACTTGCCTTTTTTGAATCTTGCCATCTCCAGTTCGTTGGGGATTAGCAAGGGTTAATCGGGGACTGCCTAGGGTTTGTGGGGGAGTGTGCCCCTTTTGGAATTTGACTAGGGTTTATGGGGGTGTGTGCCCCTTTTGGAATTTGCCTAGGGTTAGGTTGAGATTATGCGGGCAGTCGGCTAAAAAGCCCTCTTGTGATTTTTGATTTTTGATCTCCTCACTTGAGATTCTGTTTCACGTGACCCTGCCTCTTTGATCTGGCCCACGCCTTTATTAACCAGGTCCCACACTTGCCTTTGTTGAATCTTGCTCGTCTCGACATAGGATATCCGGTTTGTGGGGGTTTAGCAAGGGTTAATCGGGGAGTGCCTAGGGTATGTGGGGGTGTGTGCCCCTTTCGGAAGTTGCCTAGGTTTTCTGGGGGTGTGTGCCTCTTTTGGAAGTTGCCTAAGGTTACTGGGGGTGTATGCCCCTTTTGGACTTTAGGATTAGGTTTGAGTTTAGGGCTGGTGGATGTATATGTTTGGCTGGCAGAGGTTAGCCTGCAGAATTTGAAGTATGAGATCGGGGAATGCCTAGGGTTTGTGGGGGTGTGTGCCCCTTTTGCACTTTAGGATTTGGTTTGAGTGTTGAGCTGGTGGATGTATATATGTGGCAGTCACAGCTAAGGCTGTCGAGTTTTGAGCAGTGATGTATGAACTGCTATGGCGGATAGGCTCGCATGAGGGTAAGGGTTAGGATTTTGTTGCAAAACTGTCATACCAGCAGGTCACCACCAGGTGGGATTTCTGTCTTCACTTAATCCTTCATTATGACAGGACACCACCAGGTGGGAGTATTGTCTACGGACGAACTGTCATTGTAGCAGGACACCACCAGGTGGGAGTATTCTCCACATCTCATCTGTCATGGCGGCAGGACACCAACAGGTGGGAGTGTTGTACACATCTGATCTGTCGTTATGACAGGACACCACCAGGTGGGAGTATTGTCCACATCTGATCTGTCGTTATGACAGGACACCACCAGGTGGGAGTATTGTCTACAGACGAACTGTCATTGTGGCAGGACACCACCAGGTGGGAGTATTCTCCACATCTGATCTGTCATGGTTGCAGGAGACCAGCAGGTGTGTTAGGTTGAGATTATGTGGGCAGTGGGCTAAAAAGCCCTCCAGTGATTTTTGATCTCCTCACTTGAGATTCCGTTTCACGTGACCCTGCCTCTTTGATCTGGCCCAGGCCTTCATTAACCAGGTCGCACACTTGCCTTTGTTGAATCTTGCCCCTCTCGACATAGGATATTCGGTTTGTGGGGGTTTAGCAAGGGTTAATCGGGAAGTGCCTAGGGTTTGTAGGGGTGTTTGCCACTTTTGGAGGTTCCCTATGGTTTTGTGGGGGTTTGTGCCCCTTTTGGAATTTGCCTAGGGTTAGGTTGAGATTATGGGTTAGGGTTAGGGTTAGGTTGAGATTATGCGGGCAGTGGGCTAAAAAGCCCTCTTGTGATTTTTGATCTCCTCACTTGAGATTCCGTTTCACATCACCCTGCCACTTTGATCTGGCCCACGCCTTCATTAACCAGGTCCCACACTTGCCCTTGTTGAATCTTACCCCTCTCGACATAGGATATCCGGTTTGTGGGGGTTTAGCAAGGGTTAATCGGGGAGTGCCTAGGGTTTGTGGGGGTGTGTGCCCCTTTTGGAAGTTGCCTAGGGTTTGTGGGGGTGTCCGCCCCTTTTGGAATTTGCCTAGGGTTTGTGGGGGTGTGTGCCCCTTTTGGACTTTAAGGTTAGGTTTGAGTGTAGGGCTGGTGGATGTATATGTTTGGCTGGCAAAGGTCAGCCTGCAGAATTTGAAGTATGAGATCAGGGAATGCCTAGGGTTTGTGGGGGTGTGTGCCCCTCTTGGAATTTGCCTAAGGTTTGTGGGGGTGTGTGCCCCTTTTGGACTTTAGGGTTAGGTTTGAGTGTAGGGCTGGTGGATCTATATGTTTAGCTGGCAGAGGTTAGTCTGCAGAGTTTAAAGTCTGAGCTGCTAAGCCAGCTAGGCTTGTATCGGGAAATCAGGTTAATCTGGTCAAAACCTTTATTATCATGCCCAGGACACATCATCAGTAATGCACTCTCGGATCGTCAGGTGTTTCGAGCCTTTACATTAGACACCCTACCCGGGACGGCTCCGCCAAGGCGATCAAGCTTGGCGTGTGTATTACCCCTGGACAGACAATGAAAGGCATGGAACTGTGCGGGTCATGCTACTTCTAAGGGTTTAATTCCAGGGCAGCCTAGTTCTTTAGGCCTCGTTCAGGCCGTGCGGAGAATAAGTGTGCAGTGTTTCAATCCATCTCCTCTCTGCTCTTTTTCTTTGGGCGTTTGTCCAGTTTATGTTAGTTTCCAGGCCTAATATTTTTAAGAAGTACCCCCCATGCTCCTGGAAGTGTCTGCTAACCGGTCTGCTTTGGATACCCCTTCTGATGTTACTGAGGTGTCCCGTGAGTCTGGTTCTCAGGCTGTTGCCCGTCTCCCCTACGTATATAATATGGCATAGTGTGCACTGGATTGCATAGACTACATTCTTTTGTTCGCAGGTTATCCTCTGCTCTATTTCGGCCCACTTTCCTGTGGCTCTGTTGTGTATGCTTTTTGAAATTCTCAGGTATATGCATGCCCTGCAATTTCCCACCTCACAGTTTGGCGCTGCTCGTACTTTGGTACTGACTAGTATGTCTTTCAGGTTCCTACCCCTCTTGTAGGCTGAGACAATGGTGTATTGTCCCAGTGTCCCCGCTTCCGCTTTCAGTTCCTCAAAGCGTGTTTTGACCGTCCTGTGAATATTCACTGCCATACCACTGTATCCCGTTATTAAGGGTAGCTTCCGTGTCGTGATGTTCTGCGGTCGGGGATTTGTGATACTTTTCAGAAAGTCAGATTTAATGTGCCTAAGTCTCCTTCTGCTGTAGCCCCTGTGTCTAAGTGCAGAGAAGAGGATGGTTGTGGCCTGCTGGAAGTCCCCCTCCCTCGTGCAAATGCGGTGAAACCGGGTCAGCTGTCCCTTGACAATGCCTCTGAAGGTGTGTTTAGGATGGTGGCTCCCTGTGTGTAGGAGGGTGTGTGTGTCTGTGGTTTTAAAGAATACCTTGGTAGCTAGTTTCTGATTGCCATTTTCCGGTGCTAATTTAAATACTGTAGTGTCCAGGAAGTCAATTCCCTCTCTATTGGTTGTGGCTTTAACCTTAATGGATGGATGGTGAGTGTTTAGGATTTGAATAAATTCCTCTAGCTCCCCCTCTGAGTATGTCCACACTCCCCAGATGTCATCCAGGTATCGGTAGAGACACATGGGTTTTTTAGGACACTTTGGATAGACTGTTTCCTCCCACCCAGCCATGTATATATTGGCATAGGCTGGAGCAAACCTCTTTCCCATCGCTGTGCCCTTGACCTGTAGGTAGAATTTACCATCGAATTCAAAGTCATTTTTAGTCAGGCTGAGGTGGAGGAGTTCTAGCAAGGCCTCGTCTGCTCTCCCTGGCTGGGGGTTCTTCCGTAGGACATCCCTCACTGCCTCCATGCCCCTGTCCGTTTCAATATTGGTGTACAGGCTTTCAACGTCCATGGTGAAGAGTATGGCCTCAGGGGGCACTGACATGGAATTGACTGTCTGGACAAAGTGATATGTGTCCTTGATGTAGCTGGGGTGTTTCTGCGAGAGTGGATTAAGGCTGGCATCAATAAACTCCGCTATCCTGTATGACTCACTGCTGCAGTCTGACACGATGGGTCTGCCGGGAGGGATTTCTCCCGGAACAGTCCATGAGTCTGGGTTCTTGTGTATTTTGGGAAGGATATAAAACTGTCTTGCTCGTGGCTGTGTCCCTGTCAGGTACTCCACTTGCTTCCCTTTGAGGTACCGAGCCCTTTTCAGTTCTCGCAAAATGTTACTAATTTCCGTGTGTGTTTCCCAGTATATGGGTTCCTTTAGTTTCGTGTAGTGCTCCGTGTTGTTTAATTGTCTGTGTGCCTCAAATAGGTATTGTTGTTTGTCCATGATCACTATGCTGCTCCCCTTATCCGCTGGTTTGATAACAATGTCCATGTTTTGCCTCAGTTCATTTAGGGCTTCTCTCTCCTTCCTGGTTAGATTGGGCTTATCCTGTACTTCCCTCTCCCTCTCTATAATCTCCCCCAGTGTGCTCTTAAATTCTAGAATAGCTTCCGACCTATACCTTCTCTTGGGCATCCACTCTGAGGGAGGGGTGAAAGGGGTCTTTGTACTTACTGAGTCACCGAAGTAGTCGGCGAGTACCAGTCCCCTATAGAACCTATTCATGTCCCTCTCAATCTGCTCCTTATGGAGTTTTGAAGTCGGTACAAAAGTCAGGCCCCTGTTCAGAACCTTTTGCTGGGTTTCTGTAGGGGTGAACGTGCGGGAGAGGTTCACGATGGTCTCTCCCAGTCGTGGACCCTGCCTCTCTTGGCTTTGCCCCCACCCTAGTTTAAAGACTGCATCCATCTCTTGACTATTGTCTGGGCTGTGCCCTCAGTCCAATGGATATGGTCTGTGTCTACCTTAAACTGCCTCGCCGGGATTGCAGGGATATGATTCTTAGTTCTAATAACCTCGTTCAGTTGGTCCAGGGTCGCCCGTTCTGCCTCTGTCAAATTGCAACTAAAGTTTAATTCGGGCACCCAGATACTGGCGTGGGGAAATTTAATGCTGGCCATTCTCAGTAGTTGTTGAAGCTGTTTAGTAGCTGTTGTTGGTTTGTGGGACCTATTGTTTATTCCAAAGGAAAGGATGACCTTCTTAGTCTCTGGCTGTGGCTCTAACTTTTCCAGGATAGCAGTGGCATGGACGAATTTGGCCCCCGGAAAGCTGTCTAATTGAATATCCTTGTTAGGGCATCTTTTAACCCTGGAAATGTTAGAGTCCCCTATGATTAGTACAGGTTTAAGGGGCCTTAGTTGCCAAGTTACATTTTTCTGTTTAGAGTTAGGATGCCTCGTTATTTGACCCCCCTGGTTGTTGCAAATGGGGTGTACCTGTCCCCTGTCCTGCGACTCTCGGGCTGGGGTGGGAGACCTGCTCGGTCCTTGTGCCCCGGCTCCCCTCGTCTCCCTTGTCTCTCCTCCCCTTCGAACGGGTGTGGGATGGGGCGCCGCTTCTCCGGAGTCCCGGGTCAGGGAAGTCGTGGGGGTGGCAGGTTGGGGCTCCTGCGCCGCTAGGTTGGATCGCGTCCCCTCGGAGGGGCTCGTGGGTGGGGAAGGGCGCCCTCGGTCCCTTCTCCGTCTCTGCGGCAAAGGCAGTGGGGCCGCATCGGTATCTGGAGGGTTAACCAGCTCGAGCGCCCTCGGGTGGACAGTGTCGGTACTGCCACTGCACGTGGTGTTCTACACGCGTGCCTCTCCCAAAATGTCCCGCAGTACAACAACCGGGTTCAGGTTTGCTTCACCCTGTGCCGACGGACCAGGCACTGTTCGGGCGGTCTCTCCCCAGGTCTCGGGCGAGACACGGGCCGGATCCCGGCCAACCCAGAAGCCGTCCCTGGAGGTCGAGGGTCCGCTCCCCTCCTGCCCCTGGGACGCGGCCCCCATGGCTAGTGGGAAGGCCTGGGGTCCCCCGTGGGTCCGCTCCGCCACGGCTTGTCGTTCCGGCCCTGGTACCGAGACCAGATCGAAAATAGGGTTAGGGTTAGGGTTAACCCTCTAACCCTAACCCTAACCCTAACCCTCACCCTAACCTCAGCCCTTAAAAGTACATTAGCTGCTGATTGGTGAACCTCTCCATTCTTTTAACTATGAATTTTTCATTTCTAATTTCATAACACCTAGTAGGTGAAATAAAATATCTGGGTTTTCTTATTGGCCTTTCTTGGGCCGGGAGAATGAAGAGCGTGTCACTGATAGGTTAGGTTGAGATTATGTGGGCAGTGGGCTAAAAAGCCCTCTTGTGATTTCTGATCTCCTCACTTGAGATTCTGTTTCACATCACCCTGCCACTTTGATCTGGCCCACGCCTTCATTAACCAGGTCCCACACTTGCCCTTGTTGAATCCTACCCCTCTCAGAATATCTAATTTATGGGGATTTAGCAAAAGTTAATCGGGGAATGCCTAGGGTTTGTGGGGGTGTATGCCCCCCTTGGAAGTTGCCTAGGGTTTGTGGGGGTGACTACCCCTCTTGGAATTTGCCTATTTATGGGGGTGTATGCCCCTTTTGGACTTTAGGATTAGGTTTAAGTGTAGGGCTGGTGGATCTATATGTTTAGCTGGCAAAGGTTAGTCTGCAGAATTTAAAGTCTGAGCTCCTAAGCCAGCTGCTTGTATGGGAAAATCGAAACCTCTCATTATCATGTGCCAGGACACATCATCAGTAATGCACTCTCGGATCGTCGGGTGTTTCGAGCCTTTACATTAGACACCCTCCCCGAGCCGGCTCCGTCAAGTTGATCAAGCTTGCCGTGTGTATTACCCCTGGACCAGACAATGAAAGGCGACACCTCCCCTGAAATGGCTTAAACCAAGCCAATCACGCTTGGCGTATGTACTACCCCCTAGACCAGACAACGAAAGGCACAAAATTGTACAGGTCATACTACTTCTAAGGGTTTAATTCCAGGGCGGCCTAGCTCCTTGGGCCTCACTCAGGCCATGCGGAGAATCTGTAGGCCTACTTCTTAATTCCCTTAGATAGTTGGGACTATTTTTCCAGAATTTTCACATAATGAAAGTTCTGGACTATTTTTAACCTGACCGTGGTTAAGAAGGAATCCCCAGGGACACTAACCAGAGTTACCCACTCGCCCACGTGGCAGGTATCGATCCACACAACCTCTCCTATCTTTGCCTTTCCACATCATTAAGACAATAATGTAAGTAAGACAATAAATAAAAGAATAATGTTCCTACTGCTTATCTTGCGTCTGCGATTTCGACTCCAACCAATTGCCTTCAAAAAAGCGTGATTCCCGACCGGAAGGTCCAACTCGACTCTCGTCCGTCACTCGGGTCTTCTGTGGAGTCTCTAAACCCAGACAGTACTGCTATCCAGTTAAAACGTCCCTCACCTTCTTCCCCCCGCAGGGCCTCTTTTAACTAATGTGATACTAAAACCTAATTGTCCACCTGCTGCAAACCTGGCTATTGCTAGGAGACCGGCTCACCTCAGCCCTTAAAGGTACATTAGCTGCTGATTGGTGAACCTCTCCATTCTTTTAACTATGAATTTTTCATTTCTAATTTCATAACACCTAGTAGGTGAAATAAAATATCTGGGTTTTCTTATTGGCCTTTCTGGGGCCGGGAGAATGAAGAGCGTGTCACTGATAGGTTAGGTTGAGATTATGCGGGCAGTGGGCTAAAAAGCCCTCTTGTGATTTCTGATCTCCTCACTTGAGATTCTGTTTCACATCACCCTGCCACTTTGATCTGGCCCACGCCTTCATTAACCAGGTCCCACACTTGCCCTTGTTGACTCCTACCCCTCTCAGAATATCTAATTTATGGGGATTTAGCAAAAGTTAATCGGGGAATGCCTAGGGTTTGTGGGGGTGTATGCCCCCCTTGGAAGTTGCCTAGGGTTTATGGGGGTGACTACCCCTCTTGGAATTTGCCTATTTATGGGGGTGTATGCCCCTTTTGGACTTTAGGATTAGGTTTAAGTGTAGGGCTGGTGGATCTATATGTTTAGCTGGCAAAGGTTAGTCTGCAGAATTTAAAGTCTGAGCTCCTAAGCCAGCTGCTTGTATAGGAAAATCGAAACCTCTCATTATCATGTGCCAGGACACATCATCAGTAATGCACTCTCGGATCTTCGGGTGTTTCGAGCCTTTACATTAGACACCCTCCCCGAGCCGGCTCCGTCAAGTTGATCAAGCTTGCCGTGTGTATTACCCCTGGACCAGACAATGAAAGGCGACACCTCCCCTGAAATGGCTTAAACCAAGCCAATCACGCTTGGCGTATGTACTACCCCCTAGACCAGACAACGAAAGGCACAAAATTGTACAGGTCATACTACTTCTAAGGGTTTAATTCCAGGGCGGCCTAGCTCCTTGGGCCTCACTCAGGCCATGCGGAGAATCTGTAGGCCTACTTCTTAATTCCCTAAGGTAGTTGGGACTATTTTTCCAGAATTTTCACATAATGAAAGTTCTGGACTATTTTTAACCTGACCGTGGTTAAGAAGGAATCCCCAGGGACACTAACCAGAGTTACCCACTCGCCCACGTGGCAGGTATCGATCCACACAACCTCTCCTATCTTTGCCTTTCCACATCATTAAGACAATAATGTAAGTAAGACAATAAATAAAAGAATAATGTTCCTACTGCTTATCTTGCGTCTGCGATTTCGACTCCAACCAATTGCCTTCAAAAAAGCGTGATTCCCGACCGGAAGGTCCAACTCGACTCTCATCCGTCACTCGGGTCTTCTGTGGAGTCTCTAAACCCAGACAGTACTGCTATCCAGTTAAAACGTCCCTCACCTTCTTCCCCCCGCAGGGCCTCTTTTAACTAATGTGATACTAAAACCTAATTGTCCACCTGCTGCAAACCTGGCTGTTGCTAGGAGACCGGCTCACCTCAGCCCTTAAAGGTACATTAGCTGCTGATTGGTGAACCTCTCCATTCTTTTAACTATGAATTTTTTAACACCTAATAGGTGAAATAACATATCTGGGTTTTCTTATTGGCCTTTCTGGGGCCGGGAGAATGAAGAGCGTGTCACTGATAGGTTAGGTTGAAATTATGCGGGCAGTGGGCTAAAAAGCCCTCTTGTGATTTCTGATCTCCTCACTTGAGATTCTGTTTCACATCACCCTGCCACTTTGATCTGGCCCACGCCCTCATTAACCAGGTCCCACACTTGCCCTTGTTGAATCCTACCCCTCTCAGAATATCAAAAGTTAATCGGGGAATGCCTAGGGTTTGTGGGGGTGTATGCCCCCCTTGGAAGTTGCCTAGGGTTTGTGGGGGTGACTACCCCTCTTGGAATTTGCCTATTTATGGGGGTGTATGCCCCTTTTGGACTTTAGGATTAGGTTTAAGTGTAGGGCTGGTGGATCTATATGTTTAGCTGGCAAAGGTTAGTCTGCAGAATTTAAAGTCTGAGCTCCTAAGCCAGCTGCTTGTATGGGAAAATCGAAACCTCTCATTATCATGTGCCAGGACACATCATCAGTAATGCACTCTCGGATCGTCGGGTGTTTCGAGCCTTTACATTAGACACCCTCCCCGAGCCGGCTCCGTCAAGTTGATCAAGCTTGCCGTGTGTATTACCCCTGGACCAGACAATGAAAGGCGACACCTCCCCTGAAATGGCTTAAACCAAGCCAATCACGCTTGGCGTATGTACTACCCCCTAGACCAGACAACGAAAGGCACAAAATTGTACAGGTCATACTACTTCTAAGGGTTTAATTCCAGGGCGGCCTAGCTCCTTGGGCCTCACTCAGGCCATGCGGAGAATCTGTAGGCCTACTTCTTAATTCCCTTAGATAGTTGGGACTATTTTTCCAGAATTTTCACATAATGAAAGTTCTGGACTATTTTTAACCTGACCGTGGTTAAGAAGGAATCCCCAGGGACACTAACCAGAGTTACCCACTCGCCCACGTGGCAGGTATCGATCCACACAACCTCTCCTATCTTTGCCTTTCCACATCATTAAGACAATAATGTAAGTAAGACAATAAATAAAAGAATAATGTTCCTACTGCTTATCTTGCGTCTGCGATTTCGACTCCAACCAATTGCCTTCAAAAAAGCGTGATTCCCGACCGGAAGGTCCAACTCGACTCTCGTCCGTCACTCGGGTCTTCTGTGGAGTCTCTAAACCCAGACAGTACTGCTATCCAGTTAAAACGTCCCTCACCTTCTTCCCCCCGCAGGGCCTCTTTTAACTAATGTGATACTAAAACCTAATTGTCCACCTGCTGCAAACCTGGCTATTGCTAGGAGACCGGCTCACCTCAGCCCTTAAAGGTACATTAGCTGCTGATTGGTGAACCTCTCCATTCTTTTAACTATGAATTTTTCATTTCTAATTTCATAACACCTAGTAGGTGAAATAAAATATCTGGGTTTTCTTATTGGCCTTTCTGGGGCCGGGAGAATGAAGAGCGTGTCACTGATAGGTTAGGTTGAGATTATGCGGGCAGTGGGCTAAAAAGCCCTCTTGTGATTTCTGATCTCCTCACTTGAGATTCTGTTTCACATCACCCTGCCACTTTGATCTGGCCCACGCCTTCATTAACCAGGTCCCACACTTGCCCTTGTTGACTCCTACCCCTCTCAGAATATCTAATTTATGGGGATTTAGCAAAAGTTAATCGGGGAATGCCTAGGGTTTGTGGGGGTGTATGCCCCCCTTGGAAGTTGCCTAGGGTTTATGGGGGTGACTACCCCTCTTGGAATTTGCCTATTTATGGGGGTGTATGCCCCTTTTGGACTTTAGGATTAGGTTTAAGTGTAGGGCTGGTGGATCTATATGTTTAGCTGGCAAAGGTTAGTCTGCAGAATTTAAAGTCTGAGCTCCTAAGCCAGCTGCTTGTATAGGAAAATCGAAACCTCTCATTATCATGTGCCAGGACACATCATCAGTAATGCACTCTCGGATCTTCGGGTGTTTCGAGCCTTTACATTAGACACCCTCCCCGAGCCGGCTCCGTCAAGTTGATCAAGCTTGCCGTGTGTATTACCCCTGGACCAGACAATGAAAGGCGACACCTCCCCTGAAATGGCTTAAACCAAGCCAATCACGCTTGGCGTATGTACTACCCCCTAGACCAGACAACGAAAGGCACAAAATTGTACAGGTCATACTACTTCTAAGGGTTTAATTCCAGGGCGGCCTAGCTCCTTGGGCCTCACTCAGGCCATGCGGAGAATCTGTAGGCCTACTTCTTAATTCCCTAAGGTAGTTGGGACTATTTTTCCAGAATTTTCACATAATGAAAGTTCTGGACTATTTTTAACCTGACCGTGGTTAAGAAGGAATCCCCAGGGACACTAACCAGAGTTACCCACTCGCCCACGTGGCAGGTATCGATCCACACAACCTCTCCTATCTTTGCCTTTCCACATCATTAAGACAATAATGTAAGTAAGACAATAAATAAAAGAATAATGTTCCTACTGCTTATCTTGCGTCTGCGATTTCGACTCCAACCAATTGCCTTCAAAAAAGCGTGATTCCCGACCGGAAGGTCCAACTCGACTCTCATCCGTCACTCGGGTCTTCTGTGGAGTCTCTAAACCCAGACAGTACTGCTATCCAGTTAAAACGTCCCTCACCTTCTTCCCCCCGCAGGGCCTCTTTTAACTAATGTGATACTAAAACCTAATTGTCCACCTGCTGCAAACCTGGCTGTTGCTAGGAGACCGGCTCACCTCAGCCCTTAAAGGTACATTAGCTGCTGATTGGTGAACCTCTCCATTCTTTTAACTATGAATTTTTTAACACCTAATAGGTGAAATAACATATCTGGGTTTTCTTATTGGCCTTTCTGGGGCCGGGAGAATGAAGAGCGTGTCACTGATAGGTTAGGTTGAAATTATGCGGGCAGTGGGCTAAAAAGCCCTCTTGTGATTTCTGATCTCCTCACTTGAGATTCTGTTTCACATCACCCTGCCACTTTGATCTGGCCCACGCCCTCATTAACCAGGTCCCACACTTGCCCTTGTTGAATCCTACCCCTCTCAGAATATCAAAAGTTAATCGGGGAATGCCTAGGGTTTGTGGGGGTGTATGCCCCCCTTGGAAGTTGCCTAGGGTTTGTGGGGGTGACTACCCCTCTTGGAATTTGCCTATTTATGGGGGTGTATGCCCCTTTTGGACTTTAGGATTAGGTTTAAGTGTAGGGCTGGTGGATCTATATGTTTAGCTGGCAAAGGTTAGTCTGCAGAATTTAAAGTCTGAGCTCCTAAGCCAGCTGCTTGTATGGGAAAATCGAAACCTCTCATTATCATGTGCCAGGACACATCATCAGTAATGCACTCTCGGATCGTCGGGTGTTTCGAGCCTTTACATTAGACACCCTCCCCGAGCCGGCTCCGTCAAGTTGATCAAGCTTGCCGTGTGTATTACCCCTGGACCAGACAATGAAAGGCGACACCTCCCCTGAAATGGCTTAAACCAAGCCAATCACGCTTGGCGTATGTACTACCCCCTAGACCAGACAACGAAAGGCACAAAATTGTACAGGTCATACTACTTCTAAGGGTTTAATTCCAGGGCGGCCTAGCTCCTTGGGCCTCACTCAGGCCATGCGGAGAATCTGTAGGCCTACTTCTTAATTCCCTTAGATAGTTGGGACTATTTTTCCAGAATTTTCACATAATGAAAGTTCTGGACTATTTTTAACCTGACCGTGGTTAAGAAGGAATCCCCAGGGACACTAACCAGAGTTACCCACTCGCCCACGTGGCAGGTATCGATCCACACAACCTCTCCTATCTTTGCCTTTCCACATCATTAAGACAATAATGTAAGTAAGACAATAAATAAAAGAATAATGTTCCTACTGCTTATCTTGCGTCTGCGATTTCGACTCCAACCAATTGCCTTCAAAAAAGCGTGATTCCCGACCGGAAGGTCCAACTCGACTCTCGTCCGTCACTCGGGTCTTCTGTGGAGTCTCTAAACCCAGACAGTACTGCTATCCAGTTAAAACGTCCCTCACCTTCTTCCCCCCGCAGGGCCTCTTTTAACTAATGTGATACTAAAACCTAATTGTCCACCTGCTGCAAACCTGGCTATTGCTAGGAGACCGGCTCACCTCAGCCCTTAAAGGTACATTAGCTGCTGATTGGTGAACCTCTCCATTCTTTTAACTATGAATTTTTTAACACCTAATAGGTGAAATAAAATATCTGGGTTTTCTTATTGGCCTTTCTGGGGCCGGGAGAATGAAGAGCGTGTCACTGATAGGTTAGGTTGAAATTATGCGGGCAGTGGGCTAAAAAGCCCTCTTGTGATTTCTGATCTCCTCACTTGAGATTCTGTTTCACATCACCCTGCCACTTTGATCTGGCCCACGCACTCATTAACCAGGTCCCACACTTGCCCTTGTTGAATCCTACCCCTCTCAGAATATCAAAAGTTAATCGGGGAATGCCTAGGGTTTGTGGGGGTGTATGCCCCCCTTGGAAGTTGCCTAGGGTTTGTGGGGGTGACTACCCCTCTTGGAATTTGCCTATTTATGGGGGTGTATGCCCCTTTTGGACTTTAGGATTAGGTTTAAGTGTAGGGTTAGGGTTAGGGTTAGGGTTAGGGTTAGGGTTAGGGTTAGGGTTAGGGTTAGGGTTAGGGTTAGGGTTAGGGTTAGGGTTAGGGTTAGGGTTAGGGTTAGGGTTAGGGTTAGGGTTAGGGTTAGGGTTAGGGTTAGGGTTAGGGTTAGGGTTAGGTTGAAATTATGCGGGCAGTGGGCTAAAAAGCCCTCTTGTGATTTCTGATCTCCTCACTTGAGATTCTGTTTCACATCACCCTGCCACTTTGATCTGGCCCACGCCTTCATTAACCAGGTCCCACACTTGCCCTTGTTGAATCCTACCCCTCTCAGAATATCAAAAGTTAAGTTAATCGGGGAATGCCTAGGGTTTGTGGGGGTGTATGCCCCCCTTGGAAGTTGCCTAGGGTTTATGGGGGTGACTACCCCTCTTGGAATTTGCCTATTTATGGGGGTGTATGCCCCTTTTGGACTTTAGGATTAGGTTTAAGTGTAGGGCTGGTGGATCTATATGTTTAGCTGGCAAAGGTTAGTCTGCAGAATTTAAAGTCTGAGCTCCTAAGCCAGCTGCTTGTATAGGAAAATCGAAACCTCTCATTATCATGTGCCAGGACACATCATCAGTAATGCACTCTCGGATCTTCGGGTGTTTCGAGCCTTTACATTAGACACCCTCCTCGAGCCGGCTCCGTCAAGTTGATCAAGCTTGCCGTGTGTATTACCCCTGGACCAGACAATGAAAGGCGACACCTCCCCTGAAATGGCTTAAACCAAGCCAATCACGCTTGGCGTATGTACTACCCCCTAGACCAGACAACGAAAGGCACAAAATTGTACAGGTCATACTACTTCTAAGGGTTTAATTCCAGGGCGGCCTAGCTCCTTGGGCCTCACTCAGGCCATGCGGAGAATCTGTAGGCCTACTTCTTAATTCCCTTAGGTAGTTGGGACTATTTTTCCAGAATTTTCACATAA
Source organism: Hypanus sabinus (assembly GCF_030144855.1). Lineage (NCBI taxonomy): Eukaryota > Metazoa > Chordata > Chondrichthyes > Myliobatiformes > Dasyatidae > Hypanus > Hypanus sabinus. Next base: position 182,375,549 of record NC_082712.1, read on the forward strand.
TGAAAGTTCTGGACTATTTTTAACCTGACCGTGGTTAAGAAGGAATCCCCAGGGACACTAACCAGAGTTACCCACTCGCCCACGTGGCAGGTATCGATCCACACAACCTCTCCTATCTTTGCCTTTCCACATCATTAAGACAATAATGTAAGTAAGACAATAAATAAAAGAATAATGTTCCTACTGCTTATCTTGCGTCTGCGATTTCGACTCCAACCAATTGCCTTCAAAAAAGCGTGATTCCCGACCGGAAGGTCCAACTCGACTCTCGTCCGTCACTCGGGTCTTCTGTGGAGTCTCTAAACCCAGACAGTACTGCTATCCAGTTAAAACGTCCCTCACCTTCTTCCCCCCGCAGGGCCTCTTTTAACTAATGTGATACTAAAACCTAATTGTCCAACTGCTGCAAACCTGGCTGTTGCTAGGAGACCGGCTCACCTCAGCCCTTAAAGGTACATTAGCTGCTGATTGGTGAACCTCTCCATTCTTTTAACTATGAATTTTTGAACACCTAATAGGTGAAATAAAATATCTGGGTTTTCTTATTGGCCTTTCTGGGGCCGGGAGAATGAAGAGCGTGTCACTGATAGGTTAGGTTGAAATTATGCGGGCAGTGGGCTAAAAAGCCCTCTTGTGATTTCTGATCTCCTCACTTGAGATTCTGTTTCACATCACCCTGCCACTTTGATCTGGCCCACGCCTTCATTAACCAGGTCCCACACTTGCCCTTGTTGAATCCTACCCCTCTCAGAATATCAAAAGTTAATCGGGGAATGCCTAGGGTTTGTGGGGGTGTATGCCCCCCTTGGAAGTTGCCTAGGGTTTATGGGGGTGACTACCCCTCTTGGAATTTGCCTATTTATGGGGGTGTATGCCCCTTTTGGACTTTAGGATTAGGTTTAAGTGTAGGGCTGGTGGATCTATATGTTTAGCTGGCAAAGGTTAGTCTGCAGAATTTAAAGTCTGAGCTCCTAAGCCAGCTGCTTGTATAGGAAAATCGAAACCTCTCATTATCATGTGCCAGGACACATCATCAGTAATGCACTCTCGGATCTTCGGGTGTTTCGAGCCTTTACATTAGACACCCTCCTCGAGCCGGCTCCGTCAAGTTGATCAAGCTTGCCGTGTGTATTACCCCTGGACCAGACAATGAAAGGCGACACCTCCCCTGAAATGGCTTAAACCAAGCCAATCACGCTTGGCGTATGTACTACCCCCTAGACCAGACAACGAAAGGCACAAAATTGTACAGGTCATACTACTTCTAAGGGTTTAATTCCAGGGCGGCCTAGCTCCTTGGGCCTCACTCAGGCCATGCGGAGAATCTGTAGGCCTACTTCTTAATTCCCTTAGGTAGTTGGGACTATTTTTCCAGAATTTTCACATAATGAAAGTTCTGGACTATTTTTAACCTGACCGTGGTTAAGAAGGAATCCCCAGGGACACTAACCAGAGTTACCCACTCGCCCACGTGGCAGGTATCGATCCACACAACCTCTCCTATCTTTGCCTTTCCACATCATTAAGACAATAATGTAAGTAAGACAATAAATAAAAGAATAATGTTCCTACTGCTTATCTTGCGTCTGCGATTTCGACTCCAACCAATTGCCTTCAAAAAAGCGTGATTCCCGACCGGAAGGTCCAACTCGACTCTCGTCCGTCACTCGGGTCTTCTGTGGAGTCTCTAAACCCAGACAGTACTGCTATCCAGTTAAAACGTCCCTCACCTTCTTCCCCCCGCAGGGCCTCTTTTAACTAATGTGATACTAAAACCTAATTGTCCAACTGCTGCAAACCTGGCTGTTGCTAGGAGACCGGCTCACCTCAGCCCTTAAAGGTACATTAGCTGCTGATTGGTGAACCTCTCCATTCTTTTAACTATGAATTTTTGAACACCTAATAGGTGAAATAAAATATCTGGGTTTTCTTATTGGCCTTTCTGGGGCCGGGAGAATGAAGAGCGTGTCACTGATAGGTTAGGTTGAAATTATGCGGGCAGTGGGCTAAAAAGCCCTCTTGTGATTTCTGATCTCCTCACTTGAGATTCTGTTTCACATCACCCTGCCACTTTGATCTGGCCCACGCCTTCATTAACCAGGTCCCACACTTGCCCTTGTTGAATCCTACCCCTCTCAGAATATCAAAAGTTAATCGGGGAATGCCTAGGGTTTGTGGGGGTGTATGCCCCCCTTGGAAGTTGCCTAGGGTTTATGGGGGTGACTACCCCTCTTGGAATTTGCCTATTTATGGGGGTGTATGCCCCTTTTGGACTTTAGGATTAGGTTTAAGTGTAGGGCTGGTGGATCTATATGTTTAGCTGGCAAAGGTTAGTCTGCAGAATTTAAAGTCTGAGCTCCTAAACCAGCTGCTTGTATAGGAAAATCGAAACCTCTCATTATCATGTGCCAGGACACATCATCAGTAATGCACTCTCGGATCGTCGGGTGTTTCGAGCCTTTACATTAGACACCCTCCCCGAGCCGGCTCCGTCAAGTTGATCAAGCTTGCCGTGTGTATTACCCCTGGACCAGACAATGAAAGGCGACACCTCCCCTGAAATGGCTTAAACCAAGCCAATCACGCTTGGCGTATGTACTACCCCCTAGACCAGACAACGAAAGGCACAAAATTGTACAGGTCATACTACTTCTAAGGGTTTAATTCCAGGGCGGCCTAGCTCCTTGGGCCTCACTCAGGCCATGCGGAGAATCTGTAGGCCTACTTCTTAATTCCCTTAGGTAGTTGGGACTATTTTTCCAGAATTTTCACATAATGAAAGTTCTGGACTATTTTTAACCTGACCGTGGTTAAGAAGGAATCCCCAGGGACACTAACCAGAGTTACCCACTCGCCCACGTGGCAGGTATCGATCCACACAACCTCTCCTATCTTTGCCTTTCCACATCATTAAGACAATAATGTAAGTAAGACAATAAATAAAAGAATAATGTTCCTACTGCTTATCTTGCGTCTGCGATTTCGACTCCAACGAATTGCCTTCAAAAAAGCGTGATTCCCGACCGGAAGGTCCAACTCGACTCTCGTCCGTCACTCGGGTCTTCTGTGGAGTCTCTAAACCCAGACAGTACTGCTATCCGGTCAGGGTCAGGGTCAGGGTCAGGGTCAGGGTCAGGGTCAGGGTCAGGGTTAGGGATAGGGTTAGGGTTAGGGTTAGGGTTAGGGTTAGGGCCCGGGTTAGGGTTAGGGTTAGGGTTAGGGTTAGGTTGAAATTATGCGGGCAGTGGGCTAAAAAGCCCTCTTGTGATTTCTGATCTCCCCACTTGAGATTCTGTTTCACATCACCCTGCCACTTTGATCTGGCCCACGCCTTCATTAACCAGGTCCCACACTTGCCCTTGTTGAATCCTACCCCTCTCAGAATATCAAAAGTTAATCGGGGAATGCCTAGGGTTTGTGGGGGTGTATGCCCCCCTTGGAAGTTGCCTAGGGTTTATGGGGGTGACTACCCCTCTTGGAATTTGCCTATTTATGGGGGTGTATGCCCCTTTTGGACTTTAGGATTAGGTTTAAGTGTAGGGCTGGTGGATCTATATGTTTAGCTGGCAAAGGTTAGTCTGCAGAATTTAAAGTCTGAGCTCCTAAGCCAGCTGCTTGTATAGGAAAATCGAAACCTCTCATTATCATGTGCCAGGACACATCATCAGTAATGCACTCTCGGATCTTCGGGTGTTTCGAGCCTTTACATTAGACACCCTCCTCGAGCCGGCTCCGTCAAGTTGATCAAGCTTGCCGTGTGTATTACCCCTGGACCAGACAATGAAAGGCGACACCTCCCCTGAAATGGCTTAAACCAAGCCAATCACGCTTGGCATATGTACTACCCCCTAGACCAGACAACGAAAGGCACAAAATTGTACAGGTCATACTACTTCTAAGGGTTTAATTCCAGGGCGGCCTAGCTCCTTGGGCCTCATTCAGGCCATGCGGAGAATCTGTAGGCCTACTTCTTAATTCCCTTTAGTAGTTGGGACTATTTTTCCAGAATTTTCACATAATGAAAGTTCTGGACTATTTTTAACCTGACCGTGGTTAAGAAGGAATCCCCAGGGACACTAACCAGAGTTACCCACTCGCCCACGTGGCAGGTATCGATCCACACAACCTCTCCTATCCTTGCCTTTCCACATCATTAAGACAATAATGTAAGTAAGACAATAAATAAAAGAATAATGTTCCTACTGCTTATCTTGCGTCTGCGATTTCGACTCCAACCAATTGCCTTCAAAAAAGCGTGATTCCCGACCGGAAGGTCCAACTCGACTCTCGTCCGTCACTCGGGTCTTCTGTGGAGTCTCTAAACCCAGACAGTACTGCTATCCAGTTAAAACATCCCTCACCTTCTTCCCCCCCGCAGGGCCTCTTTTAACTAATGTGATACTAAAACCTAATTGTCCACCTACTGCAAACCTGGCTGTTGCTAGGAGACCGGCTCACCTCAGCCCTTAAAGGTACATTAGCTGCTGATTAGTGAACCTCTCCATTCTTTTAACTATGAATTTTTTAACACCTGATAGGTGAAATAAAATATCTGGGTTTTCTTATTGGCCTTTCTGGGGCCGGGAGAATGAAGAGCGTGTCACTGATAGGTTAGGTTGAAATTATGCGGGCAGTGGGCTAAAAAGCCCTCTTGTGATTTCTGATCTCCCCACTTGAGATTCTGTTTCACATCACCCTGCCACTTTGATCTGGCCCACGCCTTCATTAACCAGGTCCCACACTTGCCCTTGTTGAATCCTACCCCTCTCAGAATATCAAAAGTTAATCGGGGAATGCCTAGGGTTTGTGGGGGTGTATGCCCCCCTTGGAAGTTGCCTAGGGTTTATGGGGGTGACTACCCCTCTTGGAATTTGCCTATTTATGGGGGTGTATGCCCCTTTTGGACTTTAGGATTAGGTTTAAGTGTAGGGCTGGTGGATCTATATGTTTAGCTGGCAAAGGTTAGTCTGCAGAATTTAAAGTCTGAGCTCCTAAGCCAGCTGCTTGTATAGGAAAATCGAAACCTCTCATTATCATGTGCCAGGACACATCATCAGTAATGCACTCTCGGATCTTCGGGTGTTTCGAGCCTTTACATTAGACACCCTCCTCGAGCCGGCTCCGTCAAGTTGATCAAGCTTGCCGTGTGTATTACCCCTGGACCAGACAATGAAAGGCGACACCTCCCCTGAAATGGCTTAAACCAAGCCAATCACGCTTGGCATATGTACTACCCCCTAGACCAGACAACGAAAGGCACAAAATTGTACAGGTCATACTACTTCTAAGGGTTTAATTCCAGGGCGGCCTAGCTCCTTGGGCCTCATTCAGGCCATGCGGAGAATCTGTAGGCCTACTTCTTAATTCCCTTTAGTAGTTGGGACTATTTTTCCAGAATTTTCACATAATGAAAGTTCTGGACTATTTTTAACCTGACCGTGGTTAAGAAGGAATCCCCAGGGACACTAACCAGAGTTACCCACTCGCCCACGTGGCAGGTATCGATCCACACAACCTCTCCTATCCTTGCCTTTCCACATCATTAAGACAATAATGTAAGTAAGACAATAAATAAAAGAATAATGTTCCTACTGCTTATCTTGCGTCTGCGATTTCGACTCCAACCAATTGCCTTCAAAAAAGCGTGATTCCCGACCGGAAGGTCCAACTCGACTCTCGTCCGTCACTCGGGTCTTCTGTGGAGTCTCTAAACCCAGACAGTACTGCTATCCAGTTAAAACATCCCTCACCTTCTTCCCCCCCGCAGGGCCTCTTTTAACTAATGTGATACTAAAACCTAATTGTCCACCTACTGCAAACCTGGCTGTTGCTAGGAGACCGGCTCACCTCAGCCCTTAAAGGTACATTAGCTGCTGATTAGTGAACCTCTCCATTCTTTTAACTATGAATTTTTTAACACCTGATAGGTGAAATAAAATATCTGGGTTTTCTTATTGGCCTTTCTGGGGCCGGGAGAATGAAGAGCGTGTCACTGATAGGTTAGGTTGAAATTATGCGGGCAGTGGGCTAAAAAGCCCTCTTGTGATTTCTGATCTCCCCACTTGAGATTCTGTTTCACATCACCCTGCCACTTTGATCTGGCCCACGCCTTCATTAACCAGGTCCCACACTTGCCCTTGTTGAATCCTACCCCTCTCAGAATATCAAAAGTTAATCGGGGAATGCCTAGGGTTTGTGGGGGTGTATGCCCCCCTTGGAAGTTGCCTAGGGTTTATGGGGGTGACTACCCCTCTTGGAATTTGCCTATTTATGGGGGTGTATGCCCCTTTTGGACTTTAGGATTAGGTTTAAGTGTAGGGCTGGTGGATCTATATGTTTAGCTGGCAAAGGTTAGTCTGCAGAATTTAAAGTCTGAGCTCCTAAGCCAGCTGCTTGTATAGGAAAATCGAAACCTCTCATTATCATGTGCCAGGACACATCATCAGTAATGCACTCTCGGATCTTCGGGTGTTTCGAGCCTTTACATTAGACACCCTCCTCGAGCCGGCTCCGTCAAGTTGATCAAGCTTGCCGTGTGTATTACCCCTGGACCAGACAATGAAAGGCGACACCTCCCCTGAAATGGCTTAAACCAAGCCAATCACGCTTGGCATATGTACTACCCCCTAGACCAGACAACGAAAGGCACAAAATTGTACAGGTCATACTACTTCTAAGGGTTTAATTCCAGGGCGGCCTAGCTCCTTGGGCCTCATTCAGGCCATGCGGAGAATCTGTAGGCCTACTTCTTAATTCCCTTTAGTAGTTGGGACTATTTTTCCAGAATTTTCACATAATGAAAGTTCTGGACTATTTTTAACCTGACCGTGGTTAAGAAGGAATCCCCAGGGACACTAACCAGAGTTACCCACTCGCCCACGTGGCAGGTATCGATCCACACAACCTCTCCTATCCTTGCCTTTCCACATCATTAAGACAATAATGTAAGTAAGACAATAAATAAAAGAATAATGTTCCTACTGCTTATCTTGCGTCTGCGATTTCGACTCCAACCAATTGCCTTCAAAAAAGCGTGATTCCCGACCGGAAGGTCCAACTCGACTCTCGTCCGTCACTCGGGTCTTCTGTGGAGTCTCTAAACCCAGACAGTACTGCTATCCAGTTAAAACATCCCTCACCTTCTTCCCCCCCGCAGGGCCTCTTTTAACTAATGTGATACTAAAACCTAATTGTCCACCTACTGCAAACCTGGCTGTTGCTAGGAGACCGGCTCACCTCAGCCCTTAAAGGTACATTAGCTGCTGATTAGTGAACCTCTCCATTCTTTTAACTATGAATTTTTTAACACCTGATAGGTGAAATAAAATATCTGGGTTTTCTTATTGGCCTTTCTGGGGCCGGGAGAATGAAGAGCGTGTCACTGATAGGTTAGGTTGAAATTATGCGGGCAGTGGGCTAAAAAGCCCTCTTGTGATTTCTGATCTCCCCACTTGAGATTCTGTTTCACATCACCCTGCCACTTTGATCTGGCCCACGCCTTCATTAACCAGGTCCCACACTTGCCCTTGTTGAATCCTACCCCTCTCAGAATATCAAAAGTTAATCGGGGAATGCCTAGGGTTTGTGGGGGTGTATGCCCCCCTTGGAAGTTGCCTAGGGTTTATGGGGGTGACTACCCCTCTTGGAATTTGCCTATTTATGGGGGTGTATGCCCCTTTTGGACTTTAGGATTAGGTTTAAGTGTAGGGCTGGTGGATCTATATGTTTAGCTGGCAAAGGTTAGTCTGCAGAATTTAAAGTCTGAGCTCCTAAGCCAGCTGCTTGTATAGGAAAATCGAAACCTCTCATTATCATGTGCCAGGACACATCATCAGTAATGCACTCTCGGATCTTCGGGTGTTTCGAGCCTTTACATTAGACACCCTCCTCGAGCCGGCTCCGTCAAGTTGATCAAGCTTGCCGTGTGTATTACCCCTGGACCAGACAATGAAAGGCGACACCTCCCCTGAAATGGCTTAAACCAAGCCAATCACGCTTGGCATATGTACTACCCCCTAGACCAGACAACGAAAGGCACAAAATTGTACAGGTCATACTACTTCTAAGGGTTTAATTCCAGGGCGGCCTAGCTCCTTGGGCCTCATTCAGGCCATGCGGAGAATCTGTAGGCCTACTTCTTAATTCCCTTTAGTAGTTGGGACTATTTTTCCAGAATTTTCACATAATGAAAGTTCTGGACTATTTTTAACCTGACCGTGGTTAAGAAGGAATCCCCAGGGACACTAACCAGAGTTACCCACTCGCCCACGTGGCAGGTATCGATCCACACAACCTCTCCTATCCTTGCCTTTCCACATCATTAAGACAATAATGTAAGTAAGACAATAAATAAAAGAATAATGTTCCTACTGCTTATCTTGCGTCTGCGATTTCGACTCCAACCAATTGCCTTCAAAAAAGCGTGATTCCCGACCGGAAGGTCCAACTCGACTCTCGTCCGTCACTCGGGTCTTCTGTGGAGTCTCTAAACCCAGACAGTACTGCTATCCAGTTAAAACATCCCTCACCTTCTTCCCCCCCGCAGGGCCTCTTTTAACTAATGTGATACTAAAACCTAATTGTCCACCTACTGCAAACCTGGCTGTTGCTAGGAGACCGGCTCACCTCAGCCCTTAAAGGTACATTAGCTGCTGATTAGTGAACCTCTCCATTCTTTTAACTATGAATTTTTTAACACCTGATAGGTGAAATAAAATATCTGGGTTTTCTTATTGGCCTTTCTGGGGCCGGGAGAATGAAGAGCGTGTCACTGATAGGTTAGGTTGAAATTATGCGGGCAGTGGGCTAAAAAGCCCTCTTGTGATTTCTGATCTCCCCACTTGAGATTCTGTTTCACATCACCCTGCCACTTTGATCTGGCCCACGCCTTCATTAACCAGGTCCCACACTTGCCCTTGTTGAATCCTACCCCTCTCAGAATATCAAAAGTTAATCGGGGAATGCCTAGGGTTTGTGGGGGTGTATGCCCCCCTTGGAAGTTGCCTAGGGTTTATGGGGGTGACTACCCCTCTTGGAATTTGCCTATTTATGGGGGTGTATGCCCCTTTTGGACTTTAGGATTAGGTTTAAGTGTAGGGCTGGTGGATCTATATGTTTAGCTGGCAAAGGTTAGTCTGCAGAATTTAAAGTCTGAGCTCCTAAGCCAGCTGCTTGTATAGGAAAATCGAAACCTCTCATTATCATGTGCCAGGACACATCATCAGTAATGCACTCTCGGATCTTCGGGTGTTTCGAGCCTTTACATTAGACACCCTCCCCGAGCCGGCTCCGTCAAGTTGATCAAGCTTGCCGTGTGTATTACCCCTGGACCAGACAATGAAAGGCGACACCTCCCCTGAAATGGCTTAAACCAAGCCAATCACGCTTGGCGTATGTACTACCCCCTAGACCAGACAACGAAAGGCACAAAATTGTACAGGTCATACTACTTCTAAGGGTTTAATTCCAGGGCGGCCTAGCTCCTTGGGCCTCACTCAGGCCATGCGGAGAATCTGTAGGCCTACTTCTTAATTCCCTAAGGTAGTTGGGACTATTTTTCCAGAATTTTCACATAATGAAAGTTCTGGACTATTTTTAACCTGACCGTGGTTAAGAAGGAATCCCCAGGGACACTAACCAGAGTTACCCACTCGCCCACGTGGCAGGTATCGATCCACACAACCTCTCCTATCTTTGCCTTTCCACATCATTAAGACAATAATGTAAGTAAGACAATAAATAAAAGAATAATGTTCCTACTGCTTATCTTGCGTCTGCGATTTCGACTCCAACCAATTGCCTTCAAAAAAGCGTGATTCCCGACCGGAAGGTCCAACTCGACTCTCATCCGTCACTCGGGTCTTCTGTGGAGTCTCTAAACCCAGACAGTACTGCTATCCAGTTAAAACGTCCCTCACCTTCTTCCCCCCGCAGGGCCTCTTTTAACTAATGTGATACTAAAACCTAATTGTCCACCTGCTGCAAACCTGGCTGTTGCTAGGAGACCGGCTCACCTCAGCCCTTAAAGGTACATTAGCTGCTGATTGGTGAACCTCTCCATTCTTTTAACTATGAATTTTTTAACACCTAATAGGTGAAATAACATATCTGGGTTTTCTTATTGGCCTTTCTGGGGCCGGGAGAATGAAGAGCGTGTCACTGATAGGTTAGGTTGAAATTATGCGGGCAGTGGGCTAAAAAGCCCTCTTGTGATTTCTGATCTCCTCACTTGAGATTCTGTTTCACATCACCCTGCCACTTTGATCTGGCCCACGCCCTCATTAACCAGGTCCCACACTTGCCCTTGTTGAATCCTACCCCTCTCAGAATATCAAAAGTTAATCGGGGAATGCCTAGGGTTTGTGGGGGTGTATGCCCCCCTTGGAAGTTGCCTAGGGTTTGTGGGGGTGACTACCCCTCTTGGAATTTGCCTATTTATGGGGGTGTATGCCCCTTTTGGACTTTAGGATTAGGTTTAAGTGTAGGGCTGGTGGATCTATATGTTTAGCTGGCAAAGGTTAGTCTGCAGAATTTAAAGTCTGAGCTCCTAAGCCAGCTGCTTGTATGGGAAAATCGAAACCTCTCATTATCATGTGCCAGGACACATCATCAGTAATGCACTCTCGGATCGTCGGGTGTTTCGAGCCTTTACATTAGACACCCTCCCCGAGCCGGCTCCGTCAAGTTGATCAAGCTTGCCGTGTGTATTACCCCTGGACCAGACAATGAAAGGCGACACCTCCCCTGAAATGGCTTAAACCAAGCCAATCACGCTTGGCGTATGTACTACCCCCTAGACCAGACAACGAAAGGCACAAAATTGTACAGGTCATACTACTTCTAAGGGTTTAATTCCAGGGCGGCCTAGCTCCTTGGGCCTCACTCAGGCCATGCGGAGAATCTGTAGGCCTACTTCTTAATTCCCTTAGATAGTTGGGACTATTTTTCCAGAATTTTCACATAATGAAAGTTCTGGACTATTTTTAACCTGACCGTGGTTAAGAAGGAATCCCCAGGGACACTAACCAGAGTTACCCACTCGCCCACGTGGCAGGTATCGATCCACACAACCTCTCCTATCTTTGCCTTTCCACATCATTAAGACAATAATGTAAGTAAGACAATAAATAAAAGAATAATGTTCCTACTGCTTATCTTGCGTCTGCGATTTCGACTCCAACCAATTGCCTTCAAAAAAGCGTGATTCCCGACCGGAAGGTCCAACTCGACTCTCGTCCGTCACTCGGGTCTTCTGTGGAGTCTCTAAACCCAGACAGTACTGCTATCCAGTTAAAACGTCCCTCACCTTCTTCCCCCCGCAGGGCCTTTTTTAACTAATGTGATACTAAAACCTAATTGTCCACCTGCTGCAAACCTGGCTATTGCTAGGAGACCGGCTCACCTCAGCCCTTAAAGGTACATTAGCTGCTGATTGGTGAACCTCTCCATTCTTTTAACTATGAATTTTTTAACACCTAATAGGTGAAATAAAATATCTGGGTTTTCTTATTGGCCTTTCTGGGGCCGGGAGAATGAAGAGCGTGTCACTGATAGGTTAGGTTGAAATTATGCGGGCAGTGGGCTAAAAAGCCCTCTTGTGATTTCTGATCTCCTCACTTGAGATTCTGTTTCACATCACCCTGCCACTTTGATCTGGCCCACGCACTCATTAACCAGGTCCCACACTTGCCCTTGTTGAATCCTACCCCTCTCAGAATATCAAAAGTTAATCGGGGAATGCCTAGGGTTTGTGGGGGTGTATGCCCCCCTTGGAAGTTGCCTAGGGTTTGTGGGGGTGACTACCCCTCTTGGAATTTGCCTATTTATGGGGGTGTATGCCCCTTTTGGACTTTAGGATTAGGTTTAAGTGTAGGGTTAGGGTTAGGGTTAGGGTTAGGGTTAGGGTTAGGGTTAGGGTTAGGGTTAGGGTTAGGGTTAGGGTTAGGGTTAGGGTTAGGGTTAGGGTTAGGGTTAGGGTTAGGGTTAGGGTTAGGGTTAGGGTTAGGGTTAGGGTTAGGGTTAGGGTTAGGGTTAGGGTTAGGGTTAGGGTTAGGGTCCGCATTAGGGTTAGGGTTAGGGTTAGGGTCCGCATTAGGGTTAGGGTTAGGGTTAGGGTTAGGGTTAGGGTTAGGGTTAGGGTTAGGGTTAGGGTTAGGGTTAGGGTTAGGGTTAGGGTTAGGGTTAGGGTTAGGGTCCGCGCATTAGGGTTAGGGTTAGGGTTAGGGTTAGGGTTAGGTTGAAATTATGCGGGCAGTGGGCTAAAAAGCCCTCTTGTGATTTCTGATCTCCTCCCTTGAGATTCTGTTTCACATCACCCTGCCACTTTGATCTGGCCCACGCCTTCATTAACCAGGTCCCACACTTGCCCTTGTTGAATCCTACCCCTCTCAGAATATCAAAAGTTAATCGGGGAATGCCTAGGGTTTGTGGGGGTGTATGCCCCCCTTGGAAGTTGCCTAGGGTTTATGGGGGTGACTACCCCTCTTGGAATTTGCCTATTTATGGGGGTGTATGCCCCTTTTGGACTTTAGGATTAGGTTTAAGTGTAGGGCTGGTGGATCTATATGTTTAGCTGGCAAAGGTTAGTCTGCAGAATTTAAAGTCTGAGCTCCTAAGCCAGCTGCTTGTATAGGAAAATCGAAACCTCTCATTATCATGTGCCAGGACACATCATCAGTAATGCACTCTCGGATCGTCGGGTGTTTCGAGCCTTTACATTAGACACCCTCCCCGAGCCGGCTCCGTCAAGTTGATCAAGCTTGCCGTGTGTATTACCCCTGGACCAGACAATGAAAGGCGACACCTCCCCTGAAATGGCTTAAACCAAGCCAATCACGCTTGGCGTATGTACTACCCCCTAGACCAGACAACGAAAGGCACAAAATTGTACAGGTCATACTACTTCTAAGGGTTTAATTCCAGGGCGGCCTAGCTCCTTGGGCCTCACTCAGGCCATGCGGAGAATCTGTAGGCCTACTTCTTAATTCCCTTAGGTAGTTGGGACTATTTTTCCAGAATTTTCACATAATGAAAGTTCTGGACTATTTTTAACCTGACCGTGGTTAAGAAGGAATCCCCAGGGACACTAACCAGAGTTACCCACTCGCCCACGTGGCAGGTATCGATCCACACAACCTCTCCTATCTTTGCCTTTCCACATCATTAAGACAATAATGTAAGTAAGACAATAAATAAAAGAATAATGTTCCTACTGCTTATCTTGCGTCTGCGATTTCGACTCCAACCAATTGCCTTCAAAAAAGCGTGATTCCCGACCGGAAGGTCCAACTCGACTCTCGTCCGTCACTCGGGTCTTCTGTGGAGTCTCTAAACCCAGACAGTACTGCTATCCAGTTAAAACGTCCCTCACCTTCTTCCCCCCGCAGGGCCTCTTTTAACTAATGTGATACTAAAACCTAATTGTCCACCTGCTGCAAACCTGGCTGTTGCTAGGAGACCGGCTCACCTCAGCCCTTAAAGGTACATTAGCTGCTGATTGGTGAACCTCTCCATTCTTTTAACTATGAATTTTTGAACACCTAATAGGTGAAATAAAATATCTGGGTTTTCTTATTGGCCTTTCTGGGGCCGGGAGAATGAAGAGCGTGTCACTGATAGGTTAGGTTGAAATTATGCGGGCAGTGGGCTAAAAAGCCCTCTTGTGATTTCTGATCTCCTCCCTTGAGATTCTGTTTCACATCACCCTGCCACTTTGATCTGGCCCACGCCTTCATTAACCAGGTCCCACACTTGCCCTTGTTGAATCCTACCCCTCTCAGAATATCAAAAGTTAATCGGGGAATGCCTAGGGTTTGTGGGGGTGTATGCCCCCCTTGGAAGTTGCCTAGGGTTTATGGGGGTGACTACCCCTCTTGGAATTTGCCTATTTATGGGGGTGTATGCCCCTTTTGGACTTTAGGATTAGGTTTAAGTGTAGGGCTGGTGGATCTATATGTTTAGCTGGCAAAGGTTAGTCTGCAGAATTTAAAGTCTGAGCTCCTAAGCCAGCTGCTTGTATAGGAAAATCGAAACCTCTCATTATCATGTGCCAGGACACATCATCAGTAATGCACTCTCGGATCGTCGGGTGTTTCGAGCCTTTACATTAGACACCCTCCCCGAGCCGGCTCCGTCAAGTTGATCAAGCTTGCCGTGTGTATTACCCCTGGACCAGACAATGAAAGGCGACACCTCCCCTGAAATGGCTTAAACCAAGCCAATCACGCTTGGCGTATGTACTACCCCCTAGACCAGACAACGAAAGGCACAAAATTGTACAGGTCATACTACTTCTAAGGGTTTAATTCCAGGGCGGCCTAGCTCCTTGGGCCTCACTCAGGCCATGCGGAGAATCTGTAGGCCTACTTCTTAATTCCCTTAGGTAGTTGGGACTATTTTTCCAGAATTTTCACATAATGAAAGTTCTGGACTATTTTTAACCTGACCGTGGTTAAGGGTTAGGGTTAGGGTTAGGGTTAGGGTTAGGGTTAGGGTTAGGGTTAGGGTTAGGGTTAGGGTTAGGGTTAGGGTTAGGGTTAGGGTTAGGGTTAGGGTTAGGGTTAGGGTTAGGGTTAGGGTTAGGGTTAGGGTTAGGGTTAGGGTTAGGGTTAGGGTTAGGGTTAGGGTTAGGGTTAGGGTTAGGGTTAGGGTTAGGGTTAGGGTTAGGGTTAGGGTTAGGGTTAGGGTTAGGGTTAGGGTTAGGGTTAGGGTTAGGGTTAGGGTTAGGGTTAGGGTTAGGGTTAGGGTTAGGGTTAGGGTTAGGGTTAGGGTTAGGGTTAGGGTTAGGGTTAGGGTTAGGGTTAGGGTTAGGGTTAGGGTTAGGGTTAGGGTTAGGGTTAGGGTTAGGGTTAGGGTTAGGGTTAGGGTTAGGGTTAGGGTTAGGGTTAGGGTTAGGGTTAGGGTTAGGGTTAGGGTTAGGGTTAGGGTTAGGGTTAGGGTTAGGGTTAGGGTTAGGGTTAGGGTTAGGGTTAGGGTTAGGGTTAGGGTTAGGGTTAGGGTTAGGGTTAGGGTTAGGGTTAGGGTTAGGGTTAGGGTTAGGGTTAGGGTTAGGGTTAGGGTTAGGGTTAGGGTTAGGGTTAGGGTTAGGGTTAGGGTTAGGGTTAGGGTTAGGGTTAGGGTTAGGGTTAGGGTTAGGGTTAGGGTTAGGGTTAGGGTTAGGGTTAGGGTTAGGGTTAGGGTTAGGGTTAGGGTTAGGGTTAGGGTTAGGGTTAGGGTTAGGGTTAGGGTTAGGGTTAGGGTTAGGGTTAGGGTTAGGGTTAGGGTTAGGGTTAGGGTTAGGGTTAGGGTTAGGGTTAGGGTTAGGGTTAGGGTTAGGGTTAGGGTTAGGGTTAGGGTTAGGGTTAGGGTTAGGGTTAGGGTTAGGGTTAGGGTTAGGGTTAGGGTTAGGGTTAGGGTTAGGGTTAGGGTTAGGGTTAGGGTTAGGGTTAGGGTTAGGGTTAGGGTTAGGGTTAGGGTTAGGGTTAGGGTTAGGGTTAGGGTTAGGGTTAGGGTTAGGGTTAGGGTTAGGGTTAGGGTTAGGGTTAGGGTTAGGGTTAGGGTTAGGGTTAGGGTTAGGGTTAGGGTTAGGGTTAGGGTTAGGGTTAGGGTTAGGGTTAGGGTTAGGGTTAGGGTTAGGGTTAGGGTTAGGGTTAGGGTTAGGGTTAGGGTTAGGGTTAGGGTTAGGGTTAGGGTTAGGGTTAGGGTTAGGGTTAGGGTTAGGGTTAGGGTTAGGGTTAGGGTTAGGGTTAGGGTTAGGGTTAGGGTTAGGGTTAGGGTTAGGGTTAGGGTTAGGGTTAGGGTTAGGGTTAGGGTTAGGGTTAGGGTTAGGGTTAGGGTTAGGGTTAGGGTTAGGGTTAGGGTTAGGGTTAGGGTTAGGGTTAGGGTTAGGGTTAGGGTTAGGGTTAGGGTTAGGGTTAGGGTTAGGGTTAGGGTTAGGGTTAGGGTTAGGGTTAGGGTTAGGGTTAGGGTTAGGGTTAGGGTTAGGGTTAGGGTTAGGGTTAGGGTTAGGGTTAGGGTTAGGGTTAGGGTTAGGGTTAGAGGTTAGGGTTAGGGTTAGGGTTAGGGTTAGGGTTAGGGTTAGGGTTAGGGTTAGGGTTAGGGTTAGGGTTAGGGTTAGGGTTAGGGTTAGGGTTAGGGTTAGGGTTAGGGTTAGGGTTAGGGTTAGGGTTAGGGTTAGGGTTAGGGTTAGGGTTAGGGTTAGGGTTAGGGTTAGGGTTAGGGTTAGGGTTAGGGTTAGGGTTAGGGTTAGGGTTAGGGTTAGGGTTAGGGTTAGGGTTAGGGTTAGGGTTAGGGTTAGGGTTAGGGTTAGGGTTAGGGTTAGGGTTAGGGTTAGGGTTAGGGTTAGGGTTAGGGTTAGGGTTAGGGTTAGGGTTAGGGTTAGGGTTAGGGTTAGGGTTAGGGTTAGGGTTAGGGTTAGGGTTAGGGTTAGGGTTAGGGTTAGGGTTAGGGTTAGGGTTAGGGTTAGGGTTAGGGTTAGGGTTAGGGTTAGGGTTAGGGTTAGGGTTAGGGTTAGGGTTAGGGTTAGGGTTAGGGTTAGGGTTAGGGTTAGGGTTAGGGTTAGGGTTAGGGTTAGGGTTAGGGTTAGGGTTAGGGTTAGGGTTAGGGTTAGGGTTAGGGTTAGGGTTAGGGTTAGGGTTAGGGTTAGGGTTAGGGTTAGGGTTAGGGTTAGGGTTAGGGTTAGGGTTAGGGTTAGGGTTAGGGTTAGGGTTAGGGTTAGGGTTAGGGTTAGGGTTAGGGTTAGGGTTAGGGTTAGGGTTAGGGTTAGGGTTAGGGTTAGGGTTAGGGTTAGGGTTAGGGTTAGGGTTAGGGTTAGGGTTAGGGTTAGGGTTAGGGTTAGGGTTAGGGTTAGGGTTAGGGTTAGGGTTAGGGTTAGGGTTAGGGTTAGGGTTAGGGTTAGGGTTAGGGTTAGGGTTAGGGTTAGGGTTAGGGTTAGGGTTAGGGTTAGGGTTAGGGTTAGGGTTAGGGTTAGGGTTAGGGTTAGGGTTAGGGTTAGGGTTAGGGTTAGGGTTAGGGTTAGGGTTAGGGTTAGGGTTAGGGTTAGGGTTAGGGTTAGGGTTAGGGTTAGGGTTAGGGTTAGGGTTAGGGTTAGGGTTAGGGTTAGGGTTAGGGTTAGGGTTAGGGTTAGGGTTAGGGTTAGGGTTAGGGTTAGGGTTAGGGTTAGGGTTAGGGTTAGGGTTAGGGTTAGGGTTAGGGTTAGGGTTAGGGTTAGGGTTAGGGTTAGGGTTAGGGTTAGGGTTAGGGTTAGGGTTAGGGTTAGGGTTAGGGTTAGGGTTAGGGTTAGGGTTAGGGTTAGGGTTAGGGTTAGGGTTAGGGTTAGGGTTAGGGTTAGGGTTAGGGTTAGGGTTAGGGTTAGGGTTAGGGTTAGGGTTAGGGTTAGGGTTAGGGTTAGGGTTAGGGTTAGGGTTAGGGTTAGGGTTAGGGTTAGGGTTAGGGTTAGGGTTAGGGTTAGGGTTAGGGTTAGGGTTAGGGTTAGGGTTAGGGTTAGGGTTAGGGTTAGGGTTAGGGTTAGGGTTAGGGTTAGGGTTAGGGTTAGGGTTAGGGTTAGGGTTAGGGTTAGGGTTAGGGTTAGGGTTAGGGTTAGGGTTAGGGTTAGGGTTAGGGTTAGGGTTAGGGTTAGGGTTAGGGTTAGGGTTAGGGTTAGGGTTAGGGTTAGGGTTAGGGTTAGGGTTAGGGTTAGGGTTAGGGTTAGGGTTAGGGTTAGGGTTAGGGTTAGGGTTAGGGTTAGGGTTAGGGTTAGGGTTAGGGTTAGGGTTAGGGTTAGGGTTAGGGTTAGGGTTAGGGTTAGGGTTAGGGTTAGGGTTAGGGTTAGGGTTAGGGTTAGGGTTAGGGTTAGGGTTAGGGTTAGGGTTAGGGTTAGGGTTAGGGTTAGGGTTAGGGTTAGGGTTAGGGTTAGGGTTAGGGTTAGGGTTAGGGTTAGGGTTAGGGTTAGGGTTAGGGTTAGGGTTAGGGTTAGGGTTAGGGTTAGGGTTAGGGTTAGGGTTAGGGTTAGGGTTAGGGTTAGGGTTAGGGTTAGGGTTAGGGTTAGGGTTAGGGTTAGGGTTAGGGTTAGGGTTAGGGTTAGGGTTAGGGTTAGGGTTAGGGTTAGGGTTAGGGTTAGGGTTAGGGTTAGGGTTAGGGTTAGGGTTAGGGTTAGGGTTAGGGTTAGGGTTAGGGTTAGGGTTAGGGTTAGGGTTAGGGTTAGGGTTAGGGTTAGGGTTAGGGTTAGGGTTAGGGTTAGGGTTAGGGTTAGGGTTAGGGTTAGGGTTAGGGTTAGGGTTAGGGTTAGGGTTAGGGTTAGGGTTAGGGTTAGGGTTAGGGTTAGGGTTAGGGTTAGGGTTAGGGTTAGGGTTAGGGTTAGGGTTAGGGTTAGGGTTAGGGTTAGGGTTAGGGTTAGGGTTAGGGTTAGGGTTAGGGTTAGGGTTAGGGTTAGGGTTAGGGTTAGGGTTAGGGTTAGGGTTAGGGTTAGGGTTAGGGTTAGGGTTAGGGTTAGGGTTAGGGTTAGGGTTAGGGTTAGGGTTAGGGTTAGGGTTAGGGTTAGGGTTAGGGTTAGGGTTAGGGTTAGGGTTAGGGTTAGGGTTAGGGTTAGGGTTAGGGTTAGGGTTAGGGTTAGGGTTAGGGTTAGGGTTAGGGTTAGGGTTAGGGTTAGGGTTAGGGTTAGGGTTAGGGTTAGGGTTAGGGTTAGGGTTAGGGTTAGGGTTAGGGTTAGGGTTAGGGTTAGGGTTAGGGTTAGGGTTAGGGTTAGGGTTAGGGTTAGGGTTAGGGTTAGGGTTAGGGTTAGGGTTAGGGTTAGGGTTAGGGTTAGGGTTAGGGTTAGGGTTAGGGTTAGGGTTAGGGTTAGGGTTAGGGTTAGGGTTAGGGTTAGGGTTAGGGTTAGGGTTAGGGTTAGGGTTAGGGTTAGGGTTAGGGTTAGGGTTAGGGTTAGGGTTAGGGTTAGGGTTAGGGTTAGGGTTAGGGTTAGGGTTAGGGTTAGGGTTAGGGTTAGGGTTAGGGTTAGGGTTAGGGTTAGGGTTAGGGTTAGGGTTAGGGTTAGGGTTAGGGTTAGGGTTAGGGTTAGGGTTAGGGTTAGGGTTAGGGTTAGGGTTAGGGTTAGGGTTAGGGTTAGGGTTAGGGTTAGGGTTAGGGTTAGGGTTAGGGTTAGGGTTAGGGTTAGGGTTAGGGTTAGGGTTAGGGTTAGGGTTAGGGTTAGGGTTAGGGTTAGGGTTAGGGTTAGGGTTAGGGTTAGGGTTAGGGTTAGGGTTAGGGTTAGGGTTAGGGTTAGGGTTAGGGTTAGGGTTAGGGTTAGGGTTAGGGTTAGGGTTAGGGTTAGGGTTAGGGTTAGGGTTAGGGTTAGGGTTAGGGTTAGGGTTAGGGTTAGGGTTAGGGTTAGGGTTAGGGTTAGGGTTAGGGTTAGGGTTAGGGTTAGGGTTAGGGTTAGGGTTAGGGTTAGGGTTAGGGTTAGGGTTAGGGTTAGGGTTAGGGTTAGGGTTAGGGTTAGGGTTAGGGTTAGGGTTAGGGTTAGGGTTAGGGTTAGGGTTAGGGTTAGGGTTAGGGTTAGGGTTAGGGTTAGGGTTAGGGTTAGGGTTAGGGTTAGGGTTAGGGTTAGGGTTAGGGTTAGGGTTAGGGTTAGGGTTAGGGTTAGGGTTAGGGTTAGGGTTAGGGTTAGGGTTAGGGTTAGGGTTAGGGTTAGGGTTAGGGTTAGGGTTAGGGTTAGGGTTAGGGTTAGGGTTAGGGTTAGGGTTAGGGTTAGGGTTAGGGTTAGGGTTAGGGTTAGGGTTAGGGTTAGGGTTAGGGTTAGGGTTAGGGTTAGGGTTAGGGTTAGGGTTAGGGTTAGGGTTAGGGTTAGGGTTAGGGTTAGGGTTAGGGTTAGGGTTAGGGTTAGGGTTAGGGTTAGGGTTAGGGTTAGGGTTAGGGTTAGGGTTAGGGTTAGGGTTAGGGTTAGGGTTAGGGTTAGGGTTAGGGTTAGGGTTAGGGTTAGGGTTAGGGTTAGGGTTAGGGTTAGGGTTAGGGTTAGGGTTAGGGTTAGGGTTAGGGTTAGGGTTAGGGTTAGGGTTAGGGTTAGGGTTAGGGTTAGGGTTAGGGTTAGGGTTAGGGTTAGGGTTAGGGTTAGGGTTAGGGTTAGGGTTAGGGTTAGGGTTAGGGTTAGGGTTAGGGTTAGGGTTAGGGTTAGGGTTAGGGTTAGGGTTAGGGTTAGGGTTAGGGTTAGGGTTAGGGTTAGGGTTAGGGTTAGGGTTAGGGTTAGGGTTAGGGTTAGGGTTAGGGTTAGGGTTAGGGTTAGGGTTAGGGTTAGGGTTAGGGTTAGGGTTAGGGTTAGGGTTAGGGTTAGGGTTAGGGTTAGGGTTAGGGTTAGGGTTAGGGTTAGGGTTAGGGTTAGGGTTAGGGTTAGGGTTAGGGTTAGGGTTAGGGTTAGGGTTAGGGTTAGGGTTAGGGTTAGGGTTAGGGTTAGGGTTAGGGTTAGGGTTAGGGTTAGGGTTAGGGTTAGGGTTAGGGTTAGGGTTAGGGTTAGGGTTAGGGTTAGGGTTAGGGTTAGGGTTAGGGTTAGGGTTAGGGTTAGGGTTAGGGTTAGGGTTAGGGTTAGGGTTAGGGTTAGGGTTAGGGTTAGGGTTAGGGTTAGGGTTAGGGTTAGGGTTAGGGTTAGGGTTAGGGTTAGGGTTAGGGTTAGGGTTAGGGTTAGGGTTAGGGTTAGGGTTAGGGTTAGGGTTAGGGTTAGGGTTAGGGTTAGGGTTAGGGTTAGGGTTAGGGTTAGGGTTAGGGTTAGGGTTAGGGTTAGGGTTAGGGTTAGGGTTAGGGTTAGGGTTAGGGTTAGGGTTAGGGTTAGGGTTAGGGTTAGGGTTAGGGTTAGGGTTAGGGTTAGGGTTAGGGTTAGGGTTAGGGTTAGGGTTAGGGTTAGGGTTAGGGTTAGGGTTAGGGTTAGGGTTAGGGTTAGGGTTAGGGTTAGGGTTAGGGTTAGGGTTAGGGTTAGGGTTAGGGTTAGGGTTAGGGTTAGGGTTAGGGTTAGGGTTAGGGTTAGGGTTAGGGTTAGGGTTAGGGTTAGGGTTAGGGTTAGGGTTAGGGTTAGGGTTAGGGTTAGGGTTAGGGTTAGGGTTAGGGTTAGGGTTAGGGTTAGGGTTAGGGTTAGGGTTAGGGTTAGGGTTAGGGTTAGGGTTAGGGTTAGGGTTAGGGTTAGGGTTAGGGTTAGGGTTAGGGTTAGGGTTAGGGTTAGGGTTAGGGTTAGGGTTAGGGTTAGGGTTAGGGTTAGGGTTAGGGTTAGGGTTAGGGTTAGGGTTAGGGTTAGGGTTAGGGTTAGGGTTAGGGTTAGGGTTAGGGTTAGGGTTAGGGTTAGGGTTAGGGTTAGGGTTAGGGTTAGGGTTAGGGTTAGGGTTAGGGTTAGGGTTAGGGTTAGGGTTAGGGTTAGGGTTAGGGTTAGGGTTAGGGTTAGGGTTAGGGTTAGGGTTAGGGTTAGGGTTAGGGTTAGGGTTAGGGTTAGGGTTAGGGTTAGGGTTAGGGTTAGGGTTAGGGTTAGGGTTAGGGTTAGGGTTAGGGTTAGGGTTAGGGTTAGGGTTAGGGTTAGGGTTAGGGTTAGGGTTAGGGTTAGGGTTAGGGTTAGGGTTAGGGTTAGGGTTAGGGTTAGGGTTAGGGTTAGGGTTAGGGTTAGGGTTAGGGTTAGGGTTAGGGTTAGGGTTAGGGTTAGGGTTAGGGTTAGGGTTAGGGTTAGGGTTAGGGTTAGGGTTAGGGTTAGGGTTAGGGTTAGGGTTAGGGTTAGGGTTAGGGTTAGGGTTAGGGTTAGGGTTAGGGTTAGGGTTAGGGTTAGGGTTAGGGTTAGGGTTAGGGTTAGGGTTAGGGTTAGGGTTAGGGTTAGGGTTAGGGTTAGGGTTAGGGTTAGGGTTAGGGTTAGGGTTAGGGTTAGGGTTAGGGTTAGGGTTAGGGTTAGGGTTAGGGTTAGGGTTAGGGTTAGGGTTAGGGTTAGGGTTAGGGTTAGGGTTAGGGTTAGGGTTAGGGTTAGGGTTAGGGTTAGGGTTAGGGTTAGGGTTAGGGTTAGGGTTAGGGTTAGGGTTAGGGTTAGGGTTAGGGTTAGGGTTAGGGTTAGGGTTAGGGTTAGGGTTAGGGTTAGGGTTAGGGTTAGGGTTAGGGTTAGGGTTAGGGTTAGGGTTAGGGTTAGGGTTAGGGTTAGGGTTAGGGTTAGGGTTAGGGTTAGGGTTAGGGTTAGGGTTAGGGTTAGGGTTAGGGTTAGGGTTAGGGTTAGGGTTAGGGTTAGGGTTAGGGTTAGGGTTAGGGTTAGGGTTAGGGTTAGGGTTAGGGTTAGGGTTAGGGTTAGGGTTAGGGTTAGGGTTAGGGTTAGGGTTAGGGTTAGGGTTAGGGTTAGGGTTAGGGTTAGGGTTAGGGTTAGGGTTAGGGTTAGGGTTAGGGTTAGGGTTAGGGTTAGGGTTAGGGTTAGGGTTAGGGTTAGGGTTAGGGTTAGGGTTAGGGTTAGGGTTAGGGTTAGGGTTAGGGTTAGGGTTAGGGTTAGGGTTAGGGTTAGGGTTAGGGTTAGGGTTAGGGTTAGGGTTAGGGTTAGGGTTAGGGTTAGGGTTAGGGTTAGGGTTAGGGTTAGGGTTAGGGTTAGGGTTAGGGTTAGGGTTAGGGTTAGGGTTAGGGTTAGGGTTAGGGTTAGGGTTAGGGTTAGGGTTAGGGTTAGGGTTAGGGTTAGGGTTAGGGTTAGGGTTAGGGTTAGGGTTAGGGTTAGGGTTAGGGTTAGGGTTAGGGTTAGGGTTAGGGTTAGGGTTAGGGTTAGGGTTAGGGTTAGGGTTAGGGTTAGGGTTAGGGTTAGGGTTAGGGTTAGGGTTAGGGTTAGGGTTAGGGTTAGGGTTAGGGTTAGGGTTAGGGTTAGGGTTAGGGTTAGGGTTAGGGTTAGGGTTAGGGTTAGGGTTAGGGTTAGGGTTAGGGTTAGGGTTAGGGTTAGGGTTAGGGTTAGGGTTAGGGTTAGGGTTAGGGTTAGGGTTAGGGTTAGGGTTAGGGTTAGGGTTAGGGTTAGGGTTAGGGTTAGGGTTAGGGTTAGGGTTAGGGTTAGGGTTAGGGTTAGGGTTAGGGTTAGGGTTAGGGTTAGGGTTAGGGTTAGGGTTAGGGTTAGGGTTAGGGTTAGGGTTAGGGTTAGGGTTAGGGTTAGGGTTAGGGTTAGGGTTAGGGTTAGGGTTAGGGTTAGGGTTAGGGTTAGGGTTAGGGTTAGGGTTAGGGTTAGGGTTAGGGTTAGGGTTAGGGTTAGGGTTAGGGTTAGGGTTAGGGTTAGGGTTAGGGTTAGGGTTAGGGTTAGGGTTAGGGTTAGGGTTAGGGTTAGGGTTAGGGTTAGGGTTAGGGTTAGGGTTAGGGTTAGGGTTAGGGTTAGGGTTAGGGTTAGGGTTAGGGTTAGGGTTAGGGTTAGGGTTAGGGTTAGGGTTAGGGTTAGGGTTAGGGTTAGGGTTAGGGTTAGGGTTAGGGTTAGGGTTAGGGTTAGGGTTAGGGTTAGGGTTAGGGTTAGGGTTAGGGTTAGGGTTAGGGTTAGGGTTAGGGTTAGGGTTAGGGTTAGGGTTAGGGTTAGGGTTAGGGTTAGGGTTAGGGTTAGGGTTAGGGTTAGGGTTAGGGTTAGGGTTAGGGTTAGGGTTAGGGTTAGGGTTAGGGTTAGGGTTAGGGTTAGGGTTAGGGTTAGGGTTAGGGTTAGGGTTAGGGTTAGGGTTAGGGTTAGGGTTAGGGTTAGGGTTAGGGTTAGGGTTAGGGTTAGGGTTAGGGTTAGGGTTAGGGTTAGGGTTAGGGTTAGGGTTAGGGTTAGGGTTAGGGTTAGGGTTAGGGTTAGGGTTAGGGTTAGGGTTAGGGTTAGGGTTAGGGTTAGGGTTAGGGTTAGGGTTAGGGTTAGGGTTAGGGTTAGGGTTAGGGTTAGGGTTAGGGTTAGGGTTAGGGTTAGGGTTAGGGTTAGGGTTAGGGTTAGGGTTAGGGTTAGGGTTAGGGTTAGGGTTAGGGTTAGGGTTAGGGTTAGGGTTAGGGTTAGGGTTAGGGTTAGGGTTAGGGTTAGGGTTAGGGTTAGGGTTAGGGTTAGGGTTAGGGTTAGGGTTAGGGTTAGGGTTAGGGTTAGGGTTAGGGTTAGGGTTAGGGTTAGGGTTAGGGTTAGGGTTAGGGTTAGGGTTAGGGTTAGGGTTAGGGTTAGGGTTAGGGTTAGGGTTAGGGTTAGGGTTAGGGTTAGGGTTAGGGTTAGGGTTAGGGTTAGGGTTAGGGTTAGGGTTAGGGTTAGGGTTAGGGTTAGGGTTAGGGTTAGGGTTAGGGTTAGGGTTAGGGTTAGGGTTAGGGTTAGGGTTAGGGTTAGGGTTAGGGTTAGGGTTAGGGTTAGGGTTAGGGTTAGGGTTAGGGTTAGGGTTAGGGTTAGGGTTAGGGTTAGGGTTAGGGTTAGGGTTAGGGTTAGGGTTAGGGTTAGGGTTAGGGTTAGGGTTAGGGTTAGGGTTAGGGTTAGGGTTAGGGTTAGGGTTAGGGTTAGGGTTAGGGTTAGGGTTAGGGTTAGGGTTAGGGTTAGGGTTAGGGTTAGGGTTAGGGTTAGGGTTAGGGTTAGGGTTAGGGTTAGGGTTAGGGTTAGGGTTAGGGTTAGGGTTAGGGTTAGGGTTAGGGTTAGGGTTAGGGTTAGGGTTAGGGTTAGGGTTAGGGTTAGGGTTAGGGTTAGGGTTAGGGTTAGGGTTAGGGTTAGGGTTAGGGTTAGGGTTAGGGTTAGGGTTAGGGTTAGGGTTAGGGTTAGGGTTAGGGTTAGGGTTAGGGTTAGGGTTAGGGTTAGGGTTAGGGTTAGGGTTAGGGTTAGGGTTAGGGTTAGGGTTAGGGTTAGGGTTAGGGTTAGGGTTAGGGTTAGGGTTAGGGTTAGGGTTAGGGTTAGGGTTAGGGTTAGGGTTAGGGTTAGGGTTAGGGTTAGGGTTAGGGTTAGGGTTAGGGTTAGGGTTAGGGTTAGGGTTAGGGTTAGGGTTAGGGTTAGGGTTAGGGTTAGGGTTAGGGTTAGGGTTAGGGTTAGGGTTAGGGTTAGGGTTAGGGTTAGGGTTAGGGTTAGGGTTAGGGTTAGGGTTAGGGTTAGGGTTAGGGTTAGGGTTAGGGTTAGGGTTAGGGTTAGGGTTAGGGTTAGGGTTAGGGTTAGGGTTAGGGTTAGGGTTAGGGTTAGGGTTAGGGTTAGGGTTAGGGTTAGGGTTAGGGTTAGGGTTAGGGTTAGGGTTAGGGTTAGGGTTAGGGTTAGGGTTAGGGTTAGGGTTAGGGTTAGGGTTAGGGTTAGGGTTAGGGTTAGGGTTAGGGTTAGGGTTAGGGTTAGGGTTAGGGTTAGGGTTAGGGTTAGGGTTAGGGTTAGGGTTAGGGTTAGGGTTAGGGTTAGGGTTAGGGTTAGGGTTAGGGTTAGGGTTAGGGTTAGGGTTAGGGTTAGGGTTAGGGTTAGGGTTAGGGTTAGGGTTAGGGTTAGGGTTAGGGTTAGGGTT